>NC_136065.1:690799727-691399727 GCF_964261635.1 Lissotriton helveticus | reverse complement strand
GTGTGAGCATTCCTTGATTAGAACTAAGTGAATGGCAGAAATTGCTGAAGATTCCAAGTATTCTAAAGTACCTGCTCTTGTGAATGCTTGGCCAAAGAAGAGGGGACTGGCCTTATTCCTTAAATGGTAGGCAGGCAAAATATTGATTTTTTAATATCGACCTACAATAAAATCGATGTTTTAATATCGAAGGGACAGAATATAGAAGGTAAGTAATATCACATTTTTTAATGTTGAAGGGACAGAATATCGAAGGTAAGTAATATCGATTTTGTTAATATCAATGTTACTAATATCGATGTTAGTAATATCGATGTTACTAATATCGATTTTTATATGATTTTTATGTATATTGATATGGATTTAATATGTATTTTATTATTTTTTATGTAATTTAAGTAAATTTTCTATTTTAGAACTGTAGCGGGTTGTGGGTTTATAGGGGAATAGGGTGGGAAGTAATTTAACTATACTAAATTAATTATTAATTTTTAGGAATTATAAATAAATTTTAATTAATTGGTAATACATTTGAATTAATTGATTAATTGATAATTATGTTCTGTAGCGGGTTGTGGGTTTATAGGGGAATAGGGTGCGAAGTAATTTAATTATACTAAATGATTTAATAATTTTTAGGAATGATAAATTAATTTTAAATAATTGGTAATTCATTTTTATTAATTGGTAAAAAAATAATTAATTGATTAATTGATAATTATGTTCTGTAGCGGGTTATGGGTTTATAGGGGAATAGGGTGGGAAGTGATTTAAATGTAATTGAGTAATAATTTATTTTCATTAATTGTTTTTGCTAATTATATCATTGTTAATTAATTATTAATTGATAATTATTTTGTAATAATTTATTAATTGATAATTATGTTAAGTGTATTATTTTATTATTGACGTTTGTTTTGCATTTATAGGGGAATAGTGTGTAAAGTAATTGATATGTAATTAAGTAGTTATTAAATTTATAGTTGTGAATTAATAATTAATTTATTGGATATTAATTAATTGGTAATTATGTTTTTAATCATTATTTATTGGTATTTGTAAATAGTTTAGATTTATTTAATAATTAATTTATTAAATATTAATTTATTTATAAGTATGTTATGTTTAACTTCTACGCTATCCAACACTTTCCCTACTGTTGCACTCTGTGGAGTTGGAATAGTAATTTTTACCTCTATGCTATCCAACACTTTCCCTACTGTTGAACTCTCTGGAGTTGGAAGAGTAATTTTTACCCCTACGATATCCAACACTTTCCCTACTGTTGCACTCTCTGGAGTGGGAATAGTAATTTTTATCCCTACGCTATCCAACACTTTCCCTCCTGTTGCACTCTCTGGAGTGGGAATAGTAATTTTACACCACGCTATCCAACACTTTCCCTACTGTTGCACTCTCTGGAGTTGGAATGGTAATTTTTACCCCTACGCTATCCAACACTTTCCCTACTGTTGCACTCTTTGGAGTGGGAATAGTATTTTTACCTCTACGCTAGCCAACATTTTCCTTACTGTAGTTTTTTTTGGAGTTGTAATAATATTTAATTTCCTCTGTTATTTAATATTTTTTGTATTGTTTTATTTAATGTAGTATTTGATTAATTTTAAAAAGATTAAAAGTAAATTACATTTTTTAAATTTGTTTTGCATATTTATTACATTTTTATTTATGTTATTATTTGATGTGTATAGATGAATTTGTAATTTATAATATTTATCATTATTTATACGTTCTTAAAATAATTATTCAAATTGATTATTAAGTAAGAATCTATATTACATATTATATGTATATGTTTAATTAATTTTAATACATTTTATATATTATGTATTAATTTGAAATATCATAAAATATTAACTGTTTATTATATTTGTAAGTATTATTTACTTTATTTTACATATTTTTTTAATAAAAAAACGATATTTAAAATGCGATATTTTTGACAGCAATATATTTTTTCTCGATATTTTTGTACTTACCATGTTGTAGATAGGATGTCGATATTGTTGACATCAATATTTTGCTCTGATATTTTTGTAGGTCGATAACAAGGGGCATCTAGGTATAACTGGTACATAAGGGAAACTAAGAATCAACTACTAATGGTCACCCATGGACCGTGACATAGACATTTATGAACAAGAGTGCCTGTGGTGTGAAAATGCAGACAAAACATTGAAGGTATTTACTAGTCCCCTCTCACCTTTTTCCCTTCCTGGGAGTCTTTGGCAGAAATTGGGTGTGGATTTAATTGGACCTATGAATAAGTTATCACCCTCTTTGCAATATGCCGTGTTCATGATTGACTATTATAGTAAGTGGATAGATCTGGATTTCCTAGATTCATAGTAACATACTCAAACTCTTCAAATACATATTTTCTTTGCAAGGGTACCCCTTGGGAATAGTAAGTGACAATGGGACACAGTTCCTTTCCTCTGAAATGTCTGAATTTCTTAGTTCTTGTGGACTCACACACCATAAAACACCCTTTTAGCATCCTCAAAGTTAGGATCAAATCGAGGGGGGCAACCACATCATCAAAGCGACCATAAAATTATCCTTGAAGGGCAAACTCCTTATCTGAAATACCTTGAGAACTTGCTTCTGGATGTATCAAAATACACCCTATGGCATGACAGGCAGAGTCCCATATGAAAGTTTGACAGGCAGACTCACATATATGAAATTTAAGCCTCCTTGGTTCAAAAAAAGGGGGAAAGAGAGTTTTCATTGAAGCTATGAGTAGTGATCAGGAAGTCATGAGTGAGAAAGTGAAAATAAACCAAGGCAAAATTAAGCATTATTGTCTTGATCTGGGCCATGCAGCTGCAGTGGTGTTATGAGATCTTTTTGCAGCTTTTGACACTGTCTTCCATCAGATATTGTTACATCATTTAGCGAAGAGTGTCATTTGCGGGCTGGTTCTACTATGGCTAAGGTCTTTTCTATCTGACCGGTACCAACTGTCCATCTGCCTCCTTTTACATCTTCTCCTAAGCTATTGAAATAAGACGTCCCTCAGGCTTCGACTCATAGTTCTACGTTGTATAACGGTTATATGGCCTCGCCTGCAGAGAATTCAAGGCGGTGAAGATGATACACAGCTTCTGTTTTCTTTTTTAGAGATTAAGGGGCCCATTAGGATGGCGGGCGGATTGCCCCCGCCAGGCTGGCGGTAGCCTCCGCCGGCCTGGCGGGGGTAATCCGCCCGCCATCCTCACCTAAATGCCCCCCGCCATATTAGTATGGCGGGGGGACCACGGCGGACGGAAAGACCGGGGCGGAAAAGGTCTAACATGGTGGCGGTGTCTATTAGACACCGCCAGCCATATTAGGATGGGCCAGAACAGATGCCTTTCCGTGGCGGCATCGAAAGGCATGCGGTCTTCACTTCAGGGGCCCCCTGCGGGACCCCGGAGTGAAAGAGAGGTGGGGGGTGCACACGGGGGGTACCTGTGGTACCCCCTGCATATGCATTAACAAAGCGGCAGGCACCGCGCGGTGCCTGCTGCTTTGTTAATGCAAATGCATTTGTGCATTTTTTGCATTGTGGCGGGCGGTGCTGAGAGCACCGCCCACCACAATGCTAAAAATGCAGGATGCACCCGCCTCAGTGGCAGGCGCATCCTAATTCCCCCCATGGGACCCCCGCCCTTATGGCGGGTGGTCCCAATGACCGATAGGATGGCGGGCGGACTAAATCCGCCCGCCATCCTAATGGACCCCTAACATTGGATGCTGCATCTTTTAAAATATTACCTTGTATGAATGGCTGTCTAGATGAAGAGCAGGTGTTTAAAATTAGATTGAGCCAAAATCAAAGTACTGCTCTTTTGTTGCTTCCCTTAAATCTGGCCGAATGCACTGTGGCCTTCAGAACTTGACTCTCCCCCCTTCCAGTAGAGAAAATAAGGAACCTTGCAGTCAAATTCAATAAGGAGCTACCCTCTGCTCCGCATGTGAAGGCAGTCTCAAGTACATACTTTACCCTTCTAAAAAGCCTTAAAACATTCTTTGGTTAGTTCCTGAAGTTACTAGGAAAACCATTATACATCCTCTGATTGCCTTTTGTTTTGACTATGCCCACATTCTGTGTCTTCTACACTAACTCCTTGGTTGCTTGTAGCTGATTTAAAATGCTGATGCTAGGCTCCTATTGAACATCCCCAGACCGGATTCTATCTATAGCCACCTGAGGAACCTATATTGGTGTGACAACGTATACAATTTAATTGTTTTCCTATGTCTATCGGGGCATTCCATAACAGAGGCCAAGTATTTTTGACAGACAGAATCCGAGTATCTCACCCTGCAAAATCTCTCAGATCTTCTGGTCAGGTGTTGAAGGTAGTGCCTACAAGTACTTGCTTGAGGTGCCGGACCTTCTACTTTTGGCCCCTACACTATGGACGGTCCTTCCACTTAAAATTTGAGCCTCCACCAATGAACAGACCTTTTAAAAACACAACTGAAAACCTGGTTATTTCAGTCATTGTAAGTAGCATTGCTCTCTTCCCCTCCTTTTCTTCAGCCTAAGTAGCACCAGGACGTCTCTCAGTGAGCAGTGTGCTATATAGATGACTCATTCATTCAGGAATCCTATGCGGATGATCAAAACCTCTGGTTCTGCCATTATGCTTGATAATGGATGCTGGCGAAACATGTCACAAGCTGCACAGCTTTTATCCCATCACAAGACTTCTCCACCAGCTACAGGAGTCACTGTCTGCGTGCCCATAAGAAGTAATTCTATAGGATCTTCAATGTTTGAAATCCTGTTACAACCACTCCATCACCACATGGTATGACTTTGCCCCACGACGGTTTGAGTGACTCTTCTATTACTCATCCTGAGGGCCAACAGGGTTCAGGGAAAGTAACTTTGCGTAACATGGGTATGTCATTCAAGATCAGCGATTATTTTTTAGACTGTCTTCTTCCCAGAGAAGGAGAAGATGTTATATGTGGAACCGTTGATGTAATATAAAGGTACATTGTTTGATTGTTTCACTACCTTGTGCTCTTTCCCATTTCCTACCCTTCGCCTCCTCTATGCATGCAGGCTCCTTGCAGGCTGCTTTAGAATGTTGATGTTTGATTTGGCAGTCAGGAGAAGCGGTTTGACATTCTGGGGCCTATTACGATGTCGGTTGTAAGTCCTCCAACCGTAAGGTCTCAGTCATTCCAGTTGGAACCGGCCAATAATCCAAATGGACAACAGTTTATTCAGTCCAGATTATGGTGCATGGTTTCTGGCAGGGTTACCATGCCGGCCTTTCCGACATGGAAACCCTGTTGGACAGGGTGTTAGGGGGCCCCTAGCAGGGCTCCCTTTCCCTTGCGCCCTCCCGTTGGGTGCGCGAGGGGGCACCTATGGTTCTCCCATGTTAATCCGTTCACCTTGTGGCAGGCACCTTGAGGTTAACACCACCTCACATTTCCCTATGGGAGCATGTACTACGGGTAGTTTACGGCCATAACACATGCTCCCATAGGGAAATGTCGGAATACGACCAAACAATGGGCCTGATTACAAAAGCAGGACCACCCGCTTAGAAGTCGGCGGTCCCTCTGCCCTGATTATGATGCAACCACCTTCATGGCGGTCGCAACGTTTATATTTTCTAGTGCGGCGTGTGCTGCGGGCTGCAGCACACGTCCCAATAGAAAATAAACACATTAAAAAAATCCCTGCACTATGTGGCAGGTACCATGCTGTGCCTGGCATACGGTGAAAGGATGTTTAGGGGGCACCATAGGTGCCCCCCAGGCCCCATAACGGAGGGCCAGGGCGGCGGGGGCCCTGCTAGGAGCCCCCAAAGTCACTTTCCGCTTGCCTTTTCAACGCGGGTGAACCGCCAAGAAAGGGCAGGTGGAAAGGGACATTGTGGTCCCTACAGCTGTGCCTGAGCAGACACCGCCCTCATTGTAGGGATTACTAACCCTTCAACACACCAACTGGCTCCTTAAGACCGTTGGAAGCATACCGGATGGTCCCTCTGCCAGATGCCTCCGCCAGATGCCCTCCGCCAGATGCTGCTGCATCGTAATGAGGCGGGTGGACCGCAGGGGCAGATGTCAGTGGATCCAACTCCGACCAGCCAACGGTGTCGGACTCACCAACATCGAAATCAGGCCCAGTGTTTGGTTGCATCATAATGAGGTGATTGGTACCGCCGACATGAGGTTGGTCAGTCCCGTTTCCGAGACGGTATCGGGCAGATGCAAGTCCTCTCTACATTGTAATGGGCCCCAAAGTGTGGAGAAAGTTCGGGATCCCTATCCAGAAGCCTTATTAAAAAGGTGGCAAGCATATATCAATCAAGACTGAGTGAGTGTGTTGATGTGTGTGAAACTTTAAATCATTCAGTCATGAAGTTTGAGGGGTAAAAATGTAATTGGAAATGGTGTCTTAGTGTTTTTGTTGTGGGTACTACTGCTATTTATTGAAAGCATGTAATTGGCTAAATGATTCGTAGGTTTTATGGTATGCTCAGGATGCTTCTTGGTTTACCATTGTCTATGAGTAGTTATGGGTAAAATAACTTTTTTTAGGTATTACTAACTTTGGCCCCTTTTATGACTCTGCACAAACAGTTCCTATAAAAAGTCAATCAAGTTTGCATTCAGCATGGCATGCTTTGTGCAGTTCCATTAGGCCTAGCCAAATATTAGAGAGGTCAAAAAAGTAACTTTTCCAATTTTAATTCACATAGGATGTTTTGCTTTCCAATTATAAACAAGCTGTGGCAAAGCTAATAGGACTCATCTCGTTGACCTATTTGGTAATTCTTTCTACCAATGGTGTGCAGCATAGGCAACAGAAATGATGCAGCTACTGCTGCATGCTGTACCATTCTGTTGGCACGTGTATGCATGATGACTTATATACACATATGTGCACCATCATGTGCTCATCACCAGTATTATAATTGTAATTGTATTTAAATAGCACTTGCTACACCCAACGAGGCATTGAAGCACTTTTCGGCAAGTAGAATGCTTCTCCAGAACTCAAAAAGGATTAGTGGTAAATTTTTCACTAGGGAAATATGAGGTAATTTGAGCGGTGTGCATGGAAGTCTGTTAGTTGAATTAAATAGGATAATGGGATGATAGAAGAGGGAAGAGTCTAGAGATATTATTTGGGGGATCATTGTAGTAAGATGAGGTTTGGGATGATTAAAAGGAGAGATGAAGTAGAGAAGAGTCTCTAGAAATGGATAAGGGAGATCATTGAAGTAAAATGAGGTTTGCGGTGAGTCAAAGGAAGGATCCATGAGTGAAGAAATTAGAAAGGGTAGTTTGGGAGATTACAGTAGGAACATTTGGTTTGAGCCAAGGAGGGCTAGAGGACGGGGCAGTCTAGGAAGTGTTATTTTGGAGATCATAGTAGTAGAATGAGGTTTGGGATGAGTCATTTCGAATGATTCCGGGAAGGAGGAGGACGCCGTGCAGTTCAGCTACCATTCAGAGAGTGGACCGCTAATGTTTTGAAAAAAGCCCCATTCAGATGAATCTATGAGGAAAAGGAAATAAAACACAAGCCATTTTCGTTTTGTAACATAAAGAGCTATTGGTTGACGGAACAAACAGAAGGTAGCTCCCAGAGGCGTCCTCCCCACCGCATATAAGATAAAGAAAAGGTGGACCGGTAAGACATGATTGAAGCGTGTTCCCCACTTCTCCAAAAAAACAAGTGAAGCCTCATCAAGGGTGTTTTTAGCAGAAAAAAAGAAAAAGAGGATGAATAAAGTGAGTGGATGAAAAACGTGCTCAGCGATATTAGAAGAAATAAAACCAGGAAAAACGAACCTGGATTAAAATTGAACTGCGAACGAGTCCTTGAAGAAGGTGCGGAATAAAGAGGCACCGAAACGCCGCGTCCACATTTTTCGTTCCCATGACAAATTTCTTTTTTAAATTTATCTTTTATTGTTGTTATGATGATGGTATAATGTTTGCATAATATATTGCTACAAGAGCAACTGTTTAAATATGATGAATGTTTTTTTGTATAAAATCTTTTGATAAATTGGGCATCTACCGTGTACATGTCACTACTTATTTATTTTTTAATCTGTTTTGTAATAAATGATTGATCAATATTTTTAAAAATAACGACTGTTTTCTTGTCATTGTTGATACTTGCAGGTGATCCAGCGCTCCTTTTAAAAAACTGTCTCAATAATGCTACCTATCACCTCAATACTCACCATTAATCATGAAACACATATGAAGGCCCATACTACCAAAGAGACAATTTTTGAGCAACTGAATCAGGTGGTATGATAAACTATACTACTCACATATTATTTACAAAATACTATTTACAACTGCAGTTTACCTATTTTTACCATGGTTTAATCATTTATCAATCATTAATCAGATCACCAAGGCGATTGAATCAACTGATGGTAACTAGATCATGAATAAACAAGACCAGCTTGTCATTTCAAATCCGATTTTTATTAACTTTATTTTTCATAAGAAAAGGCATATACTTTTTAGAATCTTTATTTTATAAGCAATCAAGAAATCAGCATTTTAGTGAGGAAATGAATTAATGAACTGACATTTTCAAAGCAAGCTCAGAAACACAAATTATTAGCAGAATAACAGTTTCCATTCCCTAAATCTATTTCCCTGTCTGATTCTCACTCCACCTAGAAAGGAAAAATCCTTTAAAGTCTGCTGTCCTTACGTGCGCCAAAAGTCCGACAGCATGTCACGTCAATCAGGAATCGGAAAGAAGAGAGTTTTTTCTCCGCTCCAAGTGTCAGGTTTTTTACCTTTCTTTCTAGCTAAACTTTCTACATTTTACATTTTTCTGAAGGAATGCGAGCTTTTCATTGGCTGTCCTGTGTCAGTCCATGATAAAAGATTAGGTCATGTCTGTTACTTGACCAGGCCCAGGCTTTTGCATAAGCCCTATTGTCTCTCATTACCACATCTTCCAACTTCCTCGGAGAGATACTTTTTCCGCGAGTTTCAAACATTTACTTCCTAGCCTTGGCAGACACAACAAATTCCTGTCCTTGAGTCTTTCTCCGAGAGCACGTTCAATTCAGCTGAAGAACTGCTTTTATCAATTTATGTGATGTTTGTGCAGTAAAAGTCTTCACAGCTACGCATGTGCAAGGCATCGCTCTGGACAAGTTTTCATCTGCAACTCTGTCTGCCACGTTTTCTGAACCACTTTTAGGCCTTACTTCAGAAACTATTATTAAACAAACACAAAACATCAATTCATTAAAGAATTGAGACCCATTCTGTTACCCACACCCTTTACTAATTAATCCTGTTAATTATGTTACCTAGCTGAAGCACAAATAAGCAGCATTATATGTACTTTTTACTTCTCCTTTGGGAACTGCAGGAACTCTTTTATGCATTTTGTCACAGAAAAGACATTACATAAGCACACAAAATAAGCACATACTATTAATTAAACAGCCGCATTTAATACTGACAAAGACAATAGACAAGGTTAGTTTATTATTTCTTTTTTTGCATTTGCAACATAAAGCACATTAGTTCATCCCGCGTGTACTGAAACATGTATTCTTAAAACTAAGTTGATTAGTAATTCACCACAAGCATATTATTTAAATTATTGTTACAAGAGATTAACTTCACAACTTTGAACAACATTTTGTTCGACACCTTGCTCCATCAACTCCCTCATCTGGTGATTTTAAAATCGCCAAACAATACCCAAAATGTATACATTTTCAACCCTTGAACATGTTTTGGACTTTCTTAATATTAGTATTTGTAAACTTTAGATTCATCTGTTTTTCTGCATTTTTCATATTGAGTTCTCCGAAATTCTTCTAATTCTATTTCTTTTTCTTTCTCCTTTCTAAGTTTGCAAATTCTTTTCTTTTCTACTACATATTTTCTTCTCTTGTGTATCATGCAACTAATTGTTAACAAAAGTATCACTATAGCTATGACTATTAAAGGGAAAACTATTTAACCTATAATTGAACTATCATTTTCTTGAAACCAGTGTTTAATTGCCGCAAATCTTTTACTTAAGCGTTCTGAAAAACTATCATCTTCTTAAGGTTCTGCTTCAACATGTAATTCAGACGATTTTGCATTACCATAGACCTCATAGCAATAAATTCTGTATTCACTAATTGAAATCCACTTGCAGTATCAGTTGACAATCTATCAACATTTGTAGACATTTTTCTAATTTTGTTTGCATTCAGGGTTATACCAACCATAGGTATAATTGCACCAAATATGTCTCCCAATATTTCTGAAAAGCTTTCCCTTCTAAATCTATTTAGATGATTGCTAATTTCAAATGAACCTTTTGCATTTCTATCGACATGGAAAATTTTGGGAAAAACTAAACCTATATAACATGTTCCATACCAGTGATAAGGGAGATTGTAATAAGCTTTGTTTTCACAAACAAAATAAATTCCAGGAAAAATTGGATCTTTGCCTCCTTTAAATCCCCAACCCCCTATGATACGATAAGTGTCTTCACATTGACTTGCACCAACAAAATAATTATCAAACAAAGTATTATTTCTTCCTATACAGAATTTTCCACTAACAGGTTTATCTATGTGAATTGCAACATTTTCATTTCTACCATTGAGCTTTTCATCTTCCATTTGCCAAAATTTTGACTTAGCATGTTTCATCATCTCATTTCGCTTGTAAATAGCCCTTCTCTCTTCCACCAAATTTAAGAACGACTTTTCTTCTGTTCTCAATTTACATGTTAAATTATTTCTAAAAGCGTACTCATAGGTGAGTTCATTAGTCACTAGCAAAAATTCCCTCATCTGTTTAGCATATTTCACTTTATTCAAGCTATCTACAACCTTTAAATTTGCAAATATTTCGTCATAATTTGATTAATAATACTCCAAGCGTCCAGTTTGATAGAACAAACTAGCTATTACACTACATGTAATGCCATAAGTAAGAGGAAGCATATTATAAGTGACACCTTCAGACACAGTAGGTCATTTTACACAAATATAGCAATCTTTTGCGTCCATCACCTTAACATATTCAGATAAAAGTCTAGAAAAGGTATTACTAGAAAAATCTCCAAAAGATCTATCTTGATGAATTTCTGGTTTGTGTACAGTGATTTTATTAGTCTTATCAACTATATCATGATTAACCACAACTTTAGTAGTCATGTTAGTTTTATACATTTCTTTATTTATTCCAAAAGGGAAAATGACAGCTAAAATTAACCAAACTAGAATTATCAGGATTACACATATTGAAGACAATTTGCAGCATCTTCTGAAAATTGAGCATTCGAATTATTATTATAAGAAGGCATCTTTTCTTTCAGACAAGAGCCCTAAAAATAAAAACAAAAATTAAGAATGACTGAATATACTCCCCACTTTTTTTTTTCAACTAACATATAACTTTATATTCTAACAGTTTTTCTTCGACCTTATGTCATACAATGATATGTTTCCAGCTAACACAATTTCTTCGACCTTGTGTCACCTAACACAATATCTTCAACCTTGTGTCACCTAATGACTGAAATCAATCATTATCACTTGCATCATCAAAATTTCTTTGACTACTATTTACTTCTACCATCGGTGTTATAATTATATAGGTCCACTCAGGCGATTTGTACTTCTGATTTGGCTTTATTACTCTTTTTGCTCTGCTATTTATCACTTCTATTTTCTTTCCTGCTTGAACTTTTTTATTTGAGATTTCTTATTTTTGACTTGTGATTTCGTTCACCTGCTCTTTTGCTAATTTCAACTTTAGGCCTTTGTTTTCGTTTGGCCAATTATCTCCTTTTCTTGATAATTTCTTTTTTGGCTCTGCCAAATTATATTCAACTCTCCAAGCTCTTTTCCTTGATCTTTTCACTTTTGATTCATCTCCACTTTCATCTGTTTCACTTTCTGTGTTATCAGCTGCTTCATTGATAATCAGTTTTGCTGTATCTGATTTTTCTTTAAATTCAGGAACTTCTTTACTCGGCAGTTAGGAACATCATCCTTATAGCTGGTACTTGGAATTTCTTCTTATTCTTCTTCTTCAATTACTTCTAATTCTCCAGTTTCAGAATTTTCGTTCCTTCTTCCAGAGCTTCCAATCTGCTTTTCAATACTCTCCTGATCTTGATCTTGAGTCACTACTTGTTCAGTTTCTTTTTCTGCTCTTGATCTAGCAGATCTTCATCATTTCCATTTTCTTCAGAATCTTGTATTACAATTTCTTCATTTTCTTCATTCAAAGCCTCATTCGCATTTGAATCTTCCAGATGTCGACTTCCTTGTCGATCTTCAGGATCTGGATTTCTTTCAGGTTCTTCTTCTGAATCTGAATCAGCAGTTGTATCACCTTCGTCAGGGTTCTCAGGTGCTGGCACTCGTATGGTGTGGCTAGCATGAATCCATCTCTTCAATCCCCTACACTTTACTGCATTTTTTGTGACTAGTATCACCTGTCTTGCTTTCTGCCACCTTGGTACTAGGCAGTTTCTTCTTCGATGAACTTTTGTCCTCACCCAATCAGCTGGTAACAGATCATGTGCTTGTTCTTTCTCTTTTGTAATTACTTCAGTTCTCACCTGATGGAACACAGAAGTCACCAGGTCAGATATATTTTTGCAGTAATCCCTTATAATGCTATCATTAATGCTCAACAGTTTATCAACTGGAACAAATGCTTGCCTCTTGACCCTACCCATTAGAATCTCATGAGGACTCAAACCTGTTTTTTATCTGGAATGCTTCTCAAAGACATCAAAACAAGTGGAAGAGCATCTGTCCACTTCATTCCTGTTGCTAGGGACATTTTTGCTATTCTGTTTTCTATTGTACCATTCACTTGCTCAACAACACCTGATGCTTCTGGTCTGTAAGCACAATACAACTTTTGTTTTAAGTACAGACCTTCACAAACCAATTGTAGCAATCTGTTTTCAAAATGTGTGCGACGATCTGTCTCGGCCGTCACAGGAAATCCATACCTTGGTATGATTTCTCTCAAAAGCAATTTGCCACAGTAATTGAATCATTGCGGCGTGTTGGGAATGCTTCCACTCATCTTGAAAACAAACAGACTATCACCAAGACATATCTGAGTTTGTTGTGAGGTGGCATGTCAATGAAGTCAAGCTGTAATCTGGTAAATGGACCACCCTCCCGTCCTATGGTTCCCATGCTTACAACAGTTTTTCTGTTTGGGTTGATCTGTTGGCAGATAAGACACCTCTGACAAAAAGATTCTGCAATTATTCAGAATTTTGGATTGTACCATGTTTGCCTAAATAATCTAATCATTGAATCTCTGCCAATATGTTCTGGACCATGGTACATGCGTGCCATGTCAGAAATCATACTGTCTGGCATTACTGGTCTGTCATCTTTGTAAACCCAAATCTCATCTTCTTCTCTCTGTCTGCATCCTGCTTTTAACCATGTGTTTTTCTCTTCATCATCTGCCTCATCTTGCAACTGTTTTACTCCCTGCCAAGTCTCAACTAAAGATGTTAGCATAAGTGAGTTCAAAACATGTTCATTTGCTTTTTTACCAATTAATTGACACATTATTTTTTGCACAGAATTTTGCTATTTCGTCAGCATATGAATTTCCTTTTGTTATGTAATCCTCTCCTTTATTATGTGCTATGCACTTTAAAACTGCAATTTTTACTGGAAGTTGAATTCCATCGATTAGTCTCTTAATCAACTCTGCAATTCTGATTGGTGATCCCGCAGAAGTTAAATAACCTCTTTGAGACCAGAGCTGGCCATAGTCATGGACTACGCCATAACCATACTGACTATCAGTCACAATGGTAATTTTTTGCTCTTTTCCCAATTCACATGCACAAATCAAAGCAATCAATTCTGCTATTTGAGCTGAACGAATTCCTTTGAGACAGGAGGCTTCAATTACATCTGCAACTGTGCACACCGAATATGCTGCACTCAGAACACCTTCATCTGTTCTTAAGCATGAACCATAAACAAAATAAACATAATTTGATTCAGCTAACGGGACATCTTTTATGTCCTGTCTGGGTTTTGTGCAATATTCTAATACAACCAGGCATTCATGATCAACAGCCCCATCCCTAATTTCTGTTTCAGTAGTGTCAGGTAATAATGTAGAAGGATTTAGATTCACACATCTCGCAATTGAAACATTGTCTGAGCCAAGGATAACCTTTTCATATTTTGTTAACCTACTGTTTGTCAAATGTTGTGTTCTGCTTCTTGTGAGAAGAATATCAACTGAGTGTTGTACATATACTTTTACAGGAAATCCCATTATTATTCCTTCACTCTGTTCCAAACGTACACTGGTTGCAGCTACTGCTTTCAAGCACCCTGGTAATGCTTTTGCAACTGGGTCAAGAACAGCTGAGAAATATGCTATTGGCTTTCTCAGTCTTCCATGTCTTTGAATCAGAACTGATAATGCACATCCTTCTCTTTCACTGCAATACAGCTCAAACTCTTTTTCGTAGTCAGGCATTCCCAATGCTGGAGCTTCACACAAACTTCTTTTTAACTGTTCAAAAGCTTCTAACTCAGTTTCTGTTAGTTTAATCGGGTCTTTTATGTCTGCTTTTGTCAGTCTTTGCAGTGGTTTTGCAATTACAGAAAATCCACTAATCCATTGGCGACAATAACCAACCATTCCTAGGAACATTCTAACTTGTCTCTGTGTCTTTGGAGGTTGCATTGCTTGAATAATTTTTATTCTTTCTGCTGTCACTTGTCTGACTCCCTTTGCAATTCTGTGACCAAGATATTTTACTTCTTCTTTGCAAAACTGTAATTTTGCAGGAGATACTTTATGTCCATCATCTGCCAGATGATTTAAAAGAGTAATGGTATCTGTTACACAATTATCTCTTGTTTTTGCAGCCACAAGGAGATCATCAATATATTGCACTAACGTAGATTTTCCAGGCAAATCTAGATTTTCCAATGATTTCTTTAGCAACTGATTAAAAATAGATGGACTTTCGGTGTACCCTTGAGGGATTCGACACCATGCTAGAATACGCTCTTTGAACCTGAACGCAAACATTTGTTGGCTTTCTGGATGCAATGGAACAGTAAAGAATGCATTACATAAATCAATAACTGTGTACCATTCTGCATCATGCGGAATTTGATATAAAATTACTGCTGGGTTTGGTACAACTGGGCAACATGGAACAACAATTTTGTTAACCTTTCTCAGGTCTTGAACAATCTTGAAAGTACCGTTTGGCTTTTTAATTCCCATAATCGGTGAATTACAATGGCTGCTCTCAATTTCTTTTAGAATACCTTGTTTAATAAACTTGTCTATTACAGGAATTACTTCTTCAATCACTTCTGCTTTCATTTTATACTGAGGAATGTCTGGATAATCTGCTCCTTGTTTTACTGATATTTTTACTGGGTCTACATTTTTCATCAAACCCATTTCATCTCCAGTGAAATTCCACATTTTAACATCCACTGTGTCTTTTAATTCTTCAGGTAGATTATTCTTATCAAACACAGGAAATAATTTACTTTCTTCTGCCTCAATCATTAACATTGTTAATTTGTAAAGCTCATCTTCTTCTGGAGTTTGTAGCTCAATACCATCCGGTGAGCAATATATTGCGCAATTCATCTTGCACAGGATATCCCTATCTAACAGATTTACAGGACTGCTATTACAAACTATAAATCTATGCTTATCCTTAAATTTGCCTATCTCAACCTCAACTGGTTCAGTTAGATCTGCTTTAATTTGCTGATTAGCTACACCTACTACTTGGATTTTATCTCCAGAGAGAGGAAGGTTTTCTATTTCCACTGATCTAACAGTAGAACGGGTAGCACCTGTATCCACTAGGAAAGTAATTTCTACATCATTCACTTTACCATTTACAAATGGACCAGACTGATCTACCTCAAGAGTGGCTCCAAGCACACATTCTTCCTCCTCTCTCAGGCACCGTCAGAAGTAATCATCAGATTCACTCCCACCATCTTCTTTCAACCAATATTGTTGTGACACATTTGACACATTCACTCTTGGTGATCTATTTACCTGTTCACCTCCGCTGAATCCTGTTTCTGCACTGTATCTCTGCACATTTACACAGTTTGGAAGTAGCGGTTGTGGTATCTGACTTTGCTGAATCACTACCTGTGGCTGTAGCTGTTGCTGCTGATTTATCTCATTCTGCATCTGTGGATTTAATGATGCATTTTTAAAAACAATTCTGGGCGGATTCTCGCATTCGCGCTTCCAGTGTCCAATTTCGCCACGATTAAAACATGGGAGTTTCTGTTTTAACTTATCTATATTTCCCATCAATTTTGGCTTATTATAATTACCTCTAAATTTTCCTTGATTCTGGTCAACATTTGTATTTCCCAAATTTGCCATTTGTTGTTCAGCCACTTTTACCTGTGCCCACATAGCTTTTTCTTTTAGCTTCTTTTGTTTAGCATCTATTTCATCACTACAGTATTTTGCTTTTCTCAAGATATCATCTACTGTGTTTGATTGCCAACCAACTATTCCAGTTCTTACCATTTCACTAATTTCAGGTCTCAAGCCATATACAAATCTGTATATAAAATGGCTCATATCTTTTTTACTTAAATGTTCATAACCACTGTATTGTTTAAAAAACAGCAGTAATATTTCATAAAATGAATGTACTGATTCTTTTGGCTCTTGGGTTGTTCTATCTATTTTAACCCAATCTATTTCTCTTGGGGGAATCTTGTTTTTCAAAAACACAATTACCTGATCATACTTTCTCATTACCTCTGGTGAAGGAGCACCTGTTACCTTATGTCGAGGGTATTCTTCACTAGGCAAATTTATAGAAATTTTACATTCTGCCCAAAGATCTGATGGGACAACTATGTCAAAGAATCCATCAAGATCAATCAACAAAACTTTTGAAACTTTCACAAACCTGTCAACCTGTCGATACCATTCTATAGGTTTTTCTCTTAATCGAAGAAAATCATTTGTAAACATTAAAATGTCCTGTCTTGTCCATGGGACATGCACATACCCTCTTCCTGGTATTTCTCTCATTGATAACTCATTTACTACTTCCTCTTCCTTCTTTTCTCTGATAAGGAAAGCTAAGCTTGTTCTGTCTTCATCTCTTTTCTTTGTCCATTTCACTCTCCATTTATTTAGTTCATCCCATTTTCTCAAAATCACAATCAAATCTTTTATATGAATTATTCTTCCTGTGGTATTCATATTTTCAATATCTTTTTCAGAGAAATCCACCCTGTAATGTTTCTGCATATTCTTTTGCTTACTCAAATCTACTTCTAATTCAGCAGCCATCTCCTCCAATTGATCATATTTGTTTTTCGTTTTCCATGTTATGCTTTTGCAAATAAATAATAATTCATCATCCTGATATGCTTTCAAACTGTCAGTTCCAATTGTTCCAATTATTAATTCCTCCAAATCTGCTTTCAATTTTTCGACATCAAGTAATTTACATTCTGGGGTTTGTGTTAAATCTATTTTATTCGGACACTTTTCTGGAGTTCCAGAGTCAGATTCTGCACCAGATGGAGTTTTACTTGTCAAACTTTGATTAAAAGTTAAGTCAGGCATCATTATTTTCTCTCGATGAATTTCAGACAAATCTGAATAAAATTTTTCAGTCACCTTCTGTATTTCTGAATTTAATGGAACAGTCAAAGCTGAATGTCTAATTTCCTTTTGATCAAATACTGGAAGAACAGGTCCAATCGTTACAGGTACTGTTACTGCCCCAAGATTGGCAATGGGTCTATAAAGGGAGAGCTGACGTCCTCTTCCCTGTCCTTTGCCCTATTAAACTGCCGATCTCTGGTTAAGCATTCGGATGAAGTTAATCTAATGATCCAGGATCTTAAAATTGATGCTCTGTTTCTTACAGAGACATGGCTCACTGATAGCTCTGAGTTCGATATAGCTAATTCTATGCCCAAGGGCTACGCGATACAGTGCTTGCACAGGCCTCGCGGCATAGGTGGAGGTCTAGCTATAATCTATAAGGAGACTCTAGCCTGCAGGATAGAAAATGGCAAGATCTCGGATGCAGAGAGCATTAGGTTTTCCATCCAACTCTCCCCTAATTACTCGCTGTCAGGGCTGTTAATCTATCGACCTCCTGGTGGGATCAAGCAGTTCATTAGTTCCCTGCTGGAGACAGCACTTACACTGGCAGCCTCAGCCCCCAATTTCCTTCTTTTAGGAGATTTGAATCTCCACTTGGAGGACCGGGGAGATAAGGTGGCTGCTGATTTGCTGGCTGACCTTGAAGCATGTAATTTGATCCTGCACAATAATGAACCCACGCATTTGAAGGGTCATTTATTGGACCCTCTATTTTCCAACGTTTCACTCCTGAAGACCTCACCGCCATGTCCCCTCCCCTGGTCAGACCACTTTCTTATTCCCTTCAATTTGACAATCATGACGGATTCTAGATCTGAATGTAAAGGCTCTATTCGTTCCTCTCATAGACCTTGGTCTAAACTGTCCTATGACGACCTAACCACTGTCCTTGAACAATCTATTCCTGCCCCGCTTTTGAACCCCCTTGAAGCAGATTGTAATTTCCATAATTGGCTACTAAAAGCATTGGATTTGGTGCTTCCTAAGAAGTGTAGTACCAAGAAAAGTAATGGGTTTAAAAACCCTTGGTACACAGCTGAACTGCGTGACCTTAGAAAAGTCTGCAAACGTCTGGAACGCGCTTGGCGGAAAGACTGGTCTACTAATAGTAAAGTCTCCTATCAGGTAGCCATGAGGGCGTATAAGCTAGCCTGCAACCGCACGAAAGCGACCTTTTATGAAGAGAGAATCAGGACTGCTTCCAGCTCCTCAAGAGAAACATTTACTATAGTTAAGGAACTCCTGAACATCCCCTCTCCCTCACTGCCACAAGCTACGAGCAGAGCTCGATGCAATGAGCTTGCACATTTTTTTGATAACAAGGTCAGGAAAATTCTACAAAGTATTCCTCTTAGTACTCTTCCCTCTGAGTCCTCCACGCAGGTCGTGAGTGGTGTGAGCCCTTTGTGGGAAGTTATCACACCCATAACTGAGGAAGACTTCCGTAAAGAATTAGCTAATCTTAAAAGTGGTTCCCCCTCTGACCCTATGCCCATCTATACTCTTAAGCGGATTGCTCTGACCATCTCCTCGCGGGCCACGGATCTCCTGAACGCCTCCTTCGGCTGTGGGGAAGTTCCCTCTAGCTGGAAGAAGGCGATGGTTAAGGCTCTCCCTAAAAAGCCGGGACTTGAGCCTGACGATCTGGCGAACTTCCGCCCTATTTCTTTGTTGCCTGGCCTGGGTAAAATTGCAGAAAAGGTTGTCAACCGCCAGTTGTCTACATTCCTCGAAGGGCACAACCTGCTCAAGCACTCGCAAACAGGCTTTCGCCCTGGGCAGGGTACTGACTCTGCCCTGATTGCTGTAGTAGAGGAAGCCAGACGCATTCTTGACGCAGGAGGTTCCGCGGCTGTGGTCCTCTTGGACCTCAGCGCGGCGTTTGATACCGTTAATCACGGTATCCTTATTCAGCGCATTACTAAGATGGGAATATCTGGCCATGCTTTAAGCTGGATTACTTCCTTTCTGAATGGTCGGTCCTACCAGGTCTATGATTGCACTAATGAGTCTGAGTCGATCCCCCTCCAGTGTGGAGTCCCGCAGGGCTCCTCGTTGAGCCCTACGCTTTTTAATATCTATATGGCCCCATTGGAGGATGTGGTTTCACCTTTCGGGGTGAAAATAGTGACCTATGCGGATGACACCCAGCTTGTCGTTTCGCTATCTCACCATGAAAATGCGGCAGAAAGATTTGGGTGCTGTCTGACAGGTATCATGGCCTGGATGACAGAATCTCGGCTGAAACTCAATGGTTCCAAAACGGAACTTATGATGGTGGGCAACCTGTCCTCCTCCCTCCCCAAAACCATGTGGCCCCCCTGTTTGGGTGAGGTGCCCCAACCCAAGAATGAAATTAAGAGCTTGGGAGTATGGTTAGAGCCCGACCTGACGTTCAGAGTACAAACGAAGAAAGTGGCAGGGATCTGCTATGGTTTGCTACGCTCAGTCCGAAAGGTGTTGCCTCTTCTCCCTTTTAGCTCAAGGAAACTCCTGATTCAGGGACTAATACTGTCAAGGCTGGATTACAGCAATGCCTTGCTGCTCGGTGCCCCTGAATCAGCCATCAACACCCTCCAGCGAGTACAAAATGCGGCGGCCAGGGTTCTGACAGGTACTGCAAAAAGAACTTCGGCCAAGCCTGCCCTTAGAGCTCTCCATTGGCTCCCCATCCGGGAGAGAGTTAAATTTAAGGCCCTTTCCATCGCCTTTAAGTCTCTCCAGGGAATTGGCCCCCCTATCCTCAGGGACCTTATATGCCCCTATAAGTCCTCGCGTTCCCTCCGCTCTGACGGGAGCAATTTACTGACCATCCCCAGAGTAAAGAGAACTCGCTCAGGAGGCAGGAGGTTCTCTGTGAACGTAGCCAAGATCTGGAATGATCTTCCTGCTGCCCTCCGTCTGGAACCCTGTCTCCAGAAGTTTCGGAAATCTTTAAAGACTTTCCTTTTCCCACCAGGAATATGAGTTCCGTTGTCCGAGGATCTTGGAAGCTAGCTGGGTGTATCAGCGCTGGGACGCTCTTGGGCAGCCATGCGCTTAAGAAATTTAATTTAATTTAATTTCATTTCATTTCATTTCATTTCATTACTGCTTCCATGCTTTTAGTTAACTGCTGTATTAAATCATCCTTTGAACGATTATATTCTGAAATATTTGGTAATTCCTCATATCTTTCTGTTCTTTTTCTATTTGGGGTTACATTTCTCTGAACTGGAGTTTCATTTCTCTGGACTGGGGTTTCAGCATAATTTCTATTTTCTCCCGATAAATTTGAACTACATCTTGTTTCTACTCTTTCAGGTGTTTTTCTATAATCAGGATTTGTTTTAGGAGATGTCTCCTCAATAATTTCTCTTGGAGGGGCACTTGGAGAAGTCCAAGAACAAACTGGTTGATAAGGTGGCGGTTTTCTAGTATAAATTTCTTCCAATACCGGATCTTCTAAATCATTTTCTTCACTATTTCTATTTGTCTTTTTGGTACACTTTTGTCCAGTTACCTCATCAATTAGTCTCACTGGGTACAAGCCATCACACATGTCTGCCCTTCTCCATCGACGCATTCTATCCTGATGTGTTTCTCTATTAAGATCTAGTCCTGTTATCCTTGATATTCCTCTACTCTCTCGTTGTAATTCAAACATTTCATCCTCCCATTCAACTAGAGCTTCAAATTGAGTAGGTCTAGGCTTTGGTACAAGTTTCATCATTTTTTCTCTTAAGTTTTTCAAAACTGCCATGTTAAAAGATCCATCTTCTGGCCATGTTAATACACCATCATTCTCAGTATACTTCATCCAATTTTCAATCCAAAGACAAGTATGATAACCATATTCACCCAACATATACGCTGCAGGTGTTTTGTACTTATGAATTAATCTTCCACCTCGCGTTGCAATTTTCTTGTCAGGTTTAAGTTTATTTTTCAATTTCTGAAACCATGGAAGCTTCTTTTCCTCTTTCATGTAATAATAATCCATGTTTTTAAACAATTTCCCTTACTTCGGTAAAGATCGTAACAACTTCCTTGTTATTCCGCGACACCAACCAATCCGTGCGCGAAACTCACCAACAAGCCAATCAGGTTATGTTACGTCACTATTCTGCTCAACCAATAGAATTACTGCTTTTTAGGATGAGCCAATCAGCTGTGGCTTGTCTTAGTCACGTGAACCAATCGGTGCGCGAACACTGTGATGTATGTTAGCCAATCACAGCGCGACTCTTGTGACATATGCTGCCGCTGCAGCTTCTCTGTATCTCACTCCGCTCCTTAAACTAACACCTCCTTTACAATTTTTAAAGCGCCATATTTACAAATCTTATGATTGAATTCTGTTAATAACTCCACAAATAACAAACCATTTGTCTGTTTCGCTAAAATAAAGTGATAGCTTTTCCAAACATTCAAGTATTCTTTTACGTGAAATAGACGACACTATTTTCACAGAATATTTAAATTCGTCGATAAAGTAAAGCTACTTTACCCCTTCTAGCAGGTAATAACGAACTCGTTTCTCTCTAAATGCACATACAGAGATGTTTTACACCTCCTTAGAGACAATTCAGAAATTCACTCGATCATATATTACAGAATTATTTACGCACATTCTTACAGAAAAATCCCTAACCATGCATACATGAAATCTTTAGTAGGACTTTAACCCACCAATAGAAATCCTCACTCGCCAGTAAGATAGACGACGCTTCCTTACCCTTCACTCAAGCTTAGATAAATTCTACTACTCTTTTCACAGTGAGTTTTAAAACAGGATCCAAGTCCCTATACTCGAAAGCTACGATTTCATAGACAATCCTTACTATGCATTCTACCTTACACACCTAAAATCCCTAAACTTGTGCTGTACGTCCACAACACTTGTGATATACGGCGATACCACTATTTGAAACAGAACAAATGCACTGTGTAACTTCACCTGTCACACTTCTCATGCCGGCACAAACCAGGAATTTTCACACTGCTGGAAAAAACCTTTCGACTACATATAACAACTGAACAAACTTAACATGTGTTAGACATCAATCCTATGTATTTACCATGTAACATGCCAGTTACCATAGTAACCGAACTCTGCTACCAAGAAATTGATCCAGCGCTCCTTTGGAAAAACTGTCTCAATAATGCTACCTATCACTTCAATACTCACCATTAATCATGAAACACATATGAAGGCCCATACTACCAAAGAGACATTTTTTGAGCAACTGAATCAGGTGGTATGATTAACCGCATGCGTGCGGCATGATTTCCGCTCCTGTGCTGAGATTTTTCATATCGCACTTTACATGACGAGCTGGGCTCGTCATGAGCGTGCGAGGAGGCTACCTCATGACGAGCCCAGCTCGTCATGAGCGTCGAAGAGGTTAACTATACCACTCACATATTGTTTACAAAATACTATTTACAACTGCAGTTTACCTATTTTTACCATGGTTTAATCATTTATCAATCATTAATCAGACCACCAAGGCGATTGAATCAACTGATGGTAACTAGATCATGAATAAACAAGACCAGCTTGTTATTTCAAATCTAATTTTTATTAACTTTATTTTTCATAAGAAAAGGCATATACTTTTTAGAATCTTTATTTTATAAGCAATCAAGAAAGCAGCATTTTAGTGAGGAAATGAATTAATTAACAGACATTTTCAAAGCAAGCTCAGAAACACAAATTATTAGCAGAATAACAGTTTCCAATCCCTAAATCTATTTCCCTGTCTGATTCTCACTCCACCTAGAAAGGAAAAATCATTTAAAGTCTGCTGTCCTTACGTGCGCCAAAAGTCCGACAGCATGTCACGTCAATCAGGAATCGGAAAGAAGAGAGTTTTTTCTCCGCTCCAAGTGTCAGGTTTTATACCTTTATTTCTAGCTAAACTTTCTACATTTCACATTTTTCTGAAGCAATCCGAGCTTTTCATTGGCTGTTCTGTGTCAGTCCATGATAAAACATTAGGTCATGTCCGTTACTTGACCAGGCCCAGGCTTTTACATAAGCCCTATTGTCTCTCATTACCACGTCTTCCAACTTCCTCGGAAAGATACTTTTTCCACGAGTTTCAAACATTTACTTCCTAGCCTTGGCAGACACAACAAATTCCTGTCCTTGAGTCTTTCTCCGAGAGCACGTTCAATTCAGCTGAAGAACTGCTTTTTCAATTTATATGATGTTTGTGCAGTAAAAGTCTTCACAGCTACGCATGTGCAAGGCATCGCTCTGGACAAGTTTTCATCTGCAACTCTGTCTGCCACGTTTTCTGAACCACTTTTAGTCCTTACTTCAGAAACTATTATTAAACAAACACAAAACATCAATTAATTAAAGAATTGAGACCCATTCTGTTACCCACCCCCTTTACTAATTAATCCTGTTAATTATGTTAACTAGCTGAAGCACGAATAAGCAGCATTATATTTACTTTTTACTTCTCCTTTGGGAACTGCAGGAACTCTTTTATGCATTTTGTCACAGAAAAGACATAACATAAGCACACAAAATAAGCACATACTATTAATTAAACAGCCGCATTTAATACTGACAAAGACAATAGACAAGGTTAGTTTATTATTTCTTTTTTTGCATTTGCAACATAAAGCACATTAGTTCATCCCGCGTGTACTATAAAATGTATTCTTAAAACTAAGTTGATTAGTAATTCACCACAAGCATATTATTTCAATTATTCTTACGAGAGATTAACTTCGCAAGTTTGAACAAAAGTTTGTTCGACACCTTGCTCCTTCACAGGTAAGGACTCCGGCATTTAAAGGATATTTAAAGGTGCTGTTACAAACTGCCGGAGTCCTTACCTGCAAGCCCAGAGGCCATGAGGAAGTGCTGCCAGGCACGAAACGCGTCGGGCTGGACCTTTGATCTGTGCGAGGTACCATGCTGCTTCCTATGCTGTCCTTCATTAAAGATGGTTGGTGAATGAATGTACTTGTTTGGGCTCCCTCACTGCAGGCAACTCGGTTTGGATATATATATATATATATATATATACATATATATGTTCACCAAAGGCCCGCAAGCTTTAAGGACGCACTCAACACCAGCTGCTAACCATCAGGTTTATTTCCAAAAGGCAAACACAGCGTCCACATTCCAAAGTGTAATTCATTGAGCATTAAGCCTGACGCGTTTCGAAGCAAAACAGCCTCTTCTTCATAGGCAGCTCGAAATGCAAATGTTCCACGAGGCGCTCTGATCCGCTTTAAAAGCATGCACCAATATCGACTCCCATGAGTCTCGCTTCGTGCGTAATGTCTATGCGCATGCTGGGACTTGTAGTCCCCATCAAAGCAACAAGTATTCTCTCAGTGAATTCGTGAAGCATTAACATCCCATAAGAGCAATATTTTTCCCTCTCGTAGGGCACAGGGTGCAGCGCTGGTTAATATATACCGCAGATGGTGTGCTGATTCTAGGTGACGAATAAGTTTGCTTTGATGGGGACTACAAGTCGAGCTGCCTATGAAGAAGAGGCTGTTTTGCTTCGAAACGCGTCAGGCTTAATGCTCAATGAATTACACTTTGGAATGTGGACGCTGTGTTTGCCTTTTGGAAATAAACCTGATGGTTAGCAGCTGGTGTTGAGTGCGTCCTTAAAGCTTGCGGGCCTTTGGTGAACATATACATATATATATTCACTGAAAAAACCATAGGTTATAAACCATATATAGTTAGGAATTAGCATTTAAAAAACCTTACTTTACTCACACAAAACCATTGAAATTCCATATATAGTAACTAACTATATATCGCGCACCCGCAATCCACTGCTGATCATGTCACATATTACATCATTCATGACATGGTCAGTGACATCACTGATGACATCACTGATGACATCTCAAATGACATCACTGATGACATCACTGATGACATCTCAAATGACATCACTGATGACATCACTGATGACATCTCATTTGACATTACTGATCACATCACTGATGACATCATTCATGTGATAATACGATGAACCTCTTCAGACTCTAATATAACCTTAGATACACTCAGTGTAAACACAGACTCACAGATTGTCACTCATCCATGAAGTTACACACACACCTAGTCAGTCATGCAAAAAATCAATCACACCTCCATTTCCTTAACTATACAGTTAAACACACCTTACTTCAAACATATACTAAAACATATTTACTCACTTATACAATCCTGGATACAAGTTCACAATGATCCATACAGCCACTCACACATTCACTGGCTCTTATGCACAGTTATTTATATATGTCAACTCTCACATGTACTGTATTTTACATATGTACTTACTTTAACATGTAGCACTGAGATATCTATTCACTCACCAATACAGTCATGCACACAGTCAACCGCCCATACAGCTGTTTCCGCATGCAGTTTTGAACCCATACATCTATGCAGAGAGTCATACACCTCCCAGCCACCCATACACACTCTCAGTCTCCCATACAAATACTTGGGCAACCAATCAATAACCCATATAGTTAATCATATAGCTACTGATCAACACATGCAGCAGTTTACAGAACAACAGACATAATGATGCACAAATTAAGACAGTTTAGTCACTAACCCATGCACTCAGTGAGACACATTTAATCACTTACTCATACAGTCAGTCATGCACCTACTAAATCCTTTGTTCATACACTTCTACATCCACTCATTCTTCAATATGTAAGACATATTTTAACTTTACAGAAACATACAGTCACTGGATGTTGTCATCAGTGATGTCATCAGTGATGTCATTTGAGATGTCATCAGTGATGTCATCAGTGATGTCATTTGAGATGTCATCACTGATGTCACTGACCATGTCATGAATGATGTAATATGTGACATGATCAGCAGTGGATTGCGGGTGCGCGATATATAGTTAGTACAACTAACTATATATGGAATTTCAATGGTTTTGTGTGAGTAAAGTAAGGTTTTTTAAATGCTAATTCCTAACTATATATGGTTTATAACCTATGGTTTTTTCAGTGAATTTTCAAGGTTTTGTAAATGCTAATTCCTAACTATATATGGTCTATAACCTATGGTTTTTTCAGTGAATATATATATATATATATATATATATTCACTGAAAAAACCATAGGTTATAGACCATATATAGTTAGGAATTAGCATTTAAAAAACCTTATTTTACTCACACAAAACCATTGAAATTCCATATATAGTTAGTTGCACTAACTATATATCGCGCACCTGCAATCCACTGCTGATGATGTCACATATTACATCATTCATGACATGGTCAGTGACATCACTGATGACATCACTGATGACATCTCAAATGACATCACTGATGACATCACTGATGACATCTCATTTGACATCAATGACCACATCACTGATGATATCATTCATGTGACAATACAATGCATCTCCTCACATTTTAATATAACCTCTGTTTCACCCAGTGTTAAATACAGAATATAATTTTTGAAACCATTGACACACCAATACTAGTTACTACATACGCACTCACTGATTCCTACGTCTACACACACCTTCACTCATTCACCCATACTATCATTCATACATACAATCACTCATCTTTACAACACTATCATATGCACTCATACACCTATACAGACACTCACAGTCTGCCACTCATCCATGGAGTTACTCACACACCTAGTCAGTCCTGTAAAGAATCAATGACACTTCCATTTTCTTGTCTATACAGTTAAACATAGAGCACCTTACATTTTCAAACATATACTAACACATACTTACCTTGTTATACAATCATTGATACAAGTACACATTGATCTGCACAGAGTCACACACCTCCCAGCCAGCCACACACACACTCAGTCTCCCATACAAATACTTGGACAATCAATCAGTAACCCATATAGTTAATCATATAGCTACTGATCAAAACATGCAGCAGTTTACAGAACAACAGACATAATGATGCACAAATTAAGACACTTTAGTCACTAACCCATGCACTCAGTGAGACACATTTAATCACTCACTCATGCATTCAGTCATGCACCTACTAAATCCTTTGTCCAGACACTTATACTTCCACTCATTCTTCAATATGTAAGACACATTTTAACTTTACAGAAACATACAGTCACTGGATGTTGTCATCAGTGATGTCATCAGTGATGTCATTTGAGATGTCATCAGTGATGTCATCAGTGATGTCACTGACCATGTCATGAATGATGTAATATGTGACATCATCAGCAGTGGATTGCAGGTGCGCGATATATAGTTAGTGCAACTAACTATATATGGAATTTCAATGGTTTTGTGTGAGTAAAATAAGGTTTTTTAAATGCTAATTCCTAACTATATATGGTCTATAACCTATGGTTTTTTCAGTGAATTTTCAAGGTTTTGTAAATGCTAATTCCTAACTATATATGGTCTATAACCTATGGTTTTTTCAGTGAATTTCAATGGTTTTTTAATAGCAAATATCATAAGCTGTCGAATGTCAAGTACGTGGTAAGTGAAAACATTTTCGTGTTTATGCACACTGATCTGCTTTGAATGGTGCCCCCCCCCCTCATTTCTATTAGGAGTACTCTCTCTTTGCAGATAGTGAAAGGTAGTTAACGCAGGTCTTTGCCCCCATTGTAATCCGTCGTGCCTGCTTCTCTCTCCATTTGATTCATTGTTATCCAAGTATTTACTGTTTTAGAATTAGTTCTCTTTGGTTCATTCTCTATTTACAAACAAACACAGAGTCGCAATACTCTGTTTAGTCTTTGCAGATAACGAAAAATCGTGTAAAAAAAAAGAAAAGGAATCGAGCAAAATCAGTAGGCCACTAATGGGATCTCTTTTTGACCTCGCTAAAATAGAAACATTAGGAACAACCCCTCATGACAAATACAAAACTAGTGAGATGAACTGAACTCCACACAATGATGGCTGCAAAACAGCTCTGCTCCGCCACCCACCCCGCCCAAAATAACGATAAAGAACGGCTGCCATGATTGGTTGCGGAATGACCACGACGGAGCTACGAAATGGTGCTGCTCTCATGCTAACCCCAGCTTCAGTCTGAAACATCCAGAAACACTGTAGACTACCAATTCGATCAGTTCCGGTAGCGCCCCAATGTAACCCGGTAGAGAAGAACTAGCCCTCCCCTCTTTGACTGATGGTTCTTGTTGCCTGTCCCTTCTGTTGTCATTTAACAGAACTATTTAGCCTGCTGAAAGGGGTTGTGTTCCGACCGCTGGTTGGTGGAGACATTTTGACTATATTCTGTACCTGCGTTGTCGCGTAATGCGTCATATGACGCGCCGCGTTAGCGCATCCGGAAGTCATCCGGGGCGCGCAGCGCGTAACGTAAGCATAACAAGTCATGTGACTTGTTAATAAAACTTTTCATTGGTTCATTTTACTTTTCTTATTGTAATGATGAAAGGCTTGGTCATATGACCTAAAAATTACGCTTTTCATTACTTCCGAACATTATTTTTTCTTAAATATATGTTATAATGTTCCAGGCTAATGTACTTTCCCGGAAATTTTACAACTGTCCTGCAAGTAAAATATATTCTTTTTTCGAGAAAAAGAGCGTTTCTTCGTCCCATGACGGAGCCGTTGAGCAAAAGAGGGTCGACCTGCTGTCTTAGTCGCCGATACGCCTGAATATGAGATTCTTATCGATCACTTTATGTTGCAGGAATAGAAAACACAACAGCCCTTGACCATTTATCTTTACTGCGTTCCTTCGTATTATACCTTTTACCCTTCATGTAATTGGTCTGCTTTATTTCACTTGCCTTTTAATGATTCTAAAACAGTGACTATTATTAAAAACTTTACCAATGTATATACTACTACCATGTTTTCTTTTAAAAACCTTTATTGTGAAAATTTCATTATACAAATACGAGCCTATAACCACGTGGGCCGGCCACGGAGCAAACTGTAATCGTATATGATAAATAGACATTTACACTGTAGAGGAACGTAACGGGCGTGCCATTAGGTTGCAAGAACTAAGGTGTCTAACAGTTACGGAATCGGTGGACGTACATTTTATAATTAAAATACGACAGGGCCAGTTACAATAAAATTATCTAGATATACATTAGCGGGCAAGTACCATGGGTGACGTTAATTCGAACTTTCAACAGTACAGTAATAAATAACACATCAGAACTTAATATCAATAGGGATGTCGAAATATTCAATCAATTCTCGTCCCCGCCCGCCATGTGCTTCAAAACTGCATACGTATCTCGTGATTTCAAGGTTCTGCAACCAGTACACAACAAGGAGTTACGAGTCCCATTTATTCTGGCGCCATTTTGGGCGAGGACGGGCAGGTCCAGGATATAGTCAAAATGTCTCTACCAACCATCGACTATGATGATGTTCATATGCTGTATTTATTAGAGTAACACTCAGATGTCCACATGAAATAAATTTGCCACAATCTAAACATGTCATTTTAATCTTTCCAAAGTTCTTCTAAATATTTGGGACCGTTTCCCTTGCCTCTGAAGCTCTCAGTGCCACTTCTTTGATGAATGTACTAGCAGGTCAGGGGTTCTCCTCCAAATCTCTCTTTTATGCAGCACTATAATTAATTGGTGCCACCTCTCCATATGACGATGCATGGTATAGTTACCACAACTATATTTTTTTTCGGTTCCTCTAGAGAGTTCATCGTGGCAGATGAAGCGTGTAACGTACCGGGCATTTACCTTTTTTTGCATGTACAGGAAAGGAAAAAAAAATCGAGCGTCCGAGTTCTAAGGTGTCCCAGGGCCATTTTAGTGGACCAGGCCCAAATCCAAAGAACAGGCCGCCATTTTGAGAGTCCTGTTGCAGCCGCCTGTCGCTGTAGCATCAAGAGCAGCCGAAACTCAGCTGAATGGCAACTGAAACGGTAAAGGGGCGCCCCACTACAGCAGACGAGCCAGGCCCAAATCCAAAGAACTGCTATCTCACAGGCTAATGGGGCGACCCACGCCGAGTTTCAGCATTGTAGGATGACCACACAAGTACAGCAACTTGCTAGACATCACCTCGGTGCCATCCGGATCTCGGCGCCCCACTGCAGATGAAGTGCCTCTCAACTATGAAACCACCACGGTGACATCCGGATCTTGGCGCGTTGTGCTGCCTTCGGCCTATTCGCACATCGGTCCGCTACTGACGCCATCTCACAGGCTAATGGGGCGACCCACGCCGAGTTTCAGCATTGTAGGATGACCACACCAGTACAGCAACTTGCTAGACATCACCTCGGTGCCATCCGGATCTCGGCGCCCCACTGCAGATGAAGTGCCTCTCAACTATGAAACCACCACGGTGACATCCGGATCTTGGCGCGTTGTGCTGCCTTCGGCCTATTCGCACATCGGTCCGCTACTGACGCCATCTCACAGGCTAATGGGGCGACCCACGCCGAGTTTCAGCATTGTAGGATGACCACACCAGTACAGCAACTTGCTAGACATCACCTCGGTGCCATCCGGATCTCGGCGCCCCACTGCAGATGAAGTGCCTCTCAACTATGAAACCACCACGGTGACATCCGGATCTTGGCGCGTTGTGCTGCCTTCGGCCTATTCGCACATCGGTCCGCTACTGACGCCATCTCACAGGCTAATGGGGCGACCCACGCCGAGTTTCAGCATTGTAGGATGACCACACCAGTACAGCAACTTGCTAGACATCACCTCGGTGCCATCCGGATCTCGGCGCCCCACTGCAGATGAAGTGCCTCTCAACTATGAAACCACCACGGTGACATCCGGATCTTGGCGCGTTGTGCTGCCTTCGGCCTATTCGCACATCGGTCCGCTACTGACGCCATCTCACAGGCTAATGGGGTGACCCACGCCGAGTTTCAGCATTGTAGGATGACCACACCAACTTGCTAGACATCACCTCAGTGCCATCCGAATCTTGGCATCTCAACGCCTAGTGGTATCTTCCATACAAAAAATATTGTTACGCTGCCTTTGGCCCCATTCGCACATCAGTCCGCAACTTAGACATCACCTCGGTGCCATCCGGATCTTGGCATCTCAGCGCCTTGTGGTGTCAGTCAGAAAATATTGTTGTGCTGCCTTCGGCCTATTCGCACATCGGTCCGCTACTGACGCCATCTCACAGGCCAACGGGGCGCCCCACGCCGACTTTCAGCATTGTAGGATGGCCACACCAGTACCACAACTTGCAAGACACCACCTCGGTGCCATCCGGATCTTGGCATCTCAGCGCCTTGTGGTCTCTTCTACAACGGAAATATAGTAGAAAATATTGTTGCGCTGCCTTTGGCCCCATTCACACATCAGTCCGCTACTGACACCATCTCACAGGCCAACGGGGCGCCCCACGCCGACTTTCAACATTGTAGGATGGCCACAGAAGTGCGACAACTTACTAGACACCACCTCGGTGCCATCCGGATCTTGGCGCGTTGTGCTGCCTTCGGCCTATTCGCACATCGGTCCGCTACTGACGCAAACTCACAGGCCAACGGGGCGCCCCACGCCGACTTTCAGCAATGTAGGATGGCCACACCAGTGCGGCAACTTCCTACACACCACCTCGGTGCCATCCGGATCTTGGCGCGTAGTGAAGCTGCAGCAGCTGCAAATAAGCTTCAGACAGTGTTACAACCGCTGCTCAGAACTCTCAACTATGACACCACCTCGATGCCATCCGGATCTTGGCGCGTTGTATTGCCTTCGGCCTATTCGCACATCGGTCCGCTACTGACGCCGCCTCACGTGCCAACGTATTTTCTCCGCATTTTATACCCTATGCCGCATAACAGGTCATGTGACTTGTTTATAAAACTTTTCATTGGTTCATTTTACTTTTGGTTTCCTAATGATGGAAGGCTTGATCATATGACCTAAAAACAACACTTTTCATTGGATGAAAACTTTTTTTTTCCCCCAAACGATGAAAGCCCCACCTTGTTTCTGGATGTTTCAGACTGAAGCTGGCGTCACCATGAGAGCACCACCATCTCGTAGCTCCGTCGTGGTCATTCCGCGAGCAATCATGGCAGCCGCTCCCCACCAGAAGCCTGCAGGAGTCGGGGCCCCCAAAACTTTTGATGAATTCTCAAGGCGGAGGGGACGCTTTCGAGAATGGGGTCCAAGACCTAGCAGACAAGCGTCCGATTTCCAAGGTGTCCCAGGGCCATTTCAGTGGACCAGGCCCAAAAAGGAAACAGCCTGCCGCCATTTTGAGAGTCCTGTGACAGCCGCCTATCGCTGCACCGCAAGAGTGGGCGCAACTCAGCTGAATGGCGGATTTTGACACAGTGGACCAAAAGCGGACGGAATGGCAACTGAAACGGTAAAGGGGCGCCCCACTACAACAGACAAGACTCCACCTGGAGAGGCCCGTTCACGCCGCCTCCCCCGGGGCGCCCCACGCCGTTATTCGGAGCAGCATTGTAGGATACCAAAACCAGTGCGGCAACTTACTGGACATCACCTTGGTGCCATCGTTCTGCTGCCTTGGAACTATTCGCACAACAGTTTGCTACTGATGACCCACCCCCCGCGACGCCCCACGCCGTTATTTGCTGGGTGGCAACTTACTAGACATCACTTTTGTGTCATCTAGATTTCGGCGCGTTCTGCTGCCTTGGAACTATTCGCACAACAGTTTGCTACTGATCACCCACCCCCCGCGACGCCCCACGCCGGAAATCTGGACGTTGTGCTGCGTTGGGACTATTCGCACAGCCGACCGCTACTTCGTTGTTTTTCTCTAAAAATGTTTATATGTTATTACTATTTTTGTTTTCTTGTATATATTTATAAATTATTAAAGTTTTATAATCTTACTACTTTGTCGGAGTGCTATATATTTTTAATGTGACACATAATTGTAAAAACTTTGATGTACAAAGAGTCATCCCTGGAATCTTCCGCTTCACGCTCGGTCCCCTCCCCAATCACAATACAGAATGGTTTTCAGATAATAGCAACGCTTCTGCTGTGACGGATCTCATCGAGTGTGGGCCTTGATCTACTATAACTCCTTTGAAGACGGGTGATTCTTTACAGCTGTGGCCATAAACTACATCTGCAGGGCTAGCTGATAGCCTAGGACCGGCCTGGACAATCGGACACAGAGGAAAAGGAGTGTCAGAGGGTGCGGTAGTGAATAGGGCGAAAGGGAGGTGTCGGGCGGGCACAGGGTGTGATTCTCAGGGAAGAACAGCGCAGATGGGGGGAGGTTTATTACCCATGCATAAAACAGAGAGCGGGGGTGACCACTGCCTGGGGGAGATGCTTGCGAGGGTGGGGAGCCATGCTAAGGATCGACAGCGTTCACAGAGTGGATCTGGTCAAGGCATCTAAAATGGCTGCCGTGCACGACAAAAGTGTGGCATTTGAAAAAAGACAAGATGGCGCACACAATGTTTTTCAACAATTCCTGATTTCCTTCGAATCGAACGTTAACAGACGTTGGGGCATATTACCAAGGTTAAGCGATATTTATCCCTAACGATGCTTAGCAACGATTTTTTTACCGTCAGAAATTATCGCAGATAAACCTTGCTATTATCAAGGTTTATCGCAAATACGATAAAAAACGAGCGCAATGCATTAATGTCGCTGAAAACTCCGCGATATTCATGCATTACCGAGCTAATGCTCTTAGCCATGTTATCCACCTCCCATTGGATAACATGGCTAAGAACTGCTCAGGGCAGCTGTTACTTTTTGGAGATATTCGCGCTTATCTCGAATATTTCCAAAAGTTGATAATAGGAGATAGCGATGTTAGCGACTGTTTCCAGTCGCTAACATCTTGGCATGCCCACTTTGCATGTCATTAGTGATAAATATCACTCACATGCAAAGTGGGACCCAAGATGGTCGCTATCTCCTACTAGCCGTCGCTAACTGGTGTTAGCAACAGCTAGGTAATACACATATAATTTTATCTCCGCGAAGCGGAGCGCTGTTACAGATATATATCTTGTTTTTGAACGTTAATTTCTCAAAATGCACTGAAGCACATATATTGAGACATAGCAAAGGCACATCGGGCTACCAGTCCCTAATATTTTACCAAGTTTCGTGCAAATCCATTCAGCCGTTCGATTATTATTATTATTATTTTTTTTTGCCCCGCGGGGCCCTTTTAAAACCTCCACATCAAACCTAGGGGGTCAGCGAGGATCTACTATGCCCCCTTATGGTCATCAGCCGTTCGATTATTATTATTATTTTTTTTTTTGCCCCGCGGGGCCCTTTTAAAACCTCCACATCAAACCTAGGGGGTCAGCGAGGATCTACTATGCCCCCTTATGGTCATTTGCCCCTTCGCTTTGGCCTCCTCTTGTCTCTCGATCCTACCGAGAGACAAGATGGCGGCCGCTACGTACTGTTTGGAATGTTTACAGACACCGGAGAGCCAATCAGCTTCGCTTCGCAAAGCTCCGTAACGCGAAAAGTACGCGAAGCGGTGCGCTGTTACAGATATATATCTTTTTTTGAACGTTAATTTCTCAAAATCCACTGAAGCACATATATTGAGACCTAGCAAAGGCACATCGGGCTACCAGTCCCTACAATTTTGCCAAGTTTCGTGCAAATCCATTCAGCCGTTCGATTATTATTATTATTATTTTTTTTTGCCCCGCGGGGCCCTTTTAAAACCTCCACATCAAACCTAGGGGGTCAGCGAGGATCTACTATGCCCCCTTATAGTTATTTCCCCCTTTGTTTTGACCTCCTCTTGTCTCTCGATCCTACCGAGAGACAAGATGGCGGCCGCTACGGACTGTTTGGAATGTTGACAGACGCCGGAGAACCAATCAGCTTCGCTTCACAAAGCTCCGTTGCGCGAAAAGTCCGCGAACCAGAGCGCTAACCGGTCCGCTGTTACAGATATATATCTTTTTTTAAACGTTAATTTCTCAAAATCCACTGGAGCACATATATTGAGACCTACAAAAGGCACATCGGGCTACCAGTCCCTACAATTTTGCCAAGTTTCGTGCAAATCCATTCAGCCGTTCGGGCTAAAAGTGAGGCCAACCGCCCTATGGAAAACTCAATGTTAAAAACACGTTTTGGGACCCCCCTTTTTTCTCGGCCCCCACTGGACGAACCCCCCCCAAATTTTCAAGGGCTGCTCAGAAACAAAATGTGCCATTTTCCTGAAAATTTCAGCCGATTCCGTCCACAAACGCCAAAGTTATTAGACATAGAATTTTCAAAAAACCCATAGAGAAAAAATCCTAACTATATATACCTACTGGCGACCGCCAGTAGGTAATATATATATATATATATATATATATATATATATATATATATATATATATATATATATATAACATTTCTATGGCAAAATGAAACCCCTTATTTTGTTCCTTTTCAAATTAAATGTATTAAGTGTTACCACTTTATTCCAATCAAGATGACTTCAGGTGTGCCATACTTTTGTCATAAGTAAGACTGTTAGCGTTCTAGTTGTTCTTTAAAACACTCTGGGACATTCTGTCACTGGGCTATAGTTGGGCTACATCTGGCTGATATTTGGGCTACATTTGTTTTTTTTTGTCTCTGGCGGCCATCTTTGGGCTACATTGGGCTTCATTGGGCTTCATTGGGCTACATTGGGCTACATTTGGGCTCCAACATATATATAGCCCAATGTAGCCCAATATATATTTTTCAAAGTTAATTTTCATAAAAACCACTGGAGCATATATCTTGAGACATAGCAAAGGCACATCGGGCTACCAGTCCCTACAATTTTGCCAAGTTTCGTGGAAATCCATTCAGCCGTTCGAGCTAAAAGTGAGTCCAACCGCCCTATGGAAAACTCAATGTTAAAAACACGTTTTGGGACCCCCCTTTTTTCTCAGCCCCCGCTTGACGAAACCCCCCCAAATTTTCAGGGGCTGCTCAGAAACAAAATGTTCCATTTTCCAGAAAATTTCAGCCAATTCCGTCCTCAAACGCCAAAGTTATTCAACATAGAATTTTCAAAAATCCCATAGGAAAAAAATCCTAACTATATATACCTACTGGCGACCGCCAGTAGGTAATATATATATATATATATATATATATATATATATATATATATATATATATATATATTACCTACTGGTGGTCGCCAGTAGGTATATATAGTTAGGATTTTTTCTCTATGGGATTTTTGAAAATTCTATGTCTAATAACTTTGGCGTTTGTGGACGGAATTGGCTGAAATTTTCAGGAAAATGGAACATTTTGTTTCTGAGCAGCCCCTGAAAACTTGGGGGGGTTTCGTCAAGGGGGGGCCGAGAACAAAGGGGGGTCCCAAAACGTGTTTTTAACATTGAGTTTCCCATAGGGCGGTTGGCCTCACTTTTAGCCCGAACGGCTGAATGGATTTGCACGAAACTTGGCAAAATTGTAGGGACTGGTAGCCCGATGTGCCTTTGCTAGGTCTCAATATTTGTGCTTCAGTGGATTTTGAGAAATTAACGTTCAAAAAAAGATATATATCTGTAACAGCGCTCCGCTTCGCGTACTTTTCGCGTTACGGAGCTTTGCGAAGCTGATTGGTTCTCCGGCGTCTGTAAACATTCCAAACAGTCCGTAGCGGCCGCCATCTTGTCTCTCGGTAGGATCGAGAGACAAGAGGAGGCCAAAGCGAAGGGGCAAATGACCATAAGGGGGCATAGTAGATCCTTCCTGACCTCTTAGGTTTGATGTACCATTTTGCCAAGTTTGGTGTAATTCCGTTCAGCCATTCAGGCTGTAGACGTATGTAAATGTCCTATGGAAAATTGCATGGGGAAAACACATTTGAAAGTGTTGAAATTTAGAACCAATTAAAATGTTACTTTGGTTTTGTATTTGTGTGTGATGAAAGTTAATTGGTTATGTATATATCTCAAATGAGAGGAAACCACAGCCATTTTGTGATACTACTGTCTGAGGTACATTTGTGAGGAATTTTTGGTGGTGAATTTCTGGTGTTTGATTTACACAGTACTAACACTTCTCCCACTTTTAAAAAGGTGAGTTGTTAATTTGTAAGGGGAACTATGTTGTACACTTGAAGATAATTTGAAAAATGTTTTCTGTTATTTATTTGCAGTCCTTCTGTTATACTAAATACTTGATAAAGTTAGTTTTATATTATGTATTACTAAAAACGATAAATGAAAGTGATTATTTTTTTCTGCAATTTACAGCAAGCAATTTCAAAATAAAATGGCTCACAATGAAGAGACCGTGGCAATTTCTTTTGAATTGTCCACTACATTGATTGAAATTGACAGCACCAATAATGAAATATTGTCACAAGGAGGAGATGACTTGAATGATTCCACTACATTGATTGAAATTGACAGCACCAATAATGAAATATTGTCACAAGGAGGAGATGACTTGAATGATTTTTTTGATCAATCTGTTGATGGCGAATTTATCGAATGTTTGGAGACCATAGAGTTACAAGAATCATCATTGCAGACTTTTAATGAGGAGATTCCAGATGAGATGATTGAAGAGGAAATTCCTGATGAGGACATATTACTGGTTCTTTCAAATTTAGAAAATTCAGAAGAATAAATTTATATTTAGAAATCAAAAATTGTTTGAGACATTATTCATTTTTATTTTTAATTTATGAGGTTGTAGCGAAGTGATTGTAGTATAAAATGAGACTTATAGTATAGAGTGCAACATTTTTATGGTACATGGTAAGTTTACTCATATTTACTTCCCTTCTCCCACTATATTATCTCCAATGTGTATTTGACATCTCTTCTTCATCTCCGGCCTCCTTTCTCTCACTGTGTGTCTCTGATGCATCTTATCGCTGCTATTTTGTGTAATTACAGAAGAGAGTAAAATAAAATAGTTCGGAACGTGAAAAGGGGGCAAAGTAGAGTACCCCTCACCCCCTAGGCCTTCTCAGGCGGTCCCAAAAGGATCAGTTTCTGCTTTCCTGAGAGATTATGGTATGAGTTCCATATACCACAATAATTTGCATTACAACATGCAAGATATATATCTCCTATTACCAACTTTTGGAGATATTCGCGCTAAGCGCGAATATCTCCAAAAACTAACACCTGCCCTGAGCAGTTCTTAGCCATGTTATCCAATGGGAGGTGGATAACATGGCTAAGAGCATTAGCTCGGTAATGCATGAATATCGCTGAGTTTTCAGCGATATTAATGCATTGCGGTCGTTTTTTATCGCATTTGCGATAAACCTTGATAATAGCAAGGTTTATCTTCGATAATTTCTGACGATGCTTAGCGGTAAAAAATTCGTTGGTAAGCATCGTTAGCGATAAATATCGCTTAACTTTGGTAATATGCACCAACGTCTGTTAACGTTCGATTCGAAGGAAATGAGGAAGTGTTGAAAAACATTGTTTGCGCCATCTTGCCTTTTTTGAAATGCCACACTTTTGTCGTGCACGGCAGCCATTTTAGATGCCTTGACCAGACCCACTCTCTGCACGCTGTCGATTCGTAGCATGGCTCCCCACCCTCGCAAGCATCTTCCCCAGGCACTGGTCACCCCCGCTCTCTGTGTTATGCATGGGCAATAAACCTCTCCCCATCTGCGCTGCTCTTCCCTGAGAATCACACTCTGTGCCCGCCCGACACCTCCCTTTCGCCCTATTCACTACCGCACCCTCTGACACTCCTCTTCCTCTGTGTCCGATTGTCCAGGCTATTAGCTAGCCCTGCAGATGTAGTTTATGGCCCCAGCTGTAAAGAATCACCCCTCTTCAAAGGAGTTATAGTACATCAAGGCCCACACCCGATGAGATCCGTCACACCACACGTGTTCCTACTATCTGAAAACCATCCTGTATTGTGATTGGGGAGGGGACCGAGCCTGAAGCGGAAGATTCCAGGGATGACTCTTTGTACATCAAAGTTTTTACATTTATGTGTCACATTAAAAATATATAGCACTCCAACAAAGTAGTAGGATTATAAAACTTTAATAACTTATAAATATATACAACAAAACAAAAACAGTAAAAACATTTAAACAACGAAGAGACCGTGGCAATTTCTTTTGAATTATCCAATACATTTATTGAAATTGACAGCACCAATCATGAAATATTCTCACAAGGAGGAGATGACTTGAATGATTTTTTTGATCAATCTCTTGATGGCGAAGTTATCGAATGTTTGGAGACCATAGAGTTACAAGAATCATCATTGCAGACTTTTCATGAGGAAATTCCTGATGAGGACATGTTACTAGTTCTTTCAAATTATGAAAATTCAGAAGATGTTGCCTGGGGGTGGGTCGTCAGTAGCAGTCTGTTGTGCGAATAGTTCCAAGGCAGCAGAACGCGCTGAAATCTAGATGGCACGAAGGTGATGTCTAGTAAGTTGCCGCCCAGCAAATAACGGCGTGGGGCGCCGCGGGGGCGAGTGAGTCCAGTAGGCACCACAGCTATTCTTACCGGCATTGCAGAATTACTGCTGGGGACAATGCCTGTGCTGTAGCAGGGTCACAGCAGAAACAAAAAGGATTCTGTTGAAGATGTTGTTGGTTTTCAATTTGAAAACAGTTCTGGTGTCAACTGCTATGCTAATGTAGTGGTTAATGTTTTGTTTTCTCTAGAAAATGTAAAAGAGGGGGAGGCAGTCCAAAGTTCTGGTAAAAGGGCAAAGGAAAGGATCGGTGGTTTGAACTATCAGTCAAAAAGGGGAGGGGGTGCAACAATTTTTCCTACCGGGTCACAGTGTGCTTTCACCGGAACTGAGGTTTGCAGGATTCTAGTAATTCAAAGTGAGGCTGGCGCCAACATGGGAGCGCCGACGTCCCGCGGATACAGTTTCGTCACTCCACGGGCGATCATGGCAGTCATTCCCCATCGGGGGTGTCTGCGGGGGTCGGAGACTCCCGCGGCTCCTCTAGAATCTTCAAGGTCGTGGAGGACTACGGTGGTGGAGTCAACCAGTGACCGGGCCATTTCTTTATGCTGGGCCCGCTCTTGCCAGGTCGATCGCCATTTTGAGAGTTCGGTAGCTACTGGCGATCGTGGGGTCAAATGAGCGGACGGGCTCCACCCTGCGGGGCGAGACGCTGCAGCATCGCCACAGTGGAAGAACCCTTTTCCGGGCGCCTGGAGCGCTGAGGGTGCAGGTGGGAAGCCTCCACTGGGGAGGCGGGAGAGGCCTGTTCGCACCGTCTCTCCCTCCCAGTGCACCCCACGGCGTCTCGCTTGAGATTTGTTATGGCCGGACCAGGCGATGAGGACGAGGGGGGGGGTCGGAGGCATGTGCAAGACATCCCCCCCAGTGTTGTCAAAGCCATTATTGAAGAAAGAAGAAATGTCCCGTCCGTCTTCGGGCCGGGCTTCCGGTGGATGTCGGCCGGACGCCCCTTGCTCTGGCCCCATGAACGGGTTCCTTGGTTTATCGGCTGCAGCCGGATCCCATCGGCCCCGGCCGTTGGTGGCCGGACCGGTAGAGAATGTGGCGGGACTACCTGAAACTGTCAAGGGCCACCGCGGCGGGACTGGGAGAGAGAGGGGAGGGTCGAGGACACGGACATTCCCCCCCCTGCAACTCTCCAGCGTTGTCAATCCCCCTGGCCGGGTCCCGCTGGCCTCGGCCTCGGCCTCTCCTCCGGCTACACCCTACGTGATGATCTCCGAGGCGTGGCAGCAGGACCCGCCTTATATGTGTTGCTTCCGGCTGGGCGTAGCCGAAAACCTGTTGCCCTTTGGAAGTTTCTAGAATGGGGCGGATGTCTGCTGACTTCTATCTTTCCCAGTTTGCCGTTATTTGGCCGTGGCAGGCGGTGGGACAGACACGTTTTGGGGCAGTGAGGGGCGATGTTTTCAGGTTTCTTATTACGGGCTTACTTCTAACGTTTCTTGTTTCTAGGACAATAATAGGTTTTATCATTACGTATTGTTATCGTTTCTTTGTTTGTTATTTAATAAAAAGTTCATCAGTGGCCTACTGATTTTCGTTTTCCTATTCTTTTCTTTCCAGGTTGTTTCATGCTAAAGTTTCTGTTAACAGGATACAGTGATCACTTCGTTATTATTGCATATGTCCTTTTCACTAGGGGTGCTCTCTTGTTGGGCCAGATGACCTATCTCTAGTAAATGGTCCGGGTGAAATAGGTGCATCAATCAGTGGGGAGTAGATAGGCATGACAGATTACAACGGGGGAGAAAGGTCCGCATTACCTACCCTTTCACTACTTGCAAAGATTTTCCTACGTTTATTTGCAAACAGGGAATACCTCCAAAAAGAACTAATTCCCAAACAGTCAATGTTCGGACAATCAATCAATCAATGAGGAATGAAATAGGTACGACGTGTTAAAGGCTTGCGTTACCTACCCTTCACTATCTGCAAAGGGAGAGAGAATATTCCTATTCTTCCTCGTTTGCAGGCAGAGAAGATCCTTAAGAGAACCAACTTCGAACAATTCAATGCTCGATTCAAACAATCAACAAGGGGTACTGTGAACACAAATGAACGCCGCTTATGTACATACACATTGCTATTTTCAACAGGTTGTTCCTAAAGTTTCTATTTTAGCGAGGTCAAAAAGAGATCCCATTAGTGGCCTACTGATTTTGCTCGATTCCTTTTGTTTTTTTACACGATTTTTCGCTATCTGCAAAGACTAAACAGAGTATTGCGACTCTGTGCTTGTTTGTAAATAGAGAATGAACCAAAGAGAACAATCAATCAAAGGGAGAGAGAAGCAGGCACGACGGATTACAACGGGGGCAAAGGCCTGCGTTAACTACCCTTCACTATCTGCAAAGAGAGAGTACTCCTAATAGAAATGAAGGGTGGGGCGCAGCATTCAAAGCAGATCAGTGTGCATAAACACGAAAATGTTTTTACTTACCACGTACTTGACATTCGACAGCTTATGATATTTGCTATTAAAAAAACATTGAAATTCACTGAAAAAACCATAGGTAATAGACCATATATAGTTAGGAATTAGCATTTACAAAACCTTGAAAATTCACTGAAAAAACCATAGGTTATAGACCATATATAGTTAGGAATTAGCATTTACAAAACCTTGAAAATTCACTGAAAAAACCATAGGTTAGAGACCATATATAGTTAGCTGGACATTTTATTGACATAAAACCAATGAAATTCCATATATAGTTAGTTGCACTAACTATATATCGCGCACCCGCAATCCACTGCTGATGATGTCACATATTACATCATTCATGACATGGTCAGTGACATCACTGATGACATCACTGATGACATCTCAAATGACATCACTGATTAGGGGTTCGCGGTTCGGGCAGTAGCCTTGTCAGAACGTCCTATGGAAATTAACATGGGGAAAACACGTTTTGGGACCCCCCTTTTTTCTCAGCCCTCACTTTACGAATCCCCCCGAAACTTTTAGGGAAGGAGCGCAGCGGAGCTGGCCAAAATTTTGGAAAATTACACACAAATTCCTCAACCGGCGCCAAAGTTATTCCCAATAGAATGTTGCGGATTTCCTATGGTAGCTAGGTCCTAACTATATATACCTACTGGCTATCGCCAGTAGGTTATATATATATGTATATATATATATATATATATATATATATATATATATATATATATATATATATATGTATATATATATATTACCTACTGGCGGTCGCCAGTAGGTATATATAGTTAGGATTTTTTCTCTATGGGTTTTTTGAAAATTCTATGTCTAATAACTTTGGCGTTTGTGGACGGAATTGGCTGAAATTTTCAGGAAAATGGCACATTTTGTTTCTGAGCAGCCCTTGAAAATTTGGGGGGGGTTCGTCCAGTGGGGGCCGAGAAAAAAGGGGGGTCCCAAAACGTGTTTTTAACATTGAGTTTTCCATAGGGCGGTTGGCCTCACTTTTAGCCCGAACGGCTGAATGGATTTGCACGAAACTTGGCAAAATTGTAGGGACTGGTAGCCCGATGTGCCTTTTGTAGGTCTCAATATATGTGCTCCAGTGGATTTTGAGAAATTAACGTTTAAAAAAAGATATATATCTGTAACAGCGGACCGGTTAGCGCTCTGGTTCGCGGACTTTTCGCGCAACGGAGCTTTGTGAAGCGAAGCTGATTGGTTCTCCGGCGTCTGTCAACATTCCAAACAGTCCGTAGCGGCCGCCATCTTGTCTCTCGGTAGGATCGAGAGACAAGAGGAGGTCAAAACAAAGGGGGAAATAACTATAAGGGGGCATAGTAGATCCTCGCTGACCCCCTAGGTTTGATGTGGAGGTTTTAAAAGGGCCCCGCGGGGCAAAAAAAAATAATAAAAATAATAATTGAACGGCTGAATGGATTTGCACGAAACTTGGCAAAATATTAGGGACTGGTAGCCCGATGTGCCTTTGCTAGGTCTCAATATATGTGCTCCAGTGGATTTTGAGAAATTAACGTTCAAAAAAAGATATATATCTGTAACAGCGCTCCGCTTCGCGTAACGGAGGTTTGCGAAGCTGATTGGTCATTCTGTCACTGGGCTATAGTTGGGCTACATCTGGCTGATATTTGGGCTACATTTGTTTTTTTGTGTGTCTGGCGGCCATCTTTGGGCTACATTGGGCTACATTGGGCTTCATTGGGCTACATTCGGCTAATTAGCAAATAGCTCATCGCAAACTAGGAATGGTAAAGAATCGCTATTTATTCCTTAAAGTTCGCTATTTAGGAAATGCAAATAACTTTGATGATACATATGGCGGTTCATCTCTAACAAGATAAGAAGCATAGGGATAGATTTATGATGACTGGCGCATCACCAGGGATGTGTTAGTCATTCTGTGCCGCTGTTCCGTCACCTATGGTGTGCTGCATTTACAATGCGGCGCATCATGGGGCAAAAACAGCACAGATGCGTGATGTATCTGTGCCGTAAAGGTGGCGCATTGCTGGAGTTGTATCGCAAGTGTGATGAAGCTCCAGCAAGGGTCGGGGGTGCCCCTGTCGCAGGGTTTCTGTTCTCACACAGAACTGTGGACAGAGGATTGGAACCTCGGCGAATTAGGGTGTCCCAAAACTCACGTTAGTAATCAAAAACTATTTAGCAAGCTAGGTACAGTGTCACATTGGATATAACAAACTCTCAATGTTTAGACAATCCAGAATATGAACTTATAGTACCTCAGGATACGTGGAACTCATGAACAGTCGGTCGTTATAGATTTCTTAGAAACCAGAACATGGAGTTAAGAAGAACAGATGTGTATTTGAAATGTTTATTTACTAATGCCGTCTTCTCAGGCGTAGTACCTTAGATAATAAAAGTACACATATTATCAGTAGCAAAATTACCAGCATAGTTACTAGTACATAAAAAGTGAATGGTGATAGTATGTTAACATGCTGTAAATGAATAAGAGTTAGCAACACTTATAAGCAGCCGCGGGCCGTGGAGGGAGTTACGGTGAGGCAGGGAGGCGGGGAGGGGGAGAAGCAGGGTGGAGAATACAAGTACACATATTATCAGTAGCAAAATTACCAGCATAGTTACTAGTACATAAAAAGCGAATGGTGACAGTATGTTAACATGCTGTAAATGAATAAGAGTTAGCAACACTTATAAGCAGCCGCGGGCCGTGGAGGGAGTTACGGTGGGGCAGGGAGGCGGGGAGGGGGAGGGGCAAGGTAGAGAGGGCTCCACCCTGCTTCTCCCCCTCCCCGCCTCCCTGCCCCATCGTAACTCCCTCCACGGCCCGCGGCTGCTTATATCTCACCCTCCCTAATACACATATTATATTATTTGCTAAGAAGGTCTCTTTGTGTTGGTTTAGGGCGTGCCCATACTTTAGTGTCTTAGATTTGAAGGAATCACATCAGCATACACCAGCTCTCTCTTCATGTGAACCGCATCAACTGTTGTGTATGTGTGTTCGGCAAAGCAATATAAAACCCGCCTCATGCCCAGAATTGGCAGAAGTTGCACTTATGTTATGAGTATGAAGTCGTGGAGATCAGACCTCATAACAATTCTGTATCGTGTTGTTCTTGAAACTTTAGCACTCGCTGTACAGATATAGTTTAACAAGTAAAGCAGATAGTAGACCAATAACATATTATTCTCATGTAAACCACGATGAACTACTAGGTGGAAAGCTAAAGCAACAACTAAGTGTCGTGTGCAGAAGTTGCAAAAAAGGAAAAATGGCGTTTAAACCGGTAATGAGCCCATGCTAACTTAACACGGTGTAAAGATATCCAGGACCTAGATGACACCTCCTCATGATCCGGAAACGAACTGAATAAGATAATAGAAGTGCCATCTCATGAGAGCAGATTGCAAGTTTATATGTGGACGGTCCGCAAGGTAAAGCATTAAAAACTAGGAAAATTCAATGCTAAAGAAAAATAAAACAGCCAAGTACTTTATCGAGTCTTAAGCCAATAGGCAAGGTAAATAATAAAAACTTGACAAATAAGTCAATGAATTGTCAATGAAATGCTAGTACTCAGCATATCAAACATGAAAAAGGTCTATGACATAACTGTGTATGCAAAATAAGCTGCAACAGCCTCCAATAGGAAGTCACCGTCTTCATCCGAAAACAGTTCAGCCATCCAATTTAAAAGCGGAAAAGAACATACGTGCTCTCCCAGCACCGGATCCTCTATCACCATCAGAGGACAGCTCGGTGGGTTTTCAAGAAAGCTGTGTTCCAAGAAAGACTGTGCTGCCGCCAGTAAATTCCAGGGACCAAGTAGTCCATGCATCAATGCCACAGCCATAATCCTTTCGCCAGGACAAATCAACTCGTGAGTAATGATAGGAGTCATCAGCTGATTAAAGTCGACGTCAGGAGAAACCGGTCCGCAGAGACACAAATCAATGGCCCAATCGAAATCACAGGTCAGGCAGTGAAATACAGGCTGGACACAGGTGAAGTAGGAGAACCGAAAAGATAATCCATATGCCGTGCTTAATATCGCCAACGGCATTGTGCCATAATATTCTAGCATGCGATTGCGGAACAGTGTCAGCAGCTGCAGGGTCGGAGGTTGCATAGGAGGGACATCCATATTTAAAAATGTAAAAAAGCACAAGAGCGTCCGGTGGTAATGCAAGTAAAAATGCCAATCCACGAACCAGAGTGCAGAAAATACAATGAAAGGGAGCAGGGATGACTCCAAAGATTTTCTCAAATGAAGTCACGAGACCACTGGTAACAACTTTAAAAAAGTGTGCCAGGGATTTTGTGGAGGATGCGTTAAAGATAGTCGGAAACATGTTGCTGAAATTGAAAGGCAAACCTGTGTACGGGTGTTCGCTATGTGAAGTACGAAAGTTTCACGGGCCGAACTCAAGGCCACCTCTCTCTGAGACAAAAGAGCTCTTATTCTTGTCATGCCGTTGAAACGTGTCCCAAGGTTGGTATTTGTGGCCAGATTGAAAACTCCCTATGTTCATGTGTGGGAGGAAATAGAACATTTCTGCAGCAAATAACCCGTTCACTTACTGTTACGATAAAAGGAATACTTTTAATTAACTCAGAACAATCTTCATTATTGAGCATCAAATAACTACCATTTTCCAACAACTTGAACGTGGGGATGATAGCAGGAACTGGCGTGCCTTGCAACACGCAAGCCATATTTGGTCGGTGTTTGTTGCATGAATCGTGTAACTGTATGTGCCTACACATTAGTGAATGATCTGGCGTCTCAGTGCATTCCTCTCCATTCAGATAAACTTCTTGATCATCTTTGAAACATCTGTATGTGTATGGAAGCGACCAGACCTCATGAACAAAAGCACTACCTAAAGGTTCATAAAGACCTATTGGTATATATTTCATACAATTTGAAAACTTATATAAAGCAAAAGGCAGCGTTATTAAACCGTGGATAAGGCATGTTGCCAAAAAACCCGCAATCCTCTGCTGATGATGTCACTGAGCATGTCATGAATGATGTAATATGTGACATCATCAGTAGTGGATTATGGGTAATAGTATCTCTAGTTTACTCCCCTATAGCTGTCTTTCTTTTAACATAAGTGTGTGTTTCCTTCCCTTATACTTACTGTTTTTGGTTCGCTTCCAGTTCGCGTACCAGCGAGCGAACTAGGAAGCGAACTAAGAGAAATAGAGGTTGGCACAGTTCCAAATATTGTACCAATTTTTTAATAACGGGGAGGTAGTTCTGAAAACGAACTTTTTTTTTATTTTTCTGAACATTTTTTTACTGTTTTTGAATTTTTCGGAACAGTTTTATATTTTTTGGGGTTTTTCTTGGAGGGGGCAATGAAAACGATTCATTGTAAAGGGCTCAACAGGAGCAACAAAACAAAAAAAAGAAGTATTTATTATTTTGGGCGTTTCGGACAAACTTGCATATGATAGTCAATAGCTCTGTTGATCAGAGTGATGCTTCTTTCTCCGTAGGAAATGAATCCATCGCAAAATACGCAGGTGTGTTTTACTTCACCAAATCTCATTTGTATATTTGGCACCATCTCCCTGCCCTCTGGTCCCGTTACTTCCGGTACAACAGATCTTCTGGCCATAATAGGGAGATTATCTAGGTCGTTCCGAAACTGTGCAGCACTGTAGTTGTTAGGATGCCACCTAGTCATATGGCGATGCATTGTGTAGTTTCCGAAACTGTATTTTTTGTCGGTCCCTCTGGACAGTCTATCTTGACATATAAGGCAAGTTACGTATCTTGCATTTACTTTTTTCTGACCTTTGGGAATTTTAAAAAATTGCCAAATGAAGTTTTCTTTCCGGTGAGACGTCTTGGGATGCTCAGGCAAAAACTGCCTCTCTTCGTGCTCGTCCTCCTGTTCCTCTTCTTCTTCTTCTTGTTGAATTACAACTTGAGCAGGTGGTCCACTCTTCCTTGGATGTGGTGGAGGTGGTGGGGAAGCACCAGCTGAAGCTACTAAAGAAGCCATTGCTCAGTGATCACAAAGGGTCTTTCTCTCACAATGATGAAAGTCAGAGTGAGGAAAGAAGGAGGGATTTTCATCATTTGGGAAAAACAAGAGTTCTCAACCAATCAAAAGTGTTCATTTTAGATTATATGACCTAGTCTTACATCATTAGGAAACCAAAAGTGAAATGAACCAATGAAAAGTGTTATTACCAAGTCACATGACTTGCTGTGTTTACGTTAAGCGCTTTGCAGGGCCTCCCGGTTTGCTTCCAGAAACCTGCGCTTTGGCACTCGCTTCGCGTACCAGTTCGCTAACGTAGCACGTCATATGACGTATCACGCGACAACGTGGAACGTCATGCGGACGGGAGGCGTCACGATGTTGTTTTCTAACGCGGCACTTGCGGTAAAGAAACGTTTACCAGCTCGCGGTCTATTTTGCGGCATCAAGGTCAGCTAACGGGAAGCTTCCCGATTCGCGAAGCGGGAACGAAGAAAAAAAAATATTTTAAAAAAAAATTATTCATAAACATATAAAATATATTTTTGGATTTAAAGAAGAATACATTTTACAGCTACAGATATTAGCTGTTAAAAAACCAATGAAATTCACAGAAAAAACCATAGGTTATAGACCATATATAGTTAGGAATTAGCATTTACAAAACCTTGAAAATTCACTGAAAAAACCATAGGTTATAGACCATATATAGTTAGGAATTAGCATTTAGAAAACCTTATTTTACTCACACAAAACCATTGAAATTCCATATATAGTTAGTTGCACTAACTATATATCGCGCACCCGCAATCCACTGCTGATGATGTCACATATTACATCATTCATGACATGGTCAGTGACATCACTGATGACATCACTGATGACATCTCAAATGACATCACTGATGACATCACTGATGACAACATCCAGTGACTGTATGCTTCTGTAAAGTTAAAATATGTCTTACATATTGAAGAATGAGTGGATGTATAAGTGTCTGGATGAAGGATTTAGTAGGTGCATGACTGACTGTATAAGTGAGTGATTAAATGTGTCTCACTGAGTGCATGGGTTAGTGACTAAACTGTTTTAAATTGTGCATCATTGTGTCTGTTGTTTTGTAATCTGATGCATGTGTTGATCATTAGCTATATGACTAACTATATGGGTTATTGATTAGTTGCCCAAGTATTTGTATGGGAGACTGAGTGTGTGTGTGGGTGTCTGGGAGGTGTATGACTCTGTGCATAGATGTGTGAGCAGTTGATTCACTAGATGTATGGGTTCAAAAGTGCATGTGGAAACATCTGTATGGGCGGTTGACTGTGTGCATGAGTGTATTGGTGAGTGAATGGATATCTCAGTGCTACATGTCAAAGTAAGTACATATGTAAAACACAGTACATGTGATAGTTGACATATATAAATAACTGTGCATAAGAGCCAGTGAATGTGTGAGTGGCTGTATGGATTATTGTGAACTTGTATCAGGGATTGTATAACAGAGTAAATATGTGTTATTATATGTTCCAATAAGTAAGGTGTGTATAACTATATAGTTGAGGAAATCGAGGTGTGATTGATTCTTTGCAAGACTGACTAGGTGTGTGAGTAACTCCATGGATGAGTGACAGTCTGTGAGTGTCTGTTTACACTGAGTGTATCTAAGGTTATATTAGAGTCTGAAGAGGTTCATTGTATCATCACATGAATGATGTCATCAGTGATGTGATCAGTAATGTCAAATGAGATGTCATCAGTGATGTCATCAGTGATGTCATTTGAGATGTCATCAGTGATGTCATCAGTGATGTCACTGACCATGTCATGAATGATGTAATATGTGACATCATCAGCAGTGGATTGCGGGTGCGCGATATATAGTTAGTGCAACTAACTATATATGGAATTTCAATGGTTTTGTGTGAGTAAAATAAGGTTTTCTAAATGCTAATTCCTAACTATATATGGTCTATAACCTATGGTTTTTTCAGTGAATTTTCAAGGTTTTGTAAATGCTAATTCCTAACTATATATGGTCTATAACCTATGGTTTTTTCTGTGAATATATATATATATATATATATGTATATATATATATATATATATATATATATATATATATACATATATACATATATATATATATATATATATATATATATATATATATAGAGAGAGAGAGAGAGAGAGGGATATAGTAGTTTTTCGCTAAATGTAAGCTTTCAGATTTTGCCCTAGGCAGACAATTCACAGAAGTAGGACTAATAATGATAATAATATGTCTATAAAATTATGAAATATGAAAGGAATATATGCCTGCCATTTTCAGAATTGTCAACAATATGTTATATTTCTACAGCATTGCTATTCTAAGGTACTTCGCATTTTATGTGAATTAACCCCAAAATTCACAGACTATTTAAAATAGGCAGTCAAACGGCATGGGACACATAGAGATTTCTTTTTATTTACTTATGTCAAATTGCATGTGCCATTTAGATCTGTAAATATGAAAAAATATTAACCTTAAAAAAATTTCAAAGGTCTGAGATGGTGTGGGGGTAACAATGGAGGAGCGGGTGAGGTAAGGTAAAGCAACAGGCTCGTATAGCTGTTGAGCTGGTAAGCAGCAGACGCGAGAGAAAGCAACACATGGAGTGCTTAATAAAAATGAAACAGTGAGTTCCCTAAATGAGAGCAGTGGAAAAATACAAGTTTGCCAATCAAAAGGACATTAAAGGGACTACGTTCCAGGTGTTGCTCAAAGACTAGAGGATGAAGGCAAGTCATCGGATAAGAAGCAAGCAAGTGACACTGATAATAAAGGCAATTGATGGTAAACCATATGCAGGCATATGTTTTTGGTATGATTCATAATAAGCTTTGCCTACAGACAGCTAAAGATAAGACAAAAAAAAACAAATGCACATAATTAAAACAAATGTGGCATGAAAATAGAATTTGATTCAGGGCTTTTATTTGATTTGGTGTATATTAGTTCAGGAGTGTTTGAGAAATTAGAGCCTCATTACAATGTCGGGCAGACCACCACCGACAGGCATTTTGATGCATTCGGTCGGAAAAAACAGAGGTTGGAGGGGAAAGACTGCTGCTTTCAACAGAATCCAATATCCCGTCAGGGTGGCGGTTAGAATCCTACCCCTACAATGGAGGCGGTTGTGGTTCTGAAAAATCTGGATTCATATAATAGTACTGGACTCGAGAATAAAAACTTCGTCGAAATAGGACGAATTTGGTATCAAAAGACCGAGAATGACGAGTACATCAAGTACATGTATTTTCGGCATATTCGAGTGACGATTTCACCTCGTCATTTACCTTCTAAACCCTTAGCTGCATGTTGCCCTTTACATAGGCCTTAATCCAGTTGAATTTGATTCCACAAGGACACATACTCCTTAATCGACTTCTCCCTGACCCCAGTACAAGTTAGAACCATTGCCCCAGGCCGAACTCGTTAGGTCAGTTCCCTCCCAGTGGCCGAGCAAGATAGCATCTAGGCCCAACCAGCCATAAAACCATTTCAGCGCGCACACCTGCCATATCTCGCTCACATCTTTCTCCACTCCTTTTCTTCACTTGCTTTATGATGGGGAGGTGACCATTTTTATTAGGGGTCCAGCGATATCTGATGAAATGTTGGGCCTTGCCGGATGATTTGTTATGGGCAGCACGACGTGAAATATGTACATGTCATCATGACTCTGCTTTTCTTTTGTAATCAGTAACCATAAATGAAATACCACGAATCCAAGGAATGTTTTGCCCAAGGCTGAATATTATGTATAAAAAGAGAAGCCTAACTTCGTGAAAGTGTGCAGTCTCCTGAATATACTCGTATTGTACTTCTAGGACCCTGTCACCTTGGTTGCAGCCAATAAACTAATCTTTGACTTCACCTAGAAAACTCTGAGTTTTTGTCGGTCTGACTCAGGAGAACCCGAGGTCTCTGGGTGTTGATCCCCTGGCACCGCTGGGTTACCGGTTCTGTGCCGGTTCTTAAAAACCCAGTACCTCAGTTGGCGCCCAGCGTTTGGGGCGATTCCAGTGGTACCAATCAGCCTGAAGATCGTGAGGAGCTTCGTGTGGAAATTCCGGAGGAGGGCCCACCACCTCATCGACCCCTGCATGTCGACGTGGTCCGAAGGTCTTTGCTGCGAGGTTCCCCGCTTCCCGACGGCTACAAGGACTGCTGCCCTGGCTATCGCCCTGATGTTGGACCCTTGAAATTTTCGGTAGAGCGAAACGCTGAGACGAGTCTTCTGGTGAAGCCATCGATATTTTCAGTTAAGTATAAGTGGAGCGTCTCCCAGTCCTTAGTTGGACTTACTTTGTGGTATCTTGGAGATACAAAAGGTTTTTATTGGTTCTTGCAAGCACCATAACCGAAGGACTCGTGTATTCACGAGAAATATCGTAATCGATAAATCCTTTGAAGTTTTGGAACTAGACTAGAGAGCGAGGATGCCTAGTCTTAGACTCGGGAATTGGTTTTGTCTTGGTAGTAATAATAGGGACTCCCGATTGGAGGACTCATGTCCGGTTCCTCCAGTTGGAACTCCGACTTACGAGCTATACGTTAAACATGGGGTAGGCCCCATCGTTTACAACGAGGTATGGATTAAATACACTAGGAAAGATGGTGTTTTAAAATGGCCCCAATATGGTAGCTTTGATTCTGAAATCTTAGACAACCTTGAAGTTAAACTCTTCAAAAAGAAAGCCCGGCCGGCGATGTTTGACTCTTTCCGCTTATGGCGCAAAGAAGCCAAACAAAAAGAAATTAAATTAGCTAAGAAAAATAAGAGAGAAGGGGGACTTTCAGTAATGCAAGCTGCCGTGCAGTTTAAAGATAATGAGGAAGAGCAGATAAATGAGCAGTTGCACAGGCAACGTAAAATGGCAATAGATAAATGTTATCCAGTTTTGCCGTCTCTTCAGCAAGGGACAGCAAAAGAGCGTGAAAAAGACCAATTAATGTCGCAATTATTAACTTCACCACCCCCCTATGCGCAGAATGCTACAGCACCCCCGCAACCTTTAGTTGCACAAGCTGCGCCTCCGGCTCTTCCACAGCACCCACCAGCTGTTCTTCAGCTGGCTCCTACTTCTTCGGTGCAGCCTCCTCCAGGCCCACCGACCACTTCTGTTTCACCTGTGTTTTCTACGATTTTGCCTACAGTGCTTTCTACATCTCCTAATGTCCCCTCTATGATTTTGCCTAGTACCACATCTATTATTCCTGATACCTCTTCTGCCATCTCTACCCCCGCCTTATCCCACCCCGTTTTTTCATCTGTTTGTCCTTCAGTTTCACCTTCCATTCGGCAGAAAATGGCCAGCACTGTTACTAATCTTCTTTTGCCTCTTTTCGGGTCGCCTGCTACGACCCCTAACATAGGACGAAGACAGTTGCGAAGTCAACTGCCTGATTATCAAGAAAGAGATTCCCTGAATAGTTTAGCTCGGAAATGGGTCATGGACACTGCAAAATATGATTTACAGTCTGTCATGGAGGTTTTCCATCAATGGGAAGCAGCGACACAGAGATATGTGTTCGAACAAATGTGTGTCTTTCTTGGCGAGGATTTAGAAGACAATGATCAAGAATGCATCCCGCGAGAGATGTGTCGTATACGATTTAAGTTTGGAGAGGGTATGATTGTAGGTCCCGATGTGGAAAAAGCAGTTGAAATGCTATTATCATATCGAAGTAAGGGAAGTAGTTCTGGGTCACCATCGGAATCCAGTGCATCTAGTAGGAAAAAGGCACGACAATACCCTATGAGAGAAGTTCCCCCACAGTGGAGAGAGGGTGACGCGACAGCTGTCCCACCTGTCCTGCCCCACTTTCACCGCGTATGGGTACATGTTCCATGGAAGCGAGCTGAAGTTTTAGCACTCAAACAAACACTACCAGATCCGCGTAAAAATCCTGCAGGGTACTATAAAGAATTGTCGCAAACTGCCGGATCATGTATAATGAATTTGGCCGATATCGATATGTTATTCGGGAAATGTTGTTCCACAGCCTTTATGGGGAAAAACTCGCCATGTAGATCATGACCAGGAATTAGGTGACACGTGGGTTAATATTACTGCTGCAGATGCACGACAAGTTGGTGGTGCCAAGCCTGAGCCTCTGATAGCGGAACTACCTGGTAGAATAATAGATTACATGAAAACGATAATGCCTGCAATACGCGTAAATTGGGATAAGTTATCTGCATGCAAGCAAAAGAAAGAAGAAACTGTGTCAGATTTCTTCACCAGATTTGAAGAAACATTCATTGACCACAGCGGTCAAGATATGACCACAGAAGGTGGTCAGAGATTGTTTGTCGATAAATTTGTGCACAATCTACTTCCAGACTTGTGTAGGAAATTGAAAGATTCGGAAAGTTCTTGGGCAGTCTCATCTTCAGCCCAGATATTAGCTACCGCACAGTACTACGAGAATAGAGACAAAGATGAGAAAGATAAAGTAGAGAAGAAAACTAGAGAACTCAAAACGAAGGTTTACTGCAGCAAGCCTATCCGCCACGTGGTGGTGGTAATAAAAATAATAATGGTCAGAATAACTACCAGAACACTTTTCAGCAGCTTCAGAGAAACTTGCAGAGATTCGATTACAATCAAAACCGCGTAGGTCCCAACCAGTGTTTATACTTCAAACAAGAGGGTCATTACAAATATGACTGTCCTGCCCTACCACAACGTGCAAATGGAATTTCTGGCGTAAGAGGTCGTGGTAGTCAGCAAGCGCCTAGAGGTAGAGGGCGTGGAAACGCCCCTCAGGACGCACGTCCCCTTCCACCACAAAACTCTATGAACAGGTTTGACCAGCAAAATAACGTATCTGACAGGACAGCTCAATACTACGTTGACGAGTATTACACAGAAAATGAGCAGTGGGAGAGTAATGATTGCTAGGACAGCCTTAGACAAGCAGAGGGAGTTGTTTCAGTTCCAGTAGATCAGAGTGGACCTTACGTTGAGGTGATTACATCGGGTGTGTCAGAACCTTTTCTGTTGGGTACTGGTGCTACAAAGAGTTCTATTATGCACTCCAAACTCCCTGGCGCACCTTTGTCTGGCGAAATGAACGTTTCCGTAGGTTTTTCTGGCGCCCCGGTTAGAAATCCGATTTCTGACCCTTTATCTCTTTCTGTTGGTCCTTGTGAATTCGAAGCACCCCTTATTTTGACAACAGGTTGTGGTGAAAATTTGCTAGGATTAGATTTGCTAAAAAGATTGTATGCGACTTTGTACTGTTCTCCCTCAGGAGTACAACTGACTTTAGGTAAGAAAGTGGTTTCTCCCATGTATTTGTCGAGAAATACACTTCCAGCAGAATTGGCACTTCTACCAGATATTCTTTGGGCTACTGGTCCGAATGATGTAGGTCTTTTAGAAATTCCACCGTATGTTGTAACATTGAAGCCGAATGTCAAAATGCCACGAATTCCCCAATACAGGATATCCAATGAGGGCGAAAAAGCTTTGCTAGCGATTGTTTACGAGTTGATTGAAAAAGACGTAATTGAAGAAACACGAGGCAATGTTTGCAATAGTCCTGTTCTGCCTGTTTTAAAACGAACTGACCCTTCTCAGCCACCTGTGTATAGATTCGTGATTGATCTTAGGGAAGTAAATAAGATAGTGGTGCCACAATTCCCAGTTGTCCCCGACATTACAACATTATTGACTATGATTCCAGCCTCTGCATCCTGGTTTTCGGTGATTGACCTGAAGAATGCTTTCTTCAGTATCCCGATTGCTGAGGAAAGCAGGGATATTTTTTCCTTTAGTTTAGGTGGTCGCAGCTTCCGCTTTAAACGCGCCCCTCAAGGCTACTGTGAAAGCCCCTCAATATATAGTCAAGCTCTGAAAAGTCAGCTTGACACAATGGTTTTGCCCAAAGGTGCCACTCTCGTACAGTACGTGGATGATTTGCTCATAGCTGCGGATACTGAGAAAATATGTAAAATGGCCACGTTGGAATTACTGCGTCATCTATGTGATCTGCATCACAAGGTGTCACTTTCCAAGCTTCAATATTGCCGACAAGAAGTGACCTACTTAGGTCATCTCTTATCGAAGGAGGGAAGGAAACTGACCCCAGAAAGAATTCAGGCAATAGCTAAATTGAATGTGCCAAGAACGCAGAGAGAAGTACGCGCTTTCTTGGGCATTACATCGTACTGTAGACAGTGGATTCCAAATTTTTCGTTATTAGCCAAACCCTTATTGGCACTAACGTGTACAAATACACCCAATCCCATTCCTTGGTCTGATGAGTGTCAGAAAAGTTTTCTCGAATTACGCACAGCATTATGTTCGGCCCCTGTGTTAGGTAACCCCAACTACAGTAAACCTTTCACATTATATGTCCACGAGAAGGAGGGCTGTGCATTGTCTGTACTGACTCAGTTATACGGAGATAGACAGCGGCCATGCGCCTATTTTTCGTCAACTTTGGATCCGGTGGCACGAGCATTGCCAAGTTGTTTAAGGGCCACAGCAGCAGCAGCTGTTTCTATTCGACAGTCTGCAGGTCTAGTAATGAATAATACACTAATCGTGATGGTCCCGCATGCAGTAGACACGTTGTTAAATAGGACCAAGACACAGCACTTAACTAGTGCTCGACTGTCCAGTTATGAATTGACGCTACTAGCGAGCCATGTGCACATAAAAAGGTGCAGTACCTTGAACATAGCCACATTGTTACCAATTACAGAGGAATCGGATGCTTCAGAACAGCACGATTGTTTCCTCAGAACAGAGGAAGAGACGAAAGGGAGAGTTGATTTATTCGACACTCCTCTTGCTGAATGTGATGGTACATTATGGGTGGATGGTTCCTGCTTTAAACACCCAAATGGTAACGTGACTACAGCATATGCTGTCACAACTTTGCACACAATCGTTGAAACTGCGCGAATACCACATGGTTCAGCTCAAGCCGCTGAACTCGTGGCACTGACGAGAGCATGTGTGTTATCTAAAGGAATGAAAGTGACTGTCTATACCGACAGTCAGTATGCTTTTCGAGTGGCTCACAGTTTTGGACGATTGTGGAGAGAACGTGGGTTCCTGACTTCGCATGGAGCTAAGATTCAGCATGGTCAGTTGGTGAATGAGCTTCTTGAATCACTGACGTTGCCCCTGAAAGTAGCGATCGTGAAATGTAGTGCACACAAGAAAGTGATTGATGATGTTGGTCGTGGAAATGCATTTGCTGATGAAACTGCTAAGGAAACTGCAAAGAATATGATGAGCCGAATGTATGTTGTGAGCCCAGAAAGATGGACTGGTGATGTTGGAATATGTGAAGACACGATAGAAAGTGTGAAGTCCATCCAAGCTGAGGCCACGGAGAAAGAGTTAAGCATGTGGAGAGAAAGTACAGGGAGAATGGATGCAAATGGTTGTTGGATTGAATCGACAGAGCAACAGAGATGGTTGTTACCCGATGCATATGTGCCTGCAGTGGTTACAATGGCTCATGGGATGGCCCATATCAGCGCGAAAGGGATTTGCGAGTTGTTGGCCCCAGTGTGGAAGAATTCAGGGATTCCCAAGTGTGCAGAGAATGTTGTCAAGAATTGCATGGTATGTCTGAAGCACAATCCTGGTAGGGGAACCCCAACTCCAGCTGGTCATTTTGCACCTCCTACGTATCCGTTCGAGGTTTTGCAGCTAGATTTCATACACATGGAGAGGTGCAACAACTTAAAATACGTGCTCGTGGTTGTTTGTGCCTTCTCAAGATGGGTAGAAGCCTATCCCCTAAGGGACAATACTGCCTTGTCCACAGCGAAAGCCCTTGTGAAAGAGTTCTTCCCCAGGTTCGGAATGCCTAGAATGGTCTGGTCGGACAACGGAAGTGAATTTGTGGGTTGTGTGATGAAAAGGGTGTGTGAAGGGCTAGGCATTAGGCAGAAGTTCCACGCTGCAAATCACCCCCAATCAGCTGGATTAGTGGAATGTTACAATGGCACGCTTAAACTTAAATTGGCCAAAATCCAAGCGAGCACAGGTCTTAAATGGCCTGACGCTCTACCCTTAGCACTCCTATCCACCAGAATGACTGTGCATTCGCGAATGAAACTCAGCCCCTATGAAATAATCTTTGGTCGGCCAGCCAACATATGGGGAGTGCCTAGGCCCACGAAGTTTAGCGAGCTGCAACACCCCATTTTGCTTGACTATTTGTATGAATTGACGGCTAAATTGCGTGTTTTATATCAACAGGTCCACAACACCTTGCCTCCGGTCTCTGAGACACCGGGTCACTCCATTGACCCCGGTTCCTGGGTGCTTGTCAGAAACTTCCAAAGAACAAGAAACGACCAGCCCAGATGGACCGGGCCTCACCTCGTCCTCCTGTCTACAAGGTCGGCTGTTAGGGTGGAGGGGAAGGCCAATTGGGTCCACGGGATCCATTGTAAGAAAATACCCTTCCCTCTGCCACATGACCAATGGGTCCGAAAAGGAGGCACTGACTCAGAGCGCACAACTGATGAACGTGTAAAAGAAGCCAATCCTGATTGCGAAAGTGGGAACATTTTTTCAGAAACTGCGCCACCACCAGAACAATTGAACTTTGTGGAACCTGAGCTACTATTTCTGGACCAGACAGTACCCGGGAAAAGACGCTACAAGTTGCGACCAAGAAAAACAGACTAAAGTAAAAGTGATTTATTTTATGATCCGAGTGAAAAACCTGTGGACTAACAACCTACCGCCGCGGGCAGCACCTTAGAGAGGATGGAGTTTCCTGATGTGGAGAGACCTGCCAAACAAATGAACTTTAAGCAGAGACTTTTGAAAACAATAAGGAAGAACATTTTTATAATAATGTGTATTTTTATGCTATTTAGCGTAATGGTCTTTTTGATAAGCTATGTTTTATTCTCTTTTCATGTGACATTTGCGCTCACTACATCACCCATACCTCCTCCTACTGTTTCCTCTCATTCTTTCCACCCTTTGCCTGACCACGAATCAAATGGGAGATTAGAGTTCATTATTAACTCCTTCGTTCAGTTATTACACCAACACCAACTTGTAATGAACACAACCAACTGTTGGGTGTGTGGTCTCATGCCCCACACCACGGATAGAGGTATCCCCTATTTGGTCCTGCCATTTAGTCGCAATGGGTCAGTCTGGGCATATAGGACAATGTTCATATATGCACGAGAAATCCAACCCCTACGTTCGGTAAAAGACAACCTCAAGACTAGCGCCCTAGTCAAGGGTATAGTTGACATGATCAAGGAAGTAACTTCTTACGAAGATACCCCGGATGATGAGATACTTGCATATGTAGGTTGGAATGTGACCGGATATGGCATTACATTAAGTGAGAAACAGCAAGCCAAGAGATCGTCCCCTATCTGGATCGTACCCCATCAAGGTCACCTGTGTCTGCAAGGTATTGGTAGGAATCCCAGAGCTCAGCTAGGGAAGAGTGTCTGTACAGAAACGTACGTTTTTGGATCTCAGACTTCCCCTGACTTTTTAGCCGCTAAGGGTACTTATTTCATCTGCCATGATAGAGCCTATACATGGTTGCCCCCTGACTTCTCGGGCTCATGTTTTGTTTCATTCCTGTTACCTCCCACCTACACAGCAGCGGCAGATTACCATCGGACAAGGGTAGTTAGAGGTGTTTTGAGTAAAGAAGACACTGCAGGTCAAGAATTTGGTGACTTTGCAATGGGTGTTCTGCCGTTCTGGGGAGCCATGGCTAACAGCAGAAACATAAGGCAATTGACAAGGGTAGTTGAATCCACCGTGATTGAAACTGCTGGTGCCCTTAGTAACCTGACTGCTGAGCTCCAGTCGGATCGACTGATGACCCTTCAGAACCGGGTCGCTTTGGATGTAATACTTGCGGACCGAGGTGGAGTATGCAAATTGATCCAGTCCAGTTGTTGCATTTTTATTCCAGATAATGCTCCAACAGTATACGGGGCAATCTCCAAACTACATAAAATTTCCGAATCTATTCATGTGGATAAAGGAGATTGGTCATTAATGGGATGGTTCTGGGGACTGATATCTGCCTGGGGATGGAAAATTCTGATGGTCATTGGGATGGTCTTAGCCATTCTTTTCCTGTTCTGTCTATGCATACAGTGTGCTCCTGCAATATGTGGCCTCTGTGTTACATCATGTGTAAGGAAGCCTGTGTCAAGACATGAGCTCAGCACTAGAATGATGTTGCAGCAACATCTCAATGACTTTAGGAATATAGATCTGGACTCAGATTAACATGAGGATAGATTAATTGCCTATGTAAGGGCAAAAGGAGGGTCTGTGGTTCTGAAAAATCTGGATTCATATAATAGTACTGGACTCGAGAATAAAAACTTTGTCGAAATAGGACGAATTTGGTATCAAAAGACCGAGAATGACGAGTACATCAAGTACATGTATTTTCGGCATATTCGAGTGACGATTTCACCTCGAAATCGTCATTTACCTTCTAAACCGTTAGCTGCATGTTGCCCTTTACATAGGCCTTAATCCAGTTGAATTTGATTCCACAAGGACACATACTCCTTAATCGACTTCTCCCTGACCCCAGTACAAGTTAGAACCATTGCCCCAGGCCGAACTCGTTAGGTCAGTTCCCTCCCAGTGGCCGAGCAAGATAGCATCTAGGCCCAACCAGCCATAAAACCATTTCAGCGCGCACACCTGCCATATCTCGCTCACATCTTTCTCCACTTCTTTTCTTCACTTGCTTTATGATGGGGAGGTGACCATTTTTATTAGGGGTCCAGCGATATCTGATGAAATGTTGGGCCTTGCCGGATGATTTGTTATGGGCAGCACGACGTGAAATATGTACATGTCATCATGACTCTGCTTTTCTTTTGTAATCAGTAACCATAAATGAAATACCACGAATCCAAGGAATGTTTTGCCCAAGGCTGAATATTATGTATAAAAAGAGAAGCCTAACTTCGTGAAAGTGTGCAGTCTCCTGAGTATTGTACTTCTAGGACCCTGTCACCTTGGTTGCAGCCAATAAACTAATCTTTGACTTCACCTAGAAAACTCTGAGTTTCTGTCGGTCTGACTCAGGAGAACCCGAGGTCTCTGGGTGTTGATCCCCTGGCACCGCTGGGTTACCGGTTTTGTGCCGGTTCTTAAAAACCCAGTACCTCACGGTGCCTGCCCAGGCACCGTCGTAAGGATTAGGATATCCCTTTCCGACTGCCTTTAAATAGCTGTCTCACCGCCAGGAAAAGGTAGAGGGTCCAGACTTTGGAGGCCCCTGTGTGCCACTGCTAAGTGACCATGGTGGCACATGTAGTGACCCCCCATACATCCATGCACCACATTGGAGACAGTGCATGGATGTGCACAAAGTGCTTTTTTCTACTGCAGCCCTTTTCCTGGGCCGCAGCACAAGCTGTAGTAAAAAAAAGCACTTTCCGACCGCCGTACTGGTGGGCATTGGGCAGGGGGGACCACGACTCATTGTCGGATGGTTACCTGCCCAATGGTGGTCTGTGGTCCGATCAACCACCATCGTGGTGGCACATGTAGTGACCCCCCATACATCCATGCACCACATTGGAGACAGTGCATGGATGTGCACAAAGTGCTTTTTTCTACTGCAGCCCTTTTCCTGGGCCGCAGCACAAGCTGTAGTAAAAAAAAGCACTTTCCGACCGCCGTACTGGTGGGCATTGGGCAGGGGGGACCACGACTCATTGTCGGATGGTTACCTGCCCAATGGTGGTCTGTGGTCCGATCAACCACCATCGTAATTAGGGCCTTGTAGTGTTCAAAACAATTTGTGGGGGATGGGCATAAAAGGGTTACAAAAGTAGAGCTCTCTTGAGAGGTGGAAAGGTGTATTTTTTATTTGCCCACACAACATTAGCCTGCTTGCTGAATTTGCACGAACATAGCATGGTTATCCTATATTTAAAAATATAATTCTCCACCCTCCTATTAGACTAGTGAGCTTTTTGTTCTTTTCATCAATTTTGGGTCCATTGTACAAAATGTGGGCCCCTAAGCCCCAAATCAGGGTTCACAAACCCTTACAAAATTGTAAAAAATATAGGGTCAGACCACAGGGCAATCCCCGAAGGCCAAACCCCACTTCGGTTTGCCTAAAGCTGTAAGAAACAGGGATTGAGAGAAGGGCCCGGCCACAAGGACAACCCTGCAGTTAACTCATCTGCGTGCATGACCTCTTTATCTTTGCCCACCCCTTGACCTGTGCCCTGCTTGTCAGATGTTTTTGAAGCCTGAGATCCCTGTTCTGAAAAAATAGCATTAAAATGTGTTGGTGGGCTTGAAAGGTTTGAAAGTTAACAGATTGTCAGGATTTTAGTCCAAGACAGCTGTAAAGAGTCAATGTATGAGTCTGTTTCCTCTCAATTAAATTTCTGAATCACCTGGGAACTCGGGTAACGGCAAGTGAGAAAGCTGAACAGCTAACCATTTCAGGGATGCAAACTTGCACATTAGCAAACGCACTTACAAATCATTAGTATCCGAGCATATTTAACCACATTAGCAAACAAGCCTTTTTGCCTGATAACGATTTGTAGTTGAATTGGCTGACCGCTTTCAAATAGACCATTCATTGGACCTAGCTTCCCACACCTTTGATTTTTCTTTTAATCCTTTTCGGTTCCCTTATGATCGTCTTTTTCTAGAACCCTTTTTTGGCTTCTCCCTGCTTCTGTGTTTTATCTGCTTTAAAACCCTTCTGTTATTCCATTCACTTGTCTCCACCCCCTGGGCATTGTGGGGAGCACTGCCTTTATTCTGGTCAACGTCTGTTCTCATGACGATGTCATCCACCACAAAATCGGGGTGAATGACAAAGATATGGAATCAAAAATATCGTGTGAGGTGAATATTGTGTCAAAATATTGTTTCTACAAACATATCGAGTGACAAATTATAGAAGGTAAGAATATCATTTTTTATTGTTTTTAACAATATTGTTCTATATATTATAATTTATTATAATATAGTTGTGTTAAATACTAACTTTTATTTCATTTAATATGTACTAGTTATATTAAACGTAAGTGGTAATATTATTAATGTAATTGGTTAAAAAAATGTATAGCTTGTAGTTTTTAATGTGCAATTACAATTTTGGTTTGCATTTAATTGGTAATTTATAATTCAGTACTGGGTCATTTGGTTTGTTGAGAAATAGGATGGGAAGTTACAAACTACGGAGTATTCTTACCACCAAGAATGCGACTCGCCTGAAGATTTTAAAATAAAGGCAGTCCTTGGGGATAACCAGGGAGAGATTAGTTCATTTCCGCATGATTAATTCCCTGCAACAGACCTGTGGCTGACCTGTCATTCTGTCCACCTAATTTAGATGAGTGGGGTGACAAGTCATTTTTAACTGCCAGTCACCATTAAAAAACCCTTGCAGTAAGGGGCAGTGAAAGCAGCTAGATGCCCCCCCTCATCACAGGAGTGGACTCCCATCACAAGAGGAGTATTGTATTTTTAATTTAAAAAAAGAAAATCCTGTTTCTGGATTTAAAAACAAAATAGGAATTTGTTTGGTACAGTTCTCTGTCCTACAGAAGGGGCTCTGCACCCGTCAGAAAAATGGGTTCCTTTAGATAAAGACTATAACCTCACTTGAGCAGTCCTATTGTCATATAGTGGAAGAAGGGAATTATTTAGGTACTTAGGGGCTCATTAGGATGGCGGACGGACCTGCGTCTGTCCGCCACCCTAGAGGAGGAGGGACCGTCCGCAGGGGCAGCGGCGGTCCCTCCAGTGCAATTTGGATGTGACCGCCAGGGTGGCGGTCACATCCTAATTGCAGAGGAGGGAACGCCGCAGCCCATGCGGACGTTCCCTCCTCCTCAAGGGTCGCGGACGGACTCAAGTTCGTCCGCGATCCTAATGGGCTCCCAAGTTCGGTCTTTACGAATATCTAGTAATCCCGTTTCATTTATGCAATGCTCCATCTGCATTTAAATTTTTCATAAACGAGGTACTCAGGGATTTGTTAGGCTTCTACGCCATTGCATACATAGACAATATCCTGATTTATTCCTATTCAGTAAAAAACATGAAATACATGTTAGGAGTGTTCTTGAAAGATTATGGGACAATCACTTGTACTGCAAACTAGACAAATGCCAATTCCATGTTGCTCAAGTGTGTTTTGTCGGGTTCATTTTAACCCCTAATGGGATTAGTATGGATCCTCAGAAAGTTGAGGCCATAACACGTTGTCAATCCCCAAAGAATGTAAAAGAAATACAGAGTTTCCTTGGCATTGCTTATTTTTATAGACGTTTTACTGACAATTTCTGTGACTTAGCCTCCCCCATAACCAAACTGTTGAAAAAAGGGGCTACTTTGCTATGGACCCCAGCAGCAGAAGAGGCCTTTAATAGAATGAATATATTTACAACAAGGGGTGGTGAGGGACAGAGTCTCTGAATTAAGCAGAATACTCTCACCCAGTCAAAAGATCAGGGCTAGATCCAACACCGTTATTTAGCTCATTGCACCATCCCAGTTTCAGAACCTGGCTGTATGCAAATTAGTCTGTCCCTGGCCCAGTGCATCATGGGAACAGGGCAGACCAGACTACAAAAGCCAATTCTTACACTGGGAAGGAAACAAGCTTCCGGGGACCGGTTTCTGCCATTTCAGGCGTCTTCGGCCCGGCTTGCTTGAATCCTGATGGTGCAATGAGCAAGGGACTCACATCTGAGTATACCCTTCCACGCTTAGGGTGGAGCTAAAAAACGATGTTGGATCTAGCCCTGATCTCTTGACTGGGTGAGAGTACTCTGCTTAATTCAGAGACTCTGTCCATCACCACCCCTTGTTGTTTAATAGAATGAAGACAGCCTTTACTAAAGCACCTATTCTGAGACATCCCGGCTTCTCTTGCCCTTTTGTGGTTGAGGCAGATGCTTCACAAACGGCGGTAGGTGGAATTCGTTCTCAAACAGATCCCAGTATGGAGTGTCTTCATCAAGTCGCATATTACTCACATAAATTGACTTCTGCTGAGAAGAACTATGCCATTGGTGACAAGGAACTCTAAGCCAATAAAAAGGCATTTGAGGAATGGCATCAATACCTATTAGGAGCAAACCACAGAGTAACTGTACTCACTGACCATAGGAATCTGTAATTTCTTAAATCAGCTAGAGCTTTGTCAATGAGACAACTGCGCTGGACGCAGTTCTTCAGTGACTTTGATTTTACTGTTCAGTTCCAGGCGGGGAAGAAGAATGGGAAAGCAGATGCCCTATCCCATTTAGGCTATGAACTTGAAGAACCACAGCGTGATCCCCCCCTATAATAACTAGGCAACACATTATAGGTGATATGTACTCTAAGGAGGAATTCTTAAAGGCAGTGGAGGAGGCACAAAGAACTCCAGAAATAGAGGAGTTGGTACAAACACATAACGCCACTAAGATCCAACACTTGCTGTACATTCAAGGAGGGTTGGTGGTACCTACACAACATTTACAACAATAAGCTTTAGAGTGGTGCCACACTCATCCCCTTTCTTGGCATCCTGGGTACAAAAAGAAATTAGAAATACTAAGACGTCACTTTTGGTGTTCTAATATGGCTAGTGATGCCAAACATTTAATTCAAACATGTCGTGTGTGCATAGGAGAAACCCGCTCTTCAGGCTCCTTTGGGATTACTGCATTGGTTACCCACTCCCCCTAGCCCATGGCATACAATTTCTATGGATTTCATTGTTGACCTACCCAAGACCTCACAAGGTAATATGACCCTCCTTATTGTTGTGGATTATTTATTCCACTGAAGGCGATCGCTACGTCCAAACTCCTGGCTTCCTTGTTTGGACAATATATAGTCTGGTTACATGGCCTCTCCTCTGTTATGGTGTCGGACTGGGGTTCTCAAATTATTTTTAACTTTTGGAAAGGGATGGGTGCCTCATTACAGATTGATGTCAGGTTCTCCGCTAGTCATCACCCACAAACTGATAGTCAGACTGTCGCGATCACACGCCAGGCATCTAGCTTCTGTTTGCATAACCCCCTAATTGCTGGTGACAGGCGCCCAGTGCACTACATAACCCAGAATCTCCAGGGTCGCCACATGAGGAACAGGCATCTTTCAGTGCTCCGCTCCTATAAAGGGCATCCTCCAGGAAGAGGAGGCGATTGACAATCTTGCCGGATTTGTTTGTTTCCTTGTGGGCGGATGGTATTTCCCATCGGATTAGGAGGTTTCTAGTTGCTGCCCCGGACTATTGGCTGTGCTGCTTCTGGAGATAAACAGGCTGCCACCGGAAGGTTCGGCGTAAGGGTGCTCCATTTGTCCGCATTTCCGTCAAGTACTTCATCCCCCGTCTCCCGGCGCTGCTGGAATGCTTCAGGTATTTAGGTTGTATTTTGGGAGAGAGAGACGCTGGATCTGCGCCTCCCTCATTTCGAGACTTTGGGGCAGATTTATGAAGGCCTTGCGCCGCCGGTGCGTCATTTTTAACATGGGAAAAAGTGACGCACCGGCGGCGCAAGGCCTTCATAAATCTGCCCCTTTGATGAAAAAGGGTTCAGGCAAGTCAGGTCGTCTACCCCTTTTTCGAGGTTTGCCCGGCGTTAGCCGCTTCTCACCCAACTAACGATTACCCAAATAAAGAGGCAGGCGCTGGAGACTGGAAGGCAGGAAACAGGAGTTTATTTCCGACGGAACAGAACACGTCAAATCAGACAACAGGGTATCTTCTCGAGGTGCTCTAACAAGTTTCTCTACGGCTCCGTATTTTATACACAGGTTTATGATGCACAAACATTCCTTATTGTAATAAAGACACTTTGAAGTACGAAAAGGCTTGTTTGGAATCCCAGCTTCAGGCCTATTCCCATACCGGTCGCTCTGATGTTGTTTTCCCCTCCCAAATGTAACATGTGATTGTAATCTGCAGCCGGACGTCCCGACAGGACACGAGGGCAAGAGGGGGTGGTCAGATCTAAGGTTGGGCAGGCGATAAGATCACGTTTCGCTATGCGGGGCCGGAGGGGGTACATCCACGAGACCTAGTTTTATGATATGGGACTGGGTCGAGAGGCCAGGTGTAGCCGGGGGGGGGGTCATCATAAGAGAGGAAGGGTGTTCCTGGGAGGAATGCAGGGGTGTTGGTCAGATATAGGGGTGTGAAGGCCTTGATTAATCACCGCTCCTCTGATGTGAGGCGAGGTCCTACTGTAGGAAGCAATAAACTGCATCTGTTGGACTAGGTGATGGCCTGGGATCAGGCCGGGCAATCGGGCAGGGAGGAAGAGGTTACCAAAAGGGCCCGTTCTATGGATAGGATGAAAGAGTGAGGGGGCAGGGGTTCAGCACGGAGACAAGGTCGTGTTTAGCGGTGCGTTTATGGCCCGAACAGGAGAGACCGGGGGCTGTCGCGGCGCGGGGTGCTTGCGAGGCTGGAGAGAGAGAGAGAGAGAGAGAGAGAGAGAGATGCTGGCTATTGGCAATGGGCAGAGAGGTCATGACACAAAGATGGCTACTATCTATGTTCGTGATGGGGCCTAAAAGGGAACAAGATGGCGGGGCCACTGTTTCGTGACTTTCGCTTTACCTTCAACAGTGGCGAGGGTGAACACAAATGAACGCCGCTTATGTACATATACATTGTCATTTTCCACAGTCGCCGCTTTTTACATAAGATAGGTCATTTCCGTGTTTATCATAACTGACGGGGTGTACATATAGTCGTGTATAGTCAATGAAATAGCGTTTGTCAATACTGGTAGACTTGCATATAACCGTGTGCAGTTGATGCGACATACGAGGTGGAATACATATAAATTTACATTTGTCGTATTTAAAAAGTGACCGATGAAACATTTTACAGGCAAAAGTGGTTGAGGGAGGAATTTAGTCCAATACAAGCAATTAGTCAAGGGGTGTAGAAAGTTCCGAAAAAAAGGGGGGGGTCTTCGCCACAGTGTCTTTTTAGTAGCGAGTCATCGCTGGTAGGCTCTGGCAGTTTGTTTTCTTCTGTTGGCGCTGTTGAGCACCGGCGGTGGAGCTATAGGTCCAGCTCGGGTCCTTCTTTACACGTCGCAGGGTGTGATCTGTCCTTTGCTGTTAGGCCACAGTCCTGTTTCCTAGCTAATCTCTCTTAAGGGTGCCTTATGCTGGGCACCTGCATTTCTGTCTCGGAGTCAAAAACCACGTGGAAAGGATAGAAGGGGTTTTGTCGGATAATCGAGGGAGGAGAGGGCGGAGTGGGACCGGATCCTTGAGACGGACCAGGGGAGCAAAAGGGTGATGCGCAGGCAGGTCCATCAATCGGGCTCAAAGGGGCGGGGACTTCTGGCACGCGTGGGTCAACAAGTAGAGGGCTTCAAGGCAGCCCCCCATTCCTTCGTTTTCTGCGTTTGAGAGTGGTGCATCGTCCCGCGTCCCGTTGCTCTGCGGCTCCATCTTAGGTCGAGGTCACACGCGCCTCACGATCTGTGGCCAGGCTGTGCGTCACGTCCAGCCCCTCTCCTCCGGTGACTGTGTATCCTTGAATGGGTACAAAACAGGTTTTGGTGAACTGACAAGAGAAAGCATTTATACATTTCAATTCCGTCCCAGATCTAGGTAGCTGGGGGTACGTTTCATCGGTCACGGTCAGGAGTTATCACTGTGGAGCATGTATACAGGCATGTCTACTGAGTTTGTACTAAGTCTATTTGGCGTTCATTCATGTCGCATGTGGCTTTCTGACCCTTGCCCTGGCAGTCTTTTATCATCATGAGAGAGGGGGTAGAGGCTAAAAACTCTTTTCTCGGGGAGCAACAGTTAAGCAGGGTCATCAGTTATACCTCGAGTTTACGGAGCTGGGGTCAAGCGGGAGGAACGGGGACGTTTTGGGCATCCGTACTTGGGTGCGGAGGGGTGGGGCAATCTGGGCATAGGAGATTGTGTTTCTAACGAGCTGAGAGCAGAAGGCCACTGACGTATAGTCCTCCTATAAAAAGGGCCAGATTAGGGGAACATCAGTCGTCTTACCTGTCCTTTCCTTTATAGCCAATTCGAGTTCTATCATTTTTACAGAAAGGAGAGGTAGTAACATGGCAAATTACAATTGTTTTATTTTCTGGCAATTTGTCGATCACCTTTGTGTTCGATAAAACCAATTAGGCTCGTGCCGGCGGGGCACAACATTACCACTCAAAGGTAGAGGGAGCAGGGGTCGTTCGCATTTTAAATGAACTATTCGGTACACGTACAACATGAAGGGAAAGGAAGAGAGAGAGAAACGTGTACACTAATAGGCCATTTTGGTGCGCACACAACACAAAACAGTAGGGGTCATATTATATAGAAACACAGAGTGAGGGACAACGTAAATCCATATACTACGTACACATGAATTCAGGCGGGGGGGTACATGTATTTACATACAGAACTCAAGACAAAACATAGAACAGTACTTGGCCAAAGATATTTCCTCCTGCATGCTGCGCATCCTTAGTTTCCTATTTAATTCGCCTGGCTGTCTTTTGCTGTTGGTCTCTGTTGCAAATACTTATACTTTCGTCAATTGTTCGGGAACTATCCTGGTCGGGCTAGCACTTACGGTGGGATCTTTGAATCGTTTTTAGCGAATGGGTATATCAGGCTGAGCCAACGGAGGGTGTTAGTTGGGGGAACAATGGGCAGCTTCGAGTTTCATGTCCATGAGGGTTCAAGAAGGAGGTGGTAAATCTTAAACATTGACAATATTCTTAGTCTTCCAGGAGGAGGGTACTTGGGTAAACCTCACCCTGGAATAGCCCTGAACCTTCCCCTATTTAGTTATCGTATGAACCTACTCGTAGGTGCACGTCCTTCTTGGTTGCATTATTCGGGGGCCGGTTGGAGTCATATTTTGTCATACTGCAATAACCCGCCAAGTTTCTGCTTCAGACCACCCCTCCAGTCGTTGGGTTCAGAGAGAGAGAGAGACGGTCGTTTCTAAGTAAGGGAGTGTTATATCTATGTTTGCTCGTCGTGTATAGGCACCATGTTCATACCCCCCTTTTTCCCCATTCCATCGGTCGTTCGATCATCACTCAAGTCGTACAAAAACATCTCTCTTATCAAGCCAACACGCGCAACGTATATCCAGTCGAGTTACACACATCCGGTCATACACGCGTGCATTCATATCACCCAAAATCGTCATGTCCTCAGGGGCAGTCCCCATGGATAATGTATCATTTGTCCCCGCGGAACCATGGCGCGTTGCTTAGGTCTTTTCCATACTTTAGTCGATGTTCCGATGTGACCTGCAGAAAGAAGGGGAAAAAGAAGGGGTGGGGGCAGCGTTTTAAGACACATTTGCGCGCATAAACCCAAAAGGCTTTTACTTACCACGTATTCGACCTATCTCCGCGGGGTGCAGTCCCTTCCATCTCGGCATTTTAAGCCCAGAGGGACTGGTTGTGCGGGAGGCATGATCATTGATGGACTGCATATTGCATTGATCGCCCACGTGTGGTATTGCGGATCTTGTGTGGGGGGGTCTAAACAAAAGGGCAGTCAGTGTAAAGTGGGGTGAACTTGTGTTCTCCTTCGAGGAGGCGGGGTGGTCTACAGTGGTACCGGGTCTGGTTTAGGGGTATCTGAAACAATTTCCCTGAGATATGTGGCATACAAAGTAAAACAGAACACCGGGACCTTTATCGATTGCCTTATGTTTGCACAAAAGTAAAAACACACACGCAACATACTTGGACCCTTCACATCTTCAATATTCCTGGGCACTTTGCTTTTTAACCTTTTAATAATGGACTTGCTTTATTTCGCCTGTATTTTACGTAGATCGGAAACAATGGCTATGTATTCAAACTTACCAATCCAAGAGCTACCACTATATTTGTTTGTCACAAAATCTTTATTTAAAAAAATGTTGACGTACAAATGCAGGCCTACAACCACGTGGGCCAGCCACGGAGCAGACTGGAACTGTACATGAGGGCATATTTATCTGAGGTAAACATAACTGAGTCGGTGGTCGTTTTATTTCATCAAGGTACGATAAGTGCAATAAAATCATATCGAAAATTCATTGTGGGCAAGTACCATCAGTGTCAAAAAATTCGAACTTTCAAATAATACTGTAATCAATGATGCGTCAGAATTTAATATCAATTCATTGTCCGAATGTTCAAGCAATACTCATCCCCTCCCGCCATGTGCTTCAAAACTGCATACATCTCTCGTGATATCAAGTCTGAGCATCCGGAACACAACGGGGAATTACGAGTTTCGTTTGTACCGGCGCCATTTTGGGTGGGGCCAGGCGGGTCCAAGTATAGTCAAAATGTCTCCACCAACTCGTGGTCGGACCAGAACCTCTTTCGGCAGTCCAGAAGTTTCGTTAAGGGGCAACAGAAGGGACCGGTGACATGAACCATCAATCAAAGAAAAGGGAGGGGGCAACAATCTTTCCTACCGGGTCATACTGAGGTTCCACCGGAACTGATCAAATCGGTAGTCTGCAGTATTGTTGGTCGTTCAAAACTGAGGCTTGCGCCAGCATGAGGGCGTCAACGTCTCGTGGCTACGTCTTGGTCGTTCTGTGGGCAATCATGGCAGTCGTTTCCCATCGGAGGCAGTCGGGGGCCCGCGGAGGTCGAGGGCCCTCCGCAGCTCTCGTAGAATCTTCAAAGCTGAGGAGAACGTTTCTGAACGGAGGACTCGTTTTTTTTTTTTTTTAGCTGGCCAGCGACCAGGCCATCCTTGCACCCCAGGTTCATTCCTGCAGAGTCGACCGCCATTCTTAGGAGTTCTGCAGCTACCGGCAGTCACTGGGTCAAATGAGCAGACGGACTCCAGCCTGCTGGGCGAGGTGTCGTAGCACCGCCACAGTGGACGAGACCCTGCTGGGTGAGTGGAGCGTCGCTATACCGCAAGAGTGGACGAACCCTTTGCCGGGTGCGTGGAGCGTCCCTGCACCGCAAGAGTGGACGAACCCTTTGCCGGGTGCGTGGAGCGTTGGGGGTGCAGCTGAGGGCCTCCACCTGGGGAGGCGGGAGAGGCTCGTCCGCGCCGCCTCTCCCCCCCAGTGCACCCCACGGCGTCTCGCTGACATTTGTTATGGCCGGACCAGGCGATGAAGAAGAGGGGGGGGTCGGAGGCATATGCAAGACATCCCCCCCGTGGCCTGCAAGGCGCCGGGAGAAGAAGGGAATGGGAGGACGAGTTCATTCCGGGCCGGGCCATTCACCCCACGACTTCTCCGGCCGAGGGGCGGCCAGCCGCTTCTCCACCCCAGGCCACAGGAGCGGGTCCCTTGGTTCATCCAGGGGACAGGCCTTGGCGCGTGGTGTCGCCTCCGGACTATTCGCGTAATGGTTCTCCACCCCAGGCCGCCGGCTTTTGTAGACTTTCTGACGGCCAAAAACCTACTAGAAAGTAGCCCAAAGTAGCCCAACATTGCTACTTTGGGGAAGGAGGGACAGGAACGACGTCAAGCAGACGGCGAAATGCATTGTGGGTTTGTTGTTGCAGCCGTTTGCCGTGTAAATAGTTGTTTAATACATTTTGTTCAAATAAAAACGTTTTAACCTGTTACTTTGCTATAGTGTTGTATATTTCTAATATTTGCCTAGGGTTTGTCGTCAATTGAGCGGGGTGGTCGGTGGAGCCGAGCTGTCTCGCAGTCATCATGGTGTTGAGTTCGGTTTTCCTCACTAGTTTCATATTTCCTGAGGGGTTGTTCCTAATGCTTCCATTTCAGTGAGGTTGAAAAGAGATCTCATCAGTGGCCTACTGACTTTACTCGATTCCTTTTGTTTTTCCTAACGATTCTTATGTTCTTTTATTTGCTAGCACGATACAGCGGCTAATCCGCATTTTCTTTATATATGTCCTTTTTATTAGGGGTGTCCTCCGGTGGAGCCAGATGGTCTACCTCTAATAAATGGTCCGGGCTGAACCAACTACTGAGCAATGGGGGGAAGATAGGCATGACGGGTTACAACGGGGACAAAAGTCAGCACTACCTATCCTTCACTACTTTGCGGAGACTAGGTAGAATATTTCTATTCTACAGTATTTGCAAATAGGGAATACCCAAAGAGAGAACCAATTCCAAACAGTCAAGTTCGGACAAACAATCAATCAATCAAATGAGGAATACAATAGGCGCGACGGGTTACAACGGGGGCATAAGCCTGCGCTACCTACCCTTCACTTTCTGCAAAGAGAGAGATCTTCCTGTTCCTCTCTGTTTGTAGGCAGAGAAGATCCTTTCCGAGAACCAATTCCGAACGATCAATGTTCGGTCAAACAATCAATCAGTGGGGGATAAAAATAGGCACGACGGATTACAACGGGGGCAAAGGCCTGCGTTACCTATCCTTCACTCTGCAAAGACGAAACAGAGTATGGCGACTCTGTGCTTGTTTGCAAATAGAGAATGATCCAAAGAGAACCAATTCCAAAACAATAAATGCTTGGATAACAATCAATCAAATGGAGAGGGAAGTAGGCGCGACCGGTTACAACGGGGGCAAAAGCCTGCGCTACCCACCCTTCACTATCTGCAAAGGGAGAATACTCCTATCCTTCCCCGTTTGTAGACAGAGAATCTCTCAGGACAAAACAATCAAATGCGTAATACTAGTATTTTCCAATGACAATCAAACAATCAATTCGCAATTTGTCGTGTTTACACGACCTTACCCGGACCGTATGGACGGTTTCTCGTCTTCCGTTTCCAGCGCCCGATCGTCCTCTATTCTCCGTAATTGCTGTGGCACTCCTGATGGTTCCCAGTCAGGACCGTAGATCACTCGAGAGAGGTCTGCTCGGAACCAGTGAAGTTCGGATGACCGGCTGCCAGACAAGGGTCTATCGGGCAGGAGCTCTTCCCGATCGTTGCAGTCGTTCACTCTGTCGTTGGGACCTCTCCCACTGGATCCACGTGTCGCTGATGGGCCCCACGTTTGGGACGCCAATTGATGAAAAAGGGTTCAGGCAAGTCAGGTCGTCTACCCCTTTTTCGAGGTTTGCCCGGCGTTAGCCGCTTCTCACCCAACTAACGATTACCCAAATAAAAAGGCAGGCGCTGGAGACTGGAAGGCAGGAAACAGGAGTTTATTTCCGACGGAACAGAACACGTCAAATCAGACAACAGGGTATCTTCTCAAGGTGCTCTAACAAGTTTCTCTACGGCTCCGTCTTTTATACACAGGTTTATGATGCACAAACATTCCTTATTGTAATAAAGACACTTTGAAGTACGAAAAGGCATGTTTGGAATCCCAGCTTCAGGCCTATTCCCATACCGGTCGCTCTGATGTTGTTTTCCCCTCCCAAATGTATCATGTGATTGTAATCTGCAGCCGGACGTCCCGACAGGACACGAGGGCAAGAGGGGGTGGTCAGATCTAAGGTTGGGCAGGCGATAAGATCACGTTTCGCTATGCGGGGCCGGAGGGGGTGCATCCACGAGACCTAGTTTTATGATATGGGACTGGGTCGAGAGGCCAGGTGTAGCCGGGGGGGGGGGTCATCAGAAGAGAGGAAGGGTGTTCCTGGGAGGAATGCAGGGGTGTTGGTCAGATCTAGGGGTGTGAAGGCCTTGATTAATCACCGCTCCTCTGATGTGAGGCGAGGTCCTACTGTAGGAAGCAATAAACTGCATCTGTTGGACTAGGTGATGGCCTGGGATCAGGCCGGGCAATCGGGCAGGGAGGAAGAGGTTACCAAAAGGGCCCGTTCTATGGGTAGGATGAAAGAGTGAGGGGGCAGGGGTTCAGCACGGAGACAAGGTCGTGTTTAGCGGTGCGTTTATGGCCCGAACAGGAGAGACCGGGGGCTGTCGGGGCGCGGGGTGCTTGCGAGGCTGGAGAGAGAGAGAGAGAGAGAGAGAGAGTGATGCTGGCTATTGGCAATGGGCAGAGAGGTCATGACACAAAGATGGCTACTATCTATGTTCGTGATGGGGCCTAAAAGGGAACAAGATGGCGGGGCCACTGTTTCGTGACTTTCGCTTTACCTTCAACAGTGGCGAGGGTGAACACAAATGAACGCCGCTTATGTACATATACATTGTCATTTTCCACACCTTTGTCTGTAGTTTCCTCGTGCTGGGGACTCCCAGTGTTTCCAAGTGTAGGCACTCCACTCACACTGTGGAAAGAACAGTGTTCCGGAGTGCCTCCTTCACAGATTCTGAACCGGGTCATTTGGCGCCCTCTAAGGCTGTGAGTCTGAACAGCGACTGGGTACATTCCGCATATTCATTACTGTTGTGTCCCCGCTGTGACTCGTACAAACAGCGCGGTGGACACATAGCCTAACTTTTGTTTTGACTCATCTTTTTTTTTTTTTTTTTTTATTATATTTATTATGAAAAAGCACAGCACAATGTATACGCAGTCACTTGCCTACAACCCATCCCGGGCCGGCAACAGGTCTCCATGCGACAACAAGTACAAATACCATGACACATTAACACCATAGAGTCCAGTGTGAAAGTTCGTTGGAGGCCTGCCGGGGACGGGCCTCCTCCGTGGGCTCGGACCATCTGCAAAGTAGTGTGCAATTCAAATAAATTGGCAAAGCAAACAGTTTTATATTTCCCCCCCCCCCCCCCAACCAACCCCAACCCTCTGAACGCCCCCCTCCCCTCAACTGGTCCCTCATTCGTGCTCCCCGAGTCGCCTGTGGCCGTCTCTATCACCTGTGGTAGCTAGTGCGGCCTGCCGCCCTCCCCCTGCCCGGAATGCCGCCCCCCTGTTCTCACTGCTAGTAGGATGGAGAATCCCCCCCATTACAGTACATTAGTCATGCGGAGGAGCACCCTAGTCATGTGTATCCGATGGCTCTGGCACGTCACTCCCTCTGTCTCCCCCCTCCCCCTCCCCCGAGACTTCCCCGTCCAGCCTGGAGGACAAGTAGGTCTGGTACAGCCCCCAGTAGTTCTTGGGGCGACCCCCGGGCGGTAGGAGCTCACTGTATGTGTCCGACTGCGTATTGCAGTATTTCATGTCGCTAACCCATCGCTTGAGCGTAGGTAATGGCCCCCTCATCCAGCATAATGCGACCACCCTCTTCGCTAGGAGCAGTCCCACGCTCACCAGTTTCCGAACCGCGACTGGGATCGATTTTGTGTACCCCAGTAGAGCAAGGGCTGGGTCCATAGCTAGGTCCAATTCCACTATGGCGCTCAATTCAGCGAACACGCTGGCCCAATACCTCTGGACTCCCGGGCAGCCCCAGGCCATGTGCAGGAAGTCCGCAACCCGAGCCCGGCACCTCTCGCAGTGTGGGGTGTCACGGAGACCGAACCTATGGAGCCTCTCCGGCGTGTGGTATACCCTTTGTAAGAACTTAAAGTGGATCAACCGGTGCCTCCCGTTCAGGGAAAGGCGCCTGGTGGCCGCACAGCAGTAGGCCCACATGCTGTCATCGACGTGTGTATCCAAGTCAGTCTGCCAGGCCAGTCTCGCCCTCGTGTAGAGCAGGGCCGTGTGCTCGTGCCCTATCCTGTATAATCTAGTAATGAGCTTCTTTGGTGAGACGGCGTCAATGATATACACCAGTTCCGGGACCGCAGGGGGTTCCTCCATATCGGGGCCCAGCAGCTCCAGCAGGGCGCTACGGACCCGATGGTACTGAAAGCGTTGGAGCAGTGTGGGGCTCTCCCTCCGATGTGAGATCTGTGCCCACGTCTTCACCTGTCCATGCTCGAATAGGTCCCCCAAAGTAAGAGCACCCAATGCGTGAAGGGCCCTATGGACTCCCGGTTCCGCCAAGGTTGGTAGCCAGAGCGCCCATTGTAGAGGCATGTTGGGAGCGTACATTAGTACTTTATTTTGCCTCTGCAGAATAGAATGCCATGCATGGTTGGTAGACAGGAGGGAGTCTAGTACGCCAACTCTGCGGTCTTGCGGGCCACAAATGGTAGCAGGAAGCGGAGTAGGGTCCGCAAACAGCCGCTCCAGTATCACGTGCGGAACATCACGGCTGCCATGTATCCAGGTGTGGAGGTGGGAGGCCTGCGCTATCCTGTAGTAGCGTTCCAGGTCCGGGGCAGCTAAGCCCCCCTGCTCATACGGTAATTGCAGTACCTTCCACTGCACCCTAGGTTGTTTCCCGGCCCACGCTAGTCGCACCAAGAGTTTGTTCAGGGTTGCAAAGAAGGCTTTCGAGAGCACAATCGGGAGATTATTGAACAGGAACAGAAACCTTGGGAGAATGACCATTTTCATTAAGGCGATCCTCCCCATCAGGGATAACGGGAGTTTAATCCAGAGCTCCACGTCATCCGCTAGTTTGCTGTAAGCAACCCCGTAGTTTTCCCTCAGCATAACTTCAGGGTCCGTGTGGAGCATGATGCCTAGATACCTTATCGGTTCAGTGGACCATTGGAGCGGGTAGTCCATCTCGAAGGGGACCGTGACTGGGGTTAGTGGGAAGGCAACTGATTTCGCCCAGTTAACCTTCAGTCCGGAGAGCGCGCCGAACCTCACCACTTCCCTCAGCACCGACGCGAGGTTATTGGCCGGGTCCCTGACATAAAGCAGGGTGTCATCCGCATATGTGGAAATGCCCATTTTGTAGGTGGGGTAGTTGATGGCTTCATACGAGTGGTATTCCCGAATCGCACACGCCAGTGGCTCTGCCACAAGGGCGTAGAGTAGCGGGGAAAGGGGGCATCCCTGTCTTGTGCCCCTGGTGATGGAGATCGGCTCCGAGACTGCATCCCCCAATCTAACTCTGGCCGTGGGCTCGTGATAGAGGGCGCCCAGCAGTTGGAGGAAAAGTCCTCCTAGCCCCAACTTTTGCAGCACCTTGCGCATGAAGGGCCACTCCACAGAGTCAAAGGCCTTCTCCATGTCAAGAAAGACTGCAATGGCCTTAGTGTCTTGCCTAGTATGCTGCATGGCTCCCATGACCGTACGGATATTGTAAGTGAGATTCCTGGCCGGGATAAACCCAGCCTGCTCCGGGGCTACCAACCCCGGCGACACTAGTGCCAGCCTGGTAGCCAGCACCTTTGCATAGAGCTTAGCGTCAACATTAAGAAGGGACAGTGGGCGGTACGAGCCTGGCTGGTCGCTGGGCTTACCAGGTTTGAGTATGGTGACAATCAGTGCCTCGCGCATGGAGTGCGGCATAGCGCCGTTCTCGCAGATTTCGGCAAAGAGGGTGGGGAGGTGGGGTAGCAACTTATCCTTATACGCCTTGTAAAAGGCCACCGTCAGACCATCTATCCCGGGGGCGCTATCCGCTCTCATGGTAGCCAGTGCATCAGATATCTCCTCACGTTGTACGGGGGACATCAGAAATTCCCTCTGCCAATTCTCAAGGAATGGCATCCTGATATAGTCGAGGTAGTTGTCAATTTGGTCCTCGACCCCGGAGATTTTAGTGGTGTAGAGCTCCTCATAGAATCTCCTGAATTCCGCCAGAATGTGTGTCTCCTCCGTGAGCGTCTCCCCCCCTGAGGTACGCATTTCCGCGATGACCTGTTTGCGCCTAGTGCCTTTCATAATCCTGGCAAGCAGTGCCCCCGGGCGGTCCCCTTCGCCATACGCGTGCGCAGTCGCGTATTTCCCTAAATGTCGCACTTCTCTGTCAGCTTCCTCGTGGAACTCACTCAAAAGGTCTTGCAGGGTCTCATCACCAGGCAGGGTCGGGTCAAGCAGCTGGCGGCGTTCGTAGTCCGCTATCTGCCCCTCCAGATATTTCAGCCTGTTTCTAATTGCCTTTAGCACCCCTGAGTGTTTCGCCATGACCACCCCCCGCACGTACACCTTAAATGACTCCCAAACCGTCCCAAAGCTGTCCACTGATCCCAGATTGGTGTCGAAGAAGGTGTCTATGTCCTCCCCCAGGTCAGCCCTGAAAGCCTCATCCAGCAGCGAGTAGGGTGGAAATCGCCACGTAAATGGCGGGATTCTCTGCTGGGGAGTACGCAACGCCAACAGCACCGGTGAGTGGTCCGACAGAGTGCGGGGAAGCACACTGCAGCCCCTGACCATAGTGAGCAGGTAGTGTGAAGCCAGCCAGTAGTCAATCCTGGTATGGATATTGTGGTAAGCTGAGTAATGCGTGTACCCCCCCTTAGCGCTATTCCTATCCCTCCACACATCTACCAGACCCAGTCTCAGCATTTCTGCCTGCATGCACTGCGCAGCCGCCGCCGGGCGCCTGGCAGGGCCCGCAGACCGATCCAGCTCAGGGCTAAAGGTGAAATTGAAGTCCCCACCCCAGATCATAGTACCAGCGGCCCATTCAGTACAATGGTCCGCAACCGTTGTATAAAATTCAGGGGAGTCATAGTTCGGGCCATAGACATTCATGACCAGCAGGTTAAGTCCCTTGCCCGTGCACTTGCTTAACAAAAACCTCCCCTCCGGGTCCGCCTTTACCAGGGCGAGGGATAGCTTGGACTTCGGATTGACCCAGGTGAGGACCCCTCTGGCATGGGTGGTGAAGCCTGCGTAAGTGGAGTGACCCTGGATCCCCCTGTGCATTAGCATCTTACTGGTGTTGGGCAGATGCGTTTCCTGCAGCAGCGCTAGGTCTATGTGGTGTCTCTGTAGATAGTGTAGCACCTTACGGAGTTTCCGATAATCATTCAAACCCCTCACATTCCAGGTAAGAGCCCTGAGGGACTCGGTATCGCTCAGTGTGTCTGCCAGTGGTGTGTCAGCCATTAACAATGGAGGAGTACAACAACTGTAGTGCCGCGACAAGGACCCCCCCGCACCAGTGACAGCAGCCGCCCACCCATCCTATAGTACAAAACATTGTAGAGCACATGTCGGACCTTACCCCAAACATCCCAAACTTCCCCGAACTCAGAACCCCCATCGCCCCCCACCGCCCACAGTCAACCAACCCCAACCTGGTATGACCGAAATCCCTACATTCACCCCCCCCACCCATCTTCAAACTTCCCCAAGCAGTCTCAAGTAGAGCCGCAAGCACTATGAGCGCCAGGGCAGAGGTAGCACGCTCAATGTCTCAATCGACCAACGTCCGGTCGTCGCTTCTGCGCAATGTCTTTTGGCCGCCCCTACGCCAGCGCCCCCTTTTGCCAGTGCGGCTTTTAAGTAACAAGAGCAATATCGTACCCGCCTTACCGCCCCCCCCCCCCCCAGACCCCATCGAACCCTCCCTGTCGTGGGCCGTTATGAACACCACCCCCGGGCAGGCTAGTTGAGTCATAGAGAGTGCCGCCCATTACCTAAACCCGTGTGGCCCGTACAGATCTCACCCGTGGTACCATGTCCAGATGTCCGCTCACTGCAGTGGAGAGCCCAGATTGGGCATCCCCCGGGCCAAGAGTCTGTGGCCATGGCAAGTCCTCAAGTGGCCAGGTCCTCAGGAGAGACCACTGCGCCCCTCCATCACACTAGTCCTGCTCATCCATATCCTCGTTGGCAGCGCCCTCCTCCGGAGGCGCCGTCCGGCTCTCCTTATGCTCCTTAATCCACTGCTTCAGGGATTTTTGCAGCTCCTTCGGGTCGGTGAAGAAATGTGAGTGGCCCTGCCTGTTGATGCGCAGCCGTGCCGGATACAACATGGCATAGTCCAGGCCCAGGTCTCTGAGCTGCTGCTTATAGGGGACGAATCTCCGTCTCTCCTCCTGTACCTTGGCGGTGAAGTCAGGGTATAGCGAAATGTTCATTCCCTCGTACTGCAACTCCCCCTTCTCTCGAGCAGCGCGGAGGGCAGCATCCCTGTCCCTGTAGTTGAGGAGTTTCGCTATTATCGGCCGAGGGTTCGCCCCTGGAGCGGGCCTCGGGCCCAGGGTACGGTGGGCTCGCTCCACTATGAACATGGGAGAGAAGGTGTCGTCCCCCAATAGAGTTTTAAGTAGTTTCTCGACAAATAGCTCCATTTTCCCTGTCTGGGTCGACTCCGCCACGCCCGTGACGCGTATGTTGGATCGCCTGGAGCGAGCCTCTAAGTCCTCCGACTTTTCTTGTATCACCTGTAGTAGCCTCCCAAACTGCTTGCGGTCAGCGTCCCACGTTGTCTGCGCCTCCTCCGCCTCCGTCAGCCTGCGCTCCGCCATGTCCAGCCTCTCCGCATGCTTATCCACCCTCTCCGTCATGCGATCCATTCGATACGCCAGGGCGTCAATCTTGGTGCCGATGGCCGTCATGCCATCCTGTAGGCCTTTCTCCATCGTGTTGAGCATGCCTCTGATTTCTGTGCACAGCGCGGTGTTCGTGTCCGCAGTTGCACCCGGGGACTGGGCCGCCGGTGGCTCCAGCGCCTTCTGTCTCCTCTGGTCAAACGTAAGTTTCGTTTGCGTCCTATCGCCCTTGCCCATCGTTGCTGCTGATAGGGAGGCCAGTGTTCACAGACATTACAGTTGCAATTGTGTCCCAATGTGACAATGCGGGAGCTGACCACGCGCACAGACCGGCACCGGAGGCCACGCGGTCAGTCCACTGTCGCGTGTAGTCCTGCGTGCCCAGTAATGCCTCAGGCCAGGGTAGGCACTCGCCTCTTGCTGTCCCCCTCCGGGTGCCTCAATGTCAGGACACCCCCAGTCAGCTCGGGGGTGCAGTGCTCGAGAGAGCTAGGCTCGTGTTGAGTGGTCTCCGTCCCAAAGCCACCCGCTGCTCCGCGAGGCTCCTTCCAGGTGTTCAGGCCGTCAGGCGGGGCCCCTCCGCAGCATGCAATGGCGCCCGTGGGAGCGCCACGTGTGTGTTCCCAGCCGGGCCGTTTCGCCGCCGGCTCTCACTCGGCGCCTCCGCTCCTCTCCAGGGGTTCAGGGGTCACAGCAATGGTCCGCAGTGCAAATCGCGGAGCGCAGGATGGGCTTCAGCTCCCGCCGGCCACGCCGCCCGCACCACAGCAGGGCTTCCTCTAGCCGGGGCCGCACGTCGGGTGACGCAGCGCGGCCTCGGCGTCCAGGGCAGTGCGGGGATCCCGGCCTGGTCCGCGGCTCTTCGGTCGGCGACGGCGCCGGGGGAACCGGTGCACGCAGCCCCTCAAAAGTCACGCCAGAGGTCCGCAGGGGGTAGGGGAGGCAGCCCCGGCCGGAATTTCACAGGTTTCGCCGCTGTGGAAGGATATTGGACGGATATTAGGTAGCGCTAGCGCAGAGCTCCGCACTTAAGCGTCCACCATGAACGCCGGCTAGCTCCGCCCCCCTTGTTTTGACTCATCTAGTGTTCCTATCGTTTGGGATACATTTCATGACTGCATTTTCAGTTGTGTTTTAGGCCGGTTATCATTTTGATTGTGCTGCTGAACACTTTCTGGTCCTGTTGCATTTGCGAGAGCATTAAGGCATTGAAGCTCTCTTTTTTTTCGCTAGGAACAGTGCACTCTATCTCCAGCGTACTATTGATGCTAATCAAACTGTAAGTGTTTAGAAAGTTCTTATGGTCACCTGTGTATATCTGGTCTTTTCTAAACATGCTGTGAAATCTCTCTCTTCTCTTCTGCGCAGTATTCCCATGAGGAGGGTGTTGATGACTTCCAAGAGCCCCGTTAAGACATAGAGTGACGAGGAGCAGTCCTAGCAGCGTTGATATTTATTTTATCCACTTCCCTTTTCCCCGGGGTGCTCCCTTCCACAGTAGTGTTCATTGCTCTGTGGAAGGTTGTGCTCAGGGGAGGTGGGGGGCTCCGCACCAGCCATCATCCCCGCTGGGCGATCCTCAAGATTAGTGGCATCTTTCTTATCTTGAGCTACTGACACATCACGACACAGACTGAAATAGTAAATCAGTGTTTAGAACAGTATTTACGATGTCAACTTCTGCATTCCACAACAGATTGGGAAACATTCATATCGGTACCTGGGTTTTCTTATAATAACAGTTGTCACTCCTCCACTAATTACTCTGCATTCTATTGCAACTATGGTTTTCACCCCCGGTCCTTGTTGTCACCTGTTCCTCTATCTCATTCTGCTCCTGCTGCTCTTGACTTTGTAAGGAGTCTGCATAACATTCAGAAGGTAGCTGCAAAGAACGTAGAGAGAGCTAAGGCAGTATATAAGGAAAATTCGGATCTCTATCGATGAGTGGAACCTACTTATGTATTGGGAGATGAGGTATGGTTATCTACCAGAAACATTGCCATGAAGGGATCCTGTAAATTCAAACCTCGTTTCATCAGTCCCTACAAAATCTGTAAAATCATCAATCCTGTTGCAGTGAAACTACACCGCCCTGCTTCAACGAAGACACATCCTGTCTTCCATGTCTCCTTATTGAAACCTGTAGTTTCTGGGACGATTGTACCTACACACCCGGCCCCAGTGATAATTGAGGATGAACCTGAATATGAGTTTGAGGCTATTATTGACTCACGAAGGGTGAGACACAAACTGCAATATCTCATCCACTGGAAGGGTTATGGTGTTGAGGACTGCACTTGGAAACCTGCGAGCCATGTGCACGCTCCTCTTCCACAGATGTTATCCCGAGAAACCCAAACCTGTGGCGGGGGGGGGGGGATACTGTCAGTCCCGCTGCTTTGAGAACGTGGGTACCGGCAACAGAGTATAAATCGCCCCCAATCTCAACACGAAACCCTTCGCATTCTAGTGTTCCGGGGTCAATCTCCTTTGGTGGTCCTTTTCATATTGCTTTCGGTTTGCCGCCGTGTGTCGGTGTCCCTCTCTCATCCTCTCATCCGTCGTGCTTTCCCGCCTTGGTTCCTCCCATCTCCTGGATCTTGCAGCGGAATTCCTAGCTGTCTGGTTTGCTTTCTCCCGCGTCGATGCAGCACTTCGTTCCTGTATCAGTAAGAAAGAAAGGTAACTGCGCTTTTGCGCTGCTCATTAACTTATCTATATTTTGAATTACTCTACTTATCTGTTTGGTGTCCTAGTTGGTGGAGATTAGTTTTTTCCTTTGGTTTCATTAATCAACCAGGTGTCTTCCTGAAAGTCAACAGGAATTCCCTGTTAGTGTTCTCCTGCTGCTAAGGAGGATTTTTATTACTGCACAAGTTTTGAGCTGATGTTGCTTTTCTATCATTGGATATTTTGTATTTAGTGTCCTATCAAGATTATTGCTTCTAAGTGTTATTACTGATAGTAATAGGTGAGTGTTAGTAAACTCCCCTTGTGATTTCTTTTTCATTACACAATGGTATAATTTCTGTTGATACCTTTTCTTTCACTTCCTTTAGATATAGACTACAACCTCACTTGAGCACCCCATCATCATATAGTGGAAGAAGATGTAGTGTGTTTATCTAGGTACCTATATTGATACTCCTATTTCTGACCTTTGTCCGGTTATTAATTCACTAAAGTCCATACAACGGCACAGAAACCCGTTTTCAGATTAGGTCATAGCGCATGCTGTCACATTAAGCAAGCACTATCCCTTCAGCCCCCTAGAGAAGCACAACGAGTTCTCAAAACAAATCAAACCTCCAACAGACCGGGGAAATCCCCGCGACCATTGTTTTGATTTCGCTCGAGAACTCCTGCAAAGAATGTAAGAACGACCAGTCCTTATGACATTCTTGCTGACGTCTTATGTCCATCCTTACGTCAAACACAGAACCTTTCAGGTATAAATATACCGACGCTGCCCTAAGCTAGGACACGGTGGTGACAAGCTTGGAGCAGCGCTACTTGCCGGAGAGCCCAGCTTATGCAGAATAAGCCCACGGACGCTGCCCCTCCCTTTTAACGTGCTGAGAGAGAGACGCTGCCTTTTCTCCTGCCGAGAAATCCAGCCTCCGGCGTTTCCAGCCACCCTCGCGGGTAACTGGGATATCGAGTCCTGAGACAGAGATACCAACCCTCCAGCCTTCTAAATCCCAGGTACTGAACTGACTAACCCCTTACAGAGAATTCTTAAGTCAGATTCTTGGCAAAGCAAACTTAACTTAAACTGCTACTTACTTACTCCCTCCCAAGTATTAGGCTTAGGTCAGGTACACCGGGGTAGGCGTAGTTAGAAGCACCAGATGAGTACGATTAGTCAATGTATATATGTATGTATATCTTTTATCCATTTTAGTATCATATGGCTAAGAAACCATATAAATGCTTTTACAGTATTATTTTATAATTCTGTTTTTACTGTATGCACTTTACTTAACTATAAGTATTGCAATATTAGCGATTCATTTCTCTTGTATGAGAAAAGAGACTGATCAATAAATAACATCTTTTATTGAACCACGCCCATCTCTTATTTCTCTACAAACTGGTGAAACTAAGAATGCACGTACTGACTGAGTAAAATAAGTTGTCTTTTGTTTTCACACGACTCTAGAGATATACTCTTGATTAGGGGAGAGCAAAGTTGTCATGTTCTATGGTTGTCAGAAACTGAATCCCTTCTTGTCTATCCAGGGAGGTTAAACTCCTCCTTGCCTATTCGAGAAAGTTTCTAGTGAACTCTGAGCAAGCTGGCACACATAACTTTAAGTCTAATATCGTCAGTAGAAGACCTAGTTAACCACAGTCCTACGTCTATACTATTGAAGATATTATTCCAATGCGCAGAGCCTATTGGGAAAATAGGAAGTACACTACATGGCGCCCAACGGTTTGGATAGGCGATAAATCTAACGCAAGATATTAGAGTAACTCAGTCGTGCTTTTTCACACAGACCCTTTTTTCCATAAAACTCCAAAGACGTCTGGAGTGGGTGAAAGGTTAAAATCCGCCAAACTTAGTAGGAGGAGACTCCTATGTATGGTTTTTGGTTTATTCAACGTTGAAGGATACAGTGTTCCAAAATATTGTGCATCTAATCTGTGTTCCCGTGAAAAACCTGATCTGCAACAAAAAACCTTCTTGTCAGTAAAATGTCAGACAATGAAGAAGAAAGGGAGGCAGCTAGAATAGCAGCTCAACTCCTAGCGGAAGACACAAGTCTCGTACAGCAAGACCCGGGTGCAATACTCATCCCGGTCAGCATAAGAAAAACTATAACTTTAAAACTTATAGAAAATGGACTAACACCGAGAGGTGGTACAGTCATATTCGTAATTGAGGCACACAAATATCGGCAGACAGAGGTATTCTATTCATGGATAAATTTTCCAGCAGCAAACGCTGTAACAAAGGAGTTCCATTATTACAAGATAGAGGAACCTCCGGATGAGTACACCCCTTTCGAGGAGATGGAAATGCCACTCAAATACCAAGAGCACCTGCTCTGGTTTAAAGGCGCTCTAAAACAAAATGATCACATCACCAGGCTCGGTCCACTAGGAAGACCAGGAGCGACGTGGCCGGTTCTAGCCGGATACACACCACATCCAGACATTGAAAAAATGTCAGTAATAGAACTTTTAACACAGTTAAAAGAACTGATTAAAATACACAGACAACTAGTCCAATATGTAATGCGGACTTCAACAGTCCAACCAGCTATTAAAATTCCACAGCTGACCCCTTATCAGGGGAACACAAATAAAATCACACCACAGAACATACAGTCCTGTCTAGGTAAAGTACCCATTAAACGGGAACAAATTCCATTCTGGTTAGCACAAAAAATCACTCAAATAGAGGCGGTATTTCCAGATACCACACCTGTGGAGAAACACAGAATTCTGACTATCTGTCTCCCAATGGGGATCGCACCACATGTGGAGGACTGTGACACTTGGGGTACAGTCTTTGCTTCCATTTACACAAAAACACATGGTGTTCCGTCCATGGCGGTAATACCAGAAGTGCTAAAACAGATTTAAAATGAATACGGTCCAGAACCTGCTTTAACTCTGGGTATGAAATTACTGAAAGACTTCAAGCAGGTCTCGGCAATATTACTAGCAAACATAAAAGGGGAAGCAGCAAATGTGGCGATCCGCCAAAGATTGAAGGAAACAGATATAGCAGACCAACCATTTGAACTTGCCAGAATCATAGAAAAATCCTATGAAGAACTAGGAAGAGATAGTTTGGGTGGAAAACCAGTGAAACCCCAACTAAAAGAAAATCCTGAAAAAGTATTTATTAAAAATAATCTAAACACTTCAAAAAAGAACTGGGATGGAAATAAACAATCCACTCCCAAAGAAAAAAGATTCCAGTCCTGAGGAAGGTCTCCTCGGCGGAGAGAAAGATCTCCGGACCAAGGACACAAGTCTCCCCAGAGGGAGCCCTCTGAGAAAAAATACAACCTTAGAAATAGGGATAATTTGAAGAAACCTGATAGATATCAAGATATTGATAGACGTCCCTCTCGATCTTTTCAGACTTCCTCGCAGAAATCGGAAAGAAGAGGACGGTCAGATCACAGGGAAGAGCTCGTCAAGTCCAAAGACAAAGAACCTGCTCATCAAAGTAAAAAGTTACAATTTCCAAAGAAGAAGGTAGCCAGCATTAAAATAATAAAACATGCCGAGGATCCTGAGGACTCAGCTGAAAAACGGAGAGTGGGCTCAGACAATGCTAGACAGCGCAGCAGAAGTGAGCATAGCTCGCAAGATCCTGATGAATCATCTGGAGACAGTGGACACGAATGAGTACATTCAGGTGGAAACTGCAGATACCAGAGTTAGCAAACCTCATAAAATATATGAAATAACTTTACGTATAGAGGGAGATAAGACTAGGAAAATAAGGGGTCTATTTTGGGATAATCTCTCCAAGGGCTATGACATCCTTCTAGCTGAAAAAGACTGACCACCAGAGTTTGTCAGGGAGTGTCCTCATGGCGAAGAAATGATTATGCCTGCCTTCTCAAATCATATTCCAATTCATAAAAAATATACACTTTCAAGAAAGTGGGCAGTAGCCCAGGCTCCTGCATTATATAAAAATCATGTGGGATGGGATGAGGACTCTCCTCCTCACAAAATCCAGTTAAAATCTCAACCAACTGCACAGAGGCAGTACCCAATTAAGCAAGAAGCTAAAAAACAGGTCAGGGAGATCTTAGATCAACTTGAATACCAGGGGGTGATTGAAACATGCACCTCACAAATGAACAATCCTTTGTTTCCTGTCTCCAAACCAGATGATACATATCGTCTAGTTTTGGACTACAGACACCTTAACTCATGCTGCAATACGTTTGCAGTACAAAACTCACACAGTGCTGCACTAATGAATAGCATAGTGCGCAAAAAATACAAAACAACATTAGACATCTCTAATGGATTCTTTTGTCAAAATATAGCACCTGAAAGCAGATATTTGACCGCTTTCTCAATAAATGACTCGCAGAAAAATTTCTGTCGTTTGCCCCAAGGGTTCAAGAACAGCCCAGGATTATTCTCAGCGAGAGGAACAGAATTATTACAAATGTATGATGATGAGGCATTATCTTATGTCGATGACATCTATCTAACAGACGATGACTTGGATACTCACTTGAAAAGAGTGAACACCATAATACTTGGGTTCGCAGCAGAGGGTTACAAATTCAACTTCAAGAAGTCAAGAATTGCCCATCTGACTGTCCTATTCTTAGGATATGAATTATCAAGTGAAGGCAAAAGCCTGGCTGACAATTTCCTAGAGAAATGTGCTGTAATCCAAGCACCTAGAACACTGAAAAACTTGCAATCAATTCTAGGTTTCCTGAATTTCGGAAGAACTTACATTATAAACTATGCAGAGAGAGTTAAACCTCTCTATGATCTAATAAAACCAGATTTTAAAAGAATCAATTGGACTCAAAAACACACAGAAATCTTGAGATCTTTACAAACAGACATGTTAGTTAAAACAAAACTACAAACATGCGATAACACACGAAACCTTGTGATTCGAGTCATCCCAGGAAGATGCGGATTCACATACCTGACCTCAAATGAGGGAGAAACGGTACCAATAGCATACAGATCACATTTGTACACAAAAGCTGAAATGAAATTCAGCCCAACGGAAAAAATTCTAACCGCAGTACAAACTGCTGTAGCGAAAGAAAGAGCCCTGGCACAAGGTAAACGAATAATCATCGTGACACCAATACCAGCCCTGGAGGCGGTAACAAAGGCAAGCATTCCGAATGCTAAAGCACTACATCCGAGATGGATACAGTGGGCTAATTCCCTTGCTGCAACAGACGTGGTATACGAATTTGACCCTAATTTAAAAACACAAGAATTTCTCCAATATGAATTCGAATGTCCTCTGCCGACTGAAATTCTGCCTCTAGAACACTACGGCTGTATAATATATACGGACGGATCAGCACAGCCCACAGTTGGGGGTAAACAAACTTACAGTGCTGCGTGCGCGATTGTTAAAGGTCGCTGGCACGAAGGACAATTTAAACCACTGGTCACTAAAACGCAATCTCTAGGAGATTGTACAGCTCAGCGAGCTGAATTACTAGCATTTGAGATGGCGCTTGAAAATACCGATCGCGAATTCCCCATATAGTGTGTGATTCATATCACTGCGTTCAGTCTTACAATGAATACTTGCAGATCTGGGTTCAGAACGGGTTTAAGGATGCAAAAGGGGGCACAATCAAGCATAAAATGCTTTGGGAACAAATAGTTCTTTTACAAAAGGAACTACAAAAGACTCACGTGATACATACACTGAGTCATCAACGTGATGGCGTTCACGTTGCAGGAAATTCATTGGCTGACGAGGCCGCGAAGGCAGCTGTGCAAATGGCTTCCGTAGCTGCCATCACCCGGTCAAAATCAAAAATAGACAGCGAAATATTACAGGCTGTCTGCGCTACGGTAAAAAATGCGATAGAAACACTCCCGAAAGGCTTTCCAGTAAAGTACTCATACATAACTGATGCTAATAACGTTCCATTTGCTCGAATCCCTGGAGTGGGGGATAGGGCAATTCCGAACATGGAACATAGGTTAGGACTCATTATAGCGGCACACGAAGGGCTTGCTTCTGTACATGCTGGCGTTTCAGCCACAGTATTGTTATTAAAACAGAGATATTGGTGGCCACGAATGAGGAGACAAACTAGGAACTATGTTCTAGAATGTGAAATATGCCAAAGAATGAAGGTATCAACCGTGAAACAACCAGCACAGACGCCCCTTCTAATCTCAGATAAACCATTAGCTTGTGTTTACCTGGACCACTGCGGTCCCTTACAAAGGGATGGTAACTATAAATATATCATGGTCGCAGTGGATTCATGCACGAGATTCATATGGATGTGGCCCCAGCGATCGGCTGACGCCAGAACTGTTATAAAAGATTTGCAAGTCTTTATCGGCACATACGCAATTGGCATGCTACATTCTGATCAGGGTCCTGCGTTTAGCCCTCGGGCTTACAAGGAGGCCATGACCAGTATGGGCATTGCATTGCGGTACTCTTGTCCCTTTCATCCTGAGGGAAACGGAATTGTAGAAAGAAAAAACCGTGACATAAAGCAATCTATAACAGCAAAGGTATTAGGTTCAGGAGCTGGGTGGGTCAAACATTTAATAAGTGTCCAACGTAGTCTTAATAATCTGCCAAGAAATTCTCTGAGAGGTCTCAGTCCGTACGAACTATTGTTTGGGACTAGAATGCTAATCCAGGACCTTGATAGTCAAACTTCAGTGGTTAAAGAAAAATGCTTTGATATCAAAGATCGTTTGGCTATTTTACAGGACTTAAACAAAAAGAGAAAAGACCTGAGCAACATAAAGTTGAAGCAACAGCCAACAGCCACTGAAGAGAAACCACCTGTCCCAGCAAGGCCTGTCTGGATTCCAAAAATCGAGGATCTGGGCAGAGAAAAAATCGCGGTGAAGAAGGAATTTGGGCCTTCCTACAGAAAAGCAGTTCCTGTCTTGTCTGTCAACGGGACAAGATCAGTAGTACTACCGCCCCTTGCTGGTAAAAAGGAGAACCGAGTTGTATCCATCGACCTGGTTAAACCACAATCATGTGGCCGATAACAAGTAGTAGGCCAAGTGGACTCCCACGAAGTAGTAGAACACCAAAGTTTGCTACAAACACAGAGGTTCAAACTGAAAGACTAATCACAATAGATACACCTACAGTGAAACAACAAGGACTATGCAACAAAGCCATGGAACTTAAACCTCTTGAAACCCAAATTAAAATCTTAAATCAAGAAACACCAGTCTATAATGATGTAACCACAGACTATGCTAATGAAACAAAGAAAATTCCAAAAACAAAAAGGAATCCAGAAGCAATTGAAACAATTGACAGAACAGCATCAGGCTACTTCATCAACTTCGATGATTTTTCTGAAGATCCAAGTGAACCTGAGGAACAGCCGACAAGAAAAACTTTTAAAAACAAAGCAAAGGAACTCTTTCATCAACTAAAAGAAACCTATCTGATTTCTCCATGGATTGAACTTTGGGTGGCACTAGGAGTATTCATCCTCATACTTTGGCTCATCATGGTACTATGCTTGGGACATTTCATTGAGGGAAAATATGTTACAATGGACACAGCAAGTCAGAACATCAACTTGGTCCTGAAACTACACAAGTCTTCACACGTAGAGAAAAGAGAACTTTCTTCAGTAAACTTCCCAGCCAATCCTATACCCGGCGGGGTAGCATGGGACAAAACTGATTACGAAATCTATGGTACGGTTGAGCTTCTGAAGTATCCTCATCAATTTAAGATTTCATTAAGTGACTTTGTAAAACCAAGCACATTTGCTGATGATTGGGACTTTGAAAGTATTAATGATATGATGTCTGATCTAGTAATGTCAGCTAAATTTACAGAACATGATTATTTGCAAGGTTCATCTAATTACGATCAAATGTTTTGTTATAACCATTATGGTAACCATTATCTGCATAAATCTGCTCAACCTAGAAATGTTTTAAAATTTAACCAATGGGAACATTGTGCAACTCCACCAAAAGGCAGTTCAAAGACATATTTTGATGAATATTCATACTTTTCAGGGTTCAACACAAGTAATGCAGAATCATTTTATTTCAAATTGTTAAATAATACAGGAGTGAAAACCATGCTTACAAACACAAAATTAATATATTCAGACTCATTCTTTGAAAAAATGAATACCTTCGGTTTTGATTTCTGGAACAATAACATTGAAACAAAAACGATCTGGGGCACAAAAGATTGGCAAGTGCAAGGTATAGAATCATTATTTAGAGCCTGCATAATCCCAGAACAAATTATATTTTTGAATGATACAATTCAACAGACATCCTGTCTTGGCCTAGCCAACATTAAAGACTTAAATAAACTGTCTATTCCAAAACCAACACCTACCAGTAATAGCACAACGGATGTTGAGATAGACGTAGCCCATATTTTAAACCAAAACAGAACACATGCTGATTGGAAAAAATGGTTGATCTGGCCCACAGACACAAATAACTGTCAAGACAGATTCCTGAACAAAATACAGGGGTTCACATTGACCAGGCCAGACCCAAGGTACTCCCAGAGACAACATCCAGGGATTGTAACTACTTATAGTGTGGGGAAACTCTGCCTTCAATGGCTACATACATCCACACTGTCAGAAATTAAGCAACACTTAACTTTACTTAAAGAAGGTGCTGACTTGCGTGATTTCATCATGGGACCACGCAAACAGCGTCAAAAACGTTTCATAGCGGCCTCTATATATGCAGCTTACAACGAAGCTTGGAAAGTAACTCAAATTGAGACAGCAGAAAAAATACGGGAAATTGACCGTGTTAATTTGGAAAAATCACTTTCTGTTGTGGACAATGGGTTAATGACTCTGTCTTCCAGAATATATTCACTGGACAGTATTGTATCTTCTGCAATCGATATAATAGAACAAGACTTACTGATGTTGCAACACGGTCAGTCTCAATTGCGTTCTATTGTACAGCTTGGCTGGACGTTACAAAATCTGCGTTCAGGCTATGTGCCTTGGCGTCTAATCAACACAACGTCACTATTTAATATCTTTAACCTTACTGATAAACAAATCAGTTTGGCACAAAAGGGTGCTGACTATACAATTCTGAGCATTGAAAAACTTGAGAGATTACCATTGACAATGTCAGAACGACCTGTCATTGAATGGATAATACATGGGATAATAAATATTCCGATAAACTTTCCAGTTTCAATACTGCCAAAAATATATACAGGCAGGCCCGTATGAAAGGTTGGGTAAAGAATACATTAAGTCCACATGGAACTTGCCCTATACACACACATGTGTCAGTAATAACGGACAGAGTGTATTTCTTAGTGGTAATAATTGTGAAAAATCACAAAGTGGCATACTTCTGTGTCAGGGTATTAGTTTGCATGGGGCCTGTGAAGGGACTTCAAATAACCTTTCATGTCACCAGTTAGGCACACCTGCAACACAAATAGAACCATTCTTTAGAAGACTTTCGAACGGGAGTTACATTCTAATTGTAGATCACAGATGTTGTGGCTTGCTGCCAGGAAAACCTTATCTCATAAGCGTGACTTCCAGGGTCATGTGCTGTGAAAGAGTATTGTTCCCAAATGATGCTCCAGACAGGGAGGGAAGGTTATGGCCCAGTTTAAAAATCTCTTCTATTCGAATTGATACTTTAAGCAGAATGAAGACTGTGCTCCTACAGACGCCAACCCAGTTGACGTCATCAAAAGAAACGTATGATCTCCAAGTTGCAAGGACAACGGCAGAGATTCATTCAATGTTATCAACAAATAGCCCCCTACACTTCGCAGAAATGTTGAACGAAATCTTAAATATTTCTGATACAAGTGGTATTGCCAGTGTATTTAAGACAGTTTTTTCGGGCGCTTTAACACCATTCAAAGCGATCCTGGGTATTTTTCCGAATTTCGTCCATTCCATCTTTGGCGGACTTCCACTCCTGTTGGGACTCGTAGCAGGCATTTTATTCTTGCTACTCTTGCTTCGTTATGGCAAGCCATGTCACAGACAAGACTCCAGCTACAATGGAAGAAACGATCCTAGCTATCCGCTACCGGGACCGCATAACTAAAGTCCTTGGCTTAGCCCGGCTACGAGATCTGAATATGACCTGGTTTCTTTCATTCAGACCCATCTGGCAGAATTGTGTTATGCCTGTATTAAGATGCATGCTATGCGGCGAAGAATGCGTGTTGGACACCTGTCTTGCACTACAATCAGACGTACCATTGGATGCAGATACTTTGTTGGGTCCGGTAAAGGCTCATGCATTGTGCTGTCCCCAGCGGCTACCTATCCTGATGACGGCATTCGTGGAAACTTCACCACTGCGATTGAAGGGTAGTGAAGTACATGATGAAAGCAGCATCGACCAGGTACGACCTTCTGTAAGCAGTTCTGATCAAACCATCAGTGAAAGCAATCATGCGCGTGACTGCATGGTAGCGACATTTTCTAACCTAGTCGAACTCTCACCAGAAGCCGTAGACTGTTTTTTCGAGAATCTATCTGAAACGATGTTTTCACCGGAACAGAGAGAATAATTTTAAACAAACTTGCACACGGCGTTCCCTGAACTCTGAATTCGGCCTTCAGTTTTTTGAAAACAAAATGACTGTGAATTATTTTTTCTCTTCTCCCCTGAATAGCGAAAACTTTTTTCCAAATTCCAAAATATTTACCTTTTGGGCACTTATCTTCTGCTTAAAGTAAAACTATTCTTAGAGAACAGAACTTCTATTCTTAGGAATACTAGAGTAATTACATTACCTCAACCTCTAGTTTATATGCAATTAATTGTGTTTATATGTGAGGAGATGGTCTCGCAATTTTTTTCTGTATTACTAAGAGCCATTTCATGTGTAATTTCGCAAATCATTCATGCTGATATAAAATGTGCATCTCCTTTTTGAATGATTATACTGCTTGAATGCATACAGTACCTATACTCATTTCGTGCAGTTCGCATACACCATTTTTCAAAATACGTAAATGTTTTTGGGGTGGTCCGGTATACAAATGCACTGTTAGTTATGTTTACTATTGCTTAGGTTAGTAAATATGTACATAATTTCGTGGAGTGGGTGTAGTGTGTTTATCTAGGTACCTATATTGATACTCCTATTTCTGACCCTTGTCCGGTTATTAATTCACTAATGTCCATACAACGGCACAGAAACCCGTTTTCAGATTAGGTCATAGCGCATGCTCTCACATTAAGCAAGCACTATCCCTTCAGCCCCCTAGAGAAGCACACTGAGTTCTCAAAACAAATCAAACCTCCAACAGACCTGGGAAATCCCCGCGACCATTGTTTTGATTTCGCTCGAGAACTCCTGCAAAGAATGTAAGAACGACCAGTCGGAATGACATTATTGCTGACGTCTTATGTCCATCCTTACGTCAAACACGGCACCTTTCAGGTATAAATATACCGACGCTGCCCTAAGCTAGGACACGGTGGTGACAAGCTTGGAGCAGCGCTACTTGCCGGAGAGCCCAGCTGATGCAGAAAAAGCCCACGGACGCTGCCCCTCCCTTTTGACGTGCTGAGAGAGAGACGCTGCCTTTTCTCCTGCCGAGAAATCCAGCCTCCGGCGTTTCCAGCCGCCCTCGCGGGTAACTGGGATATCGAGTCCTGAGACAGAGATACCAACCCTTCAGCCTTCTAAATCCCAGGTACTGAACTGACTAACCCCTTACAGAGAATTCTTAAGTCAGATTCTTGGCAAAGCAAACTTACCTTAAACTGCTACTTACTTACTCCCTCCCAAGTATTAGGCTTAGGTCAGGTACACCGGGGTAGGCGTAGTTAGAAGCACCAGTTGAGTACGATTAGTCAATGTTTATATGTATGTATATCTTTTATCCATTTTAGTATCATATGGCTAAGAAACCATATAAATGCTTTTACAGTATTATTTTATAATTCTGTTTTACTGCATGCACTTTACTTAACTATAAGTATTGAAATAATAGCGATTCATTTCTCTTGTATGAGAAAAGAGACTGATCAATAAATAACATCTTTTATTGAACCACGCCCATCTCTTATTTCTCTACAAACTGGTGAAACTAAGAATGCACGTACTGACTGAGTAAAATAAGTTGTCTTTTGTTTTCACACGACTCTAGAGATATACTCTTGATTAGGGGAGAGCAAAGTTGTCATGTTCTATGGTTGTCAGAAACTGAATCCCTTCTTGTCTATCCAGGGAGGTTAAACTCCTCCTTGCCTATTCGAGAAAGTTTCTAGTGAACTCTGAGCTAGCTGGCACACATAACTTTAAGTCTAATATCGTCAGTAGAAGACCTAGTTAACCACAGTCCTACGTCTATACTATTGAAGATATTATTCCAATGCGCAGAGCCTATTGGGAAAATAGGAAGTACACTACATGGCGCCCAACGGTTTGGATAGGCGATAAATCTAACGCAAGACATTAGAGTAACTCAGTCGTGCTTTTTCACACAGACCCTTTTTTCCATAAAACTCCAAAGACGTCTGGAGTGGGTGAAAGGTTAAAATCCGCCAAACTTAGTAGGAGGAGACTCCTATGTATGGTTTTTGGTTTATTCAACGTTGAAGGATACAGTGTTCCGTCTATACTATTGAAGATATTATTCCAATGCGCAGAGCCTATTGGGAAAATAGGAACTACACTACAAAGAGAATTATTTAGGTACTTAGTTTTTATTAATCTTTCCCGAATATGTTATCTATACCTGGCAATTCTCTTTATACTTACGCAACTCTATCTCTTCTTTGGTAGGAATTTCTCCTGTTTGCCTGGTCCTGTCCATGAGTAGGGGTCATCGTGGGACATATTTTCCCCCTTCCCTGTTTTCCCTTCTTCACCTGGTTTTCTGTTGTTGCTTTGACTTTGTTGGGTACTCCAGCGGCCAAGGGAAGTTGGGACCTTCCATATTTTCATGGTGTTCCTGCGGAAACATAAGTAAGAATCTGACAGGCAGTCCCTCCACCAGGGAAATGGAGTAATTTACTCAATCGCACTGGTGGAACAAAGGCCCATCAGTAAATATATCTACAAGGCACTTAGTCTGACACCTTTCAAGTCCAACACTTTTCTTACTGTTGTTTATTTTTTCTGTGTTTTTTTTCAATATTGTGCATTTTTTTTAATAGTAATAATTTTTTTAAAGTATTTTCCTTTGTAACTTTTGTGTTTTTAATAATTTTTTTAATTAATTGTGGAATATGCTATTGGTAATATATGTTTTATTACTTTTAATTCTTGAAGTTCTATGAATATTATAAATGTAATTTGTAAAATTGTTTAAACATTTGTATTTTATTTTTAAAATGATATATATTTATTTCTATATTTTAGTTCACAGTTTAATTAAAGCTGTTTTTTAAATTAAATTATTTTTTAAATTAAGTTACATGTATGTTTTGGTTATGTACGTCTTAGTTATTTTTTTTCAGGTTACTGTTAATATATTTAATTTAATGTATTGTAAATATTGTTTTATTATTACTTTGTGGTTTTTAAGTATACATGTTTGTATTTATTTTACTTACATTACTTCTTAAAATTTCTTAATATCAATTGTATTATTATTTTACAGTTTAATATTTTACATAAATTCTACTGCTATATATTTTACAATTTCGACATTCCTACTTTTTGGGGGTGATAGTTTGTTACACAATATTGTGTCATGGTAGACATGGTACTTTAATAGATTACATGCAAAGTATATACACCTGATATTTTTTGTTGACGATATTTTTGACACAATATTCTGTTCCTCATGATACTGTTGTTCAAGATATTTTGTCACACCAATGGACTTGGGTGAGCTTGCTGGCTCTTTGGTGGCTAAATAGATGGCATTTCAGGAATCCAGGCACAAGCTTGAAGATCGATGGGAATCAATGGCGAATGTTTTTAAGTTTTCAAAAGTAGAAATAAGATGCGGTCAAGTGATTTATTTTATCTTTGGAAATAAGTTTAGAATCAAAGATCACTCCAAGAATTTTTACCTTGGGGACCGATGATGGAGGAGCCATCAGGAGGAATTCCAGCAAGACATGTTCGATAAAAAAAAAAAAACCTCCGTCTTATCGGAGTATAATTTTTAACAATCACTGTCCATCCAGTTGCCTATGGCAGACATGCAGCTGTTAAATCTGTTAGCTACCCCTTAAATATTGGAATGGATAGAGACGACAATTTGTGTGTCGTCAGCATAAGATATTGTGCTAAAACCATAAGATCTCATCAGAGCAGCAAGTAAAGCCACGTACATTTTAAACAGTGTGGGACTTAAAGAGTTCTATCACACAAAAATAAGCTGGAAGGTTAAGAGCAGAGCCTTTAAGTCCATTCTCCCTTAACCGTTGAATTAAGACCTGATAGCTCACAGTGTTAAAGGCAACAGAAAGGTCCAAAAGGACCACCACGGCCTTTTCCCATTGGCCAAAATACCTCTGATCTCCTCAGTTGCCACTAACAGAGCAGATTCAGTGCTGTGTCATTTTCTGAAACCAAACTGAGCGCCATCTAAAATTTTGTTCAGCTCCAGAAAATTAGAGAGCATCACATTCAAGTGCCTCTTCAAGATTTTTGCTGCCAATTGGAGTCTAGAGATAGGACGGTAATTCTTCTCTAAAACCATTGCCAACTAGAGACTCCCATTTCTAACACATTTGTACAAAGAAATACACCTATCTATATACATATAATCAAATTATAAATGTTTGCGAACACTGGGATATGTTGTACATTAGTGTTTGAATATGATGGTTATGTAGGTACGAGCCAACTCTTGAATAGTCTTCTGAAGATAAGAAGGTGCTCATGTGAAGCTCTCTGATACCTGATATCTTCATGTCTAGTGTACGCTATATAAAACAACAACAAAAAATAAAAATATAAATAAATGGTTGATTCTAGAGTGGTTTTGTTTAGTTGCAGAAGGGTTGATGCACGATTCCATTCGGTAGGGAAAATCCCTGTTTCCATGATCTCATTTAGCACAGTTGTGAGTGGGAAAGCCACAATATGAGTCAGCCTGTGAAAAATGCCAACCAAGCAAGGGTCTCTAGGGGCCCCAGACTTGATCTTTAATGTTTACTGGGCCACTTCCCCGATTGTAGAACTTGTGGTGCTAACTGGGGAGCAAATCCCATTCCTACCTTAAAAACTTTATACTCTCAGTCTTGTGTAGGAACTCTAGTGATTATGTTAGGTGGATGGAAGAGCAGCTGTCCTGTTTTAAATGATTCTTTAGAGGAATTGTTTGATCATGTAATCTTTTCGGTAAAAATTATTATTTTCTTCAGACTTTATTTCTCCTTTACAAGTCACCAAAAGCATCCTTAATTTAACTTTTTCATCTAGGGCATAGCTGCTCCTCCATATCTTTCTACTCTCCTATAAGCTCTTTTGAATTCCTTGAATTTGAGGATTCTTTGCTCTCTGATACATAGAAAAAAGCTGAACCGAAGCATGCACCAAGCCTGGTATGAAAGCAGAGCTTTAGTCAAGTAAGTATCTTTGGTTGATTTAGTGTTTCAAGTAATTCAGTAGTTCTCTTTTAGAATGAGGAAAATGAAACGGTTAAAAAATAAAGAGACTGTTAGGCTGCGGAGGTTTCACAGCCCTCCAGAGACACCATTTAAAAAAAAAAATAAACAGGCATCCAAAGGGACTTCCCATACGTTAAAAAAAATCTAAACTTTGTTGTTGGGTTTGAGAAACCTATGGCAGGGTTTGTGGGTCCTGGCATGACCCCTGAGGTCTGTGAACCCTAGCCAAGGTCCTGCAAACATACGGCAAGAGATAGTTGACCTTTGTTTGACATTCTGTGGCATTGATGGGCAAACTGTCAACCCCACAGGAAGTTAAATAAGTGACCTCAACCCTGCAAGGATTTGCTACCCCAGCAGCAGTATCTGCAAACCCTGAAAATGAAAAAGAGACTCAGGTTTAGGTTCAGGTCCTTTATTCGATTCAATTGAATCATAAAAGTTTGCATACATACATTAAAAAAAGCAAGACAGAATGTACAGGAAAATTGTGTGCAAAAACGTAATATACAATACATCTATTTCCTATTCCAAGGCCATATTATCCCAGCACTGAATCTAAATAGTTGAAGAAAAACCTACTAAAGTTCTACGGCATATTTAAGCAAGATATTAAAACCCCTTAAAATCACTGAAATGTATATTCATACATTAAAAACAATAACAAATAAAAAATACAAAACGTAATATGCATTGGAAAAAATGTTTGTGCGAAGGTTAAATATGCAGTACACCTATTTTCTTCTCCTAGATTATCTTATCCCAGCACAGATTCTACGACTTTAAAGGAAACCTCCTACCGTTCTACAACATATTTTTATAAGATATTAAAAGCCCATAAAATCACAAAAAATGTAAGTTATTTTTACGATTCATAATGTTTCCTGATTAAGAGTGCAGTTCTAATGAAGTTGAGCACAGCACTGCAGTAGATAATGGCCGCAAATAATTAAAACCCTCCTGATAGGAGCAGGGGCGGATTTCCTTTAAAATGAGCTTGATAAAACGTGCCCTTGGGTCTTTATAAAGTGAGCAAAACAACATAAAGTGCATTGTGCTCTGCTGGGCTAAATTATTACAAGGACTGGGGGGGGGGGGGGAGGTTAGTCTCTCACACCAACCTGCCCGATTGGGGAAAGCCACAAGAAAGTGCAATGTGCAGAGACGGAATCTGGTCATTAGGAAACGTGATTGAACATGCATGGTAAAAGATAAGTAAAATTGCGGTAGGCTTGGAAATATACATTCTAGTGATCCATGATTCGGGTTAGACATACATATTTCAGTATGAAAAGCTTTCTTTATAACCTGTTTCAGGTTTTGTTGGATTCCCTTGGGGTTATCATAGTAATTTTCCAAGCCAATTTTTTTGAAGGTATCTTTGATATAACGTAGGCAAGGAATTGACATTGCGTTATCAAGATTCATACAACCTCCTAGAATACTTCTTGAAAACAATAAGTCCTCCGAGGTCCAGATTTTCCCCCATAGAATCAATGGGGAAGTGTTTATCCTATCTTTTACATAATACAGACCCACTTCAAAGTGACAAAAAAATGTTGAAGAACTGCTAGGAGTCATCAGTAACCTTTTTAAAAATGTGTTCTCTAGAATCTGGATCTGGGAACTTTTATGGTAGCCCCATACTCTTGTACCAAAGGTGGCTACTGACAGGCATTTCGATTTATATAATGTTAAGATTTCTGCTACAGGCTTATGTCCGAGTTTACCAACAAAACGAAAAAGCCCCTCTATTAATCTGCTAGTATATTGACTCCTAGCCACAATTAGATTATCCAAATTACATTTATTATTAAAAACATTCCCCAAGTAGGTAAAATTTGGCACCTTATCATAGTTTTTTCCTTTACAGTAAATGTCCTTGTTTTTGTCGAATTGGGACCGCATACCATAATAAATGATTTGCTAAAATTTACCTTTAAATCCAATTCCATGATGAATTCAGTAAATGTGTTCAAACACTTTTGGAGGCTATTGGCCGTTAAGGACATCAACACTGTATCATCTCCATAAGACAGCAATGGGACCCGTTTACCTTCTATGCTTGGGAAGTCCAATTGCTGTTCTAACAGGAATGATTCCAATCCATTGGTATATATTAGGAATTAAAAAAGGGGCCAAAATGCATCCCTGGTGTACCCCCTCGGTAGAAGCAATTGACCTAGTCTTCTCTCCTCCAGGGCCAAAGCGAATGCCTACAGTAGTAGATGCATGTAGCCGACGCAACAGGGTAATGAGGGGTTCTTCAAAGCTCATATTTTCCATCAGTGTCCTCAACTTCCCACGGCTCACTATATCGAAAGCACTGGACAAGTCCATGAAGGCCAGGTGGATCGACCCCCTCCTGGCCTTCATGTACTTGCCCATGATCATGGACAAGTTGAGGCACTGTTCATTTGTTCCCATCCCCTGTCTGAAGCCATGTTGGGTATTCAATATAAGTCCAGAGGCATTGGCCCATAACCCAAACGTGCAAGGATTACCCTCCCCATTACCTTGCATGTGGCGTCAATTAAAGAGATTGGCTTATAATATGTGGGGTAATTCCTGTTACCTTTTTTAAAAATCGGGACTACCACTGCACTTCTCCATGATAATGGAATACGACCCACTATGACCATTTTAAAAACATTTCGCATCGGGGGCCCCATAATTGAGGGTTGCGTTTGAATAAGTCCAAGGGCACCCCATCTGGTCCTGGGGCTTTCGCGGAGATGCTCTTTGCTAGGGTGTCCTCAACCTCATTTAGGAACAGGGATGAACTTAGTTGACATGCCGTTTGTGAATTAATGGCTATTTCATCTTGTGAAGAGACACCTCTTGGGTTCCCCGTTATAGTAGAATCCAAGAGAGGGTGATTTATGACCTCCAAGAAACTCTTGGAGTCCTTGAGAGCGCTAGCTCTCTAGGTCTTCCCAGGCCTGTCTTCTCAGCTCATCCTTTCTATGTTTAATAGTGCTTCTATAGGTCTGTCTAACAGTCTTGATCAGAGCCCTATCACGGGGGACTGCGTGCAAAGCTGTCTTTACACGCTTTTGAGCATTCAACATTGAATCATCTTGTTTCTGGTAAATCCTGCCTCCTCATTGTTTTAGTTAGGTTTTTAGCTACTTCTCCACAAAAAGATTCAAAACATTTGGATTAAAGCATCTGGATGGGAGTCATACACTAAGCATGTCATGATTTTACTTAAATTTGTTTTTATAATGATCTCCTCAAATTTAGCGGAATTTATTGTACTCCACTTTAACCTAACCCCCTGATTGCGATTGTGTTTTAATTGGTAAGCATCACCTCTGCCCTTCTGTGCGATGACATGCATAGAAGCAGTAAGGGGATTATGATCGCTAGCAGGGTTTGGTTCTACCGCAAAGCTATCTATGAGGCATGCATCCTTATTAGAAATTAGCATAAATCAATTGTGCTAGCTCTACCATTGCTCTGATAGGTTGGAAACTGGGCAGAAGAAGTACTGACCAAAGTATCAATCATGCATAAATCATTTACTACAATAATAGTATTTAATAATTCACCCTGTGGGGTATGCTTAAAGTGAGACAAAGGTTGATCTGCGGTATCTACAATCCCACATATTTTATGCATACTATTGCTGACATAATGAACAATTAAAATCACCAACCCAAAGTATGCAGAATGGGAAGAATCTCCCTGCAACTTTATCAATCTCTTCTTTAAGGGTTTTTATCATCTGGCAGTTTTGTGGGTCAAAGATATTGTTGTACAAATGAATCAACAATAGTGTGGGGTCGATCAGGTTAAAAATCAAGCTTGGGAGTTGACTGATTTGAATGAGTATCAAAAGCAGTGGGTCACACTAGCATATATGGTGGCCAAGCGTAATATAGCTAAGCTTTGGGGCACTAGTCAACCGCCTTGCATCGGCAAGTGGATGGAAGACCTTGACTGCTGCATGTTTCGAGAAAGATTGGTATATGTGGCCAGGGTTTGCCCGCGGAAATGGAGAAAGATCTGGGGAGCATGGAACAGTTACAGCGGGGGACTTTGCAAGCCGCCCATGCCGGAGCCTGACCTAGAAGCACAGGATCCCCTTGACCCCAGTGCTAACTGTCATCTACTAGATTCTGTATTGTGCCGTATTAGAATTCATAACCATTGAGACTTCCCCAACAAAGTGACTAGTGGGTGGCTCTACTGGCAAGATAACTGAATCCAGCCCTACCGTTCCCACACTATCATTATGCCGAAGCAGTGGTGGAAATAGGCTATTCTAAGTTTTCTAATTTATTAGAGTCAATCTTTGGGGCATTGCTTAAGATGACATTTTTCCCCCTGGTAGATGATGTTTTTCCCTGGATTTGCAACCCCAACAGCAGTGTCTGCAAACCCTGAAAATGAAAAAAGAGACTCAAATAGGAGCTGCCAGCTCCCTGCAGACATCCCCTGCTATGCAGCTATGGGCTGCAGGGGTTAGCTGAACACTGCAGGTTGGTCACAGAGCTCAGGCAAATACTAGTCTCTATGGTCAACCCTTACTGTGTATGACCAAAGGCCTTCCACAACCCCGCCCACAGCCTGGCCTATACCGTGGCTAAAGCCTACTGCACAAGGCTGAAGGCCCAGAGTAGCATTCCCCCTCTACTTCATCTCACACTGCTGCTCCAGGAATACAGTAGTCATGGAGAAGGCATAAATAACATTGCCTCACCAGAGTCCACTCATTCCTTTTATGTTATGTGTTATCTTTTGCAGATTTTTAGCACCTCCCGTCACCTGAGAGGGTATTCTGGTGCTCAGCAGGTGTGAGTGTAGCCACACCTAGGGCCTAGCGGGACTACTATAAAAGACAGGTCTTCAGCTTCTTGCGAAATTCAAATGAGAAGGGGACGCTTCACTTGTCCTGCCTGCCTCCTCCCACCTGTAAGGCTGTGCTGGGGTGGGACTCGGTCCCCCAGCTGACATCGCTCTCCCGAAGGAGAGGGGAGGAACCTTCCTGCAGCAACAAGGGTGCTGCCTGTTCCCCGTAGTGCAGGGCTCTTCACTTCTTTTTCTGCCTGCCGCCTCTCACCTGTTGGGCTATGCTCTGCTGGGGTGGGACCCGGTCCCCCAGCTGACAACACTCTCCCGAAGGAGAAGGGAGGAGCTTTCCTGCAGCTACAAAGGTGCTGCCTGTTCCCCGCAGCGAGGGCCAATTCAGAGCTCGGAAGATGCTGGGCTGGGCCACCCCCCTAAAATCTTGCTACAGAGGACTGCCGAGACTATACCCCTAAAGGAGCTGTGTGATATTTAGATCGTTATTGAGAATCCCGATTCTGTCCTTTCTGGTGGGCTTTCCCTCCTTATTTTCTGATTATTGGTGGAATGAGAAAGAGAGAGGTAGCCAAAGGAGGGGTGGAAGGAGCGCACTAAAGAAGAAAATTAAAAAGAAAGCTCAAAGCTTGAGCCCAGTAGTGGGGCCCTGGCGTGCATCAACCGCAATGATGATCTTCTTGTGGAAAAGTAAATTTTGCCATGTTCTGTGTCCCTACGTGTTCCCCATCCTATGTTGTATGTGCATGATTAATATGCATATGTATTCCCATGATCAATTAAGGACGCAATTACAGTTGTGTCCATCTCTAGTATGCCAGTTCCCAGTTTTCGTGAATACAACGAATATTGAGCCTATGTAAAGCTACGTTGCCACGTTTCACAGTGTGCACGTTATTTCATTGAAAAGTCCCCGTTTCTAGGCCTCAAAAGGGCCCGGACTCAGATTCAGCTCCTGTCTTCTGAACCCTCTCCGAGGAGCGATACAGCCCCCGCCTGTATCCCTGACCCTTCACTTACTTCCTGCCTCACAGTGCCCGGCTCGGCCTGGCTCTGCCTGCCAGTCTGCCAAGAGTATGTTATGATTCTAGTTATCAGTCCAGCCCTCCTTCTCTGCATTCCTAAGCTACTGAATCGCATCAATAGTTTCCGTCATGGTCTAGCCTTTACGTCTCCATGTAAGAGAAATACTGTATTAATGGTCATTTAATATTCCTCAACACGCATTACATGTAGAATAATGCATGCACTAGTCTTAGAATCTGTTAGCCTTTACCCCGATAACTTTTGGATTCTATCAACATGTTCTCCAAACATCAGATACTAGATAGTGTTTAGGTACATGTCGCTCTGACTCTCCAGACTTCAGTCTCTCCTCCTAGCGCAGAAGTCATAGCCCCCAGCTTCTCCTTAGTAACACGTCATTGTCAGTTTGCGCGCACCACTAGGTTAGAGGTCCCGGCTCCTTAGGTAGCCCCCTCCATGTTTCCGCCCCATTTATGACATATTCTGTTACGTTTACATCACATGTCTATGTATACGCCCTGTCCACACCTCCTGTTACACCCACTTTCACCCTTATCTTTCGCGACTGTTACTAACCCCACCCACTGCTACACCTACCGTATGTACTGTAATGCAATTGTTTTAGTATATATACTTGTGCACTGTTATTAAAAGTTGCGCCGCCGACACCGTCGTTTACGCTGTTGTCCCGATCCTGCCCCCGGCAGCGCTGCCATCCTATTCCTGTGCAGGTTGTCCTGTTCCTGTCCTTTATGCTGTATTAAAACCTGCAAACTCCTACTACCTCGAATCTTGACTCTTATTTATTGAGCTATCTGTTATTGTTATATCTAGTCAAAAATAGAGGTATTATTTATTTATTTACCACATAATGGCGCCCGAACAGGAACTTGCCCTTTCCCCACGCGCCGGTGAAGCCACGCAAGCCCCCTGATCCTCTGCAGCCGTGACGGAACCATACCGTGCACGTGCAGATATTTCTGCTTCAAGTATCCCTCAGGCCCACGGAGGAGATGGAGGTTGCGGTCCAGCATCCAGACGAGGCGGTGGAGGAACGCGGCGAGTCCCGACCAGAGCCCAAGCCGAGAGTCCAAGGTCCGAGGTATCCGGAGGCCCACCCGTAACAGAAGTCCGAAGTTCATCCGTCCGGCGTCGTAGCAGTCCAGTCCAGTCCGAGGCCTTCCGTTCTTGCTGCCCGGTGAGTACCGTTGCTGGGGTAGTATCTAGACAGGGTCAATCTAATTGTCTCTGGTCCGTGGGTTTGGGGTACACAGATCCAACACGAAGTGTCCACTTAGGTGGATGCGGGTCCTGACGTGTCTCTTTATAAGACCGGTAAGTTTCGTACTGTTTTAGCAGTGCATCTAGTTTCTGTTCTAGTCCGTTCTGTTCTCGAGAAATTCATGTATTTCTGTTTTCAGTATTCCAGGTAGTATTTTGTCAAAACTGTTATTTTAAATGTCATTCATGTATTTCAATGTCGTGGTATGAAAGTGGTGTAATTATCGTGTTCATTGTGTATTGTATTGTGTCTAGACTACAGTTCAGTCATGCCTTTGTTTTCAAAACTACGTCAGTTAAAAAAAAAAGGTCTGTTAGAAGAAGCAGTTCCTGTCCCGCCTAGGGACAGTCCAGGTCATTTTATGTATCAGAAGCATGGCATAAGTGCCATATTATATCTAGATTTATGGGTGGAGTACACCAAAGAGTTAGAAGAAAAGTATAGATGGCCCGTATCAGGTACGTGGGATGCCGAGTGCATCATGCGAGTAGAGGAAGTATTATGGAAAAAGAAAGCCAGACAGTCACAGAAAGATGCCATCGAGTTATGGCGCAAAGAATCCCATAAAAGAACCGAAAAAGAAATCAGAAAGTCAGAATTAAGTAGAGAATCCTTAGAAAGAGCCCAAGAAAGGGAATTAATCGAGATAGGTGAACGAGTTAAAACCGAACAGTCAGACAGACAGAGGAATGCCCTCATTAAGGGTATGTATCCTCTTCTTGCCGAGGGCTTGCCAAAAGCAACCCCGGAGGCATCCAGTAATTTTCCGCCACCCTTAGTTCCGACCAAGCTACGTCACAAACCGACCGCAGCTGATATTTTTATCTCGTCCTATTTGGACGACACAGTCCCAGAATATGCAAATCCTGTTCCGCCAGCTCCTGTAAATAATGTAATTCCTGCTCCTCCAGACACCGGGGCACCTTTTGCAGTACCTGCTACGGTACCCCCGGTTCAGCCCGTAGTACAAAGTCCCGCCACATCAGTCACTCTGCCAGCACGAAGAGTATCAGTCGATGATTCTAGTATAGGGGCCGCAGGAGGAGGGCCTCCTGGAACCCCGCCGCCAAGTAGGCGTTTAGGAGCAGTCGAGTTACATGAACGTGCGTTACAACGTACGCCCAAATTTAAGTCCGTTGCAGAAATCAGACGAGTTCTTACTGAATGCTGTTATGATCCAGTTCCAGGCGAGGAAGGTATGGTTCTATATTCCGTACGTATAAGACAGGTGTCCGAGTATTTGGTCACCCTACCGAATATGAAAGAAGATCTAGACAGAATGTATCGTTTCATTCGTACAGGACAAGATCCAGAAAGTATTGCTGAAGTAATGTCTCACAGGAAATCCGAGATCCAGTTCATGTTATTAAAGTTTCTGATCAATTGTTTAATACGGGAACAAGATTCCCCGACTAAAGATCCGACCGAAATGAGAATTCTGACAAGGTGGAGTGATAATATAGCCGAGGGTAAACACAAGACACTCAATAGTATAGAGCATATGTACAAGAAAATTCGTAAAGAAATAATAAGGTTACACGAACAACGCACAGAAGCTCTAGGAAGCGAGAAAGAAAATGACTCTTCTACTGAAGAGGTAGAGGACGAGAATACTGCCAGAATAGCGTATGTAGGTAAATCCAGATTTCCAGACCGACATTTACGCCTAGAACACAAGAAAGTCTTTCATCATCCAGCACCAGAACAAGGCTCTCTAGAACAAGTATTTCAAGCTACCGATCACATTCTGAAAGCACGAATCGGTTATAATGAATTAAGTACCATGCATGAACAAGAACTAGCCCGATCAGCAGTCCGATGGATTACTGATTCTACCACTTTTCCAGACGAAATAGTGGCACAAATGTTTCTGAAACTGCCCCCAGCCGAGCAGCGACTGGTGGGTATGTATATGATCCAGCACCTCATTACACTGTATGAGGGTCAACATTCTGATCCAGGTCCGTTACATGATGTCCTGAACGAGTTACTCCAGTATAGATGGAAAGGTTTAGGTACCGATTTAATTAGTGTCATTCTAGAACAGCGCCACAAATATAGTACGTTTTTGAACCCGCATTTTGTTCATGTCTCACCTCCAGAAAGTAAGCCGTTTTACATAGACAGACAGCACCCGCTACGAGAAGTACACCCAGTTAGGACAGCGGGTGGTGAAATGCAACGAGTATTTGTTTACACCCCAGTTACCAAGATGGAACTCTTAGAGATGAAGAAATTAATTCCCTGTCACGACAAAGATCCAGCAGGGTTCCACCGAGAATTAAAAGACATGCTCCGTATGGGAGAATACACGTATCCAGATATTATTAAAATGTTAAAAGTCCTGTTGCCCGCAGGGGTATACGAAAAACTCAAGGAAAAAGAATGGGAGGTGGGAGAGAAAAAGATCGATTGGGCAGCTCTAGAAGCTGAAGATAAGATACGAGTACCAGGTACCGGTCTTGGAGACAAATGTAAAGAATTACCAGAACTGTTAATACAAGTTTTGCCTAGATTATTAGCCACTAAAAAGGAAGACTGGGATGCAATCTCAGCCTGTAAACAGAAACAAGACGAAGACACTAGTGATTTTTATTCTAGATTTGAGAAGTGCTTTATAATAAACAGTGGTTTGAAGACGAGTAGCGAGTCATACCCTCATCTTTTTGTTACTAAATTAGTCGAGAATTCAAGTCCACAAGTTAAGAATCGAGTTTTGAAAGTCGAAAGTACATGGCAAGCTAGTACCCCGTCCCAGATGTTACAGATGCTCCAATATCACCAGAATAGAATCAGAGAAGAGCAAGAACATGAGAGAAGACGTATGAAAGACACGAAAATGAAAGTGCTAGTTGCACAGTCTGTTCCACAAGACAGTCAGAAGAGGGGTCCGCATCAAGCCAGTCATCCTGCAGCTCCCGTTAAAGGGACATGCAATTATTGTAAACAGCCAGGTCATTTTATAAACGAGTGTGCAGTCCTGAAACACAATATAGCCACTGGTAAAACTAAAGAAAGACCACGTCCGCCTAGACAAGAACAAGTTTCACAGACTTCTCAGCCACCACAGAATGCACAACAGACAGTTCCAGCACAGCAGCCTATTGCTGCAACCCAGCATGTTACACAGCAGATGTACCAGTATGCACAGACAGAGTATCCAGAGTATCAAGCGTATTCATGAAACAGCCTAGAGAGGGAGGTAGGCTTGCCTCTCATCGAGATTCCTGTAGATCAAGAAGGTCCCTATGTTCATTGTCAAGTATTAGGGAAAGACAGAAAGTTTCTGATTGATACAGGGGCAAGTAGGACTACCATAAGTCACGACGAGGTTCCAGGGGCTCCGCTCTCAGGCTCTAAAAATGTTTCCCTTGGATTTTCAGGAAAGCCTATTGTAAACGAGATTTCAAAGCCAGTTACTCTAGAAGTTGGTCCATTGTCCCGAACTACTGATCTATTGCTTACGAAGTCATGTCCAGAAAATTTGTTAGGCATTAAGACACTGAAAGAATTAGGTGCAGTTATTTGCTGTTCCTCAGAGGGAATACGTTTGTTTTTACGTGACTTCAAGGGTCACTATGTATTACGAGATTTTGATCCGAGATTGTCTAATGTCCCGCAGCATCTATGGGTGCAAGGTCCAACTGATGTTGGCTTCATGCAAATCACACCCCATCGTGTGACTCTTAAGCAAGGTATAGTCCTGCCACGAATCAGACAGTACAGATTGCCACCTGAGGCTGTAGCAGCCTTATCCAAAATTATTGACGAGCTCATGGCTCAAGGAGTAGTTGTAGAAACTGACTCCAATGTATGTAATTCTCCGATCATTCCAGTTATGAAACGTACTGATCCAAATGCACCCCCAGTATATCGATTAGTGATTGACCTTCGAGAACTCAATAAATGTATTATTCCCCAGTATCCAGTTGTTCCAGATATCTCGTCCCTATTGACAGCCATTGATTCTGAGGCAATATTCTTTACCGTAATCGACCTCAAGAACGCATTTTTCAGTGTCCCGATTCATCCAGACAGCCAGTACCTTTTCGGTTTTTGTTTAAATGGAAGGAGCTATAAATTCACACGAGCTCCTCAAGGTTTCACAGAAAGTCCTAGCATTTACAGTCAAGCACTTAAGAGACAACTAGACAACATTCACATGCCAACTGACACTGCCCTGCTCCAGTATGTCGATGATCTACTGATCACAGCCCGTTCTGAACGTGCTTGCGAGCGAGCATCACTTACAGTCTTGTATTTCTTAGCCGAGATGGGGCACAAGGTGTCCCCTTCAAAGCTTCAATTCTGTGTCCAGCAAGTGATCTACTTAGGCCACTTACTGTCCAAGTGGGGTAGGCAGTTGACACCCGACCGTATCCAGTTAATAGCGAGTCTTCCACAGCCCAAGACACAGAAGGAGGTACGTGCTTTTATCGGCCTTACTTCCTATTGCAGACAATGGATTCCTCAGTATGCATTTCTAGCCAAACCACTGATACAGTTAACGACACAGGAGGCAGCCGTATCGACTGTTCTCCCTTGGACATCTGAACATACACTTAGTTTCAATGAGTTAAAGAAAGCTTTATGCCAAGCTCCTGTTCTAGCTACACCGAACTACAATAAGCCTTTTACACTTTTTGTCACAGAACGTGATGGTACAGCATTATCTGTTCTTACACAAGATCAAGCCGGACAATACAAGCCCTGTGCTTATTTTTCGAGCACACTAGATCCAGTAGCCCAGGCTCTGCCTGCGTGCCTCAAGTCAGTTGCAGCCACAGCACTAGCTATCAGACAAAGTGATTCCATAGTATTAGGACACTCCTTGACAGTACAAGTTCCACACTCCGTGGAAGTTCTTTTAAACCGAACACAGACTCAGCACTTGACAATTGCACGTTTAACAGGTTATGAACTGACACTATTCCAGCCACACATAGAAATCAGACGCTGCAACATTCTAAATCCTGCTACACTGTTACCGTCAGTTACTTCAAATTCTGCCACACATGACTGTGTGGACGTTGTTAACACTATGACTAAGCCAAGACAAGATCTGACAGATATTCCATTACCAGATCCTGACCTGACACTTTATGTGGATGGTTCATGTATGAGAACAAGTACAGGAGAACTAGTAGCCGCGTATGCAGTGACTACTGACACTGAAGTTATTGAAACACACCGTATTGACACCCTGTCTGCTCAAGCAGCAGAGCTAGTTGCTCTGACCCAAGCCTGCATACATGCAAAGAACCTGAAAGTTAATATTTACACAGATTCACGTTACGCATTCGGAGTTGTACACGACTTCGGAGTGCTCTGGCAGGAGAGAGGTTTCATGACTTCTCATGGAACCAAGATTCAGCATGGTCTCCTTATTCAAGCTCTGTTAGATGCAATACATTTACCGACATCTATCGCTATCATGAAATGCAAAGCACATACGAAAGTCACCGACATTATTTCTCAAGGTAATGATCTAGCAGATCGAACAGCCAAGCTTACAGCACAGACACCAGACATACCAGTTAACAAGACACCGACATCCACTCTAGAACAGACTACTTGTATGACAGTTAAGGACCCTACTCAAGATGTCATAGATATCCAGTTACATGCTACTCCCGATGAAATCAAGAAATGGTCCGAACAAGGAGGGGTCCAGACAGATCAGGGATGGTTGACGAAGGGTAGAGCCACATGGTTTCTCCCCGACTCAATGGTTCAAGTCATTATCAATACCGCACATAGTCCAGCACACTTAGGAGAAAAAGCCATGTTAGACAGTATCCAGAACATTTGGTTTAACAAGCATTTACGAGCTGCAGCCAAGCAGAAAGTCTGTACCTGTATGATATGTTGCCAGTTCAATCCAGGTAAAAGTGTCCCGGTGGAACAAGGTGGATTCCAGCCCCCTGACCACCCTTTTGAAGTCCTCCAGATGGATTATATTCAGATGGAGCGATGTCGAGGTTTCAAGTATGTCCTTGTAGTTGTATGCGCTTTGTCCAGGTGGACAGAAGCATATCCAGTCCCAGATTACACAGCCGCGACCACTGCCAAGCAGTTGGTTCGTGAATTCTTCCCCCGTTATGGACTCCCTAGGGTCGTATATTCTGATAACGGCCAGCCATTCTCATCTGAACTGATGAAGCACGTTTCCCTGTTGTTAGGGTACCAGTGGAAGTTCCATTGTGTACGCCATCCAGAAGCAGCCGGTCTCGTAGAGAGACATAATCAATCCTTGAAAATACGTATTGCTAAAATCTGTCAAGAAAAAGGTGTGGACTGGTTAGTTGCCCTGCCAGTCGCTCTGTTCTATATGCGCATGGTCGCACACTCCAGATCAGGTCTGTCCCCGTATGAGGTCGTATTTGGCCGCCCCCCGAACGTGTGGGGTACACCTAGACCCCGAAGTATTACAGATGTTTCCAGTAATATGCTGACAGATTACCTAGCTTCCTTGATGTCTGCCCTACACTCTTGTCGTTCACAGGTTGCCGCCGCATTTCCAGACAATACTGAGGTGAAACCGCATGAAATCGTTCCTGGAAGCTTGGTTCTCGTCCGCAATTTTGATCGTTCAAGTCCGCTGGAGCCTCGCTGGAAGGAGCCGAAGTTAGTTCTCTTAACCACCCGTACTGCCGTCAAGTTGGAAGGCAGAAAGGGGTGGGTCCATCTGTCTCACGTCAAGAAATTTCACGGACTCCGACTACAAACTGTTTCCAAGAACTTTTCCAAGGATTGTCAAGATTTTAAGGACTGCCGAGATACTATTCTTAAGGACTGTCCCGCAAATGACATTGATACCAAGCTCTCCCCTGTTAGAGGAAACTCCGCAGCAGGAGTATAAAAAGAAGTTACGGTCTAGTAAATTAAGTCAGCCAGTTTAATTGTCTAAGTCCTCCCCTAGGTGAAACGGTTAGACAGGTATCTGACATGTATGAAATAGACCCCCATAGTGAGAGAGTTAGTCAAAACTCAATCCGATGTATCGTTTTCCTAAGTTTTATATTGTTTCTCAGCCTGATGGTTACCTACACGAGTTATGCATTTCATTTATGTTTTCCAATTTCTCATGTAAATAAGTCTTCTAATGCTACAGTAGAGCACACGTTTAGTGATCTGCCTCCTCATGAACTATCTTATCGTCTTGCTATGCGCAACAATTCATTTATCCGCATGTTACATTATTCACACCAGACCAGCAATGCCACTAATTGTTGGGTGTGTGGTCGACTCCCCCCTTTCCAGACACCGAAGGGAGTTCTGCCACTGTTTCCTTATCCATTTTCACATAACGGTTCATGTGGAGCATGGTCCATGTTAACATCATCCTCAACTGATATGTCCTTTCTGAATAGCACATGTTTTCCAGACAACCAAGGTCTTCCCCACAGAACAGGGTTAGATCTAGAAAATGAAGTTTATAATTTGGGTAATTATTCTTCGAATTTCATGGTCCTAAATGTTCAGTCTGATCCTATTCCAGACTTACCTGCTATTTCAGTACTACCAGTCAAAGGCGAATTATGTGTCAGAAATAATGGTTCCGTACATGTAGGACATAGTGATTGTACTACTATTATCAAGTATAGTGACAGTGGGAAATCTATTTTCAAAGCTTCACGTCATTCTTATTTTGTTTGTGGTCAGACCGCATATGTTCGTCTGCCCCTCGATTGGGAGGGAACCTGTTACATTGCCTTCCTACTGCCACCTGTTTTTCTAGCACCGTCTGATTATCACAGAAACACACATCTAGTACACATTAGACATAGAAGGGGGATTGAGTCCCCAATTGTCGATTATACTGAAACTGCTCTAGAACAGTATACAGATTTCAATAGAGGTTTCTTTTTCTTTATAGGACCTGTCCAGAATAGTAAGTTAATCCGTAGATTGACCAGAACCCTCGAAGCAGTAGTGAATGAGACTGCCTCTGCTCTTGGTAACTTAACCGAAGAGCAATCTGCTATGAGATTTGTCGTGCTCCAGAATCGTCTCGTTCTTGACGTCATACTGGCCGATAGAGGAGGAGCATGTAGAGTCATCGGATCTAGTTGCTGCATTTTCATTCCTAATAACGCGCCGTCTGTTTATTCAGCTATAACCAGACTTCATAAAATTGCCCATCAGTTACACCAAAATCCAGGCACCTGGACATGGTCCGGTTGGTTCTGGAGTATAGTTTCTGCTTGGGGATGGAAAGTATTGTCCTTTCTAGGTATTGCAGTAGCGATCATATTCAGTTGCTGCCTCTGTATACAATGTGGCCCTGCGATTTGCGGCATTTGTGCTACCTCTTGTATTCCTAGTCCCAAGTCCCGTCCTAAATCCCGTTCCAAGACAATTCGAGACGAGCAAATGATACTGTATGAAATGATAGATGGTATCATGAATATTGATGTTTCCTGATGGAAACGTAGTGACAAGGAGGGAATGTGGAAAAGTAAATTTTGCCATGTTCTGTGTCCCTACGTGTTCCCCATCCTATGTTGTATGTGCATGATTAATATGCATATGTATTCCCATGATCAATTAAGGACGCAATTACAGTTGTGTCCATCTCTAGTATGCCAGTTCCCAGTTTTCGTGAATACAACGAATATTGAGCCTATGTAAAGCTACGTTGCCACGTTTCACAGTGTGCACGTTATTTCATTAAAAAGTCCCCGTTTCTAGGCCTCAAAAGGGCCCGGACTCAGATTCAGCTCCTGTCTTCTGAACCCTCTCCGAGGAGCGATACAGCCCCCGCCTGTATCCCTGACCCTTCACTTACTTCCTGCCTCAGAGTGCCCGGCTCGGCCTGGCTCTGCCTGCCAGTCTGCCAAGAGTATGTTATGATTCTAGTTATCAGTCCAGCCCTCCTTCTCTGCATTCCTAAGCTACTGAATCGCATCAATAGTTTCCGTCATGGTCTAGCCTTTACGTCTCCATGTAAGAGAAATACTGTATTAATGGTCATTTAATATTCCTCAACACGCATTACATGTAGAATAATGCATGCACTAGTCTTAGAATCTGTTAGCCTTTACCCCGATAACTTTTGGATTCTATCAACATGTTCTCCAAACATCAGATACTAGATAGTGTTTAGGTACATGTCGCTCTGACTCTCCAGACTTCAGTCTCTCCTCCTAGCGCAGAAGTCATAGCCCCCAGCTTCTCCTTAGTAACACGTCATTGTCAGTTTGCGCGCACCACTAGGTTAGAGGTCCCGGCTCCTTAGGTAGCCCCCTCCATGTTCCCGCCCCATTTATGACATATTCTGTTACGTTTACATCACATGTCTATGTATACGCCCTGTCCACACCTCCTGTTACACCCACTTTCACCCTTATCTTTCGCGACTGTTACTAACCCCACCCACTGCTACACCTACCGTATGTACTGTAATGCAATCGTTTTAGTATATATACTTGTGCACTGTTATTAAAAGTTGCGCCGCCGACACCGTCGTTTACGCTGTTGTCCCGATCCTGCCCCCGGCAGCGCTGCCATCCTATTCCTGTGCAGGTTGTCCTGTTCCTGTCCTTTATGCTGTATTAAAACCTGCAAACTCCTACTACCTCGAATCTTGACTCTTATTTATTGAGCTATCTGTTATTGTTATATCTAGTCAAAAATAGAGGTATTATTTATTTATTTACCACATTCTGACCGAATGTGAGAAGCTCCTTGAGCCCACTGCCACCGACAGAGTACCCAATCACAACCCCACCACCTCACTGGGACCCACACCTGCTAGCCCTCAAAATTGGGGCTCATTCTGAGGATGTTTAAAAGGGCAACTATTAGGACAGAGTTACCGGAGGTCACTGCTAAGTCACCCAAAAACATGCAGAGTGCAAGTAGCGTTGAGTCAATGACTACAGCTGACTTTCCATGCAGCTACAGATTCCTACCCTTTTCAGACCCATTGGACCCACTGGACACCAGCAATAACTCAGGGGAACAGGATGACAGGGCAGACAACACCCTGCGAGCCGGGGAAGGAGAGTCCGTGACCCAAGAAACCCAAATCACCAAAACAGATCTTTATAGGGAAATTCTCTCTCTTAAGGCCACAATAGCGTCTGTCACCGGGCTCATCTACAAGTTGCTTGATAGAGTAGAAGGCCCAGGTAGCCTAGATATTTTATCAACTGTAGAATTATCGAGGGCAGCTGCCAATTTGAAATAATCCTTACAACTTTCATAATCTCCACATCCTGTCCCACCAGCAACCCATACATCTTCCACAACTATCATGGGCCATTGCAGTACAGGCAACCATAGCACATTACTACCAAGGATAAAACAAGCAGAGAGGGAGATGGGGGCGAAGAATGGCCCTGCACTGCTTGTGTGGGCACCTGGACATCAATCACCCGCCTTGCGAGGGTTGGGGGGTGAGACACCTAATCAGCTAAGATCCCAACCAAAACAACCTATATCCCGTCCCCAATAAATCTGTATGACAAATGTAACCAAAAGTGTCAATTTGACAAAATATGAGCACGAGGACTCCCTTAAGAATAAATCCATCCAAAGGATTAGGCACGTAAGGGGGTGCAGGTCCGTGATAAGGGACGATATTCTGACTGCTGGGAGATGCGTTCTGACCAACAGTCCAGTAGATGTTATAGAACTCTCATTAGCTGGTGAAAGCATGGTGCATAATCTAATTGCCCTAGAAGCCAGGACATGTCCTCCGCCAACTTCTAATATTCAGTTTAAGCGGCAGATGGTATGCAACATCTCTGTCCACCTATAACTTGGTTCCCACAAAGCAGTCCCTAACATCTCCCTTGGCTGAAAACGACTGACTACATCTAGGCCCCCCATCCAGATATGACAATGCTAGAGCCCACGGCACTGCCATAAACCCAAGTGCTCCATCACCAGCCGAGATAACATGGACAACAAATCTATGGGCTGGGTCAGAACCTTCAAACCATACCATGCAGCCTCACCCAGGAGAGGGAGCTGTAAGCCATACCATAGACATCGATATCTATAACCATACACTGCCCCAGGGAGAACAGACCCAGGATGTCCATGTTCACCCTGATTTGCCACAGCCTGTAGATTATCAGCTCACAATGGTCTTATGGAATGTGGCTGGCATAAGGAGTAAGCTATGTCTTGCCCAGTGGATCAAGCTCACCAACTCGCATGACATCTGCACACTGCAGGAAACATGGAGCCTCACACCCACATTTGTGCCAGGTTTTGTGACAATCCATAGGCCGACCATCTCATCCAAACAGGAAGAGCCATCAGGAGGCTTGCTGATCCTGATCGGCATTGCACTAAACTGCACCATCAGCGAGCTTTCTACTACCAGCCCAGCTATCCTAGCTGTGAGGCTAAAGGGTAGATGAGGCAAGATTATAGACATTATCAATGCCCAAGCAAGGGGTACCAGAGGGGGGAAAATCCCCCACTCTACAAGTTCTTCATGAGCTGTTGGATTCGAGATGGCCAGAGCATCCATTAGTAATAGGTGGCGGTTTCAATGTGACTTTTGAGCCCCTTGATAAGGAGGACATTCACGATGTAAATGAGGAGGATAAGTTAATGTCAGTTCCATCTCTCGACCTCCCACCAATGAAGAAGTAGTCACATTCAGTACTACAAATGAATGCATTGACCCTAGAATATAGGCTGCGGGCAACTAATGGGAGAACATGCGCAGACAGAGGAGGGGAATTAATCTTCATTGGCCCAACTAGCGCCAGTCATAATGATCACATTGTTGTGGACCTTAGGCTATGGCCAACTGTAATTGACATGACAATAGCTAACAAGTGTGATATTGATCATAGCCTGCTAAGCTTGAGGTAGGCGCACCCATGGGGCAAACACGAGAGCGCAGTAATCAATAAATTGGTCACAAAAGAAGTAACACCTACGAACAACAAGCATTGCTTTAAGTAGACAATGGTTATGGGGGACGAATCCAACCGTAACAACATAAAACAGGAACTAGAAGAACACTTGGCTGTGATTGAAACTCCATCAGATGAGCTGAGCTCAATGGTAAATGTCAGTGCCTTGCACGTAAAATTCTTCAACCAGCTAGCCCAAAACTTTGCCACCCATCCCCATCAATCTAGGTTTAAGCGGAGAGAAACAAACAAGGCAAACCCATGGTTCACATGTGAATGCAGGTCGTTAAGGAGATGTCTGGCCATAGCCATTAGACTTAGAAACATGCCACTGGTGTGCGAACAAAGGAAGCTATACAAATCATCCCCAGCAAGGGTTAAGCGTGAAGGGGACAAAAGGAAGTGGAGAGAACTTGCGGAGGATTGCTCTCAATCTGACCCTAGGAAATTCTGGGCTCTAGTGGGGAGAGGAACTCTTGAAAATCAGTCCCCCTTAGGCAACAACACTGCGGCAAACACTTGGCTAGAGCACTTCAGTGATCTGTACACCAACATTTGTTGCCCCGCTATAGGGCCAAATTCCCCTGATACCTACCAGCCCACAACAAGGATCTTTTTCACTAAGGAGGAAATTATGGTCTCCTTAGAGGGTATTGTACCTGCCGAGGCGGCCGGGCTGGATGGAATCCCAGGGGACCTCTTTCGCTTCGACAAGGACAAATGGTCAATATACATAACAGCGCTTTCTAACGACATCGCTAGAGAAACCTCAATTCCAGATTCTTGGAAAGGAGCTGAGGTGATCCCCTTCTTTAAAAAGGATGGCAGGAGTAATCCATCGAATTACCGGCCCATTAATTTGATTGACTGCATCCAAAAAGTGTTCTGCCGCTCCTTTCTAGTGAGGATACAGGACTGTATGGCCGACAACCATCCATATCTTGTCCCATTTTCAAGCAGGGGTTCACCAAAAAACGGGAACAATCAACCAGGTCTTCCGGTTTGTTCTCCTTTACTGGAAGGTGGTTATACTAGGCAAGGGGACTTTATACCTAGTTTTTATAAATCTGAAGTTTGAGTTCGACCTGGTGCCTAGAAACAAGCTTTGGCAGGTGCTGAAGGAGATGGGAATGCCCTGAGAAATGTTGTTTCTTGAACGCTTTCATGAAAATAATTATGCCAGGGTGAGATTAGTTGGACAGGGCAAAGTTACTGATCCTATAAAAATCAGTAGTTCGACAAGGCTGTGTTTTGGCCCCAACACTAATCTCCCTCTACAGTAACCTTGTGGTTGACTTCTTAGCTGCAACACTAACGGACATGCTCACCTTAGGGAAAGAGGAAATTTCAACCCTACTTTTTGCAAATGACACCCCACTCGTCTCCAAAACATCAATCGGGCTCCAAACTCTACTTATTCGATTTAAGACCTCTTGTGACGAGAGAGGCCTTGAAATAAACACCTCTAAAACAAGATTTATAACATTGAACCCACACAAAACCTTCAAGGGGTGTTTATCTTTAAATAGTACACCGTTGGAGAGAGTGACTTATTGATTACCTGGGCATTAGATTGTCTGAAGGCATGGTCTGGGAACAGCATCTAAATAATACCTACCTCAAGTTCACATAGGTAACATGTGCTCTAAGAAAGGAGCAGTGCTGCTCCTACACAAAGCCGGTTGCACCTGCCCTAGAAATATACAAAAGCAAGGCTGTAAGCAGCGCCCTTTATGGGGCTGAGTTGTGGAGCTTCGGGAAAGTGAGTGATTTGACAGTGACCGAGAACAGGTTTTACAGGAACCTGGTGTCCCTCCCAACAAGTTCACCACTTTTCCCACTCAATGGGAATTAAATCTGTCATAATGTAGTAAAACTCCTCCCGCTTTTATTTTGGCAGAGCATAGAAACCACTCCAGAATTGTCCCAGTACGCTTTTACAGAAGTTGGCATACTAGATATATCTAAAAAAAATAGTCTGGATTAGAAACATCAGAAATCATCTTAACAACATCGGGGGGACATGGGAGTAGTATCAGCAGCCCAGAACGTCCCACCAGGAAACAAATGAAATCACTGTACTGGGAGTGGGTAGTGCAGAATGAAACCAGGGACAGCTGGTGGGGTATCTTAGCTGAAGAATTTATGAATTTCAAACTGACATGCACCTTGGAAGGATATTACAAGCTTATCCAGGTACCAGCTGGCAGAAAGCTCTACACACAATTTAGGCACTTCACAGTACCACTGAACGTATTTACAAGCTCTTGGGCAGGCAACACTGCCGCAACTAAAAGCTGCCCTGCCCCTACTGAATTAATTGGTCATGTCTCATTTGGCTGTCCTGTATACTGCTTAATTCAGAGACTCTGTCCATCACCACCCCTTGTTGTAAATATATAGTCCTGTATACTGTGGCCCTAGGTAAAAATGTCTAACCCCTGTTTGTAAACAGCTTGGAAACCTCAAGTTTGGGGCTGTGCTGCGTATACTAAAATCAGATACAAGATCGCTATTTGTGTGCACAACTGCAAAGTTCCTGGGGTACATGTGGGCAATAAGAAGAGAGGCCAAGAGGTCAATCCTGCCACCTTTTTAAATAGGCCTACAGCATGGCAAATTCCTCTCCCGTTCTGCTGGTGGGGGAACTTAGGGGGTCATTAGTATGGAGTTTGTCTGCCCGCCATACCCCCGGGAAGCGGGACCGCCCGCAATGCTTGTGGTGGTCTCGCAACCACAATTAGGTTGCGCCCGCCACACTGACGGGCGCATGCTACATTTGTAACATTACCGCGGGCGGTGCTGAAAGCACTGCCTGCTGCAATGCCACAAAAGCAAGTTGTGCCTTTCAATGCACAACGTGACAGGCACCGCGCGGTGCCTGCCACATTGTACATTGAAATGCAATGGTACCCCCCCATGTGCAACCCCCTCCCCCAGAATCCCTGGGGGCCCGCTACGGGCCCCTAAAGGCAAAAACCACCTGCCTAACACCGCCACGGTAAAGGCAAAACCCCGCATATATGCTAATATGGATGTCTCCCAGAAACCACCACCATGTTAGCAGCTTTTCCACTCGGTCGACTCTACGACCGGGCGGAAAACCGGCGGCCGGTCTTCGAAATTCGAAGCGGGCGGAGGTTTTTAGTGGGCAGATCGCCACCGCCATACTATCCTAATGACCCCCTTAGTCTGATCAGTAGGGAGTGCTGTCAATCGCGTACTTATCTATGTGTTCTTGCACTAGAAGAAGCACCATTGAAACAGTCTCATGTACATCATTTTTGTGTCATAGTCTGATCATTTTTTGTGCATATCTGCACTAGGTCCCATGAATTAACTAGCTGAGAACTTTTTGCTTTTTAAGCCAAATGTTGTACATTTTTAGACCCTTTAGAAGATATGTGTTGTCAAAAGGATTCCTTCTAATTTGATTAGTATAAAGATGGTTTTATAAGAATTAAAAAATTAAAAAATAGTTCATTTTATTGGGCAGTAGTTATGAATTCTGTACTTTTATGGTCTAAGGACCAAATAAAGTTTATTAATGATGATGAAGTGAGAAGGAGGCTCATATGTGTAGCAGGAGGTTGTTCCATGCTTTAGGAGCTATGTAGGAGAAGGCTTGACCACCGGATTTTATTTTCCATACGTGTGGGATTCGTGCAAGCAGAATTTTGGACGAGAGGAGGTGTCTGGAAGGTTTGTGAAAGCAGATGCGATTGTTGATGTTGAGGTATGCTGGGCCTGTGTTATGTAGTGTCTTGAAAGTGTGGGCCAGTGAAGCTCCCAAGTGTAGTGTGGTGTGAGTGTGCCATTGAGAGTGAATGTGGCTGGCGAGTTTTGAATAGTGTGCAGCCTTCTAGTGATATCTTTTGTTGATCCCGGTATATAGGGTGTTCCCATAGTCCAGCTTGCATGTAACCAGGGTGTGTGTGACAAATTTTCTGGGTGCTGATTGATAGCCATTTGAAAATCTTCCTCAGTACTTTCAGGGTATAGAAGCATGTGGTGGTCATTGTAATGGACATGGACTGTCATGCTGAGTTTTCGGTTGATGATGATTCTGAGGTTCTTGGCGTGAGTGGTGGAAGTGGATGTCGGTCTTAGCTATGTTAGCCACCAGATGGAGTCTCACAGTGATGTGCTGTTCCTGAGGATCACGATTTTGGTCTTGTCAGTGTTCAGCTTCAGACAGCTGGTTTTCATACAGTGGACGACTTCAGTCATGCAGGCATTAGACTTGATCCTGGATACTAGGCGTCTTTTTTGTAAGGGAGAGAATGAGTTGTGTGACATTGGTATAGGAGAGATTTTTAAACCTGGTGTCCTGCTATTGCCCTCTTGCTGACACTCCCTATCACCTACCACATTTTGAATATGGTATCTGTTGTCTTGATAACCTACCACACACCCTCAGCAGAACCCTAATTTACCCTAGTGGTGGGCGGAATCAGAGCAATTTAGTAATTCCATGTTACTCATGTAACATGGAATTACTAATAAATTCTTTGTAGAAATAAACAAGGACCCCCTGAGTGGAATACATTTCCTGGGTCAGGGTAAAGCAATATGAAGCAAAGGTAAAAACCCAGGCAAATTAAAACAAGTTATCTGGCAAAGTAAGGTACAGTAGAAAAAACAACATAAGGAGAAAACACAATGAACTATGATAGCATGAAAGATTTAATTATACTTATAAAAATTGATATGAACATATTCAATGATACAAATATTTTAAAATTCTTAAAAGAACAATTTTTTAAATCAAGTTGATATACAGTATTCAGGGAAATATTAAAGCATTTGTGTTTCCCAGAGTTAGTAGAGGAAGCTGATGTCTGTCAACGGGTTTGACGGCTCATTTTCACTGCCGCAGGGAGAAGGAGCTCGTGCTGCCGATTCTTTCATGGACTCCTTCTAGTCCGAACCGATGGACCAATATCAGGCGTTTTTGCCCCTGCATCTGTTATTCTACTTTAACTGAGAGAAGTTTTATGTTTTCCGGATATCTTTCTTGGATCATATCCGAGTCACTCATTAAGGTCATCTGAATTTAGATCCCAGGCCCTCCAGATTATATTCATCGTCCATTGGGACTGGCTCCATCGGACTCAGTGTGGCAACAGTTTAAAAGACACATGGATGCTCTGCCCTGCCTTTTTGACCCATTTTGGTGGAAAAGTTGCGTACATGAGAAGTCGTGTGGACACTCTACAGGCCATCTCTAATCCGATGCCTCAAATTACGATCGCCCATTAAGTACTTTCACAGACTGGACCACACCAATCTTTGGGAAAAAAATTCTGTTCTAAAAAATTATTCTCAGTGAGGTTCTTTTTTGTATCAATCTTGTGAGACTCAACCACTTATCATACTGCTAAGGAACTTAGAACACCGACCTTCAGTCCATGCTGCTTCTAGGACCGCCTTCCTGCACATTGTGTCAGACGTCATTCATTGCATTTGCGTCTGTCCAGTATTTATTCCAAGTGCGCCCTGATGAAGGAAGCCTTTTTTATGGCACTTGTCCGAAACGCGCGTCGGCGCTTTTTTGTGTATGATATGTATGTGATTGTTTGTGTATGAATCTGACTGTACAAAAGGTGTGTCTGAGTGTTTGAGTGAATGGATTTTGTGCCCCCCCTTTTTTCGAAATTATGTTTTGCGTGTCCTAGCTTTTACACTGTTTGTCTGTACAAAAAAACTCTAATGATATATTTTTTTACTGACTAAATGAAATCAATGCTCCATGAAATCTATAATGAAAAAAATGAATAATAAAAAAGTATTTTCTGAATAAACATCCTTCCTGTTGGTGTTGCTGTGGGTTGAGCTGAATGTATGATTAGATGTTTTGCTCTCTAGATATTTAGGGAACACCCCTTTCATGTTGCTCCTTAGTTTTCTCGCCCTGGCGGGTTGTTCCCCCTTCTTGAATTCATTTTTTAGATTCAGGGCCCCTTTTTTGTTTTTGTGACTTGTCAACGGGTTTCGACACGTACAGTGTGTCTTCATCAGGACAATTTCAGCAAGATTCTAAAATTTAAACAAATGATGTTTTTAAAAAGCTATCCTTATGTTTAATACAATACAATCATTATAGTTTATCATAGTCGTGTTATAATCTATTGCCAGATAATTGATAATTCAACGTGATACATCGCTAAAACAGGGACACGTATTATGATTTAATAGAGTATCCATACTAGACAAAATGATCATATACATTCTGCAAACCAATATAAATATTCAGCGGCTCATAAGATGAGAGAAAGAGACAAGAATAGAAAGAAACAGACAAGTTTAAAAGGTTACTGGTGCTATTATCCTAGCTTATTTCTAGACCAAGCTTCTAATTTCTTATATAGATTCCACCTTACACTTGTAAGGATGCCACCAGATGAAGTCTTAGGTAGCACCATCTAATGGTTGTCTTAGGTCATACTGGGATCTTATTATTTGATTATAAACAAAGGGACGTTAAACCTAACCTACTAAAACTATCAGGAGCTAAATCTCTTACCTTCGACTTGAAAATAGGTATTCAGGGATTAAAAGTTCAGATTCATGGATAAGGAATTTGTCTCTATAGCTACAAGGGAATATAACAAAAGATATAGAAACAAAAGCAATAATTATATTTTATGTTTGAAAACGGGGATATCATCATCCTATTTTCTTGTTGAAACTTAACACACCTATCTATTTATGTCTTTTGTATCTTGGGGAAACACTTCTAGATTACTTTGCATATGTGCATTTAACAGGCCCAAAATAGAACCACGGTGTTAAAAGGCATTTGGTTTAAACAATTCGTCCTATTTCCTTGCTCTCATTACCTTTATTGTTGAAAGCAGAGGTAGGTTTGCGCGCTGGGGAAGGGGATTGTGGCGACACGAACATTCAGGGACTCATCCAAAGTCCTGCTAATAACAAGATTTTACATCAGAGATTTCTATGAGTGTACAAGCCACTATATTTCATTTCAGTATAACTCTTTTCAAAGCGTACCTGTTCTTATCTTTACACAACCTTCATAGCGCGTCTTTTAAAACATACAATATTTGTGGGGGACACCGTTCAAATGAAGCGACTGTCAGTCTTGAACACTGTCAAAAGGGAAATCGATGTGTTAAAAATGGATCACAGTGTCAACATAGATTCCTTGGTCCGGAATCACCATGTTATCGCGAGATTTACCTTTGGTTCACGAAGAACACTCGCGGAGTCCCCTAGTTGATGCGGAAATCTTTACAAGTTCTATTTTGGTCTTAAAAGCACATCTCACTTGCACCGTTCTAAAAGAAAAAGCGTACAAAATATATCGTATGTCCATATTCGTCGACATAACGAGACTTGCTATGTGCTGCCGTCAAAATGGAGAATGTTACCTGCAAATGAGAGCCACATATTCGAAGGAACAACAGAACGACTCCTAGCTACATTCACCGAGTAAGGCAAGTCAGGGAACAAGGTCTGTGTTTCTGCTGACCTAAAAGGTGACAATTATCAGATGTTACATTGTATGATAACCGTATAGGCCATGCTTACGTCTAGCTATAACCGGTAGAATTTTACCTGATATCGAGGCAGATTGAATATGCTGTCCGATCAAACCTTGCGTTGCTTTATTAGAAAGCGTTCAGTAAGATCCCGCACACATTTGCGTTCTCATTAATCTGCCAAAAAAATAATGATAATGGAGTTTTTAGAAGTTGCTTTAATAGCCAAATGTTTTTAGAGAATATCTCGTTCGTTCATAGCGCACAAACCTCCTCAAAGCTGGACGATGGCGATGTGTCTGGCGTCTGGTAGCTCGTCTGTGTAGAAAGGTTCGTAAACTCGAACCTGATTCGTTTATATAGGTATGTGACCTCCCAAATAACTAACAGGTGTGGGAACTCCCTCTCTTGAAGGGAAAGGTGATCGTACACCACGGAAGTATTTAGGAAAGCTTAAGTCATGAATGTCAGCGGTAATTGCACCAAAAATCATCATCCTTTTCTCTGGCATTGTAGACAATGAGCAAACAGAAGTTTGACCACATATATGTATAATTGTTGCTGTATAAGTCTAAATAATACAATGGATGCGAGAAAGATAGAACAGACTGGACAAACTTATCAGAGGGTGCGAGAAAGATAGAACAGATTGGTCAAAGTTATCAGAGGGGTCATTGTGATCTACTTCTAAGGGGATTTTACATAATTGCAATTTCCCACGGGAGTTCATTATTTAAACCCCGATTGAAAGTGCCAAGGGTAAATATCCAATAGACTTCTTTCTTCTTTCTGATCTTTTCTCCCCCTTTGTCATTGGGTATATGGATTTTTTCCAAAATGCGCCATTTTGCATCTGTAGGGGAGTGTTTATATTCCACAAAGTGGTTCACAAGAGGGGCTGCATATTTCAGTGTTTTAATTGCAGACCTATGCTCTGTCATGCGTGTCTTAATTGCGCGTGAAGTTTCCCTTACGTAGCCCAGATTACAAGGGCATACGATAAGGTAAACCACATTTCGCGTATTGCAGGTCCAGAGATCCTTTGCATGAATGGTACTGTTGTTAAATACCATTGTCTCGCCAGTGATAATCTGATCACAGGATTGGCAAGAACCACAGCGAGGGGTACCTTTGACCCCATTAGTGCCATCAATAGATTTCTGCACATATGGGGGATTATTTGTAGGCTTAGTAAAGCGTGACCGTACTATAAGATCTTTTAAGTTTTTGTTTCGACGATGAGCAAACATAGGTTTGGCAAGTTTACTTTGGGTCTGATTAACATTAAGGAGATGCCAATTCGAATTAATTACCTGCCTGACGGTGGCATCTAGGGTGGAATGTTTGGTTATGCAGACTAGTTTCGGATCTTGCTTTTGCCTTTGTGTATCAAACACTGAATCGCGGTCGTAAAACCGTGCCCTTTTGAAGGCTTCCCAAACTAGGCGATGGGGATAACCTCGCTCCAAGAACTTCTGCTTCATTATTATAGACTGAGTATCGTAGTCCTTCAGATTTGTACAATTCCGTCTCACCCTAAGGAACTGTGAAAAGGGAATGCTATCTTTTTGGCACCTAGGGTGATAGCTCTTGAAGTGCATTAAGGTATTTCTTGCGGTTGGTTTTGTGTACAAATCAACCTCTAGGCAGCCCTCATTATGTCTGATATATATATCTAGGAATTCCACCTGAGATGAATCTATGTGGGCAGTAAACCGAAGATTGACATCGGTGAGATTGAGCCATGCTAGGAACTCCTTCAGAGTCTGTTCCCCATCGGTCCATAGAAAAAAGATGTCATCAATGTAACGGTACCAATGGGAAACAGACTCGAAGAAGGGTGCAATTTCATTATAAATGAATTTGGACTCAAATAGCGACATATATATGTTCGCTATCGAGGGTGCCATGGAAGCCCCCATGCTTACACCCTTTGTCTGTAGGTACATATTTTCTCCAAATTCAAAAAGGTTTTCTTTCAGAACTAGTGAAAGGCATTCCTTGATGAAGGGTTTCGAGCAGGGTATGTGATATTCATCAATAAACCACATAGTCGCATCAATAGCTTCAGTTTGTGGAATATTACTGTATAAAGATTCGATGTCTAAGGTGACCAAGACAGCTGTGCATTTATTAAAAGGGAGATTTTCCACTTTAGAAATTATATCCCTTGTATCTTTGATATAGGATGGTATAAGGGGGATATAAGGACGCAGAACTTTGTCTAGATATTTAGAGACAGCTTCAAGGGGGGTTCCTATCGTAGATACGATTGGTCGATAAGGGGGGTCATGTTCATTCTTATGAATTTTTGGTAATCCATATATGCAGGACACTTTCTTTTCTGATTTATTCAAGAACGCATATTCTTTTTCATTTATGATACCTGCTTCATGAGCTTCCGTGGTCACTCTTTGTATTGTCTTAATGATTCTTTCTGTGGGGTTTAATCTAATTTTTTTGTAAAAAAACGGATCGTTTAGCATATTTGTCATATTGATTTCGTATCTGGTGGAGTCCAACAGGACTATACCGCCCCCTTTATCACTGCTTTTAACAATGATAGATTTATTATTTTTTAATTCATTCAGGGAGATGTATTCCTCCTTGGTGATATTATATTTTGTTTTGGGGACAAACCGAATGGGCTTGTTCTAAGCGAAAAAACGGAAGGGCTTGTTCTAAGCGATTCATGACTACCTTTTCAAATATGGCGGTTTCTGGGCCTATTTGACCCAAGGTTGGAGTAAAAATTGATGGGAGAGACACTATATTATGTATTCTATTGTCTGCTTCTTGTTGTTCATTGCCAGAAAAGAATTTTCGCAATCTGATCTTTCGAAAAAAAGAATGAATGTCCTGATACAATTAAAAAAGGTTAACATTCGAATGAGGAACGAATGAGAGTCCCTTCGTTAAAAGGGACATATCAGTAGTTGTTAAATTGTATGAGGAAAGGTTAAAGATGGGTATCACATCCCTTGCCTCCAGTACTGTTTTCTGTGAGTCTCCAGGTAATGATGAGGTTCCTGGGGATACTGGTGAATCTGGTAGTGGCCCCTCGATTGATTTTGGAATCTGACCCTTTGGAGTCCCCGTATCGCACCGCGTTGGCCTAAAAAAGGCTGGCGAATGTTCCTTCGGCCATTCTGAGGGTTATATGGTCCCTCATCTTGATAGCCCATACTGCCTTCTCCATCTGAATCCGGGTCAGAAGAATCTGAGAAGGTTTTAATTTTTTGATGGGAATTATAGCTAGGTTCTCCCTGATGGTAGTCAGTCTTGTAAAAATTTTCTCCAATGTAGGGATATGTACGTTCTAAAGTATAAAACCTTTTATCCTTTATGAATTTGTCATTTTTTCTTTTTTTTTTTAAATAGTCTATAAAGCATAAGATGTCTTTCTTTACTGTTTCCAATTGTTTGTCTGCTTCTTCTACGGTTGTTGCTTTTTTTAATTTTATCTTCAAGGTCTTCTATCTCTTTCCTTATTTCTTATAGCTAGTTCTTTCGATGTGGATATTATTAAGATCATTAGGTCTCGGGAACAGCGACTTGCTATCATGCTCCATTTGATGAGAAAGGTTTTAATGTTTACAAACAGGCCCGGAATATTGTGGACTCTAAGTCCTAAAGGGATTATGCCTGCTTTTAAATAATTAAGCATGAACTCCAGATTGCGCTTCTATTCGGGCTAGCTTTTTTTGCAAAGTTTGTAGTTTATTGATGTCACTATTGTTTTGGGGTTGGATATGGAGCTGTTACCAAATGATGCACTTGTTCCCACCAAAGTTGCAAAATCCTCATCGGAAAACCCAAAAGTCTGGAGATTGGCCATTTTATGAAGTTTATAATATAGCACCAGTACCTAAAAGTGTACAAAGAAGAGCAAATTTCGAGAACAATTGTATAAGACAAAAGTACAGAGAACAATATATAGAGGGAAGCCTATATTAACCCTGTTGTTGAAAGCAGAGGTAGGTTTGCGCGCTGGGGAAGGGGATTGTGGCGACACGAACATTCAGGGACTCATTCAAAGTCCTGCTAATAACAAGATTTTACATCAGAGATTTCTATGAGTGTACAAGCCACTATATTTCATTTCAGTATAACTCTTTTCAAAGCGTACCTGTTCTTATCTTCACACAACCTTCATAGCGCGTCTTTTAAAACATACAATATTTGTGGGGGACACCGTTCAAATGAAGCGACTGTCAGTCTTGAACACTGTCAAAAGGGAAATCTATGTGTTAAAAGTGGATCGCAGTGTCAATATAGATTCCTTGGTCGGGAATCACCATGTTATCGCGAGTCTTACCTTTGGTTCACGAAGAACACTCGCGGAGTCCCCTAGTTGATGCGGAAATCCTTACAAGTTCTATTTAGGTTTTTTTGGGTCTCATTTACTAATAAATTCTGCCACTCTGCCGGTGGAATTAATCAGCACTGATATTATTAATTCCTCTGCAAATCGGTTATTCAAGAATTGCTGGATTATAGTTGAAGGTGCAGCAGACATTAAAATCCACACCATTCATAAAGATAACTTCTTTATCGTAAGTGAGTTGTGTGTGCGTGCATTCATAATCACCACAATTGAAGCATTTATGAGCCATTGGATCTTAACTGGAGGTGTAGTGCACATCCCAAATTTCCCAATGTTCATAAACAGCACTGTTTCAGTGAGAGTGTGAGAGTTTTTGCGATATTAAGCCAGTTATATTTTGTATGTTGGTGGCCTTTAACAGCTGTGCACAATATATTTTTGTTACCTGCCAAGGATGAGATGAATAGCCCTGTCATAAATTGGTGCAGATAAAGTGTACCTGGTACTTAAATGTTTGAAGTGAGATTCTCATTCTTTATAATGTTAGCGGTGGGGGGAGCCTCCTGTTTGAGTCGATGGGATCACTGTGACCTCTAACATCGGCATTCTTCACCTGTACTGCTGCATTCCATCCAGGAGATGCTGCTATAGCACCAGCGGCCTGCGAACATAACACTGGAAGTTTGTATTAACTGTTGCTTCTGCAAGGGAAGTTGCCTGTTGAACCTCCCTCTGCTCTGTCGAGAGCGGTGCCTGGTGTGCCGCCCTATGAAATACCCAGTGCCCGATGTAGTGAGCCACCCGGCTGTTGTGAAGTTAGCACACCAGCAGTTGGGAGTGGGAGGAGCTAGGGGGCCAGAGGAAGAGGAGGAGTGGATGCAGGAAATGGTTAGTTAGAGCAGGGACAGGGCATGAGCAAGAAGCACCTAATAAAGCTCCAGTTCAGAGAACCACATGTGTCTGTGTTCATTGTAGCAGGATGCTACAGCTGGCGACGAGGGTGGGATTCAGCAAGCCCCACTGTGTATAAAGCCTCCCGAAGACGCCCTGTCCCGAGCAGCTGGAAATCGCTGCTGAGTAGAACCACGCTGCCGCCCGGAGGTCGAGGCCTGCAGCTGTGGAGAGTGACCCCAAAATCTGTGAGGAAGCAGAGAGGCCAAAGAAGCGAGCGCTACACTGCGTGTGAGTAAAGCAGTTCATCGCGCTGAGAAAGCAGTTCACGCTAGAAGCGTGTGTCTCCGGTGCAGAGCCGGTGCGCAGGTATCGGGAGCCCACTCCGACCCTGTGGAGTGCCCAGAGAGGGAGAAGGAGTGCCCCAGAGGTGTGGACGGCGTCCACAACGTGCCGCCTGCAAGCGCTGCTAAGAGCACTGCAATCCGAGCCCAGACGACAGCGGACGTCGGAAAACCTCACGCCCGATGCGTGAGGTTTGGGAGGTCATCGGCGAAACAGGAGCGGGAATTGCGGAGGCGAGCCGGGAGCCCACCCCGATCTCACCTGGTGTCCAGGGTGACTGTGGAGGAGTGAATCCTGGCGTGGACTGCCCCAGAAGCCGACCGCCGGTGAGTTCTGAATACCCCCGAGTGAATGAGCCTGGAGAGCTAGCCTCGTGTGTGCCTGCAGTGACGGCGGCCATCTTAGAGTCAGGCGTCTGAGAAGGACAACCCTGTGCAATGCAACGGCGGCCATTTTTAAGTCAGGCACTGGGAAAGAAACAAGCATTGGTCAAGAAAACAAGCATTGGCGACTGAAAGAAACAAGCATTGGCGACTGAAAGAAACAAGCATTGGCGACTGAACGAAACAAGCATTGGCGACTGAAAGAAACAAGCATTGGCAAAGAGAACAAGCATTGGCGAGTGAAAGCAAAACAAGCCTTGGTCAAGAAAACAAGCATTGACGATCAAAAGAAACAAGCATTGGCGACTGAAAGAAACAAGCATTGACAAATCAAACAGGCATTGGCGAAGCCAAGTGGGTCAAGTGAAATTGCTAAAAAATGGCTGAAGAAGATGACGCTCCACCACTACCAAGTGGATCGCTCTTGCGGGCACCCGCACCTATCAAAGTGACAACGGAAGGAAACATGGGCCCCAAATGGCAAGAGTGGCTAGAAGACTTTGAGGATTACATTGAAGGTTCGGATATCACTGACGAAAAAAAGAAGCTGATTGCTCTGCGCAACCTGGCGGGGCGAGAGATAGTCAAAATACTCAAAGACCTTCCTGCCACCGACGTGGATACTTATGTTAAAGCATGCGAGGTTCTAAATAAAAAGTTTCTTCACAAGCGGAATGTAGACTACGAACGCCACACATTCCACTCCGCTAGGCAAGGGAAGGATGAGCCCATGAGTGCATTCATGGTGCGTCTGCGGAGACTAGCTAAATACTGTGAATTTGATTCTTTCTCCACTGATGCCGCCATCAAATCTCAAATAATAGACGGATGTCATTCGGATCAACTTAGGAGGCGCCTGCTGAGAAAAGCACATGGATTGGATGAAATAGAAGAAATGACACGAGCCTATGATCAGGCGGAGAAGTACGCAGCCGTCATGGAAACGGAACATAAAGGGAGTCATGAACAGGTGAGACGTGTGCACGCCAAAAGTGGCAGTCGAAGAAGCTCAAGAGACAAGCAATGGAGGTCGCACCCGTCTTCCCGTCAAGAGCAATCAAGATATCAACGTCGAGAACCATGGACAAAGGAGAAAAGATCGGAAAGAGTGAGAAAATGCTACCGTTGTGGGTATGATTACCCTCATGTGGACAGCTGCCCGGCCATGGGCCAGAGATGCCGGAAGTGTGGTCGAACTAACCATTTCGAGGCAATGTGTGGGGACTACAATAAAGAAAAACGAAGTGGCCACACAGGCACAACACGATCTGACACACGAAGCAGAGCCCCAAGAATGTCGCGGTCCGACACTCGAAGACACCATGCGCGAGCTGTCCAAGATCAGACGGAACAGTCCTCTGGATCATCACATTCTAGCAGGGAATCGCGTCGATCTCGGTGGGAGAGGAGGTCACCTTCCAGAGAATCCAGACCGTCGTCCCGAGACTCTGCATACACCATTGAATACCTGAATTTGGCAGCAGATCCGGACCAGCTTAAGAGATACCCTCGGCTGGACATCAAAGTTGGAAATCACGACTCAAAGTTTGTGCTAGACTCTGGTGCATCCTTAAACTACATTCCAGTCACCGAATATGAAAGAATGAGTCCACGACCTTCTCTGACTTTCGCACCCGTGAGAGTTTTCACGTGGATGGCCAAGAAGCCACTTCCCTGCCTGGGGAAGTTCTCAACGACTCTTACACACGAAAACACAACTATATCAGCGGTCATCCATGTTATCAAGGGCCCTGAAGCAGACTGTCTTTTGAGCCTACCAACCGCTGAACGGCTCCACCTGGTAGAAATCCTCTTCAAAGTCAGTGACATCCGAGATGTGACTCGCCTGTTTCCCAGATTGTTTCAGGGATTGGGCAAATTGAAAGACTGTCAAGTGCGGCTGCATATCACTGAACAAGTCAGGCCCGTCGCCCAACACCCTCGGCGGGTACCATTTCACCTACAGGCCGCTGTTGAGGAAGAACTCCAAGATTTGTTAGCTGCGGACATTATCGAACGCACTGACGGCCCGACCCCCTGGGTATCGCCAGTCGTCATCGTCCCAAAAAAGGGCACGGCCGACAAAGTCAGACTCTGTGTGGACATGCGCCTGCCCAACACTGCAATAGAACGAGAGCGACACCCAGGGCCACATTTGAGCGACATGATCGCAGCACTTAATGGAGCCACTGTGTTTTCCAAATTGGATTTGAATAAAGGTTACCATCAATTGGAATTGGAAGCGGGGTCTAGATATATCACCACCTTCGCAACCCACCTGGGGTTGTTTAGATATAAAAGACTGAGCTTCGGTGTGTCCTCGGCGGCCGAGATATTTCAAGAAATGATTCGGCAAGTCATTCAAAATATTCCTAACACACTTAACTATAGCGATGACATCCTTGTCTATGGTTCTGACGTCCGAGAACACGACATTGCGCTCAATCGTGTCTGCCATGCACTATTGGCGGCAAACTTGACTCTGAACAAAGAAAAATGCGAATTTCACCAAACCACGCTGAAGTTCTTCGGTCATATCTTTTCTGGGGCCGGCATGAAACCTGATCCTGACAAAATTGTGACCCTGAACAACACCAAGAGCCCCCGACATGTCAGCGACCTCAGGTCATTTCTTGGAATGGCCAGTTATTGTGCTCGTTACATTAGAGACTACGCTACGATCAGCCACCCCCTCCGCATGCTAACCAAACAGGGTCAGCCGTTTGAATGGACTCCCCAATGTGAGCAAGCATTCAAGGAAATCAAGAAAGCGGTGGAATCAGCGAACCACTTGTCATATTTCAACCCAAAGCGAAAAACTGAAATAACTGTAGATGCCAGCCCCGTGGGACTTGGAGCGATCCTGGCACAATATGAAAATGACAATTCAATGGACTGTTCTATTCAACCGCATTGCCTTCATCAATTATTCCAACGACTGAATATCTCGTATATCACTGGGTTTATCTGTTTTTTGAAATTGTGGATATGTAATTTTTCTGTTTTCACTTATTGTCTTTGTATGTCTTTAGTTGTAAATAATCCATTCTTTGCCTTAGTTTGAACATTTTGTATTATATATAAATGTTTTTTAAATGTGAAAAATGAAATGAACAAGTAAATGAAATGTAAACAAAAGACAAAAATAACAAGAAAACATACAATAATCAAAATAAAAAGATTGAAGAATTTTTGTATAAACTCACTGTTTCAGCACACGTTTATTTGAATGTTGTGGAGGGTCTATCACTATGTTCAGATTCTGATCTAGGGATTATCGATGCCCTTGGAGTTTGCTACACTTTTTTTCTCTACACAATATGAAAATGACTCAGATCAACGCCGCGTCATTGCCTACGCGAGTCGCAGTCTAACTGAGCCGGAACGGGCCTACTCTCAGCCCGAAAAGGAGAGCCTAGCCGTAGTATGGGCATGTGAACATTTTCATGTTTTTATTTATGGCAAACATTTCACTCTAATTACAGATCATCAAGCTCTCATCACCATTTATGGAAACCCAAGATCCAAGATGCCCCCGAGGATTGAAAGATGGGGCCTACGGCTACAGGAATATACCTTCACTATAATTCACAAACCAGGGAAGTCTGAAAATCCAGCGGACTACATGTCCCGGCATCCTCTTCCATCGTCAGCTTCCAAGTCCTCCATCGCGGAAGAGTACATTCATTTTGTAGCGGACCAAGCTCTTCCTCCAGCTATCCCTCTGGAGACCATTCGAGAAAGTACAGCACAGGACGTCATCCTGCAGAAAGTCCTTCACAAAGTCCGCAATAATCGATGGAGGCACGATCCTCAGGACGATAATGCCGATTCTTTGACCCAACGTGAACTACAAGCCTTCCGGCACGTGAGTGGCGAACTGTCGGTCACAACGGATGGCATACTGTTGCGAGATCAGAGGATTGTAATTCCCACTCAACTGAGACAAGGAGTGGTTGCTCTTGCACATGAAGGGCATCGAGCAATCGTGTCGACCAAACGAGCACTAAGGGAACGAGTGTGGTTTCCGTTCCTCGATCAACTAGTGGAAGCCACCTTGAAGGATTGCCATCTCTGTCAACTCACTAGCAAGAGCGATCCTCCAGCACCATTACATATGACCACCCTGCCCAGTGGTGTGTGGCAAGAGATCGCCATAGACTTTTATGGACCCCTGTCATCGGGCAAATATGTACTGGCCATCATTGATGAGTATTCCAGATACCCCATTGCCTGTTTCGTGCCATCCACGAACACTGCCAGTACTCTTAAAGTACTCGATGAAGTCTTTGCAACATGGGGAGTTCCCAAGATAGTTAAATCAGACAATGGGCCTCCTTTCAACGGAAATGACTTTGCAGCTTTTGCGAAACACTTAGACTTTCATCACTGCAGGATTACGCCCCTCTGGCCACAGGCAAATGGGACAGTTGAGAGATTCATGGCCACGCTCAAAAAGACTTTCCAACATGCCACCGTGGAAGGGAGAGACATGCAAACAGCACTCAATGAAGTTCTTCGAGCTTATCGTACAACTCCTCACGCAACGACTGGTCAATGCCCGGCGACCCTCATGCTGGGACGCCCCATGAGGAATCACATTCCAACGTGGGATGGAGCCTTGGAAGCATCATCATCTGAGAAAGACCCGCGTGAAATAAGAACCACTGATGAACGCAACAAAGGAAAAATGAAGGCCTACGCTGACCACCGGAGAAGAGCGAGATCATTATCCTTACACGAAGGGGACCATGTTGTCGTCAAGCAGGAAATGCAGAAAAAGACTGACTGCCCATTCAAGGACGAACCACTGGTGGTCACAAGAAGGAAAGGGACTATGGTGACTGCAGAGTCCGAGCAGCGGCGAGTCACGAGAAACATCTCGCACTTTAAGAAACTGCCACAAGACACTTCAAGAACCATGATGAGTGAAACGGACAGTCCCAGAGCGGAAGAACCGCATTCCAATGATCATGAGAACACTGCCACTGCTCCGGTCATTGAGACACTGAGTACCGATAGTCTGAGAGCCAGGTCGCCACGACCTCATCGTGACATACGTCCACCCAAGAGACTGATCGAGGAGATGGACTGAGAAGTCAGTATGTTTTGTTTGTTTTGTCACAAAGGGGGGAGATGTTGTGAAGTTAGCACACCAGCAGTTGGGAGTGGGAGGAGCTAGGGGGCCAGAGGAAGAGGAGGAGTGGACGCAGGAAATGGTTAGTTAGAGCAGGGACAGGGCATGAGCAAGAAGCACCTAATAAAGCTCCAGTTCAGAGAACCACATGTGTCTGTGTTCATTGTAGCAGGATGCTACACCGGCCGCTACTGTACAATGTATCCACCTGCAACCTTCTGGGCCGGGCTCGGAACAGAAGTTATGAATAAATGTGCAGCCAGCGCGTGTGGCTGACTGAGCTCATCCACTATATTGTGTAGCATCCTTTATGTATGATCCAGTATCTCGAGTGTATCCCGAGACACGTGGGCTGCTTCTCAGCCCATGTCACCCCTCCACATTGGCTATGAGGGGGATCGAGCACATTGTGTGCATTGCCAGGAGCTGAGGAATAGCGGGAGCGCATACATGCTGTGCGAGGACGTTGCAATACTGAAGATCCCAAGGCGGAGCGCACTGCTGTCCCATGGCCGCCGAAGTAAAGAGGTGCGTAGAGCAAGTGTCGGGCCTGAAGAGGCTGTGTCGATGCGGCCGCCTGCAGACGTCATGGGAGGATGTGAGCGGGTACAAGTGCATGTGGGCTGCAGCGGAGCAGGGCATTGTGAGGTGCGTACCCTCTCCCCAGGCCCGGTGATTGCATCAGGTGGCGTGAAAAAGTGTTGGCAGTGCCCCGTGAGAGGCCGTGAATGGCAGGAAGCAGCGTGTGGCTCACCACGTGGCCTCTGGCCCTAAGAGTGAAGAGATCAGAAAGCTGTGTGCACGGCAGGAGTTACTGGGCCAGAGTGAGAGGCAGCAAATAGGGCTGCAAAAGAAAAGAAAACTGTGAAGGCACAAAAGGAAGCACATTCAAAAAACCAAAAACAAAACACACATATAATAGACATAGTAATAAGCACCAGAAGGACAGGACTAAACCCCCAGGGAGGTGCACATGAGCAAGAGAGCACCGTCAAACCAGCGGGGAAAAAACTTAATCAGCATGTGGGAGTGTGCAGAGCCAAGTGAGAGATCCCGGGGAGGAACATGATAGTGCAGGAAGCAGACAATATGTCAGTGCAGGCCGATGGTGGAGGAGAGGGCGCAGTGGAGCAAGGCGCTCGGTCCATGCTAGCAGCATTGCCCCCATTCAGCCAGTTGGCCGACGCAGCCACAGTGGCGCCAAGATGGGGGAAGTGGGTAGGGCGGCTATAAAACTATTTACTTGCGAGACCAATGGGGCGGTCAAGCCGTCCATGATGTTGCACATGGGCGGTGATGAGTTATACAAACTGTTCCAAGATTTGCCCGATGTCGGTGATGTAAATGACTATGAGAAAGCAGTAAGAGCCTTAGGGCCCGATGTAGGTAATTCTTATTTACCACTTCTTAAATACCGAATTTTACCGATTCGGTATTTATGAAGTGGTAAATATGAAGGGAGGAGATGTAGGTATTTCAGAATCTGTAAATACCGAATCGTTAAGATTCGGTATTTACCGATTCTGTAAATACCGAATCGGTATTGCCCATTGATTCCTATGGGCTTTGAAGCCCATAGGAATCAATGGGAAATACCGATTCTGTAATTACAGAATCGGTAAAATTACCGAATTTGCAAGGGTGACAGGGTGTCACTTTGACACCCTGCTGCACCCCTGTTCCTGGCTTGTGTGCCATGTGACACACAGACATGCCCTTAGGACTTGTCTGTGTGCCACATGGCACAGGTGTACATGCACAGATGTGCATTTACACTGGAATTCGTTATTTACCATGGAATAGTATTCCATGGTAAATAACGAATTCTAAAGGCCCTGTAGCACTGTTTAAAGTGCTACCTACATAAGAAAATACAGATTCGGTAATTTTACCGATCGGTAATTTTACCGAATCTGTAAAATTACCGATTCGGTAAAATTACCGAATCTGTATGTTTTTCAAAGCCCTACATACCAATGTCCAAATACCGGTCGGAAACGGCCGAAAATCGGTATTTTCGGCCGTTTCCGACCGGTATTTAGACACCTACATCTGGCCCTTAGACCGGTATTTCGACCCTAAAGTGAACCTCGATTAGGAGCACTTCAAATTGACAGGTAAAGCAGAAGGAGGAAGAGTCATTGGATATGTTCTTCACAAGGTTGAGAAAGTTGGCGAGCTCCTGCACCAGGATTGACAAGCAGTTGGAGAAAACCGATTCTGCACCAGCCGGGCATCACACTGGATGAAATTGTGCTCCTGGAAATGTCCCATGAGCTGGCGGATGCCCGAGCAGGATAAATGGTATTGGCGCTAGCAAGGAGGGCAACAGTACCCCTGCCAACCCATCCAGTCACAATTAAGGAAGAGAGAGTGGCAACCATTGGGAAGGGGTCTGAAATAGGAAGAGGGGCCGCCAACGCGCACCCGGGTGGACGAGGATGTGGAAACTGGGGGCTGGAAAATCACCCGCCAAGTGGGACACTTCGCGAAAGTGTGTATGAGTGCAGCAAATGCGTCCATGTCGAGTGGCAAGACCAGGAGGTTTCGGCAATCAAGGCAGATGGTCAGGGTGGCCGAGGCCACGGAGGACGTGGACAAATCTGTACCAGCAGATGAGGTTGATAGAGGTTGACAAGGAGGACGATGTATTCATTATTTCATACACAGGACGGGTGAATCAAAAGAGACGACCCCCACCGATGTTCCAGATCCGTATCGAGATGACCAGGTAACTGCCCTCAAAGACACAGGAGCGTCGGTTAACATCCTGGATGTAGAACACTATCAAAAGTTAAACACTATGCCGAAACTGATGGCCACAAAAGCAAATATTTTCACATATGGGGCAAAATGCACATTCCGCTACAGGTGGTAATTGAGGTGGAGGTGGCCACAAGAGAGTGCCATTCCACTTGCGACCACTTGTGGAAGCAGAATTAGTGAAGCTTGAAAAGGCTAGAGTAATTAAGAAGTTGTTGGGTCCCACCCCGTTAGTGAGCCCGAAATGCATTGGGTGGATGCAAACTGCCTTGGATGAATGATGTATTTCCAAAAAAATGTGCTTTAGAAAAAGGCCTGGATGAGCATATCGTTAGCATTTGAAGCAAAGGAAAGCACACAACCTTACATGTGGGTGGTGAATGATATGTAACGTTTCTGGATGAAATGGAATAAAAAGGTTAACAGTGGATGATCAAATTGATATGGAGTATTTTGAATACACATGGAAATCGCTGTGCGACTGGGCGTAACAGCGCTCCAGATGTGACATATTTACTAACACGAGCCGTTAGGGCAAGGCATGTGCCGAGTGTGTACAAGCAATTTAAACATTTGTAAAAGAACTGAGAAATGTAATTAAATAAGGAGTGCACTCTATCAACTATTTGGACATTATATGGGTGTGCCAGCATTTCAACATCTACCTCGGCGAGCACAAGCTCAAAGTGATCACAGACCACAAGACTTTAGTGCCACTGTTTGGAGGAACAGCAAGAAATGGACCGCCTCACATTGAGAGATGGGTGATGCGGCTCCATTTGTTCCAAGTAGTATATTGACCAGGTGTTAACAATTCAGCCGACTACCTGTAGCGCCATTCCATGGCGGTGGGCCCGGTCATCAGCAAGAGGTGGACAAAGGAGCTTCATCAAACTGATCACTGAGTCTGCCTGTCCACGAGCATTTTCCCTGGAAGACATCGTGGAGGCCACAAGAGAAGATGCCTGCCTAGCTGCTGTCAAAGATGTCCTGCGTGAATGCTGATGGAAAAACTTCTTAGATAATGTGAGTAGCTTGACAGAGGAGGACAAGGACGCCCGAATAGGAATTTGGCGGTGTCTGGACTACATCCGTGAAAGCAGTGGGGGGCTGGTTCTAAAGGAACACAAATCGTCATGCAAGTCAGCTTGTGGAAGAGGACGGTGGAACTCGCTCATCAAGGTCATCAATGTCTCAGCGAGACCAAAGCATGTCTAAGAGCCAAAGTGTGGTTCCCAGGGGTGGACCAGATTGTCGAAGAACTGGTGAAGAATTGCCACGCATGCATCATCACAGGAGGTGAATGGCCAGCTCATCTGGTGATCACGGAGGCACCCAGTATGAAGCCGTGGGCAGCAATAAGTATGGACTCAGGAGCTTCCCTGAGGGGCGGTTCACGTTAGTCATGATGGACAGTCATTCAAAGTTTCCTGTTATCGAGGTCATGAGATCCACTGCGTTTGAGTGTGTCGAGCCTGTAATGGAAAAAAAAATTGCCTTGCTGGGAACACCAGAGGAAATTCGAACAGACAATGGGCCACCCTTCCACGGCCAGGTGTTCAGAGAACACTTGCACCACTGTACCATCCAACATAGAAGAGAGGTCCCTAATGGCCTCAAGCCAATGGGGAGGTAGAAAGATTTATGCGCACAACTAACAAAGCTACTTCCTAAGAGATATAGATAAATGCCCCACAGCACGACCGGATGTTCTCCAATCGAACTGATGATGAAAAGGGCAGTGAGAGATGCTGTACAGGTGAGTGAACACTGGGCCCTCGTGAACCGGTATAGCGAAACTGCCCAGGCGAAAAGAAAACTAAACAACTATTGAGCCAGCCAAAGTAGGAGAGCCCGGATGGCGCAGCATGGCACAGGTTATAGAGTGGTGGTGAGAGACAGACATCCAGGGTGGAAGTGCCGAACACCGTTCGAGAGAGAACCCTGGGAAGTGGTGGAGGTGTGAGGGACCATGGTCACGGTGATAAGAGGAGAGAGGAGACTATCGAGGAACGTGTCCTGGTTCAAGAAAATCACACCTCCAGAGGAGAAGAGAAGAGAGGAAGTAGAGCACAGATGTTCACCATACCTCGAGTAACGAATTAGAAAAAGAGAAACCAGGGATGGTCGAAGAAGAGTCGAGTGGAGAACCTGGAGGAGACTGAGAAGAATAAGGGATTAGCCAGAATTCGAACATGCCAAAGGGGGCGAACAAAAAGGCGACTCAACTGGGACACCCAAACAGACTGAGAGTCAATCCACAGCCGAGCCAAAGGCTAAAAGACTTTGGGGCCCATTAGGATGGTGGGCGGATCTTCCCCTCCAGGCTGGCGGTAGCCACCGCCGGCCTGGCGGGGGCGATCCACCCGCCATCCTACCTGGAATCACCCCCGCCATATTAGTATGGCGGGCGTGACCGCGGCGGACGGCAAGACCGTCCACCGCTTTTCCTCCCCGGTCGCCTTGCGGCCGGGGCAGAAAAGGTTTAGTATGGTGGCGGTGTCTATCAGACACTGCAAGCCATATTAGCATGGGCTTTTCAAATGCCTTTCCATGGCGTCAATGCCGCCATGGAAAGGCATGCGGAGACACCCTGCGGGGGCCCGTTGCGCGCCCCCAGGGACTCCGGGGGGGGGGTGCCCATGGGGGGTACCTAGCATTGCAAAGTACAACGTGGCAGGCACTGCGTGGTGCCTGTCACGTTGTGCTTTGTAATGCACTACATGTAACTTTAGAATTGCGGCGAAAGATACAGGATGCGCCCGCCACTGTGGCGGGCGCATCCTAATGCCCCCAACGGGACCCCCGCCCTTATGGCGGGCGGTCCCTCCACACGACAGGATGACGGGCGGACAAAGTCTGCCCATCATCCTAATGGGCATCTTTATGTGTTGAACACTTGGCTATCTAGGTAGCACCCTGGATGCCGTGCATCTTGTAGCTATTAATGTATTATTATTTTCATTTTATTTTGTTTTGATGATTGGTTTGGAGGGATGTAGTGAGCCACCTGGCCTCTACCTGACAATGCATCCACCTGCAATTTTCCTGGCCGGGTGCGGACCAGAAGGTATAAATAAACATGCAGCTAGCACTCGTGGCTGACTGCACTCATCCACTATATTGTTTAGTGTCCTTTATGTTTAATCCTGTATCCCGATTAGGCCCAAGTACATGTGGCCTGCTTCTGGGCCTATGTTACCCCTCCACACCCCCGACTTCATCCCTTCCCCCATGGCCATATCAGAGGCATTTTGTGCCGTGGCCCTACTCAGAACCTAGTGTCCAGAGGCAAGGCGCTGACATAGGTGTACAAATGAGCCCCATAGTGTGCAGCTGTCAAAACCAACACCAAACCAACACCATACTTTCAGTACAATGAAAGGAACCACCTTGACTGTGGTTCATTTCAATGTACAGACATGACTGCTGGGCCGGCGGTCATCTCTAAATATGGTGAATGGAGTACCCTCTAAATGGCAACGGTAATGTTCTACACCATCCCAATGGATATTATCCCATCCTCCAAACTCTGTATTAGCTTTGAGTCTGGATCATCCATTCAAATTGGACCACATTTTTACTTCCAATGAATTCCCTTTTGGATTGTATACTTTGCTTTGGAAATTCATGTTATTTTGGGCAATTTCTTCTTATTCTGAGTAATTTCCCATAAGGTATACCCCACTTCACATTTGTTTAATTAAAACTGTGTGCATGAAAGGATCTATTTGGGTCTGTTTTTTCAAATACAATGTCTGTAATTATCTGTTTTATATGTGAATCTATGTGTTTAATAAATCACCCCTTTTTTCGCTTATTCTGTTTGTAAAATGCAGATTTGAGTCAATATTATTGAATATATGACGTTACAACGCAAACAAATTCAACGCATGCTTTTACAATGCAACTTTTACAACGCAAGTACCAGTACAGCGCAAGTTTTTACAACGAATACCATTACCATGCAAATAAAAAATACTTAATTGAAAGATCCGTAACAACGCATACTGCAAGAACTCACACTTTTACAACGCAATATATATGTTTTTTGTATAATAAACTCCTGCAGCGGGATGCCGGGAAAACAGGGATTTTGGGTGGGGAAGTGTATTAAAACGTAAATATTAAGAATAAATACACATTATAATAAATTAATACTCAAGTATAAAAAAGTAATGCTCGAGTATTACAATTAATACTCACACAAATATTATTTATTTAATTAATTAAATTTGTATCTATTTATCGAAATAAATAATTAAACACATAAAACTTTATAATATATTATACAATAAAATTACACTAAATCCCCCAAAAATACTCGGACAACAAAATGAATACTCGGGTACTTTTCCATAAAAGTTTTATTTTATAATTATAAAAAATAATTTCGGAAATGCATAATACACAGATAAATTAAACATAACACTAAAATTAATATAAACAATTTTTTTACGACTTTTCAACATAACATGCATTTAACTAACAATTAAATAAAATTATTATTTTAACAAAAAAAAGCACAAACATGAAAAATATATTTAATAATATAAATAAAACTACTAAAAATAAATTGTAAATTTACACATAAGAAACGCAGTATAATACATAACTCATACCAACAACAATGAAAAAAGTGCAGTTTCAAAAATAGGGAAGAAAAAGTCCTACAGCTCTTTCAATGAAATTACTTTGAGCTGGAAATAGCCAAAACGGATGTTAAAACAAAGCAAAATAAAAAGTTACGTAAACTAAAGAAACAATATATTTTAAAATATTTTCACACTACAAAAAACACAAACAAATATTAAACGCAAAACATATTTTACTTTCAAAAAACGTTCCAGACCACAAAATGTATAAAAGGAGCCATCCACCATTTTTAAAATTGTAGTTACCTGATTACCAGAGACTGCACGCAGGATTACACTTGCCAGAAGATACTCGTTGAAAAAAGCTAACTAAAACTCGAAGTAAGTACAAACTATAGAAATATATAGCTACTTAACAATTTTTCAAAACGCAAATAATCTAAAGTCAAACATGTTATGAATTTTTCAGCTTGTTTCAAAACTTCACAAATTCCAAACATCTTTACTGAATTTACTTTTTTTGAAAATATATACCTAAAGTAAGTCACCACATCTTGTCTTTCTTCCATTTAAAACAAGATGTAAAATACTTGCTTTTTAGTAAATAATGCTAAAAATAACTACACTCCCAAAAAAAACATAATAATACTTCACTTTAAAAAAACCAAATCTAAGTTAAACTAATATTGCCGGTTAAATAATTATTACACTTGATTTAAAAAAACTGCAGGTAATAATATATTAAAATTACTATCTTACTCCGAAGTGTTTTTGCCTCACAGAAAAGAACAGTATATAATTTAAAATAAATAATCCTACTCCAAAATATGTTTGCCTAAAACAAAATGGTAGATAGTGTTTAAGTTAAAATAACTATTCCAAATCCAAAAGACACTTGCCAAAGATACAGTGCTGGACAGTGTGTAGGTTACAATAACTATTCCATGCTTATCTTTTAGAGTTGGAATAGTTATTTTAACCTACACACTGTCCAGCACTTTCTCTTAGGCAAGTGTATTTTGGAGTTGGAATAGTTATTTTAACCTAAACACTATCCAGCATTTTCTCTAGGCAAACACCCTTTGGAGTAGGAATAGTAATGTTAACATACTACTATCCTGCATACTTTTACAATCAAGCACCTCTTGGAATTGGAATAGTAATTTTAATTTAAGCACTATCCAGCACTTTCTATTAGGTAAGCATCTTTTGGAGTTGGAATAGTTATTTTAACCTACACACTGTCCAGCACTTTCTCTTAGGCAAGTGCATTTTGGAGTTGGAATGGTTATTTTAACCTAAACACTATCCAGCATTTTCTCTAGGCAAACACCCTTTGGAGTAGGAATAGTAATTTTAACATACTACTATCCTGCGTATTTTTACAATAAAGCACCACTTGGAGTTGGAATAGTAATTTTAATCAAAGCACTATCCAGCACTTTCTATTGGGCAAGCTTATTTTGGAGTTGTAATCGTTATTTTAACCTAAGCACTATCCAGCATTTTCTCTGAGGCAAACACCCTTTGTAGTAGGAATAGTAATTTAAATATACTGCTATCCTGCATATTTCTACAATAACGCACCTCTTGGAGTTGGAATAGTCATTTAACCTAAGCACAATCCAGCACTTTTTATTAGGCAAGCATCTTTGGGAGTTGGAATAGTTATTGTAACCTACACACTGTCCAGCACTTTCTCTTAGGCAAGTGTCTTTTGGAGTTGGGTTATTTATTTTAACCTAAACACTATCCAGCATTTCTTCTGAGGCAAACACCCTTTGGAGTAGGAATAGTAATTTTAACATACTGCTATCCTGCACATTTTCTGAATGGAACCACTTTTGGAGTTGGAATATTTATTTTAACTTAAGGACTATCCAGCACTTTCTCTTAGGCAAGTGTCTTTTGGAGTTGGAATAGTTATTTTAACCTGAACACTATCCAGCACATTCTCTTAGGCAAGCAACGTGTGGATTTGGAATAGTTATTTTAACCTGAACACTATCCAGCACTTTCTCTAAGGCAAGCATCTTTTGGAGTTGGAATAGTTATTTTAACCTAAACACTATCCAGCACTTTCTCTTAGGCAAGTGTGTTTTGGAGTTGGAATAGTTATTTTAACCTAAACACTATCCAGCATTTTTTTCTGAGGCAAGCACTCTTTGGAGTAGGAATAGTAATTTTAACATACTAGTACCCTGCATATTTTTACAATCAAGCACCTTTTGGAGTTGGAATAGTAATTTTAATCTAAGCACTATCCAGCACTTTCTATTAGGCAAGCATCTTTTGGAGTTAGAATAGGTATTTTAACCTACACACTGCCTAGCACTTTCTCTTAGGCAAGTGTATTTTGGAGTTGGAATAGTTATTTTAACCTAAACACTATCCAGCATTTTCTCTGAGGCAAACACTCTTTGGAGTGGGAATAGTAATTTTAACATACTACTATCCTGCTTATTTTTACAATCAAGCACCTCTTGGATATGGAATAGTAATTCTAATCTAAGCACTATCCAGCACTTTCTATTAGGCAAGCATCTTTTGGAGTTGGAATAGTTTTTTAACATACACACTATCCAGCACTTTATCTTGGGGCAAGTGTGGAATGGAGTTGAAATAGTTATTTTAACCTAAGCACTATCCAGCATTTTCTCTGAGGCAAACACCCTTTGGAGTAGGAATACTAATTTTAACATACTACTATCCTGCATATTTTTACAATCAAGCACCTATTGGAGTTTAAATAGTAATTTTAATCTAAGCACTATCCAGCACTTTCTATTAGGCAAGCATATTTTGGAGTTGGAATAGTTATTGTAACCTACACACTGTGCTTGCCTAATAGAAAGTACTGGATAGTGCCTAGATTAAAATTACTATTCCAACTCCAAAAGGTGCTTGATTGTAAAAATATGCAGTATAGTAGTATGTTAAAACTACTATTCCTACTCCAAAGAGTGTTTGCCTCAGAAAAAATGCTGGATAGTGCTTAGGTTAAAATAACTATTCCAACTCCAAAAGACACTTGCCTAAGAGAAAGTGCTGGATAGTGTCTAGGTTAAAATAACTATTCCAACTCCAAAACATGCTTGCCTAATAGAAAGTGCTGGATAGTGCTTAGGTTAAAATAAATATTCCAACTTCAAAAGATGTTAGATTCCCAAAATGTGCATAATACTATTGTATTTACATTCCAAAACCTAAACAAAAATATGCTTACCTCCGAAAAAAGGTGAATAGGTATGAGATTAAAAGAAATAATCTTACTCCAAAAACTGCTTCTATAAAAACATGCATAATGTTAAAATGTTTAATCTCCTCTTCACACTATTTTTTTTTATATCAACAGATTACTACAATACATCCTCAAAGGAAAACAACATCTGAAGAAAGAAATTGCAAAATACACTGCACAACAGAAAATTCATATTACAAGGTAATGTTCTCAAATACAACTAAGTAAGAAAAATAAATGCTGGATAGTGATTAGATTAAAACAAATATTCTTACTCCAAGAACTGCTTTTTTCCGAAAACATGCAAAATTAAAAAAAGTTACAACTAGTAATCTTACTTCAATTTTCTTTTGAAATAATAATAATTCTGAGTTTATACAGCGCCTGGTTACACTGACCAGTGTGTCCCCGCGCTATTCAGTGGCCTCAGCAACCCCCCAATGCAGCTTACCCGACCCGCCAACAAAACTAAATCCTTGGGAACAGAAAAGTTTTAAGTTCCCTCCGGAAAACAGCCTCCGAGGGCTCAATACGGAGTCTTAGGGAAGGGTATTCCATCTACGAGCCGCCAAAAGGCGGAAGGATCTGCCTCCCATTCTGGCCCTACTGGTCTTGGGGACGTACATCAAACCAGCACCCTGAGACCGCAGTAGCCGAGTGGGCAAATAAGGTGTAAGCAAGCTCCTCAGGAAGCAAGGGCCATTCCCCTGAACGATTCTATGGCTAATACAGAGGGCTTTAAACTGGATGCGCTCCCTGATCGGCAGCCAGTGCAGTGTCTCCAGGGCCTTTTTGGAGGGAGATCTCCTGGGAAGCATTAGTACCAGGCGTGCAGCAGCATTCTGAATATGCTGCAATCTCTGGAGACACCTCGCATTCGCTCCCAGGTAGAGGGCATTCCCATAGTCCAGCCTGGAAGTAACCAAGGCATGGACCAGGGCCCTCCTAGCTGACATTGGGAGCAAATCGAGCGTCTTCCTCAGACTGCAAAGAATGCCAAAGCAAGTTCCGGCCACACGTCTAGTATGATACTCAATAGATATTTTAAGAGTCGATACAAATGCCGAGGTTCTTAACCTGATCCTTAGGTACAGGTAAGGGACCCAAAGTCTGAGGCCACCAAGCAGATGTCCAAACAGAGGGAGACTTACCTACAATTAGTACCTCCGCTTTGTCCCCATTTAATCTGAGACAGTTATCAGACATCCCGCTAGCCAGGTCTTGAAGACAAGACGCAAACCTGCTGGCTGCGTGCTCAGCCGGCTGTGACAGAGCCACAACCAGTTGCGTATCATCAGCATAAGTTACCACTTCCACCCCATATTGTTCCGTGATCAATGCCACGGGTGCCACATATAGGTTGAAAAGAGTGTGGCTGAGACTGGAACCCTGGGGGACTCCTTGATTCAGGTCAAAAGCCTCTGACCTGCAGGGTCCCTGCTTGACACAAAAGCTACGCTCGCGGTGGAAGGATTCCAGCCATTGCCATGCCTTCCCTACCACTCCGCCCATCCTCAGACACTGTAGCAAGGTGTGATGCGCCACAGTGTCGACCGCGGCACTGAGGTCAAGAAGAATCAGTGCCGCTGTCTGACCCTCATCCACATGTTTTCGCAAGGCCTCCGTGGAGAAGAGTAGCGCCGACTCCGTTGAGTGGCAGGCGCGAAAACCCGCCTGAGTGGGATGTAGGAGCCTATGAGCTTCAATGTGTGCCGAAAGTTGTTGGTTGACCAGTTTTTCAGCTATTTTGGCAAAATAGGGAAGGAGAGAAATAGGCCGTAGGTTTCTCAGTTGAGTTATACTAATCTGAGGTTTTTTCTTGAGTGGAAGCACCACAGCTTGTTTCCAAGTTGTCGGCACCCTGCCAGATTCAAAAGACAGTGTTAGAAGATGCCTGATATACGGTGCTAACGTCTCGATGTTACCTCTTAAGATTTTAGCTGGAGCCGGATCTCTGGGAGAACCAGATTTCACACCTCCCGCTATTTTGATCAACAGATCATCATCAGGAACCGTAACCACACTCAGGCTGTCCTTTTCCAGGAATCCCTCCCCCAGTGGCTCTCTACCACCGGAACAAGCCCTAACCTCATTTGGGAAGGTAGAATAAATGTCCTGCACCTTATTATAGAAAAATTCAGCTATCTGATTACAGGATTGCACAGAGGCCACCACCTGTTCTCCTATTGAGGCCAGTGAGGATATCTCCTTGTAGACCACGAAAAGTTCCTTAGCGGAGCAGTCTGCCTTGTCAATCCGCTCAATGTAATGAGCCGACCGAGTTTTCCTTATCAAGGCATGATACCCTCTAAGGCTCAATTTATACGCTCTCTCATGGCCAGGCAAATAACCCTTTCTCCAAGTTCTTTCAAGGCGCTTACAAGCCGTCTTAGTCACTTTTAATTCGGCATTAAACCACGCTGCGGATTCAGTACGCCGCGTGGGTCCCCTGCTAGACCAGGGGGCCGTTTTATCCAAGGCAAGCTGAATATGAAGGTCCACAAGCCCCATCAATAGCTGTGTCAAGTCCTTCCGGGGGTCCCCCCCGCACCAAACTGGTGCTAAAATCTTCTGGGGAGAACCTGGCCCATTTTCTCTGCCTTTTAGTAATGCCTTCTCCTTTCCCAGGGTTATTTCCCGTAGAACACTCAATTTGGAATGGCACCAGAAAATGGTCCGTCCAAACCATCTGTTCAGGGGGATCGATTTCAAGTGCTTCCCAGTTAAAAAAAATTGGGTCTAGCGTATGTCCTAGCCGGTGTGTGGGTAACTCAGATTTTAATACTAATTGCAGGGTTAGCAAATCCTGACGAACCTCTTGGGCCAGAGTATTAGAGGGATCGTCGAAGTGCAAATTAAAATCCCCTAGCAGTAAAAATTTCTCATAGCGCATAGCAGGAGACAATATATTTTGTATGAGGCTAGCCGAGAAGTGACTACTGCCTCCGGGGGGTCTATACACCAGTAGGCCTTTAATTATATAGTTGTTAGAGACAGTAATGGAAAAAGCGCCTGCTTCGCTATCAGATATAGTAGCTGACACCATGGTACATTTAATATCACCCTTATGGATAACCGCAATCCCTCCCCCCCTCCCGCAGGGTCTATCCAACCTGCATATCCCATAATCCGAAGGGAGAGCTTCCAGTATTTCAGGGGCCGAATCCTCGTTTAACCAGGTTTCAGTAATAAAAAGAATATCCAGTCTGCTATCCACCAGTAAGTCGCGTACTTCCAGGCTGTGCTTACTCAGTGACCTGCAATTAATTAGAGCGCATCTAAGCTCCCTATTAAATCCTCCAAAGCGTGCCCAGTGGCTGAGTGAGTATCCACAATGTCCGCACTCCTTCGTTAGGCCTTCCACATTGAGATCCATACCATGCCTGCATTTAGACTCAATACCAGTGCACAGATCAAACAGCTCCTGCCGTGACTAGGTTAGGCCTACCTGTGTTCCTCCAGGGGTCGTGGCCCCAGGCCCAGTCCGGCCGCGGACGGGCGCAGATGGGCTTGCCTTTGGCGTGCCGCCGGCGCGCCCGCTGCGAGCATCCGCTGCGCGGTCGCTGGGGCATGTGGAATTTATGCCCGATTCTCCCCCTGCAGCTAGAGCGCTGACCCTCCAAACCGGAAGTGCCTGACTCTACCTACCACGCCCTCCGCGCAACGGTACTAGTTACCGCGTCGGACCAGGGCGGGTAGGACAGGTCACTGAGTTCAGGCGTGAGACCCTTCCTGGTAAGGCTAAGCGCTAAAGAGCGCGTGTACAGTAGCAGTAACCGGAATGCACTTCAACAAAAAAATGTCCGCTTCACATTTAAAACAATAAAATTCCCAGTCTTTAAAATTGCACCCAGAATCAAAAGCTAGTGGATGGGATCACCTTAGCCACCAAACGAGCGCGGGAGGAAGCTGCCTCCGACCCCCTCTGCTCGCAGCGCCGCCGCCGGTTTTATATCAACAAATTACTTCAATTCAACATCTGAAGTCAAAACGATCACAACACAGAAGTAACAAAATACACTGCACAGCAGCAAAACCATATACCAAGGTAATTCCTTCAAATATAACAAACTTTATAAAAAAAACAACACAAAACACATTATCAAAATAAAATGTTAACATTGTGGATTTATCTCACAAAACAAAAGCAAGGTAATTAACACATCACTAATTATTATCATTTGAAAACTGTACATAAATTATATTCCAGAAAATAATATGTTCTCTTCTGCAAAAAAATATATAACTGATAAATAAATCTATCATCCTTGATTATAAAATATTCACAGAAAAAAACAAATGTTGTATAACCATGAAAAATTTTGTTTTTATATAATAATAAAACAGAATAGTACTGCTCCTTAAACAAAGAAATGCTATTATATTTTAGAGATTTTATGTAAACAACCGTTCAAACACTAACAATATTTTTCTTTCATCTTTCACAGACCACAAAACATCTACAAAAAACATCCTGTCATTTTAAAATAAATAACATTGGTGTTTTTTTTCTCCTCTTTACAGGAACAAAATGGCAACACCATCCAAAGAAGCTAAATACCTAGAAAGCAAAAGAGGGAACAGACTACTGAACTATAGTGGGTATGTTTATTGTAAGGAGAGACTATCTGAACCCAGATGTCATTGGATGTGTGTGCAATATTACTCAACCCATTGCACAGGCAGAGCGATTACCCTTGGTGACACTGTTTTAAAAACCACAGACCATAACCACTCTGCCTCTGCAATGGAGATTGAAGTTCGCGAAAAAATAAATGAAATTAAAGTTATTGCATCCACCTCAAATGAACCCTGTGGTTCACTTTTAAGGGAGGTATCACAACAAATACCCCCACATGTTGCAAGTAGTATGCCCACAATACCTAATTTGAGAAGAATTATACAACGTCAAAAACAGACAAGTAATCCACAAAGAGTAACACCCCAAATATACTCTGACATTATAATTCCACCTGCACTACTCTCTATCACTTCTTCAAATGAACATTTCCTACTGCATGATAAAGAAAACCCTCAAAAAAGAATATTAATATTCAGCACAGCACAAAATTTAGTACGGTTAGAAAACAGTGATATTTGGATGATGGATGGAACGTTTAAAAGCACGCTCCATCCATCCATTCAACCAAATATACACTGTCTACGCATACATTAACAATACAGTAATTCTCTTAATATGCAGTTTACTACCTGATAAACAATCCTCAACATACACTGAATTTTTATCAGTGATAAAATCAAAAACATCTAACAAAAGCCCTTGAAAAGTAATAATTGACTTTGAAATTTCTATGATTAATACAATTACAAAATACATATCCAGAAACCCAAATTCAAGGATGGTTTTTCACTTTTCTCAGGCATATTGGCGCAAACTTCAAAAAACGTCCTTAATTGAGGATTATATATCAGACAGTAAACTACAGTTTGAACTTAAAAAACTAAGGGGCCGATTACGATGGCGGGAAGTCCGCCACTGCCGGGCCGGCGGAGAGGACCGCCAGCCCGGCGGTGGCGGACTTCCCGCCATTACCCTGAATATTCCCACCTCCAAATTAGGATGGCGGTGGGAATGGGAAAGGTACCTTTTCCACCCGCCATGCGGGATTCAGTACCATGGGGAAATGGAGGCAGTGCAGTGCAGGCACCGACGTGGGCATTATGATGCCTGTCTTTTGCAGCAGAGTTCCTGCCGCAAAAAGACAGGTGGAGAATGCCTTTGGGGGCCCGTTGCGGGTCCCCGGGGGGGGGGGTGCTGCACATGGGGGTACCCATGGGGGTACCCCCCTGCATGTGCATGTACAAGGTGGCAGGCACCTCACGGTGCCTGCCACGTTGTACATACACATGCAAAACTTGTATTTTTACACTGTGGCGGGTGCTAACACCCTCCGCAATGTAAACATACAGGATGCGCCCGCCCGGGCGCATCCTAATTCGTTTTGCGGGACCGCCGCACCTATGGCGGGCGGTCCCTTTTGTAGCAGCGATGGCAGGCGGACTTTGCCATCATAATCGCCCCTAACTGCCCTTTGCTTTGTTCCTCCTGATTGTGTAGACGAGTACTACACCTAAATTACTGAATCTGAGTATTTTACAGCAAATGAAGAAAAATTGGCACCTATACTAAATTATTTTGAAGACACATGGATTGGCCATATAAGCAGGTCGGGTCACAGAAGAAGACCACGTTTCAATGTGGAGTGGTGGAACTGTTACTCAACCTGCTAAGAGGGAGGAGCAAAGACAAACAATGCCATAGAGCATGGGTACTCACAAACTTTCTCCCGGGGGCCAGATTTACAGTGTGGTTTTTGCTGAGGGCCGCACTGGTGGGGGCGGGGTCAGAGGGTGAGGGGGCAGGGCTGAGGCAAAACAAATTGTGACCAGGAGGTTAAACACAGGTCCCCACGACAGACGCCTTCGTCCACTGAGCCACTAGATCCAGCATACATACATCTCTCTCTCTCTCTCCCTCCCTCCCTCTCTCTCTCTGTCTTCCTCTCTCTCCCTCCCTCTGTCTCCCTCCCTCTCTCACCCTCCCTCTGTCTCCCTCCCTCCATCTCCCTCCCTCCCTCCATCTCCCTCCCTCCGTCTCCCTCTCCCTGTCTCCCTTCCTCTGTCTCCCTCCCTCTGTCTCCCTCCCTCTTTCTCCCTCTGCCCTCCCTCTGCCTCCCTCTGTCTCCCTCCCTCCCTCTGCCTCCCTCCCTCTCTCTCCTTCCCTCTCTCTCCCTATCTCTCCCTCCCTCCTTCTGTCTCCCTCCCTCTGTCTCCCTCCCTCTCTCTCCCTCCCTCTGTCTCCCTCCCTCTCTCTCCCTCCCTCTCCCTCCCTCTGTCTCCCTCCCTCTGTCTCCCTCCCTCTCTCTCCCTCTCCCTCTGCCCTCCCTCTATCTCCCTCCGCCCTCCCTCTGTCTCCCTCCCGCTCTCTCCCTCATCTGTCTCCGTCTGTCTCCCTCCGTCGCCCTCCCTCTGTCGCCCTCACTGTCTCCCTCTCCCTCTGTCTCTCTCCCTCTCTGCCTCCATCTCTCTGTCTCTCTCTGTCTCTTTCTGTCTCCCTTCCTCTCCCTCCCTCTGTGTCCCTCCCTCTGTGTCCCTCCCTCTATCTCCCTCCCTCTGTCTCCCTCCCTGTCTCTCTCCCTCTGTCTCCCTCCCACTGTCTCCCTCTCCCTCTCCCTCTCTCCCCCTCCCTCTCTGCCTCCCTCTCTCTGTCTCTCTCTGTCTCCCTTCCTCTCCCTCCCTCCCTCTGTCTGTCACCCTCCCTCCCACTCCCTCCCTCACCCACTGTCATCTCACTCTTGTGTGTATGTGTGTGTGTGTGTGTGTCTGTGTGTGTGTGTCTGTGTGTGAGTGTCAGTGTCAGCCTTCAGCCCGGGCTGAGACAGCTTCCTCAGCGCACACAAACAGCCGCACCGAGTACTTCACCGGTCTTTAAAAGACCATTTACATGTTATTGAGGCTTTGTTGTATTCACCTCTTAGCTCCCCTGCATCTCCACTCTGACAATCACTGCTCCCCCGGCCCCCACAGAGCAGAGTCTCTGAGTCCAGCGCTGCTGCGGCAGTGTTTGCTAACACTATTTAAAAAATGTTTTAAACACAGGTACATGTCTGCAAAGTCCGCGGGCCGCCAGGGAAGGCTTGCAGGGCCGCTGGCAGGCCGCGGGTTGTACTATGAGTACCCATGCCATAGAGGGATGGCACAACTCCTTCAATAAAGCAATTGGAAAACCTCATCCTAATTTCTATAATTTTTTGGAAATTTTGAAGAAGGAGCAAAGTTTCCAAGAAACGATAATGGAGCAATCATTAACCGGTAGTCTAAACCCACGTATTTCTAACAGAACTAAAGAAATGTCAGAAAGACTATTGGGTTTAATGCAACAATTTTCGTTGCAAGTGGTTTCAAACTACCTGGATAATCTTGCACACATCCTACACTTTTAAAACACATTGGGGTGCATTAGTATGGCGGGCGGACCGCCCGCAATGCGTGAGGCGGTCCTGCATCAACAATTAGGATGCCCCCGCCACACTGGTGGGTGCATCCCACCTTTGTAACATTGCGACAGGCGGTGCTCAAAGCACCTCCCGCACCAATGCCACAAATGCAAGTTGTGCGTTTTAATGAACAACGTGACAGGCACCGCACAGTGCCTGCCACGTTGTACATTGAAATGCAGGGGGGTGCCATAGGTACCCCCCATGTGCACCCCCCACCCCCCAGAATCCCTGGGGGCCCGCTATGGGCCCCCATAGTTGAAGACCGCATGCCCACGGAAAGGCATTCCACCAGCATGATGCTAATATGGATGGTGGTGCCTGCAGGGCACCACCACCATATTCCTGGGCTTTTCCGCCCGGTAGGCAATTGGGCGCATTGCCTACCGGCAGAAAACCCCTTGGACGGTCTACCTGTCCGCCGGGGTCCCCCCCACCATGGTAATGAGGTGGGAGGAATTTATATGCGGGCGGTGGTTTTTGGCGGGCGGATAGCCACCGCCATATGGGGGGTGGCGATCCGCCCGCTATCCTAATGACCCTCATTATGTTTACTTGTCTGTTTTAACCTATTATGTCAACTCCTACTAATTCAATTGGCCATATAAACAAATATTAAAATTAAAAATTAAAGTCAGGTCTTCTTACCTTCAGAATTCTTCCATTTTAAACTGTTGAACTTACATACCATCCAAGACTTCACCAAGAGTCCTTTTATTCTTTAATCCATAATAAATAACAAATAATCCATGTAAACAATCCATTACCCGATGAAAAAGATGTTAATATGCACAGTAAAATAAGTGCATACATGAAAAAACATACCCAATATTAAAAATCCAGAAAATAAAAAAAAGCAAAAAAATCCAATGATGCAATCCGATCATAAGGCAAATCCAAATACTTTTAGAAATCCTTTCAAATCCAAAATGAGGACACCCAAGAAAAAAATCCCGAACAGTACGTTTTTTGTAAATATAAAAAAACGCCAACATTTTCCAAAAATCAATCCATCAAAACCCAAAATCCTGTCAAAATTAAGTTATTAGCACATCCAAAAGATGTTACATTTTAAACAATGTATAAATATATCTACCCGTGTATATAATGAAAATGTGTTCCTTATTAAACAACGTACCGCTAAACCAATAAAGTACACATTTTCAAACACTTTTGTTAAATTAAGTACTTCATATATATATAACATCAAGTACTTAACTAACAAAAACTATTCTAGAAAAAAACAAGAGCGGACGTGGGCCTACTACTGCAACATGTAATAGCGGGAATCAATTTGTGAAAACACAATAAACCTACGTAAAAAACATTTACTAACTAAATATACCTCCCTCCTCTCTCCTTACAATAAACAATACCACTACACTATGGGGCCCATTACGATGTCGGGCGGATCGCCACCGCCATTGGGGCGGTGGCGATCCGCCCGACATCCATGCCCGCCCGCCACCCATTTCCCTGCCGCCATATTACTATGGCAGGGGGTACCGCGGCGGACGGAAACACCGCCCCCGCTTTTCCGCCCCGGTCGCCTTGCGGCCGGGGCGGAAAATGGTTAATATGGTGGCGGTGTCTATCAGACACCGCCAGCCATGTTAGGTTAGGCTTAAAACAATGCCTTTCCGGAAAGGCATGCGGTCTTCACTTCGCGGGCCCCCTGCGGGCCCCCGGAGTGAAGGCCAGGTGGGGTGTGCACACGGGTGTCACCTGTGGTACCCCCCCTGCATTTGCATTAACCAAGCGGCAGGCACCGCACAGTGCCTGCCGCTTTGTTACTGCAAATGCATTCATGCATTTTTAGCATTGTGGCAGGCGGTGCTCTCAGCACCGCCCGCCACAATGCTAAAAATGCAGGATGCGCCCACCACAGTGGCAGGTGCATCCTAATACCCCCCATAGGACCCCCGCCCTTATGCCGGGCGGTCCCAATGACCAATAGGATGGCGGGTGGACTAAGTCCGCCCGCCATCCTAATGGACCCCTATGTATTTTAATAATGTAAATGTATCTTACCTTAACGCAGCTCTCCCTTGCTTCTGTTCTCTCCAGCGACGCTCTCCGTAGTGATGAAAATCACTTCTACGCGTTGACGTCACATATTTCTGTGAAAATGAAAAAAGGACTATTTCTCTCATTAAAACCAATGAAAAAGTGTGTGAAACTTATTCAAAAGTGTATTTTAAAATGTTGCAATACTGAATAAAATGTAAAAACATAATGAGTTAAATATTATTAAATATAACTGATTTGTTTATATTTTTTTCTGAATTTATTGCAAATATGCTAAAAATGTGTAATAATCAATAAAAAATTAAAAAACAAGTTAACTGTTTTCTATTTCTATATAAATGTTTATTAATGTTTATTTTAAATAAAAATTGAAAATTCATTAGCGTTATTTAAAATGTGTTATATATATATAATATTTTTTATTTGCTTAATAATTTACATATGCTTTGCATTGTTAGATATATAGTATAAGTCACAATTTACTTTTAACAATAACAATTTTTTACCTTATTAATAAATACTTCGTACAATTATAAAAAAAGCTAAATATTTATACATTTGTATTTTTAAAATAAAGTGTATATCAAAAAAATTCATTTTAAACCTAAAAATTAAATATCTACCTATATAATTGATACCTGAGTATTTTTTATATCATTATTAATATTAAAGATTTCTATAAATACATCCATATTAATTTTAATAGTGTAATTTTTATTAATACCCGAGTATTAATTTACAAAAAAACTGTAGCCTACACCTTTAAAAAATTAAAAAAATGTTCCCCTAAAAATAATGTTTCCTAACTAAATTAATATTTGAATATTAATGTATTAATAAAAAATCTAAAAATTGAAAAATTACTTTAAAAAAAATAATCTTTATATCAAAATAATTAATTTGTATATTTACCTACACAATTAATACCCGAGTACTTTTGATATCATAATTAATATTACATATTTCTATAAATATATCCATATAATTATAATAGTAGCATTATTATTAATACCTGAGTATTAATTTACTAACATATTTAGCCTACACCGTAAAAACGAATTTTAAAATATTCCTCTAAAAATATTATATTTACCAACTAAATTAATATCTTGATATTTTTTTTTACTATAACAAAATTATTTCTAAAAAAAATCCATATTAATTTCTACTGTAGCATTAATATTAATACCTGAGTTTTAATTTACTCATAAATAACTATTATCAAATATATAAATATATTTTTTTATTTTGTAAATAAATAAAAATTACATTTTTCAACATCAATCATATAAAAGTTATAACAAAAACTTACCATACTATACTTACCAATGCATTGTAAAAGCATGCGTTGTACCTACATATGCGTAGGTTATAGTATGCGTTGTAAATTCCTGCGATGTAACTGTTCCTGCGTTGTAAAAGTTGTGTTGTAAAGGCATTGCGTTGTAATGCCTGCGTTGTAAAGGATGTTTCCCATTATTATTAAGCATATCAAAGTGCTATCTGAATTCTCAGACTTTTCCGTCCCAAATCCTCATGAGAAATCCAATAAATCTCACCATAATATATGTTTTTTTTTTTATATTTCTCATTCCTTTCTTCCCATGCTGTCTCCTACTCCCCACAGCCCATAGTTAGATTTGCGTGGCACATTAGATTCCTGTAGCTGTTCTGTAGTTTGTCTCTACAAATGGGGACTAACCCTTAAATTCTAATGTGCTGAACCTTTTTTTTAATTTGGGGCAGTTCCCGCGTAACCTTCACTATAAAATGTTTTTCAAAACACTTCCAAGCAAGCTTTGCATACTTTTCCCCCAAATATGAGGTTTCTAAAGGTACCCTGCGTAGTTTTCACAAATATTGTGGATTCTAAAGATACACAGGGTTATGAATTACCAGAGAGAACCAAGAAAATAGCCAGAAAATATCAAATATATATATATATTTTTTAAATTGGAAAAAGTGCATGTATTGCTTCACCCTCTCAAATAATAGGAAATACCGCCCTCCCACACAGAGGCTCAAACACGACGAAGCAATAAAAACAAAACACCACCAGGAAAGTACTTGAATGTGCACACTCTCACATCACAATGTCAATAATAAAAAAATAAATCACTTCAACGGCTGCAAACTTATTTTTTTTCCGAGGCAAACAAAGAATTTATTAACAAATGTAATACAAATCAAATCATTAGTCATTAAGTATTGAAATCTCACATCAATATTACAGATTTAGATAATCAATTAATCAATATTTAAAAATATGCTAAAATAGAGCATTAGTAAGAATTACAAATAGGATGCAGAATCTTTATGTTCATGTTTAGTGGTCTTATATAGCGCATAGCTGCCCAGGGGCTTCCCAGCAGTGAAAAGCAGATGATAACAGGTGGAGCATTGAGTTATCCAAGGAACAGCCATGTCTTCGGTTTTTTTCTGAAGCTTATCTCATCTGTGAGTAGTCTTAGTACTTTAGGCATGGAGTTCCAGAGCTTTGGCACTAGGTGCGAGAATGATCTTCCTCCCCATCTAGATCGCTTTATCCTTGTGTTCTTGATGAGACGATCTGAGGAGAATCTCAGAGCTCTTTCAGGTGTGTATGGGGTGATGAGTGCTCTGAGAGGAGCCGGCCCTTTGCCCTTCAAAGCTTTATGTGCTATACATAACTCTTTAAATTTGACCCTGGCTTGAACCGGTAGCCAGTGAAGAATTCTCTGTGCACCTTTCGTTGATTCATGCCTGGGTATGCTTCTAAGTAGTCTGGCTGCTGCATTTTGTACCACCTGCAGTCTGCTCACCACGTATTTGGGTGATCCCAGGAAAAGAGAGTTCCTGTAATCCAAACGCGAGACCACAAATGATGTACAGCTGGTTTGTTTCATATAGAATATCCCTTTTCTAAATTAAGGTAAGTTAAGTTGAGAAAAGCATCCAGTTTAAGCAAAAAGAATAAGGTGTTAGCTTCAGAAAACCAAATGAAGGTTTCTAATGAGATAATAAGAATACTCAGACTTGTAGCTTTTGCACCTCAGTCATGGAAATTTCCATAGGTGAGAAAGATTTTTTGATGCAATATCAGTGAGCACAATGTGTGCGAGATGCAGTAAGCAGGGGGACTCCTTGAATGACAGACTGAGTCGTTTTCCTCCCTAGTCTAAGCAACACACAATAATATAATTCAACAAAAAATTTGTTGCAACATTTCAGTTGGGTCCCACTCCTGTGAACCAATCATTTCCTACCAAGCTCTGGGAGCAGGCAAACTTCCATATTTCTCAGCTATGACAATGGTGCAAACATGACTACATCTTTGAGTTGTTCCATTGGACAGCATCTTGTGATTCAGACAGCTCTTCCTGGCACCTTCCTTCACTTCCCAATGAGAACCTCACTATCAGTTGTCTGATGAAGAAAAAATAAGTATTCACTGGCTAACATAAAAAAACATCTGGAAGAATACAGCACCTGCAGTATGAAGAAAAGAAACACATCTTGTGCAAAACAACTGTATACATATGAAAGCAGGACTCTTAGCCTTACTTATAAAGTTGACATTCAAAATGATATTAACCTCTTCCGTGCTCATGACGGAACCACTCCGTCACAAGCACAGCGCGCCCGTGGCTCGTGACAGAGTGGTTCTGTCACGAGCATGGCGGCGCCGCGCGGACCCCCTCCCCCCCAGCGCCGCTGCGGAATTACCACTGCGGCCAAGGGGTTAATAGTGAGCTAACTCATTTAATTTCGATATGTTGACTCGAGTATTTACTTATGATAGCCAATTGTGGTTACCTGCTACAAATTACATTGTTTGATTTCAAAATACTGTATTGATTTCGACAAGGAATACAGAAAGCGTTTTACATATGTAGCCATAAAGTGAGGGTAATGCGCCTTTATGGATAACATGAGACTAACCCAAGCAATCAATGATAGGAGAAGAAAGGACAGGCAAGAGAAGGAAAAAAAGGAGAGAAAGGAGAAGGGAAGGAAGAGGAGTGGTTAGGCGAGCTGTATCATCGCTTTAGCATTTTTATGCATATGTTGGCACATGGGCACCCGATATTGTCAGGGTTTACCTAGTATAACAGCCTAGTACATCTACCAATGAACATTACACTTAAGTACAGTTATACAGGTTGAACGACAGTAAAGTCACAGGGTATGAATCTGTGGTAAACATTTTGTTCATGGAGGTTCATAAGAGTCTAGAAACGTGTCCAAACAGTTCCACAGCGTCCTGGGTGATGGTTTCCATGGAGAGTTTTGTAATGCTATGTTGTCTACCCCTCTGAGATGGATGATCCAGTTTATCCAGCTTATATAAGATGTCTTACTCGTGTCCTTCCAGTTATCAAAAACCATTTTCACCACAGAGGTTAGTAACAGATCTAGTACATCTTTGTCAGAATCAGATCTCAAGTTTGTGCTTATACAGGCTATGGGTAGATTGATGGAGTCTCTGACCATAGTACATTTAAACAAACCAGTTATGAAGGCGAAGATTTTGTACCAGAACAGTTTAAATAAGGTACACTTGAAGATAAGATGGGCTAAGTCCCCTGTGTCTCGTTTACAGTTGCAGCATGTTGCGTCACCCCGGAGCCCTATTGCGAATAAACGGGCAGGGGTCCAAAATGCCTTATGTAGTAGCCAGTATTTGGTTTGGGAGAGAATAGGGGAGATCTTATTTTGTGAGACGGATCTCCACAGTGAGGACCAATCTTGTTCTTTTGGTGGGTCCGGAGACGGTTGCCCCCGAAAGGATATAGTCTTATCACTAAGGTGGATAATTTTGATTTTGTAAGGGCTGGTCTGATTTTCAGGAAGTTGTAGAATTCATTGTCAGCTAGGCTATACCTCGATTGTAGGTCTGAAAATGTAACTGGATATGTGGCGTTTTCTTTGTTGATAAGGGAAGAGGATTCCTTTCTTAATCCATGTGTTAAAGGTTAGGCTTTTGCCTTTGTACAATATCTTGCTATTGGCCCAGAGTGATTCCATTTTGTACCCTTTAATACTATTCTCCAGATTTTTATCAACCTTAAGTAGTGCAATTTTTGTGTTTTTAAAAATGGACTTGGAGGTTTGTGGATATAGTCTAATTGTTGTTAGGAGTGCAAGGGGGCTTAGGTTGTTAAGGATGGCCCTCTCTACCTCTAGCTAGGCCGGGGTGTAGCCGGAAGGTGATGCGATCCAGTATGAGCCTTGTTTCACCAGGAAAGCCAACTGATATAGTCTTAAATACGCTAGGTTCACCCCTCTTAGCGTTTTATCCAGTCTTCATTTTTTTATACTAATCCTTGCTTTCTTCCCGCACCAGAGGAATTTAGAAATGAGGATATCTAGTTTGCGGTGGAAGTCGTCTGTAAGAAGGAGCAGGAGCATACTGATGGGGTAGTTAACCATTGGGTTGTTCCTCATTTTGATAGTTTCGAGTCTTCCCACCAGGTAATGAATTTTGGTGACCAAGAGTCCAAGAGCTTCTTTATCTTGTCTGGTAATGTTTTCTCATTCTGGTGTAGGGTGCCTATTAAGTTGCTACCAAATTTGATCCCTAAGTATTTGATATAGCCTGTTTGTCATGTTAGCCCAGAATCTCCCAGGATGTCCTTCGTACAATGGATGTTTAATGGTTTGAGTTCTGATTTCTCTCTGTTGAGTTTGTACCCTGAAAAGCCGGAATATCTTGTTAGGGTATCCATCAGGGCTGCAATTGATGCCCTCGGTTGTTCTGTTACGATTAGTATGTCGTCTGCGTAGGCGGCAAATTTTATTTGGACGCCATTGATATCCACCCCCTTAATGTTAGAGTTTGATTTGATGCCCCGGATAAGGGGTTCCAATGCCAATAAAAATAAGGAGGAGATAGTGGGCAGCCCTGTCTAGTACCTTGTTGTAACATGAAGGGGTGAGAGAGCAAGCCATTAACGACAATACGGGCTGATGGATTCTCATAAAGGGCCACAACAATACGTATATAACCCTCACCTTGATTGAAAGATAGCATGCATCATTCTAAAATAGCCCAGGAGACCCTATCAAAGGCATTCTCGGCGTCCAAGGTGATAGCTACTGACCGTTCAGCTTTAATGGCAGCCTGCTCTATAATGTGGCACTGTAGACGAGTGTTATCGTTAGAAATGCGAGTACGGAGTAAGCCAACTTGGGAGTTACTTATTAGTTTTGGTAGGGCAGAGTTGAGTCTGACCGCTAAGAGATTTGCGTATATTTTGCAGTCCACGTTAATCACGACATAGGCCTATAGTTTTTCGGTGATAGTTGGTCCTTGCCCTCCTTCGAAATGACTATTATGTTTGCTTCCAACATAGTGTATGGCGTGGTCCCCTTTGATGCTGTGTGGTTAAAAACTTGTTTCATGGTTGGTTTTAGCTGGTTTAACCACTTGGATGCTAAGGCTGTTTTCGATCATTAATGCAATTTCCATTGAAATCAATGGAAACTCCATGACGAGTTACCCTTGTCATTAGCATCCAAGTGGTTAAGAAGGTCTTGTAGGAAGAGGCTGTAAACCCGTCCGGGCCAGGGGCTTCGTTGTCTTTTAGAGATTTGACTGCCATTTCAATCTCTGTGCAGCTCATTTCCTGTCCTAACCTAAGTTTCTCTTATATATTTAGTTGCGGCGGTTGAGTTTTTCGAGGTATTTGGTACACTCTTCTAAGTTTAGGGTCTGATAATTTTTATAGAGTTCCTGATAGAATTCTTTAAAGGTCCTAAGGATGTCTTCATGTTTGGTACGGGTTTTATTGTTAGAGTATTTAATGGATGAGATGACAAACTGGTTCTGTTTGTGTTTGAGATAGGACACAAGAAGTCTCCCTGCTTTGTTAGCTTCACATAGGTTAAGCGCTTTATATTTATTAATCCATAACCCTGGCCTCTCACTTAGGATTTTGTTGTATTCATATTTCTTTTGTGATAGTAATGCGAGGAGCTTGCTATCGTGTAAGGAAGTAGCATGGGTCTGTTCTAAATTTTTGATCTCCTGTTCAAGCTAGGTTAATCTCAGATTTGTACTCTTTTGATTTTTGACTTGATTTCAATTATTGTACCCCTGATAGTAGCTTCCAGTGCATCCCAGAGTGTATTAGTGCTAGTCTCCGGAGTGTCATTATGTTTAAGGTAGTCTATTATAGCTTCCTCAATCTTTTTTTATCTGCAGGGTCTGAAAGTACATCGCTGTCGAAGCGCCATCTCTTTGGCTCAGATTCATTGTGACATCCAGCCAGTTTTAAGCTAATGCACGAGTGGTCCGACACTAGCCTTGGGGCTATGTCTGTGTGTTTGATTAGTCATGTGTGGGAGCCATAGATGAGGATATAATCTTTCCTGGTGTATGAGTTGTGGGGATTAGAGTAGAAGGTGTAGCCTCTAGTGTCTGGATGTTGGAGCCGCCACACGTCTTTAACGTTACATTTTGAGCAGATATTTTGTAATACAGCATGTGACCTCATAGGGTGGTATTGACAGGTGGATAGTCTATCCGTTATGTGGTCTAATGGGATGTTAAACTCTCCCGCTACTACCATGAGCTTATTTTGGGGGAACCCTTCCAGCATGCTGGACACCTCAGACCAAAAGGCTGGGTCATCCGTATTGGGTCTGTATATGTTTGCTACATGAATTAGCTCTTTCCACCTTCTCAGATGTGTGACCAGGATTCTGCGCTTGTTATCATGAGATTGGGAGTCTAGCAAGATGTTGGATCTTTTTGATATTAGAGTAATTACCCCGTTTCTTTTTATCAGCAGGCGAACAAGCCAACTGTGAGATCCAATTACTTCTAATGAGTTTGGCATCGTCCAAAGACAGCTTTGTTTCCTGTAGTAGGATTATATCCCCTTTAGTTTTGGCTAGGTAGTCCAGACTTTTTCGGCGCTTGATTGGGTGGTTAAGATCTTTGACATTTAGGGACACTATGTTGAGGTCAGATGCCAGGGTGAGTGTGTTATTGCAGGCCATCAGTTAGGATGTTATGTGGTAGACACATCAGTTCTAATCTTAAGGAGCCAAAGATTGCTACCCTGACCCAGGAGGAAAAAATGACAGGAGCTTGGCCGTTACCCCCCTCCCCACTAGGCATAGTTCGTCTGAATTTTCCATGTGCCTTGAATACAGTCTACACAGCTTTTTCCGGTACACTTGCGTTCCAGAACTCACCGATTGGTCATGCAACAAGAAGTGCCAAACACTGTTTTTCGAAGAAAAAGAGGTAAAAAAGGGAAAAGAAGCTAGAAAATAGAGAAAACAAATACTGAGAAACCCTGAGGTGGGTATCCAGTCACTACAGGGAGCATTCTGCAACCTCTGGGGTTTCTCCCCCCCCACTCCCCCCTCCCACCTCCCCCATCCCCGCAAACCTCGTATGTAGGAGGTGCGACGGCAGGATCATCATTCCGTCTCACGGAGATCTACTGTTGCAATAAAACTGTATCGTAAATCTCCCTGTGAGTATACTTGGCCTAGTTACCTGCAAGGCACTGAACGAGAAAGAGAAGTAGGCCCTCTGGCCCTGAGTCTAAAGTTATTTGACACATCTCATCTCAATTACTGTGTCCATAGTCAGAGTCACTTGTAATGAAATTAGAGGATATGCATATGGGACCATAGAATATTTGATATCTTCGCTTGTCGTGATGCCAGCATCGTAGGATGTATGTTAGCATGAGGTAGATAATGTGGTAGGTTTTGGATAAGTTTCCTTATTAGTTGCGGTTATTATTAGTTGTTTAAGAGAGCTTAGCCTGCCCAAGGAGGTACTGGCTTACCTCCTCAACCGTGCCAGGGTCTGTAGAAGATCTGCTCTTGCTAGAGGCAGATTGGGAAGCCTCCATGTCGTGAACTGTTGGGCCTTCCAGAAACAACGCAAGCTCCTTAGGATCATTGAAGTAGTGCTGTCTACCGCCATTGGTTACCCTGAATTTGGTGGGGCCAACGAAGGAGAACAGCAAGTTCTTACTTCTGAGTTTGTCGCGTAGGGCAAGAAATCCCTTCCTGGTGTCCACTGTAAGCTTAGAGTAGTCTTGTGTGAAAATGATCTTATGTCCATTCCAGATAATCTGGTGATTTTTCTGTGCGTGGTTAAGGATTGCTTCCGTGTGTTGGGATCTCAGTGGTTTGCAGATAATAGGCCGGGCTGTTTGTCTTGCCATGTGTTTCAAGGGGGTACTCTGTGCGCACGGTCTAGTTCAAACTGGCAGTCGAACTTTACATTGGTGAGTTTTGGAATCCAGTCCTCAAGAAAGGCTAGACAGGAGCCCCTGGGTCTTCCGCGCCCTCTGGGACTCCCAGAATACGGATGTTTCCCTGCCGATTACGGTCTTCCATCTCCGCTGTTTGTCTTTGTAGCGTTGAGGTAATTTTTGTCAAGGCCTTCACCTCATGGCTTGAGTTGACGGTGTTGTCCTCTATATCACTGATTCTTTGCTCGGCTGCTGTTAGCCTGTTATTCACTGTGTTTAGGTCAGCCCTGAATGCCGCTATTTTAAGTTGAATAGCGTCAGTGGTATGCTTTGTGGATTTAGCTAAGTCGTGGACATCTGCTAGTTTTTTTAGTATCATGTCCAGGGTGCTGTTAATGTCCGGCTTTATTTTGAGAGGGGAGTCTGAGATTGCTGGCTCCCCCTTACTCTTTTTTGTTGTTGTTGAAGTAGTCTAGATTCTCTGTCCGCCATTTTTGCTTTCCGTGGGATTTCTTTGGTGCTTTTTTGGTGCCCCTTTGAAGTCTACTGGGCTCTCCCAATACCTCCTGCAGATATCTTCCTGCTGGTATCTTCCAGACGGTCCTCGTGGTTCCCTCGTGATGGCTTGTGTTCTGGCGGGTTTTTCTTTGGGTTTTCTGTGGGTCGCTACCTCTTAACCCCTGCACGCCCTGATATGCTTCAGTTTATTCCCCTTGGCAGAGAAAACCTCTGCCAGGAGTCAGAGTGTCATAGCGGCTGCCCCTTTGGTAGCAGGCATCAGTCAGCATACACTCATGCTTGGAGAGAACACGGAGTGTCCAGCTAGCGGTACTTGTTTAGGGTCGACCCGGTGCTAACTCGCCAGTGTGACAATATTCCGGCAGGTCCCTTGGTCACTTTGCATGGTCACTTGCGTGGTCTGGCGTGCTGGAGGCTCGGACCTTATCAGTGACGCTGTGTGGTAGATGCCATTTTGAGGTTCAGTCCCCCGGCGACCGGCAGTTTCACTTTCGATTTCACTTTCCCTTTAATAGGTGACCACAGAAAAACATTAAATATCTCTGAGCCCCCGATCGCGCAGCACCGCTTTTACCGCCCTGTGTTGCTTGTATTCGTATGGCACCCAACCGCTTTCAGCAGCCCCCATCAGCGCTTTGTAGCAGTGTAGCAGTGCAGAGCTTAAACGATCTTAGCCACCATTTTGCCTGCCATTACCTGCTCCGGGTAGAGTCAAGGTAGAGTCAGCTGGGCGTGCATGGTATCTCCTCTGCACCAATGATTATCATTCTCTCTCTACTGTGGTGCGCGGTACCTTAGCGAGAGACAGTTTCCAGCACCAGACTTTGTTCTGGCAAGAGAACAGGCTAGGGTCGTGGACCAGGGTCAAATCGGACTCGATAATTCTCACCTCGGTGCCTACTCTAACCAGGGAGCACACTCGGCAACTCTGGGCATCAAGCTTGCCTCATCTCTACAACGGCCCCCCACAGACGCTGGGGATGCCTGGTTTCACCTTGGAGATACCCAGAAAGGGACCATCTCACAGAGAAAACCAGGACGGGTTCCCCAGCGGTCTTCAGCGCCAGGATACTCCTTGGAGTCGCAGTGCGCTTTACAAGTACACCCACATTTACATTTACATTTACATTTACATTTATATTTACTAACCGCTGTTGCTGAGCCCTAGCATAATCCTCTTGAGCGCTCGAGCCCCCCACCCAAAGCGAGCAAGAGAGATATAGCGTACCTTCTGGTAGCTGCTCGCATCCTTCAGCAGACGCTTTGACCGCCGGTGCTCTGAGCTTACAGCTGTGTTTCCCTTAGGTTTTGGTTTTGAGAACGCTGGGTCCCCATTTTGCTCTTGCGTCTCGCTCCTCCTTTCCGAGGAACAACATCGGGTTGGGTCGGGAGACGGGATTCTTCTGCCTCGTAGACCTCGTTTAGTCCTTTAAATAAACCGACCGCCATTTCGCTTACCCAATCTAGTGTAAATATCCCCCCCTCACTATATCAGCACACCGCGTCACTACCGTCTGTGTAAAACGATTGTACAGCACAGTAGCACTGGTGTCCCCTGCACTCCCCTGGTTTTCCCGAAGGGCAAATATTAAAAGCGGCCCCATTTCTGACAGTCTGTCCTTTTCTTTCTCTGCCCGGCTGAGACCGAGAAGAACCCCCTCCCCGGAAGAGTGAAGCTGGCCCTGACTGAGTACAGGAGGGGTTACCTAAAGAGAACCTGTCAAGAGCAATAGCAGGACCGCACCCTACGCCATCACGGATCACGGGGACTTCCAAAGAGTTAGACTGTCATCAAGATATAAAAAGACCTTAACTAAAATAAAACCTTACATACCCAGATCTAGTCTACGTTACCGGTCTGGTCCCACGCTATCAGTGGTGTCAGAAGTGGGATCAGCCACTTCCATCCCGCAACAGAAGATGGACCAAGTAATTCAGCACCTCATAAAGGGACAAGAAAAGCTAGAATGGGCAGTTGAGAGCCAAATGACATCAGCCCAAGCCGACAGAGAGGTTTTCAAAACCACCATCATGGCTCAATTGGAAGGCCTAACCAAAGCTGTACAAAGCCCCAGCACCATACCTAGTGGGGAAAGAAGAGGACCCCTGGCACATCCGTCAGAAGTATCATTGCAGAGGTATAACGCAGGGGAGGACCCTGATGCATTTTTGACTAACTTTTAACGTGCTGCTAGGGCCTACAGTTGGCCTGAGGACAAATGGCCCTTCTTTCTAGCCCCATTGTTAACAGGGGAGGCTCAGCCGCATACCAGGTGGCCAATGCCACCGGGAATACGCCTTACTCAGAGATAAATGAAATAATTTTAGACCACCTAAGGTTAGACGCCGAGGCGTATCGTGTACGATTCCGAAAAGAAAAAGGGATACAAGGAGAGAACCTCAAAAAGTGAAACCGATTAGAATGGATCCTCCCTTCAAGGGCCCCTAATGCTTCGAATGTGGCAAATGGGGCCATATCGCACGTCTGTGTCCTAGAAGGAAACCCCCCGAAGAACCTATGGAGGTGGGGTATATACCTAAAGCTGTGATGTACACCGCGGAGATGGGACCTTCCTTCTATGTAAGGGTAATCGTCAACCATCATCAAATAAGGGCTCTGTTGGATTCGGGGTGTAGAGTCAGTCATTCGAAAGAACCTAGTGCTTCCCCAGCAGATCATCCCCAACTCCGTAGTATACATTAGGTGTGTACACGGGGACGTGAAACCATATCCCTTGGCACACATTACACATCACCCCCACTGGGAGAACACCCTGCACAGTGAGAGTAGGATCAGTGGATTCTCTTCCTGAAGATCTCATTATAGGGGTAGACAACACCGATTTCCTGGCCTTATTTCAGAGAGAAATTATGGAGCACAAACAAAAGAAGCCCATCACCTGCCCAGCCCTCTTGACTACAGAACCGTGGCTGCTAGACCGTAGTTTTCACTTCGCGCAGGCCAATGATGCATCCCTATTCAACGCTTGGGAAATGGCGCAGGTGGAACAATCCCTTCCTAGTAACACCTTTCCTAAATTTCTGATACAAAATGATCTACTCTATAGGTTGGGTAAGGACACAGATGCCCCATAATTATTGGTTCCAAGGGAATTCCGGGAGCAAATCCTTTTTTATGCCCACACCCACCTAACGGCCGGACACTCAGGCACTGAAAAAAACGACACAAAACCTATTAAAACTTTTTTATTGGCCAGGAATTTATAAGGAAGCAGAAGAGTATTGCAAACAATGTGATATATTCCAAAAAAGGAACATGTATAGACCCCCGGCGGTCCCCTTTCAACCTCTCCCCATTATGGGGCATCCCTTCGAAAGGGTCGGCATGGATATTATAGGGCCTCCACCCCTGCACGGCCAAAGGTCATTCCTATGCCCTAGTCATAGTGGACTATGCAACCAGATTTCCCGAGGCCTTTCCCTTAAGGGTCCCTAACGCTAAAACCATAGCCGAGAAATTGATTGAGTTATTCTCAAGGGTGGGGTTTCCCAAGGAAATCTTGACTGACCATGGGACCCCTTTTGTAGCCCGATTAATGAGGGAAGTTTGTAAACTACTAGATTTGAGACACATCAAAACTTCCGCCTACCATTCTCAAACGGATGGGCTGGTAGAGAGGTACAATCGAACTTTAAAAACCACAATAAAAAAAATGCTCTCTGTCGAACACAAAGACTGGGTTCAGGTTCTCCCATTAGCCCTTTATGTACTGAGGGCACAAGTACAAAGTAGCCTAGGATGCTCTGCTTTTGAGTTACTATATGGCCGCCAGCCGTGGTCCCTACTAAAGATCACTAAAGACGCTTGGGAACAGGAGAGACACCAAGAGCAGAAATCCTTGCTAGAGTATAAACAACAACTGAAAGCCAAACTCAGCAAATTGAGAGATCTGGCCTACTCTAACTAAGAAAACAGTCAGAACAGGCAAAAGAGATACTATGATAAAGGAAAAAAATGGAGAACACTGGACAAGGGGGATTGGGTCTTAGTTCTATTGCCTTCCTCCACTAACAGGAGTGAATGGATGGGCCCATATCCCATTATAGATACCATTGGGCGAACCACCTACAAAGTGCAGATCTCCCCTGCTAGGAGGCAGACCTTTCATATTAATCTTTTTAAAAAATGGATAGGCCCTGTGCCCAAGGCCGCTCATTTCAGCCTGCCCACAGGGTCAGGTCAAAGTACCTTAGACCAGCTACCGGTCAATGAGGAACTCACAGATTCCCAGAAAACAGAGCTTAGTGAGACCCTACAGCCCTTCTCTCAAATGTTTTCAGACCTTCCCGGCCGAACGCATTTGATAGAGCATAAAATTGAGACTGAATCCTGGAAATGTGTTAAACAGAGAGCCTATAGGATTCCAGCCGCAAAAAAAACAAGATGTAAAAAGGGAAATACAAGACATGCTCAAATTGGGGGTTATACGGCCATCTAGGAGTAACTGGTCATCCCCCATAGTAATGATTCCCAAACCAGACGGAACAACCAGGTTCTGTATGGACTTCAGAGCTTTAAACAGTATTTCCTCATTCGATGCCTACCCCATTCCAAGAGTAGACGATTTAATAGAGCGGATAGGGGAAGCCAAGTTTATAACCACACTAGACCTCACAAAGGGGTACTGGCAGGTACCCCTTAGGGAAGAGGATAAATGCAAAACTGCCTTCTCTACCGAAGATGGTTTATTTGAATTCAACGTCCTTCCCTTTGGCCTACATGGGGCGCCCGCTACATTCCAGCGGCTAATGAACAACATCCTACATCCCTTTTCTTCCTTCTGTTCCGTTTATCTTGACGACATTGTTATTTTCAGTAAAACCTGGTCCGACCACCTAGCCCACTTAACTGCTATTCTGAGAGCCTTACGCGAAGCAGGATTGCACATAAATGCCCAAAACTCCAGAGCCGCGTGTACAAAAATAAAATACCTGGGGTATAGGTTGGGGGAAGGCGTCATAGCCCCTCAAGAGGAAAAGATAAAGGCCATTATGAACACTCCCTTTCCCAAAACGAAGAGAGAAATAAGAGCCTTCCTAGGCCTTATCGGCTATTACAGGAGGTTCATTGATAATTTCGTAGTCAGAGCAAGTCCTCTCACTGACCTCCTAAAAAAGGAAGTTAAACTCTCCGCCATTCTGACTCCTTCTGAGGAAGCCAAACAAGCCTTTAATAGTCTCAAAGTGGCCATTACCACAAGTCCCGTGCTGATTCCGCCAGATTTTACCAAACCATTTTCCTTAGCCACTGATGCTTCCAACACCGGATTAGGAGCTGTACTATCCCAAATCGGAGAGGACGGAATAGAAATCCGGTCCTCTACGTGAGTAGGAAATTACACCCTAGGCAGTGCAAATATCCCACGATAGAAAGAGAATGCCTTGCAATAAGGTGGGCAGTGGACAAATTACGGTATTACCTTGAAGGCAAATCATTTGTGCTATATACAGACCATGCCCCACTGCAGTGGATGAATAGGACCAAAGCTCACAATCCACGAGTGCTCAGGTGGTTCCTTTTTCTACAGCCCTTCTCCTTTACCATCAAGCACCGAAAGGGCCCTGAGAATAGCAATGCGGATTACCTGTCCAGACACTCCCTTCTTCCCGATCGGCAGAAACCAGGGGGGGGAGGAATGTAACACGGGGACTAGGACGGGAGGTAAAGAACCTCTACAGTCAGACTGGTGGCATGTGGAATTGACGTCCCCTCCCTCTCTACCCCATTACCAGCATGACTGGAATTGCGGCGAGGACGGTCCGTGGGCGGTATCAGGTGAAGAAGAGGATACCTACAGCTTTAACTGGAAGACACGGGATAACGTGACTCCGCCCACCGATGACGAAGGCGGATTGCCATTGGGTAAATACGAGGAAGAAGAACTACTGGCGTGTGATGTCCCCGTAGGAGGTTGGAGAGCGGGAGAGTTGAGCGGAGGTTCGAGAGAAGGAGCGATCACCGGTGAAGAAGAAGACGCGAGAAGTAAGCCAGGAGGCCCACGGTTCAACGAGTCGCCGTGCCACACTCCCGAGGGAGGAGTGTGGCTGCAGCAGGTACGGAGGCGTTTGGCGTGTTGGGTCGGGAGACGGGGTTCTTCTGCCTCGTAGACCTCGTTTAGTCCTTTAAATAAACCGACCGCTATTACGCTTACCCAATCTAGTGTAAATATCCCCCCTCACTATATCAGCACACCGCGTCACTACCGTCTGTGTAAAATGATTGTACAGCACAGTAGCACTGGTGTCCCCTGCACTCCCCTGGTTTTCCCGAAGGGCAAATATTAAAAGAGGCCCCATTTCTGACAGTCTGTCCTTTTCTTTCTCTGCCCGGCTGAGACCGAGAAGAACCCCCTCCCCGGAAGAGTGAAGCTGGCCCTGACTGAGTACGGGAGGGGTTACCTAAAGAGAACCTGTCAAGAGCAATAGCAGGACCGCACCCTACGCCATCACGGATCCTGGGGACTTCCAAAGAGTTAGACTGTCATCAATATATAAAAAGACCTTAACAAAAATAAAACCTTACATACCCAGATCTAGTCTACGTTCCCTTTCTGGTCCCACGCTACAGTGTAATAAAGGACAAACCTCCTGGGAGTCAGTGGCAAACACAAATTCACTAGAATGGTAACCTTAGTGAGCAAGTAACTATGTAATTATTTAGAGCAGGGGCCTCCCGCCCTTTCTGTAATTGAAACGTATGCTTAATGAAATCATCCCGAGCTACTATTATTAGTGTTATAATAGTGATTAAATAATTGAAGATTACATTAGTGGGCACACTACGCATGATTACCATCACCTCAGTGCGTCAGGGAGGGTTACCAGTTCTTTTTTTAAATATCTTTTTAGTAATATATTCTGTTACAAATAATGCATATATAATTAAGAAACTTGATACAATGTCAAGTGATCAGTAGGCATACTGTTTAGCAGAAGTTACAGATTCTCGTCGAGCAGCCTGTCATGTTACATACTAACAGATCACATTATTAATATGGTTGAATCATCGGAGCCCAATTGTCACCGAGGGCCAGATGTAGGTAATTCTATTTTACCGATTCATAAATACCGAATTTTACCGATTCGGTATTTATGAATCGGTAAAATAGAAGGGGGGAGATGTAGGTAAAATCGGTAATTGAATTACCGATTCTGTAACAATCGGTATTTACCGAATCGGTAAATACCGATTTGGTAATGCCCATTGATTCCTAGGGGCATTGAAGCCCATAGGAATCAATGGGCATTACCGAATCGGTATTTACCGATTCAGTTAATACCGATTCCAGCAAGGGTGCAGGGGGTGTCACTTTGACACCCTCTAGCACCCCAAATACTGGCATGTGTGCCATGTGGCAGATAGACATGCCCTAAGGGCATGTCTGTCTGTCACATGGCATAGGTGTGCATGCACACATGTGCATGCACACCTGGTTTCGGTATTTTACCACCCAATTGGATTGGGTGGTAAAATACCGAATCTGTAAGGCCTTAGGGACTCTGAAGAGTCCCACCTACATTCCGAAGTTACCGAATCGTTAAAATTACCGATTCGGTATTTTACCGATTCGGTAAATTTACAGAATCGGTAAATTTAGCCCCCTACATACCAATGACCCATTTACCGGTCGGTAAATGGCCACCTAGATCTGGCCACAAATGTCTTAAGGGAGTCTTGTATGATGTCCTCAATTCGATATTTCAATATGTTATAATTAAACAACAATTACATGTAGAACTTTTGAGTAACAGGAGAACTCAGGGGTTCGTTATAAGATTTCTCGAGCTGCTACTAAACACTTTGTAATAACTGGTGTTCTATACTATGGATGGGGGTCGGTCAATCACTAGTGTCAAGACAGGGGGGATGAGACTTTCAGAGAGATCGTTCCTTTCCTCATGTTTTTATTTTTTGTAGAGTTTTATATAGCTCGAACTTGACTCGAATCGGGTAGCAGAGCGCTTTACATAGCACCTGTTGCGTTACATTAGGACACGTTCATTTTTTTTAGGCACGGAGAGATTAAGTGATTCGCCCACAATCACAGGATGTTAAGTGTCCTTGCCGAGATTCGAACCTAGTTCCCCAGATTCGAGGTCGACCTCCCTAGCCGTTAGGCCAACTCCTCTCCCATGTTGTTCTCGTATGGGGGTAGGTGATGGTAAGTATCCTTGTTCTGTGGTTTACATGGCGTCGGAAGGGCCCTCTCCACGCCCGCTCCCCTGGTATCCCACTCCTGCAACACCTCCGACCACAGGTCTGCTATAGGGCGTCGTCTCTTGCCTCTGTTGTCTTCCTCTATCAGCGCCCGCTCTTCTGCCCTTACCCAGGCTTTGACATCTTTTTCCCAAATCAGATATTTTTGGCCTATTGAAGATTGCCACCTTAAGGCTATTCGCCTTTTTGCCAAAACTAAGGTTAGGTCTATAAATCTGGTACCCACTTTTTTGGCCTTAGGCCTTGGGAAGAGGCCTAGCAAACAGACCTCTGCTGTAAGGGGCAGGGTGTGTGGCAGAGTATCATGTAATATCACAGTGATCTGACTGACATTCCAAAGGCCCAAGGCACCTAGGATCACACATCTTGTGCATTGCTTGTCTGTGATTCCTAGCATTATGTTGAGTCTGTGTGGGGTGAGGTAGGTCATATATACAGTAGTTTGAACTGGGTGTATTTAAAGTTGGAGCTTCTAGAGATCGTCTATTGGCAAACTCAGTGCTGTATTTCATTCTGTCTCTGTAATTTCTCTACCTAGCAGATCCCCCCATTTCCTATGTAGTGCAAGCAGCGGCTGTTCGGATGTCTCCCTGATAGCCCTGCATAACCCTTTTACCAATGTCTTGCCAAGCCCAATGTTGCCATCGCTTGCAACTGTGCGTGTGTGCTTGGTTACCTACCCCCCAGAATGTACTAAAAGGTTTCTGTCAACCATGGTAATTAAAAATTTGGCCTGGTGGCAGGTCTATTGAGTGATTAGGTTATCTACTAGGATAAATTCTCCCTCCTGTAGCAGTCACTGGTTACCTGGATACCTGCAACAGTCCATTATCTTAGGTGGGCTTCAGTAAAGAAGGGGAAAGTGTCACTGCACGGGAGGCTCACCAAAGGAAGGTCAGGTGCGTGTAATGGAATCCCTGTTTCCCGCTGGATACCTCTGTCTCAACATTTCAGCGCTACTTTGAAAAGGATGCCCTAGGGTTGGATCTGTACCTTCAGACACAGAAGTTTTGCGAGTAGTCTCCCATTCTTGTCTGTTTGTGTCAAGATATCCAAAGTCTCTAATCCTATCCCATCTAACCATTGGGCCAACAACCTGTGTTGAGCTGCCAAGTAATAAGCTTTGAAGTCAGGTGCTCTCAGTCCTCCTCCTGTTGGGGATCTCTGCGTATTAGCCAATGGCACCCTATGATGGCCCCCGTCCCAAATCAGCTCTCTTAGCAATGTGTCTAGGTAACTAAACCATTTCTTTGGCATCACTACCGGAAGATTTACAAAATAATATAACAGTCTTGGCAATACCACCATTTTGGATAGAGCCACCCTGTACATAGTGGGAAGTTTAAGGGAGCGCCTGAACAAAATCTTTGATTTAGGGAGCATATTGCTTGTCCCAGGTTGCCTTCCAGAAGGTCTTGTTGCTCATGGTATACCTGTATTCCCAAGTATTTAAATGAGTGAGGAGCCCAGTTGGTGTCTGATGGGAAATTTGATGGGCGGGGGGTTGAGGGAGTGAGTGGAAAAACATGTGTTTTAGATGTTTTCATCCACGGACCCGTCAGGTAGGCATATTCCTTCAGTATGATCAGAGCACTCTTGACCTCTTGGTCACCTTTACATAGGTATAGGAGTATGCCGTCTGCATTTAGGGATATTATAAACTCCCTCCCATCTAGTAGCAGACCGTGCCTCCTTCGCTCCTGCCTAAACCGTTCTGCCAGCGGTTCAATGGCTAAAGCAAACAGGAGGGGGGACAATGCCTGGTTCCTCTATGAATATTATATGGTGCCAAGACTATTCCACCTGTTCTGACCCTGGCTGTGGGGCAGGTATAGAGCAACCTCACCAATTTGATCCACCCCACTACCATCTGTTGCATTACGTGCCTCAGAAAGTCCAACTGCAGGGAATGAAAGGCTTTTTCTAGGTCACCGCCATTACTACTGTTTTAGGCTTTACAGCAATGTTGTGATGGTACAGTAAATAATATAGTCTTCTACGGTTTCAAGATGTCGATCTGTTTGGAATAAATCCATTTTGGTCAGTGTGGACTAATGTACGCACAAGTGGGAGTATTCTTGTGGCTAATATTTTACGAAAAATTCTAAAGTCATGTTACGCATGGACATCGGATGAAAATCGGAGACCAGGAGATTTCCAGACTTGGTTTTGAGAAGTGGGACCACTAGAGCCTCTCTTGTTGAGGCCGGTAGGTGACCCGATCGTAATGAGTCGGCATACAGCTTCTCCAATTGGGGGCTAATAGAGAACTAAAGGTGGAAAAAAACTCTGCCGGAAGCCCATCTGGGCCCGGGGTCTTTCGCCTATCCATGTCTTTAATAGCTGCTCAGATCTCGGGGGCACCTATCGATTTTTCTGCGTGTCAGGGTCTACTTTATTCAAGTGTAGTGTGTCAAGGTATCTGTCTATGTGTTCGCTTGGCAGTTCTGTTTGCGCCTCATATAGTGTTCTATTCTAAAAAAGTGGTATTGATTGTTTTGGGTGAGTATAGCGTGGTGCGGTTCTTAGCCTGCAACTTAGTGATTGGAGTTTCCCTGTTTTCTGGTCTAATCAGTCATGCCTGCAATTTCCCTGATTTCCTGCCCTCAATATGCTGTCTTTGCTGGTAGGCTTTGAGATCCTGCACCCGCAGTCTATCCAGTGTTATGTTATGTTTACTCCAGGCTTCAGTCAGTTGTCCCTGAATGTCGTCTTGCTCCCTAAGCCTGGTTTCTAAGGAGTGAATCTCATTTTCTAATATCCGGAGCTCAGTCTCAATCTCCCACCTTGCCTCTGTGGTCTGCCCCATGCATTGGCCTGTGATTACTGTTTTAAATGCATCCCATTCGACCAGGGAGGAACTTGTAGTGCCCTGGTTCACTTGGAAGTAGTGTGTCAAGGTATCTGTCTATGTGTTTGCTTGGCAGTTCTGTTGGCGGCTCATATAATGTTGTGTAGTATTCTAAAAAAGTGGTATTGATTGTTTTGGGTGAGTATAGAGTGGTCCTGTCCTTAGCCTGCAACCTAATGATAGGAGTGCCCCTGTTTTCTGGCCTAATCATCCATACCAGCAATTTCCCTGATTTCCCGCCCTCAATATGCTGTCTTTGCTGGTAGGCTTTGAGATCCAGCACCCGCAGTTTATCCAGTGTTATGTTATGTTTACTCCTGGCTTCAGACAGTTGTCTCTGAATGTCATCTTGCTCCCCAAGTCTGGTTTCTAAGGAGTGAATCTCATTTTATGATATCGGAGCTCAGTCTCACTCTTCCTCCTCGCCCGTATGGTCTGCTCCATGCATTGGCCTCGGATGACTGTTTTAAATGCGTCCCATTCGATCAGGGAGGAACTTGCAGTGCCCTGGTTCACTTGGAAGTATTTTGAAATAGAGGTACTTAATGTGTACTGGAAACAGATGTCTTCCAACATGGCAGTGTCTAGTCACCAAACCGGGATGGCCTTGCCTTCAGGGACTGGGGACAGAGACGGGAGTAATGGGCTATGGTCTTATAGAGTACGTCCCAGGTACACAGTGTCAGTTACCACTGGACTCAGCTGCGTAGAGCACAGGAACATATCCAATCTAGTGTGCAGGTGGTGTAGTGGGGAGCAGTGTGAGTAATCCCGTGTGTATTCATGTTGTAGCAGCCATATGTCGACCAACTCTCAATGCCCCATCCAGTGGCGGGGACCTTTTGGGTTCGTCCTCGCTGCTGTTCCGTGCAATGGGGGAGCGGATTTGTCGAGGTCTTTATCAACCACGCAGTTATAGTCACCCCCCAGTGACAGGTCATGTGCTGCGGCCCCCGCTAGTGGACCAGTTAGCTTGTGTAGGAATTGTAGTTGGTCCTGGTTAGGGTCATATATACTACCCACTGTCACCTCTTTGCCCAGAAGCCTGCCTTTAACAATCACGTATTGACCTTCAGGGTATACAATTGTCTGTGTCGCCTCTAATGGGGTCCCCGGACATATCCAAACTAATGCCCCCCGGGAGTATGTATTCAGAGTATGTTGTCGCAAACAATTGTCCCCTCTATCGTCTACGGAGGCGATGCCCCTCTTCTTCCGTTAGATGTGTTTCTCGGAGCATTACTAAATGTGCTTCTCTACACCGAATATAACTGTGTATGTTGTGGCATTTTGTGGGGGATCCCATTCACTTGACATTACAAGATAAGACGTTTTTCCCTCTATTATGTGGGATTGTAATTGCCATGTGAATTACCATGTGAATCTTATGGTATAATCTAGCCCCTGTAAAAGGGTAAGACTATGCCTAGACCCCCGAGTGCTCATCTTAAGGTTCTTAAACCCAACTCCCCTACCCAAGGGCATCAGCGCAACCGCGAATCGCTCAAACCTGTAAACAAACCAATACATTAAGGTAGCCGCTGCCTCCGATACATCAGGCAGATCACTCTGCAAGGGAGGGTAGTCATGTTAATGTAGCATTTGGTCCTCATCCCAGTCCACCTCTACTGTACGTTACCGAGTCAGCTGCTCCCCAAGGATTCTCGGTGCCCTCTACTGCAGTGCCAGCGTGGGCGTTCCCAAAGGCCTCTACTCTCGGTATGAGGCCCAATTCGTGGCCTCCATTGCACCCTTCTGTGGTGTAGTCTTGGGTTTAGTAGGTCTAAACATTGTCATCTGCTGACCGTGGGGGTCATTTGGGCAGTGGAGAGTCACTTCCGATTGAGTCGCAGACTCAGAGGCTGCATATTTGCATCCAGAAGATGCATCTGTATCTCGGTCACGATTGTGAGGCTATAAGTTGTGCTATGGCTTGTAGCGCTGCTTGTCTATTGTTCACTCTGGGAGGGCGTGTGTGAGAAGTTGGCCTGATGTATGATGTCCACAGTTCTGTGGGCACCCTGTATCAGACCAAACAATCCCTTATGGTGGTGGTTGTAAGTCAACCTTAAAGACAAGCTATCCTAGAGGTAGCATGGCCTAAGCAGCCTAAAGGCTTAACTCAAGAGGACATGTGAAGCCAGCTGTTTTACCATATGCAATCCTGTAATATCAAATGAAAGGACACCACACAAGTTATATATTATAAAAATATATGTATTTGTTCTCAGAATAATCCCCACTACTCTTTATGAGCAATGAAGCACAAGCGTTTAAACAAAAGCACAATATAACATATACAAGTTGCACGTTTATGGATGAGGCCGGTGGCCACTCAAACCATATATCAATAAAGTGGTATAACAATCACTAATCAATCGGGGGTAAGGCCTAGGGCCTTGGGAATCACTGGGAGTACACTGGACTAACAGCAGTTAGGACGGGAGTAGCCCGCGGGATTCGGGTGCAGTGCAGGAAGCACACGCATGCACCAATGCAAAGTCAATGGTGCGTAAAAGTTATCGAGTTACAGTTTTAAGAGTCTTCCGACTGGACTAGAAGGACAAAACTTTAGACTTAGACACTAGAGGTGTTAACCCCTACAGGAGCACCGGCGTTCAAGTATTACCTCACCCACAGGAAGCGGGTGCAGAGGTGCGAAGATGTGTCGGGTTTTGTCACGAAGTTCTATGGGGCCTGGAGATGAAGATGCTGCAGGCGTCCAGAAGAGAAGTGTCCGGTGCGATCCAAGGGTGGATCGAAGTTGAAGAGTACCTGAAAGCAGAGGGGACAGAGTCTGGGTCACTAGTCAGTGATCAGGAAGGAACCAGGAAGGAACCAGGTGATGTCGGGCGCAATCAGGTGGATGTTGGGTGCCTTGTCTCCGCTGGCACGTGGACTCTGGGGCACCGAGGATGTCCTAGAGTGAATCACGAGCTGTTCCACAAAGGCTCTCGCTGTCGGCGGTGTTGGCTTCCGGATCCGAGTCAACAAACCTTGGCAAAGGCAACCCACGCAGGATTCGAAGAAGGCTTAATACTCGGACCAGCAAGGTCACAGCGAGTGCTCCTTTTCAAGGGAGCGAGGGCCAGTCTGGAGCAATTAGACCAGCTGTGTAAATTCTTAGGTCCGTCGGTTCTGGGGCCACTAGCCAATGGGCAAGCGACCGGACCAATGCGTCAAGCAGGAAAATGCAAAAGGGCCCCACGCAGCACTCGTCGAGTGTGGAGGGGTGAGCTTTGGTGCAAAAGCTGCTCGGGGCTGGAGCTTCTCAAACTCCAATGCACAGCTTCGCGGGAGCCTCGGTGCTGCACGGTCAGCGCTTCGTTGTTCCTCCAAGATGGCCGCTCCCACGCTTCAGGTCGCCTCCACGGGTCTCAGCTTTGCAGGGACTGTGGATCGGGCTGTTAGAAGGCAGGCACGCTGGGTCTTGTCGATCTCTGTCGCTCGAGTTCCGGCGGGAACTACAACAAAGCAAACGTTGAGGTGCTGGATGGTGCCTGTTTGCACAGGGTTGTCACTCCTTGACCACAAGGGAGATTCTTCAGTCTTCTACGTCGAGTAGGATGTCGACGGGTCCAGAGTTTCGTTTCATAAGTTTCAGTCAGGATAATCTGATGTGCGGTGGCACTGCTCCCACCTATATTCCAAATCTGGGGGCTGGATTACCTGCTAGGTCCCTCCTATGGGTGGGACCTGGGAAGGGGGTGGTTACACCCCTTTCCTTTGTCCAGTTTGCCGCCAGGACTGGGGCAGGATGGCCCCAGAACCGGTTTGACTGGAATCTGCCCAGGGACACCTTGTGCGCCCCAGGCAGTGTCTAGTTTCTTTCAACCCTCCCTGCTACAATTCACTATCTCCTGTCTGGGGTGGTGTGACACCTCCCTGTGACAGGAAACCCTTTTGTCCAGGCGTCCTCTGCCAAGTTTCGGTCAGCAGCAGGAGGCCAGACATGTGTCTGTGGCAGCAGCATCCATTTTGTGATGCTGGGGCTCTGGTTAGGATTAACCGCGTTTTCAGTAAAGTAACATGTCTTCTCCCTCTAGAAGGGTGGAATGCTACCCCCGTCGCCAGAACTGGCGAGGGGGTAGTATTCCAAAGTGTATGACACCAAACACGACATGTTTTGATAAAGCCAAACCAAAGTTAGCATTAACCGCGAGGATTATAATGCACTTAAGAGTATATGTTATGTTATGTTATGTTAAGGCCATATTTTTAGAGCGCACGGCTGCCCAAAGGGGCGTCCCGGCGCTTTGGCAAAGAGGCCTGAGATCTACAAACACAAAAGGAAACAGCACTGTTATCACAAAATTTACACAGAAAAGAGGAGAGTCTTCAACTCTTTCCTGAAAACCAGGAGGTTCGTAGCTTTGCGTAGAGGGAGAGGAAGCTCATTCCAACAACGGGCTGCCACAAATTGAAAGGCTCGTTCTCCCATCCGGACCCGCTTAGCCCGGGGCACCTCCAATTTAGCCAAATCGGCAGATCGTAACACCCTCCGCGGCACATAGAAAGCAATCCGCTTCCTAATATAGTTGGGACCGATGGAATGAAGGGCTTTAAAGGCCAGCGTAAGAATCTTAAATCTGATTCTCTTAGAAATAGGCAGCCAATGCAGCCTATTCAGAAGTAGTTGAGCGCTGGCTCTCCTTGGCAAGCCGAAGATAGCTCTGGCCGCCGAGATTTGGACAATTTGCAGTCTGGCCAAAAGATACTTGGGCAGACCTGCAAAGAGCGCATTAGCGTAATCTAACCTAGATCCCACTAACGCCTGGACTACTGTCTTCCGGTATTGTAGAGACAGTAGAGGAAGAAACTTCCTCAGCATCTTGAGGATGCCAAAACATTTCCCGGATATCCCCATAATATGGGGGCTGAAGGAAAGAGCATCATCAAACATCACTCCCAGATTTTTCACTTGGGAAGATGATTGCTCAGGGGGAAACATATCCTGGGGCCACCAGGTCTTCCAGTCCGGATCAGGAGTACAGCCGAAGAACAGCAACTCAGATTTATCTGAGTTGCACTTCAGGCTGTGTCTCAGAAACCACGCAAATACTGCGCTCAAACAACCCTTAATCCTGTCGCCGTCAAAAGCCTCACCTTTGCTGCAGGTGAACAAAAGCTGGGTGTCATCAGCGTAGGAGATGACCCGGGCCCCATAAGCCTCCGCTACAAGCGCCAGAGGGGCCATATAGATATTAAATATGGTGGGGCTCAGAATGGACCCTTGAGGAACCCCAACCTCTAGCGCTTGCATTTCGGCGGAGAACGGGGGAGCCCAGATCACCTGCCGGCGGTCCGAAAGGAAAGAATGGAACCAGTCCAACACCGTCCCCCGCAAGCCGATCTCCCTGAGTCTTAAAAGGAGACCAGCATGAGGGACGGTGTCAAAGGCCGCCGACAAGTCCAACAGGACTAACATAGCCTTACCCCCAAGATCGAGCGTCTCCCTGATGGCGTCGGTCACCTCCACGAGGGCTGTCTCCGTGCTGTAGTTCGCACGGAAACCAGATTGAGAATCAGCAGAATGTTATTCTTCTCAATAAAGGTGGTAAGTGTGAGTTGAACATGCTTCTCAACTACCTTCGCCAGAGCAGGGAGGAGGGAGATCGGTCTATAGTTAGCCAATTGCAGCGGATCTAACTGAGGCTTTTTGATAAGCGGCAGAATGAGTGCATGTTTCCACTCTCGCGGCACCGCTCCGAAACTCAAAGATAGATTGAGCAGGGGTTTCAGCAAGTTGTTAAGTGCCGGAGCCACCCTGCCCAAACATCTTGCTGGACATACGTCCAGAGGCGAGCCAGATTGAAGCCGGGTCAGTAGTTCCAGGGAGGTTGCGCAAGTCATTTGCGGAAAAACCGATAGTATGGGTACACTTTCGGCTTCTGAGGATGGTACCTGTCCAGTCTGGGCGACACAATCAGCTGCCCCAGATAAGTCCACAGGGGGAAAGGAGTCCTGAATGGTTTGAATCTTTGTGACAAAGAAATCAGCAAGCTGTCTTATCCACCCTTCGGTGTGAGAGTGTGGGAGAGCTCCTACAGCAGGGTCTGCAAACTCCTTGACAATACTAAAGAGTTCCCTACTCGTATTGTCCGCTCGGTCAATCCTACGCTCAAGGTATTCCTTTTTGGCTTCAGCAATACTTTTATGGTAGCCTTTAATGGCCACACGGTATTTGGATTTCTCCAATAAATCATATTTACGGCGCCAAAGACGTTCCGCCTTTTTACAGTCTTGGCGCATGGAGTGTAATGAAGCCGTAAACCAAGGAGCAGAGTCGTGACGAGGAGCAGTTCTCGTGAGCTTCACAGGAGCCAACTCCATGAATCTCAGTCGAAGCCATTCCTGGACCAAAATTAGATCAGTTTCTAAAGTCCCTGTCAAGTTACAGGGATATTGACAGAGAGCGTCGGATAACATATCCACTGTCACTAGGTGGAAAGCTCTGGATTGACGAGACCCCTCCTTCTGTATTCTTTGCCTAGGCCTAGTCTCATAAGACATATCAAATTTTATTAAAAAATGGTCAGACCAAAGGACTGGAAGCGGCGGAGTTACTACTATCGGCGCCGTGGAAAAAAGTACATCTAACATATGTCCTTTGACATGAGTGGGGCTATCAATAAAACCTTTGAGTCCCAAGGTTGTAGTTATTTCCCGTAATTTTGATGCATTAGCGTCGGATAATGAATCCAAGTGTAGGTTTAGGTCACCCAACAGCATACAATGCGCAGAGCGCAGACAGGGTACAGAAAGGGCTGCCTTCAGATCCTCAATAAAGGAACCAATCGGGCCGAGAGGTCTATATACAAGAATCCCGGTACACGTCTGGGAGGCCGAGAGGTTAAGAGTGAAGCCTAAAGCTTCACAGCCTACAATGTTCTCCACAGGAAAGGAGGAACAGTCCAAGGCCTTATCCACTATCAAGGCCACTCCTCCTCCTCTACCCCCTACTCTGTCTTTCCTCAAGATGGTATAGTTAGGCGGCAAAGCACAGACAACATCTGGTTCGGAGCCTGCCCCTAACCATGTCTCCGTTAAAAATAGACATGACATATCAGAATTAGCAAGCAGGTTCCAAATATCCGTTGCATGACACGCCAGAGACCTTGTGTTCAAAAGAGCACAATGATGGTTCTGGGTGAGGTGAGGACGAACAGGAGTGGGCGAGTGCAAAGGGCGCCATCCACAGGTGGGACAGCCTTTCCCCAAAAGACGCCCTCCGGGGAATAGACATTTACACCCCGATGGAAGAGCGCGCAAGGATGTCAATACATCTGCGCTGTAAGACAGCACCCCGGATAGTCGTGCACGACACATCCCCCAAACAAACAGTTAGCCCTGCTATACCTGTAATGTCGTCCAGAGTCCCGCCTCGGACGCCTCCGAGACGCTGACGAGCGCAGACGGGCAGGACTCTGGCACGACTCAGGCGCAGGGAGGGCGCGGCCGCTGCGCGCGACCGCTGCGCGTAGGGTGGGAGCTTTAAATAGGACTCCCCAAGGGCGTGAGGAGCGCTAGACCGCTCCCTCCTGGAGTGACTCGGTGTCCAGCCCACTCCAAGATGGCGCCCGTCCTTTAACCACCGCCCGGGAACCGGACCCGCGAAAACGCGGTGAATATTCCTTTATGGTGCAGGTAAGGGGCCCTGAATGGCGCAATTAAGATCAGGGGATAATTCCAAACAAAGAAATAAATTAAATACAAAAAGGGAGTTTTTAAAATGCGTGCTGCGCGCTAAGCGTTTTAGAGCTGCAGAGCGTTGTAAGGCTAAAGCATCAATGCCGAGGGCTTACCGGCAAGTGCTCGCCTTAAATAGGACTCCCCAAGGGCGTGAGGAGCTCTAGACCGCTCCCTCCTGGAGTGACTCGGTGTCCAGCCCACTCCAAGATGGCGCCCGTCCTTTAACCACCGCCCGGGAACCGGACCCGCGAAAACGCGGTGAATATTCCTTTATGGTGCAGGTAAGGGGCCCTGAATGGCGCAATTAAGATCAGGGGATAATTCCAAACAAAGAAATAAATTAAATACAAAAAGGGAGTTTTTAAAATGCGTGCTGCGCGCTAAGCGTTTTAGAGCTGCAGAGCGTTGTAAGGCTAAAGCATCAATGCCGAGGGCTTACCGGCAAGTGCTCGCCTTAAATAGGACTCCCCAAGGGCGTGAGGAGCGCTAGACCGCTCCCTCCTGGAGTGACTCGGTGTCCAGCCCACTCCAAGATGGCGCCCGTCCTTTAACCACCGCCCGGGAACCGGACCCGCGAAAACGCGGTGAATATTCCTTTATGGTGCAGGTAAGGGGCCCTGAATGGCGCAATTAAGATCAGGGGATAATTCCAAACAAAGAAATAAATTAAATACAAAAAGGGAGTTTTTAAAATGCGTGCTGCGCGCTAAGCGTTTTAGAGCTGCAGAGCGTTGTAAGGCTAAAGCATCAATGCCGAGGGCTTACCGGCAAGTGCTCGCCTTAAATAGGACTCCCCAAGGGCGTGAGGAGCGCTAGACCGCTCCCTCCTGGAGTGACTCGGTGTCCAGCCCACTCCAAGATGGCGCCCGTCCTATAACCACCGCCCGGGAACCGGACCCGCGAAAACGCGGTGAATATTCCTTTATGGTGCAGGTAAGGGGCCCTGAATGGCGCAATTAAGATCAGGGGATAATTCCAAACAAAGAAATAAATTAAATACAAAAAGGGAGTTTTTAAAATGCGTGCTGCGCGCTAAGCGTTTTAGAGCTGCAGAGCGTTGTAAGGCTAAAGCATCAATGCCGAGGGCTTACCGGCAAGTGCTCGCCTTAAATAGGACTCCCCAAGGGCGTGAGGAGCGCTAGACCGCTCCCTCCTGGAGTGACTCGGTGTCCAGCCCACTCCAAGATGGCGCCCGTCCTTTAACCACCGCCCGGGAACCGGACCCGCGAAAACGCGGTGAATATTCCTTTATGGTGCAGGTAAGGGGCCCTGAATGGCGCAATTAAGATCAGGGGATAATTCCAAACAAAGAAATAAATTAAATACAAAAAGGGAGTTTTTAAAATGCGTGCTGCGCGCTAAGCGTTTTAGAGCTGCAGAGCGTTGTAAGGCTAAAGCATCAATGCCGAGGGCTTACCGGCAAGTGCTCGCCTTAAATAGGACTCCCCAAGGGCGTGAGGAGCGCTAGACCGCTCCCTCCTGGAGTGACTCGGTGTCCAGCCCACTCCAAGATGGCGCCCGTCCTTTAACCACCGCCCGGGAACCGGACCCGCGAAAACGCGGTGAATATTCCTTTATGGTGCAGGTAAGGGGCCCTGAATGGCGCAATTAAGATCAGGGGATAATTCCAAACAAAGAAATAAATTAAATACAAAAAGGGAGTTTTTAAAATGCGTGCTGCGCGCTAAGCGTTTTAGAGCTGCAGAGCGTTGTAAGGCTAAAGCATCAATGCATATATGGTATGGCAGTATCACTGGAACAGCAGTAAGGAAATGGTTCCGAACACTGCAGACAGGCTCAGCTCATGCTAGAGCACCATCTCACATAAAACCAAGCACTCTGCCTCCAGGATTGTAAAGGCCTGCCATAGGAGTGACTTATAGGTATATATGTGTCCAGATATAGGTTTAGATATAGGTATACTATATCTAAGCAAGGGGTGATTACACCACCTTGCCCCAGCTGTGTGAGCAGACAGTTGTGTCGATTTAAGTACCAGCCAGGGGTGGCAAAAGATATGCTGCAGCCCCTGGTAGGCCTTGGATGCACCTATGCCCTGAGCACCTATGGTGCATGGTACAGGGGCTGACAAGGTGTCCAGTACCAAATTGGTGATGTACCTATAGTACATGGAGTCCATTTAAAGAGAGAGCAGATAGCCTGAGGCCCTGATTAGCAGGAACCCAGGCCAACTAAGTCGAAAACCAGCTAAACACAAGGCAAAAAATCTGGGGTAACCATAGTCAGGTATCCACCTTCCTACATAGCCCCCCCCCCCCAAACAAAAGGAGATAAGGCTATCCTTGACCAGGTAAGCCTATATTGCCTAAGTGGCCATATAAGGAAGTACCTGCACTAGCATGGTTACCCCCTGTCTCATGGTCCATTAAGCAATCCCTCACCCTAGGGGTATCAGAGGGTCTCCACCATAGGGAATCACTACCTGTGGTGTGTTTTGGCAAAGTAAAAGGCTGGTGTTGAGATGGAGTACTGAAGTGAGGCTCCACTAAATTAGGGCTCAGCTTCCTCCAATCCTCTTCCACCATGTGTGCCTTTCTTTCCTTGACTGAGTCGCACTGTGCTCTCAGGGTCAACCTCTGGCTGCCTACAGCTGGAGGCTGGGTCCCTTCTGTTGGCTTACTGGAGGGACAGGTCAGGTTTGGGGCCCTTAGGTCCCAGGTTTGGCTGTGCCCAACAGTTTCCATCTCTGGGAGGTCCCTAACTAGTGGTAAGGGGGATCCCTCAGGAGTTTTTAACTTTTTCACCTTGCTAGGGCTGCTAGCTTTGGTGCCCCTAATCTGCTGATGGGGTTGTTTTATTTGACAGGGGGCCCTTTGGGGCTCACTGACCTCCTTGACCTCTGTAGCCCTGGGCTGACTGAGGCAGGGGAGAAAGGGGCAGGTTACCTGCTCCAGACTGGGTCCCACCTTGGAAGGGTCCACTGACATCAGGGGCTCTGCCAGGATAGGCCTGACTACCTCTGGGGCAGTTCCTTCACAAGTGGTAAGATCAGTTCCCTGAGGAGGCTGATCCTTTCCTAGTGTCTGGTGGGAGGGAGATTTCTCTTCCTAGTTTCCATAGTTTCAGGTTTCACAACACATGAATCAGTTTGAGTTTGGGCTGTGGCCATCACAGCCCCACCAACCTTTTCAGGAAGGGACTCAGTTTGGGTATGCGCTGTTACCATTACAGCTTTACTAACCTTTTCAGGAAGGGATTCTACTGAAGATGGGGCTGAGTCTTGCACAGCCCTACCAACCTTTCAGGAAGGACATCTTGGATTGGGGCTGTGGCCATCACAGCCCCACTAACCTTTCCATGGAGATTTATCATTCTAGAATGGGTTTGTTGTTCAACCTCAGCCCAGGCTGAGATTTCCAAATCATTCCCCAGTAGACAATCTACAGGCAAGTTTGGGGACCCTGCCACTCTCTTGGGGCCAGTGACACCTCCCCAGCTGAGATTTACCACGGCCATGGGATGATTTTTCAGAACTCCATCAATGTTTGTCACCTGGTATGTGGCACCAGGTAAAAGTTGCCTTGAGGGGACTAGGTTCTCAGTCACCATAGTGATACTAGCCCCTGTGTCTCTGTAGGCCTCAACTTTTTGACCATTGATGATGGGCTCCTGTCTATACTTGCTCAAAGTGTTTGGGCAATCAGTGAAGTTGGCAAACCCCATGCCATTCTCACAGACAAGAGTATCTGAATTAGGGGACCTGGTTAGGCCAGAATCCACCTGAGCTCCAAAAGTAAACCCACCCAAATTTTTGGGGGTGGTTCCACCACCTGGGGGATTACTGCTGATAGTAACAGGAGGTGTTGGAGCTTTACTTGGAGGTATGTTTTCCTTATTGTTATTCCTGGGACAACTGCTATCTTTTTTCCAATTGCCAGGCTATTTACAGACATGGCAATAAGGTTTCTTCTGGTCAGAGGAAGTGTTCTGGGACCCACCCCCACCCTTGGAGTTTTGGGGCCCTGTGGGAGACTTGTCTTTAGATTTATCCCCACCCTTCTCTTGAGCCTTGGAAGTATCCTTCTTTTGGTCATTACCCTGATTCTTAGGCCTAATCCTGGTTCTGACCCATTTGTCTGCCCTCTTACCCAATTCTTGTGGAGAGGTCAGATCTGAGTCCACCAGGTGCTGGTGTAAAAGCTGGTTCTGACAATTACTTAGGATCTGCTCCCTCATAATCAAATTATACAATCCTGTATAGTCATGTACTTTGCTGCCATGTAGCCAACCTTCCAGAGCCTTGGTAGCACAATCTACAAAATCAGTCCAGTCCTGAGTCTGAGCTTTTTGGGTGTCTCTGAACAACAACCTGATTGTTCAGCGGTTAAGCCAAACCCATCAATAAGAGCACTCTTCAGGACAGTGTAATTTTTAGCACCCTCAGCTCTAATAGTGAGGAGCTTATCTCTCCCTTTCTCAGAAAATGAGAGCCACAAGATTGCTGCCCACTGATCTTGGGGTATATATGAGGGGGTTTACCCAAACATAGTCACTGGGACCTGGGTTATGATAGTACTAGGAGGAAGGGGTCCCAGTGTGAACTAGAATTAATAAACACAAATCACGGACTGAAACTCACAAAACAAATCATGTATCCACACTGTTTTAATTCACAATGGGATAAAGTATATTCAATACACCAAGCAATTTTTCATGTAATATAGGACGGTTGCGTGGTGCCCAAGTAGGAAACAAGGGAAAGGAGGTGATAGTCAAGTGAGGATGTGAGGATAGAAGGAATTAGTGACAATAAAATCAGACAATTAGCAATATTATGTTTACCAATTAAATACGAAACAAAAATGACCGGAGGTTCAGGCAATTAAATGAGATGGCATACTCCACATAGTACAATTATTGTTACAATGATGGCGTGAAGTTGACAAAAGGAAGGTAGCTGTCGACGTTTCCACCCTCTATTATATGCAGGGATCAGTTGTGCCCTTGCTGTGGGGTCTTCTTCAGGACCAAAACGGGGGTGGGGGCAGGCAACCTGCGGGTCTGGAATCACACGGTGATACGTAGTGACATCACATAGGGTTGTTTTACTTCATCAGTGTCGACTGCCTCAAAATGGTGGTGGCAATTCAGTTGTTAAGGAAACGATCGCACCATCACCTATGCGGTCCGGGTCAGAGCCGCCTGAGAACCTCGGGTTTTCAAACTCCGTGGTATACGCGCCGAGTCAATCGGGACAGAAGCCGCCGAACGAACTCGTTTGGCGGCTTCTGTCCCGATTGACTCGGCGCGTATACCAAGGAGTTTGAAAACCCGAGGTTCTCAGGCGGCTCTGACCCGGACCGCATAGGTGACGGTGCGATCGTTTCCTTAACAACTGAATTGCCACCACCATTTTGAGGCAGTCGACACGGATGAAGTAAAACAACCCTATGTGATGTCATGACGTATCACCGTGTGATTCTAGACCCGCAGGTTGCCTGCCCCCACCCCCGTTTTGGTCCTGAAGAAGATCCCACAGCAAGGGCACAACTGATCCCTGCATATAATAGAGGGTCGAAACGTCGACAGCTACCTTCCTTTTGTCAACTTCACGCCATCATTGTAACAATAATTGTACTATGTGGAGTATGCCATCTCATTTAATTGCCTGAACCTCCGGTAATTTTTGTTTCGTATTTAATTCGTAAACATAATATTGCTAATTGTCTGAATTTTTTTGTCACTAATTCCTTCTATCCTCACATCCTCACTTGACTATCACCTCCTTTCCCTTGTTTCCTACTTGGGCACCACGCAACCGTCCTATATTACATGAAAAATTGCTTGGTGTATTGAATATACTTTATCCCATTGTGAATTAAAACAGTGTGGATGCATGATTTGTTTTGTGAGTTTCAGTCCGTGATTTGTGTTTATTAATTCTAGTACACACTGGGACCCCTTCCTCCTAGCACTGATCTTGGGGGACCTGCTGTACCATGCAGGCCCTCTCCAGAGCAGTTATCCATTTGTGGATATCATCCCCATCTCTGTAGGGGGCACAGTCTTACTCAGGTTTCTATGGTCATAGGACCTGTCTTTATCCTTTGGGATATTGCTGCCACCAGTGGGTATTTCACCACTCAACTTCTGCTCTCTTGCAAAAGCTAATCTAGCTTGGGCCAGGGCTAATTCCTCTCTTTCTATTTGGAGATTAACTGCTCTCATCCTGGCCTTATGCTCTCTTCTTTGAGGGGAAGTCATTCCTCTCTGAGATTCTCTGGAGGCACTAGAAATGTGAGAATCCCTGGAAGGGCTTCTCTCTCTCCTATTGCCTGGGAGAATCCTGTTATGTACTCTGGGGAGGTGCTGGCCCTATCCATTTCCATGTAGGTCCAAGTTGGCCTGGCTAAGCCTTGCCACTGGGACCTGGGTATCCCCTGGATGATTGTCTATATCATCACTTGACTCTGGGTCCTCCTCCTCCTCTTCTGGGGTGGTGTTCTTATTGTCTGGGGGATGCACTCCTGTTCCTGATCCTGAGGGGACTGTTCTGCCTTTCTCAAGGTCATCCTTCACCAGGATGGCTATCATGACAGGAATGGTAGGTTTGTGACCCTTTTTCAGCTTCCTGGCAGTGCATAGGGCACTCAGGTCTCTATGGCTGAATTTGTCATAGTCTGAGGTTGCCTGTGGAGGGTCAACCACCAAAGGTAGATAGCTCTGAGCTTCACCTGTGGTAGACATGACTCTAGTGTGGTGTAAGTGATGCACCTACCTACACTAAGTGTTTTCCTACTATCCCCTACTAGTGAGTTGTAGTCAGGGTGTGCTAAGCCCTTTTATCTACAACTACTAAGTTCAGTAGAACTTAAATATACTAAGCTTTGTTTATATGTACCTATGGTACTTAATGTGATCTTTCAATTTGATAAAAAGATTGCTAAGGTAAAACAACAGCAAGCTCAAATCCGTACCGCTGCTCACCAATGTGAGAAGTTGGCCTGATGTATGATGTCCACAGTTCTGTGGGCACCCTGTATCAGTCCAAACAATCCCTTATGGTGGTGGTTGTAAGTCAACCTTAAAGACAAGCTATCCTAGAGGTAGCATGGACTAAGCAGCCTAAAGGCTTAACTCAAGAGGACATGTGAAGCCAGCTGTTTTACCATATGCAATCCTGTAATATCAAATGAAAGGACACCACACAAGTTATATACTATAAAAATATATGTATTTATTCTCAGAATAATCCCCACTACTCTTTATGAGCAATGAAGCACAAGCGTTTAAACAAAAGCACAATATAACATATACAAGTTGCACGTTTATGGATGAGGCCGGTGGCCACTCAAACCATATATCAATAAAGTGGTATAACAATCACTAATCGATCGGGGGTAAGGCCTAGGGCCTTGGGAATCGCTGGGACTACACTGGACTAACAGCAGTTAGGAAGGGAGTAGCCCGCGGGATTCGGGTGCAGTGCAGAAAGTACACGCATGCACCAATGCAAAGTCAATGGTGCGTAAAAGTTATCGAGTTACAGTTTTAAGAGTCTTCCGACTGGACTAGAAGGACAAAACTTTAGACTTAGACACTAGAGGTGTTAACCCCTACAGGAGCACCGGCGTTCAAGTATTACCTCACCCACAGGAAGCGGGTGCACAGGTGCGAAGATGTGTCGGGGTTCGTCGCGAAGTTCTATGGTGCCTGGAGATGAAGATGCTGCAGGCGTCCAGAAGAGAAGTGTCCGGTGCGATCCAAGGGTGGATCGAAGTTGAAGAGTACCTGAAAGCATAGGGGACAGAGTCTGGGTCACTAGCCAGTGACCAGGAAGGAACCAGGAAGGAACCAGGCGATGTTGGGCGCAATCAGGTGGATGTCGGGTGCCTTGTCTCCACTGCCACGTAGACTCTTGGGCACCGAGGATGTCCTGGAGTGAATCACGAGCTGTCCCACAAAGGCTCTCGCTGTCGGCGGTGTCAGCTTCTGGATCGGAGTCAACAAACCTTGGCAAAGGCAACCCACGCAGGATTCAAAGAAGGCTTAATACTCGGACCAGCAAGTTCAGAGCGAGTGCTCCTTTTCAGGGGAGCGAGGGCCAGTCTGGAGCAACCAGATCAGCTGTGTAAAGTCTTAGGTTTGTCGGTTCTGGGGCCACTAGCCAACGGGCAAGCGACCGGACCAACGCATCGAGCAGGAAAATGCAAAAGGGCCCCACGCAGCACTCGTCAAGTGTGGAGGGATGAGCTTTGGTGCAAAAGCTGCTTGGGGCTGGAGATTCTTAAACTCCAATGCACAGCTTCGAGGGAGCCTCGGGTGCTGCACGGTCAGCGCTTCATTGTTCCTCCAAGATGGCCGCTCCCACGCTTCAGGTCGCCTCCACGGGTCTCAGCTTTGCAGGGAATGTGGATCGGGCTGTTAGAAGGCAGGCACGCTGGATCTTGTTGATCTCTGTTGCTCGAGTTCCCGCGGGAACTGCAACAAAGCAAACATTGAGGTGCTGGATGGTGCCTGTTTGCACAGGGTGGTCACTCCTTGACCACAAGGGAGATTCTGCAGTCTTCTACGTCGAGTAGGATGTCGAAGGGTCCAGAGTTTCATTTCATAAGTTTCAGTCAGGATAATCTGATGTGCAGTGGCACTGCTCCCACCTATATTCCAAATCTGGGGTCTGGATTACCTGCTAGGTCCCTCCTATGGGTGGGACCTGGGAAGGGGGTGGTTACACCCCTTTCCTTTGTCCAGTTTGCCGCCAGGACTGGGGCAGGATGGCCCCAGAACCGGTTTGACTGGAATCTGCCCAGGGACACCTTGTGCGCCCCAGGCAGTGTCTAGTTTCTTTCAACCCTCCCTGCTACAATCCACTATCTCCTGTCTGGGGTGGTGTGACACCTCCCTGTGACAGGAAACCCTTTTGCCCAGGCGTCCTCTGCCAAGTTGCGGTCAGCAGCAGGAGGCCAGACATGTGTCTGTGGCAGCAGCATCCATTTTGTGATGCTGGGGCTCTGGTTAGGATTACCGCGTTTTCAGTAAAGTAACATGTCTTCTCCCTCTAGAAGGGTGGAATGCTACCCCCGTCGCCAGAACTGGCGAGGGGGTAGTATTCCAAAGTGTATGACACCAACCACGACATGTTTTGATAAAGCCAAACCAAAGTTAGCATTAACCGCGAGGATTATAATGCACTTAAGAGTATATGGTATGGCAGTATCACTGGAACAGCAGTAAGGAAATGGTTCTGAACACTGCAGACAGGCTCAGCTCATGCTAGAGCACCATCTCACATAAAACCAAGCACTCTGCCTCCAGGATTGTAAAGGCCTGCCATAGGAGTGACTTATAGGTATATATGTGTCCAGATATAGGTTTAGATATAGGTATACTATATCTAAGCAAGGGTTGATTACACCACCTTGCCCCAGCTGTGTGAGCAGCCAGTTGTGTCGATTTAAGTACCAGCCAGGGGTGGCAAAAGATATGCTGCAGCCCCTGGTAGGCCTTGGATGCACCTATGCCCTGAGCACCTATGGTGCATGGTACAGGGGCTGACAAGGTGTCCAGTACCAAATTGGTGATGTACCTATAGTACATGGAGTCCATTTAAAGAGAGAGCAGATAGCCTGGGGCCCTGATTAGCAGGACCCCAGGCCAACTAAGTCAAAAACCAGCTAAACACAAGGCAAAAAATCTGGGGTAACCATAGTCAGGTATCCACCTTCCTACAGCGTGGGTTTCTGCAATTGAGTCTTTCTCCATGGGCGCCTTTGCCTCTTCCTGGTAGGGGTACAGAGCTAGAATATCGATGTATAAATATCGATGTAGAGAAATATTGAGGTAAAAATATTGTGGGATAGAAATATCGATGGAAAAAATATTGTGGTCAAGAATATCGATTGTTAGGTAAGTAATATCGATTGCAAAAATATCGAAGTGTTAAATATCGTTTATAAAAATACAGAGGTCTATTAGAATGTCGGACGGTGACACCACCGCTGTGCCGTAGGTGCCAAAAAAAGCTTTTTTCCGCCCGCGAGCAGCGGTACTCTCGTCCTCCATATTAGTATGGCCAAACATAGACCTATTCCCGTCTGCCGCGATACGACGCACGTCCCCATCAAAGTGCGCCCACCCCCGCGGCGCTGGGATCCAATTGAGACTCACAGCCATGAAGAATGACGTCCGCCCGCTCCACAAATTAGGATGCCCCAAACAAGCAGACGCACCTCATTGGAGACACCGCCCAACCAGAGACAGCGGAAGCTAGACATCGTAGCGTGAAACCAGAGTCCCGGTCCACACCACCCCGTCAACACCGCCATGGACCTAGCTCTACAAGTTTTTCCGGTGTTGTACGTGCTACATAACTCATGGACCGCCGCGGACGCCGCCACAGGTACGCAATTACACAAACACAACACACGGGCTGACACAGGGTCCAAATCCACATCAGACACCCTGCTGGGGACAGGAACACATCCACAAGGGCACCCACACACGACCCACCTGCCACCAAGTCACCCCTCTGCATCCTGGACACACATCTACCGTGTCTTGCAGCAATGTCCCGGTCACGTCACCGCAGCGGAGAACACAAGGGCAAACATGCGCACAATGCAGAAGGCAGGGCAGTCCAAATCATGGGCAGGGCACAAACACCTCAGGGCCACACCTCCTCACACCACACATTAGCACACCAGATGAAGGCACATGCACAACAACAATCCGGGTCAAACCACATCTTGCACCACACAACAAACAACAAGGGAGACAGCCACATAAGGAGTGGCTGCACAGGAACACACAACACACAGCACAGTAGCACAGGGCCAGGGAAACACACACACCACAACAACACCACCCACATGGAAACAAAAATGAGTACAAACACCAAATGAACACATACAAGGAACAAACATACACATGGACACACAGCCTGCATAGTCACACATACATACCACACACTGACACACAGACACATACACACCCCAAATGCCAACAGCAATGGAGCACAAAAATAGGGAAGCCAAAGTTGGATGCACACATATGGAAGGCCATGGAGACACACAACAAGCATGTGTACATCACATGCAAGACATGGGACACACACCACCCCCCCAGACCATCAAACCACACATTGCTGGTACAGTCAGTGAAGTCAAACCACAGACATCACAGTGGAACAACATAGGGAGACAGCAAGGCAAACCATGTATAGCCACAAGAATGAAAGGAAGGCCCAGAAGTCAAACTGGGAACAGACGCTCGTGCACACAACCACCTCACAGGAGTCCACCAGCAGCACAACACATAGGGCCCATTGTCACATTCCATGACTGCCAAACACCAGGAGGAATGTACACACATACCCCCTCACACCCGCAGCACACAACACCAGTGCCAAACACACTGAAGGCTGGCAATACTTGCCAGTCCATGCAACCACAAACAAACACACACCCTGGGTGTAGCCACCAACATCACACACAGGTATGCCACAACACATATCTGCATATTAACTACAGACAAACATAGAACCAAACAGAAACACACACAGAACCACAATGAAACACACATGCTCTGTGCAGCCAAACTGTGGAAAGGCAATGGGAGCACACACACAACAGGAGTGCACAACCTAACTACTCAGGAACAATGCACAGACAACATACCACAACACACACAAGAAGTGCACCATCACAGAACAACACAGCCACATCAAACAAACAACAGATGCACAAGCAAAATAACAGAGCAAACACTGCAGGACATCCGGGGATGCACACCAGGCAATGACAAGGCAACACACACTCAGCACTGCACGCTCAACAAGCAGTGTGTGCATACCAAGCATAACAGTCACACACAGACTTCAGTGACACAACATCAACCCACACTACACAAATCAGCACAGCACAAACACAACAGCACACCCAGGAAGTGAAGCAATACCACAGCCAACACACATACATCCAACACAACAACAGATGCACAAATCTGGGATACAAAGGCAGAAACATCTTGACCAGAGGACTGGGCAGCACACACAGCTGAACAGCAGATGAGCAACCATGCTTGCCAAACAGCACAGGGACATCACAAATAAACAATTGGGCAAATATCCTGAGTGGCACATAGCTCCTGGCCAAAGAACTGCATCACGAAGCACAGTGCCACAAATGAAGTGATGAGGAGGCACACACACACACATAGAAAGCAAGGGGACAACTGACAACTAAGTGAAGTGTCCTGCACGTCAGTAGTGGGTATGGCAGGAATGCACCATACACAAACAGAGGGTGTTCAAACCCACAATGGGTAGGCATTTTAAGCACAGATGGGGGATGGCTTCCCACCACACACAACATGCCATACTGGAGGCAAAAAGGCACCATGTGACAGCAATGCATGAGAAAACACAACGTAAATGGCAGTGTGGAGCAGCAGGCCTGCACAGTCTACACAAACAGAAACCAGACACTTGGATGAACAACCATACACCACACTGATCTTCCAGTCACACAAGTAAGTAAGTAAATGTTATTTACATAGGTGATTAAAACCGTTGCAAAACTTGTTCCATCATAATACTTATGCCTTTAAAACATAAAGCTTGCTTGTTTTGAACAACTATAGCAGCATGATACATTATCAGTTTTTGTCTCCTGATTTGTAATGACTTCAAAGCTGCCTTGCACATTGGCTTATGCCTTTTCTGGCTGGGTTCTTGATGTTTCAATTTCTGGCATTTTGCTTCCGCACAGTTTCAGAAACTTTACTGCTCTGTAGTTCAATTGTGGATCACTGGGTGCAAAGCATGCCAATAGGGCTTGCCTCCTTCTTCGAATCCCTCATAGGTTAAACAATTGTTTCAACAGTTTCTTTCGTTCTTTGAGGAGTTCTTTACAGGAAAATAGTAAATGCAGCAGGTCTTCCTGAGCTGTTCCACATAATTGACACACAGAGCCTGCTTTATTCCGTAGCCAAGGTGGGAGATGCTGGGTGCAGGGGAGCAGACCAAATCTATTTTTCATAAATGCAACTTTTATATTTTTGTCATAACCCAGATTGAAATATGCTTGAGCACCCGGCTTCGTGTATGTATTCAAAGTCATCCATCTATAAGCTCTCTGTGAAAGTGCGGCCTTGTCCTCCAGCCATGACAGTAGTTTCACCGTCTTCCTCACTATTTTTCTAAAGATTAGGGTGGTTGTCGATGTTTCCCAAAGTTGATTTAGCCCCAGTTTGTCTAACCTGCTGTGAAGATATTTTGAAGCTGGTAGTGTAGTGTGTGTTTGTAGCTCTTTCCACAGCTGTTTGTTTAACGTTCCCGAGGAGTTTTTTGCACTTGATCCCATGCAGTGACGAAGACCCCTTGTCTGGCAATTGTTTGTTTCAAAGCGCCAAACTCAAATCTGATTTGTGCAGGTGAAGTATATTTCGGCAGCCCAAAAATAACCCTGTATGCAGTTGGAACAGTGGCGTTGAGTATTTCCGCATCCCTGCCTTTCTGTACCTCGTTGCCATAGGTAATTGTAGGTAGACGTTTTGCACGAACCACCTCTACCAGTGGCAGGATAGATGGGCCAGATAATTTAGAATTTAAGGTTTTTAGGGAAGTTGCTATTATTAAACCTTTTTGCCTTATGCTGTTCTTCTGCGCTAAGAAATGACCGCTGGAATCCAGTTTCACGCCAAGATATTTGTATTCTGTTGTACCTTCTAGTCTGGTTTCTCCCCAAAACCAGCCTGCAGTTTGTCGCCTTTTATTCCCGATTATCATTGTTCTTGTTTTGTCCGGGTTATTCATTAGATAATTTGCTCTCCACGCATCAGGAACTACCATGGACACACATATTCCCCATGCATTCCTAAGGGAGGTCAGGCCAATCTCACAACATGCACTCAGAGTGCGCACGCACTTTACACTGGGACACAGAAATTAACGGTAGAATATAGTCAATCTGAGCTCCCTTTTCTGGATATTTTGATCTTCCCAACGGAAGGCAGATTGGGCAGCAAACTATACAGGAAACCAATGGCAAGGAACTCCCTCTTAACCTTTAACAGCCACCACTCGAAGTCTCTCCGGGAGATCTTCCGGTTGGACAGTTTTTGCGTGTCCGTCGCAACTGTTCTGACAAACAGGATTTTGACATATACGCCAGAGATCGGTCTATCAAATGGAGACAACGTGAATATCCTAAACGCTTAGTGCGGAGAGCTCTCAAGAGAGCCTCAAATAATCACAGTGATGCTCTTTTGGGTCCTCCAGTAGAGAAACCTGCCTTGGACAGACTAACATTTGTAACCACCTTTAGTACCTTATCCAACCAGGTACAAAAGTCTGTTCGTAAAAATTGGCGAATTCTGAATGCGGCTGGGACAACTATCCCGACACCACTATTTTCCTTTAAAAGGGGGCTGAGTTTGCGGGATAGCCTGGTTCATACAAGACCAAGACAGCAAAGTCAACCAATACTCTGGAACCTTCCTGCTGTCCAAGGGCACTACCCATGTGGCTCTTGCACGGCATGCCCCAGACACAAAAAACTCTTGCAGTTGATATAGGGAGCAGAAGACCGTGGATCTTGAGGAAACATACTAACTGTAACAGCGAAAGGGTCATCTACATGGTCACATGCCCATGCTCCCTGCAGTATGTTGGCATGACGACCAGAAAGGTTAAACTGAGAATTAATGAGTACTATAAGGTGTAACAAACAAGCGACACGCCTAACCAGCCATTTCTTAAACATGAAACAGAAAGCAGAGGAGATGAAATGGGTGGTTTTGGAACAGCCCTTTATTCCACAACATATCACTGATGTCAGACGCTACCTCTTTCTTAAAGAACAAAAATGGATTTTCAAGCTTAAATGTTACACAGAGGGCTTGAATGATGACATTCCATGGGTTATGATATGATCCACACACAGTAAACAGCTTGCTTTCTGTCCCTGCGGCCCCCTTAATCTATTGTCTCGGTCTTACTCCGTATAGTAGGAACACGGATGACCAAAGAGATTGTGGCCTTTAAGCTCGAGCACGTTGGCCTTGGCATAGGGCTGATATGTATCCTGTGTCAACCATTTTATGGCTCATAATGCCACTGATGGCCTAAACGTAGAAATGATTTACAGGGTGGCATGGCCCAGTAACACATATCAATGATATCTATCATACAGGGTAGCTTTTAGAACAATACCTAAGTGTACAGTTACTACCTCTCAGGTTTAGCATGTAGTATACGAGCATAGTGGGAGACTGACTTCGCTTTACAGGAGCACCCGTATTTTTGGAATATTTTCAGAGTATTGTCTTTCCCTAGTCTACACTGATATTTATATAGTAATGCCGCTACACTGCAGTTTACATCTAGTGATGCACACTTCTTATTAAGCACTGTATGGTATCGTCCGAGGATGTACATCCACATATGTAGATGTCGGCCACTCATCTTCAATCTGTGTTTCCATGTCGAAACAGTGACTGAAATATATATATTTTTTGTGGCCGTCCCGCCATGATCCAAGCAAGCGTACTTAATTAAATACCGAATACGGAGTGACCTGCACATGTGTAATTGCTTATGTGTGGATCAGCTTCATCAAATAAGAAAAGCTGAGTAAGTGTTTTATATAACAAGCCAGCAACCTGTATGGTTCCGGAAAGTCCTACTTTATTCACTTATTTAATGTATATGTGTGACTGGGATTAAAATAACCCCTGTTCTTTGTTCTGCGGTTCCCTCTTAGGTCCGCTCTAGGATCACGCCTGCGCTGAGCGAGTTTGTTTTGAAGAAGGAAGCAATACGTAGTTCTGCCTATTTTTCATGCATGCGCAATAAGGTCCGAATAGACTTCTTACAAACTGACCGCGGCTCCCTCTTAGGTCCGCTCTTGAACTGCGCTTGCGCTGAGCAAGTGTGTTTGAAAGAAGGAAGTAACACGGAGTGTTTCCGGGATGTTTTGCTTACTATCCACACATGCGCAATCAATGATAGTTATTTTGACAAACTATCCACACGCTGTTTTTAGTTTTGACACTATGATAAGCCTTCAATAAATTTATACTTGTTATCATAATAGTCAATTTTAATCTGCACTTATGATTTTTTCTCACATTTAGTATCAATGTAAAATTAGTTTTTCAGCACCACAGAACTTACATTCATGGCTAGTTCCATCACTGGTGGTTTTGTGTTAGGGCAGCTCACGATTGTATAAGGGGAGATGCCTATCATATACCAGTCTCACAAATCCCAGATGATGAAGTTCTGCCATTTGGTGGGCTGATGGGATTCCTTTCCAGCCTAACACAGGTTTAGCTGCTACAGTTTCTTTTTCTTTGGCCGTATTTACTTTGTTGTCAGACCAGTAGTATCCGTTTTGTTTTGGCATACTATGGATGGGGGATAAAATACTACTTGGTATTTAAGTGCATTTCCCCTTGGACCCCTTATTAATTGTGTATTCCTGTGGTTCCCTCTGTGTTGCCCAGTAACTTTTGGCCTAGCGATATGTCACCGCAGTGAGACCAGTGGATACGCTTCGCAACCTGGATATCATATGTTTAATAACAAGTTGACTATGGAGGCTCAGGTTACCCGAACGGTGGGCAGCTGCCTTGCGATTATGAAATGAAATGAAAATGGGTTTTGTAAAGCGCATTACTACCCGAAGGCCTCGTAGCGCTATAATTATCAGATCTTTGCGGAAAATCTTTCCTTTACTACCCCCGCAGGCACGGGCATTAGTTGCACAGAGTACAGTCTTGAGAAGATTGGATTATTGCAATGCCCTTCTATTAGAATCTCCAAAATTTCTTTTGGATAGACTTCTTAGGATTCAGTCCACCGCAGCCAAACTTGCCTTGGGCTGGCCTAGAAGGTCCTCTTCCTCTCGGGCCCTGGCAGAACTGCATTGGCTTCCGCTGGGGCAGAGAATTCAGTTTAAGTCCCTCTGCCTAGTGTTTAAAGCCCAGCATGGGCTGGGTCCTGCCTCTTTGCAGAGGAAATTCAAGTTGTATGTTCCAGCCAGAAACCTCCGTTCCGCTTTTGAGAGATTTGTCAAGACCTCGAGGTTCAGGAAAGTCAAAGCGGGTGGCAGAACCTTTATGGTCACCGCTGCCAGACTTTGGAATGGGCTCCCTTTGGAACTAAGACAAGTTAGTGATCTCCTTCTCTTCAGAAGGAGACTAAAACATGGTTGTTTCCAAAAATGTAGGGGCTGTTTTTCTGTGCGGTTCCCCCCGTCGCTCTTTTGCACGTTCCCCACTATGTACTCTGAGTTTGCCAGCGGCAGGATGCCTGTTAGGTGACATAGCGCTTTAGAAATGAAATAAATAAATAAATAAATAAAGTCTGGTACGGTTAACATGATGAAAAGCGGCCTTGTAGTCGATAAAGCAGAGGTATAGTGACGATCGTGTAGCTTCTGTTTGTCCATAAGCATTGCCATGCTTAATATGTTGGTTGTTGTCCCCAGTGATTTTGTGAAGCCAGTCTGTTGGATAGGAATTGCGGATTTTTCTTTCACCCAAGCCTGAAGGTCCTCCAGTAACAAGCCTGCAAAAAAATTTGCTTCGTTGCCTAGTAGAGCTACTAAACAATAGTTTTGAGGTTCCAGCTTGTCACCAGATTTATGGATTGGGGAAATGATTGAGCCTCTCCATGAGCTGGGCAAGATGTTCAACGATCTGATTTCTCTGAAAAGTGGGTCCAGTGCTTCTGCCCAGAAGGTTGCCTCCTGTTTGTAAAGCACTGATGGAATTCCATTTGGGCCAGGAGCACCTTCTCTTCCCCCCTTTCCTATCTGCCTTTTGATTTGGATCGTTTGATGGCCAATATTTGATGGGTCTGGCCCTGATTTCCCAGAGTCGACGAGATTGGTTTTAATCCAGGCCTTGAGTGTCGTTTAAAAGTCAGGTTCAATTTGACAGGCTTGGCGCTTCTCGCTACGTTCAGTGCCTTGTTGAAAGTGAGACCCAAGGTATTTTACCCAGGCTTCTTCTGTAATGTTTGTGGAGACGCCGTCATGATTATGGTAAATGAACTGGTTTATGGTAGCCCAGAATCTGGTGCTATTGTTATGTTTGACATCGGCATGCAGTTTAGCTCATAATTCCTCCTACATAGTTCTATTTGCATCCCTTTTGAGTTTTTTGAGAGCTGCCCTTTGTTTCCGTAATTCTTGTAAGTATGATTCATGGCTGGCCTTGTGTCGAAGATGTTTCAGTAATTGTTGGATCCTTTTTCTTAGCGCTAAAAGATATTGGTTTAGTGCCGCTGAATCTTTGGAGGTTTGGAGGTTTGATTTTAGTCGCATGTGCCTCCATTGCTAATAGGAAGTTTCTCCATTTCTCCACTTCACCCTCTCCGACCCTCGCAGTAAAGTGTTGTTTTGCAATTACAAGCATCTCGCTTCCTGCGGCTATCTTGAATTTAATTCTTCTTAGGTTGATGGTAACAGATGATCCTTGGGGCTCCCAGCAGCGTTCGGATGTTGGGCTGACTGTTCTCAGTTCTATTCCCTTTTATTTAGTGTTGGTGAAGGAAATAGTGACTGCTAGAATTGACTGTATTGTGGAACCAAAGATGCGAGCAGAATAGCAGACTGTGCTGGCGACATATGTGACCAAGCCTCCCTGTAGATGGCCATATTTTGCTCCCCGGGTGGCGTTTACAAAGAAGCGCAGAAATCCTTGAAGATGAGGTGGGTCTGTCACCCACGTTTCTTGTAGTGCCACTGTGTCGAAGGCCCTGACGTAGGTGACAAAATCCAAATCCGCTAGTTCGTTGGCGAGCCCGTTTACATTCCAGGAACAGAGCCGTACTGTCCCTGGTGTATTTGCTGTGTTTAGTGGGCGAACGTCTTGTCAGTCTCTTGTGTTATTTATGGTTCTCGCGAACCATCTTGAGTCTTCTTCCCAAGCTTGCGGTGTGAAGAGGTCATTGCTGCTTCTTAATTCCTCAGGTTGGTGCCTCTTGTTGCCATTGCAGTACCCTATGGCTCCTCTCAGCACTGATGTAGTTGGTCTGCCAATGACCATCTCAGGGGCCCTCTGGGGTTCTGAAATTAACAGATCTGGATATCCTGGCTTAAAGTAAGGGGTGATGGTTATCCCCCAAGTCTTTAAGATGTCACTTTCTTTGAGTATTGTATGTGCTATTGTCAAGGAGGTCCATGGTGCTCTTGTTTTTTCGCCTACCTTTAAGTCCCCGCAATTGATGAATTCTATTGACTCCAAATCTGTTGTCGTTATGTCTGCCAATGAGGTTATGTGAGATAGTAACCGCAGTATGTTGCCTCGGTTCAGAATGTCGTGTCTTCATTTAGAGGTGTATTCGGGCTTTAACCATATTGCGTTTGTTCCCCTCGCCCCTGCCCAGATAGAGACGTCATTATGGTTTTTTAGGGTGGGCCGGCTGATCTCATTTTGTGGGCATCCCAGTGCTGTTTGGATCGCTTCCGTGGGGCCTAGACTTCCTTGACGTTTTGGGCCGGGATTGATCCGATTTTTGTTTGCGCTGTTATAGAGTTTTTGATTATTATTTGTGGAGCTGATATGCCTAAGGGCAAGAGCTAGCAACACCTAACAAAAGGTTCAGGTAAAAAGATCAAATGGCAATTTACAATTTCAAAGAAAGTGAAAAAATCAAAAAGGGAAAGAAAGAAAAGAAAGAAGCCTATATTTCATGACAAATTTAAAAAAAACTTTTAATATTTTAGACATAGAAAATCAGATAAAAACAACAAAACTTTCAAAAAAGTGTTGGCAAAACAAAAACAACCCATTTACCAAACATGTGGCTAACAAACAAACATACAATTATCACACAATGTCCTGAAAGGTAAAAGTCAGTAGGCAGTTATGCATAGCATTCACATAGCATTGCTGCAGTAGACAAGAAGGAGATTATTTATTTTTTAAGTCAAAAGATAGTTATTCATCTTTATGTAACATTCGTTTCATGTTTGGAAATATACAGTTAAGAACAGCACTGCATTGAATGTATTGACAACCACAAGAAACTTGGTGCAACAACAAACGTGAATAAATAGTGCAGGTGGCGACGCAAGTGAAAGGAGAGCAAACAGCGTGGTCGGCGCACTGTGTGTGAGGTGCAAATTATCTACAGTGAGTGGCTGAAGACGGCGTATGTGACATAGTGATATCACATAGGGCACAATTAATTTGGTAGATTTGGAGCCACTAAGAGGAAGTGCGCCTATTAATTAGGCTGTAGGGTCGATGGCGTTTAGATCCGGACCATTTCGGATCATCATCAGGACAGGTTGTCTGAATAAAGTAGTGCTGTGAAGAGAGGGAAGGAGTGTTAGGGCGGGGGACGAGGAAGTGTAAGTGGACGGGGGAAAAAACAAACACACTGGGGCGGGCTAATGGTTACCTTTCGCAATCATTGTAAATCTTGAGCAATCCTTGAGAATTGGAATACTTGTAGACTGCAGGGAGGTATGAATTAGGCGATCACCAGGGATCGAGTCGCTGGATGGGGCCAGAGAAAGCTGGGGAGAAAGTAGGGGGGTGGTAACTAGCTGAGCAATGAAGGCAAGAAAAACATTTCACATAGTTAAGAGGTAGCGTCATGTAGGAATAAGACTGTACCTCGCTATCGATTTTGCCTGTAACTCAGCCGATTTGGAGAGGGTTGTGCTGATTCAACTCCACGATCTAGGCGGCCACGTTAGTCAGCCATGCCTGGTCAGCGCTGGGGAGAAGGGAGGGAGGTTTTTAGAGAAAACGCCCAAATGCCTGCCCACAGCGCATGTGTAAAAATGAGGAGCAGCGTTTACCTGTGTTAATCAGCGCGTCCGTTTCACTACCGAGGGAATGGTGGTGTGACCGGCGCTGAGCGGAATGAGAGTATTTAATTTCCGCATTGGGGCGGGGATCCAAACGGGGGCGTGGCAGGACAGGGCGTCAGCGGGGGAGTGTTGGTATCAACCAATTAAGATAGGATAACCAACAGGAGGGGCGGGACTGGTAAAGTTGCTATGGAGAAGCGTCTTAAAGGGCAGTCTACACCGAATTGAAACCAGTAAGCACCGTGAGTGCAAGGGAAGGGCGATTTTAGGAATCGGAGAAGGAGTCAGAGTGGTGAGGGTGGGGGGGGGGGTTGTGGGGTGGAATCTCAAGGCAGAAAACCGAGATACATTAAAACCATTGTTATTAAACAACCAATATTAGCATAGTGACATATATTTCTGATATGCAGTTGACCTCATGTTGAGCAATTATAATCAAAACAAAACAGAGCAAGGACCATATCAGATATTTACATGTGTTTCTAATTATACTACCTAAGAGAGCAAGGCTGAAGTTAGTCCAATTCATGTGGAAGAAGGGACACAGTTCAGAAGCCGGTTATGGCTCAGAGGGTGGAATCAAGGGGAGGGAAATGGACTGCGCAGCTCTCAATGGTTTCAGAGGGAGTGGAAATGGAGTCAGGTGGTGACCGTACTGTTCCATTCATCAATGGTGTTGAGGCCTTTGTTGATGGAATCACAGATTGTCATCCATTTACATTCTGCCTTGTTAAGGAGGGTTCTAATGTCTCCTCCTCGGATAGGCAGTGTAGGTTTTTCAATCACTTTCCATTGTATGTCTGTATCAAGATGATCATTTTGTAAGTAATGTGAAACCAAAGGGGCTGACATGGTTTTACAGTTGATGCGGCTCTTGTGCTGGATGATGCGCTGTTTGATCATTTGCGTTGTCTGTCCGATATAGATCAGATCGCAAGGGCATCTGATGGCGTAGATTACATTTTGCGATCTACAGTTCGTGTGTTTTTTGAGCTTGTAGGTTCGACCGTTGGCAACAAAATCTTTGGTGTTGATGGTGAGACAGCAAACGCTGCAAGACTGGCATTTATAGTGTCCTACTATAGGGTCGAGGCCCCAAGCAGCTGTGATGGTATTTCTGTCTTGTTGGATTTGTGGCCAGGTTATGGCATGTACCAGATGGTTGGCTAGATTGCTGCCTCGTTGGTATGAAAACAAAGGTTCATCTTTGAATTGTTCATGAGAGCGTAACAGAGACCAATTTCTTCTGATAATTTTGTTTATTTTGTTGCTGTGGGGATTAAATTTCGAAACAAACGGGATCCTTGACATTGGTTTCTTGGGTTGAGTGGTTAGAAGGTGCTCCCTGTGGCAATACCACGCTCTTTTCTTTGCTCTTGTAACCAACCGTTTGGGATAACCGTGATGTATTAGTTTCTTGGTCAGAACATCCGCTTCCCTGAAATAATCTTTTTTCCATTTACAGTTGCGGCGGATTTGGCAGAATTGTCCATAGGGTAGTCCATCACGTAATCCGCGGGGGTGGTAGCTTGAGTACAGCAACAACGTATTCTTTTCAGTTGGCTTCCGATATAGGGTGGTGCCCAGGTGCCTTTCTTCAGCATGGATAGTAACATCCAGAAACGGTAAATCATTTTGCTTGCAGTCACTGGTGAAAGTGAGGTGTTCCTGGGAGCAGTTGAGCCATTCAACGAAGGGCCGCAATGTGTCAGCTGTGCCAGTCCAGAGTAATAGAATGTCGTCTATATACCTGCGCCACAGATTGATGTTGTTGAAGAATGGATTCATTGGTGTCAAGATCAATGTCTTTTCTAGGTGATAGACAAACAAGATGGCAAAGTTTGGGGCAAAACATGCGCCCATGGAGACTCGTTTGGTTTGTAAAAAGAATGTATCTTGATAGAGGAAGTAATTGTTTTTTAATGCTATTCGTAGAAGATCCATGATGAATTCTGTCGGGATACGTGTGGGCTGTGGTCTTGTGATGAGTAAATTGTGGATGACCTGTAAGCCTTCGTCATGCGGGATGTTGGTATAAAGGGACTCGATGTCCAATCCTGCCATCACTTGTAGATTGGTGTCAAAGGGTAAATCCTCGATGGTATTAATGAGGTCCATCGTATCCCTGATGTAGGTGTCGGTTTCAGGGACAAAGGGCTTAATGATGGAGTCTATGTATTTTCCAAGTGGCTCCAGGACTGATCCGCAACCAGAAACAATCGGTCTGCCCGGGGGATTCAACCTGTCTTTATGTATTTTGGGCAAAACGTAAAGTACCGGGGTACAGGGGTTAGCGTTGTTGAGGAACTCGAATTCCTTCTTGGTAATGATGTCTTTGTCCTTGGCATCCATGGTGACTGAAAGTATTTTCTTTCGGATGTCCTCGAGGGGATCTTTGGGAAGAGGTCGATAATGTTCTTGGTTTGCCAATTGTCTTTTGATTTCGAGATCGTATTTACTTGTACTCATAATCACAATACCTCCACCCTTATCCGCCGGTTTTATGATGATGTCGTTGTTTTCTTTGAGTGTATTCAGGGCTAGTTTCTCAGTGAGCGGGAGGTTATATGGAGTGAAGTATGGTTGATTTTTGAGGTCCATCACATCTTTCAGTACCAATCGTTCAAAAGCCAAGATTTCTGGTGGCATGGCATGTGAAGGAGGGTTAAAAGTAGACGGCGGTCTAAAGGGTGATGGATTCAAGGGTACAGAGTCAGTTTTGTCTGCAAAGTAGTGTCTTAGTCGAATCCGTCTAAAGAATTTCAGAAGGCTGGCTTGAAGGTCCAGGAAATCCGTGCGTGCAGTTGGCACGAATGTGAGCCCACGGGATAGAAGGTTAATCTCATCACTGCTGAATACATGATCTGATAGATTGAAAATTGGTATTTGTAGATCAGTAGTTGCTGGTGAGTTTCCATTCTCTATTGTGGTTGTTGTCCCCATTGGCAAAACCGGTTGCGGGTTTGACGTTCTCCCGGAAGTTGTGGCTGATATTGCCGATTTCTGTTGGGGCGATTTTGAGGTGGTTGGTGTCCGCGGCCGCGGCCTCTCCCTAAAAAACCAGCCGGAATCAAAGGAGGAGGTCTGGTAGTGGAAGCGGAGGTACCTGGGCGGTTATCTGAGTCCGAATCTTCCGCTGAGGTGTTAGATGAATCTGAAAAGGTGATGCGCTGATTATTTCTGAAACGGCCCCAGTTGCGGGTTTTTGGTGGAATATATTGGGTATTGTAGAAAGCTTCGTCCAGGTATGGATAGGTATTTTCCACTTTATAGTTGTTAATGTCTTTTTGGATTTTGTTAGTTTTCTTGTTCAGTTCAAATGTGTTAAAGGTGTCAATAGTGGAATTGATTTTTTCTAAAAGACTCTTTGCATCCGACAGTGATGGATCTTCTAGGATTTGTTTTTCCAGATCAGCTATCTCCAGGAGTTCCCTGCGGCTATGTTCGATGGCAGTGTCTATTCCCAAGACCATCCAATGTCTGGAGCAGGTTGTGGCCAGATGACTAAATTTGGTTCGGAAAAGGGGATCAGTTGTAAAAATGGCAGGAGTATTGCGTAAACAAACATTACATATACAGGAAGAACAACAAAACAGAAATAATGTGTCCTTCACAACTTCTGGCCACAAAAAGCGCAGACGGCGTTTCAACCGCTAAGTAACTGTGCGGTCATCATCAGGACAGACAAGTTGAGTGTTTCAATAGCAATATATGAAACACGCCAATCATAAATTTGAAGGGCGAATGCAGTAAGTAAAAAATTTAATGAATAAATTAAATATCCACGAATGGAATGAGGGAATGACGTGGAACTTGCATGGATATTCCCACAGGAGAATTAAAAAGGATGGAGAACATTTAGATATGGCCCATCGTATGCCCAATCAATCAGCACATATGGGTGGGTTACGCGAATCAATCCGTAGCACTGCTCACTCCGACTTACATGGCGCTAGATACACTGGTTTCTTGCTTTCTGCTCGGTAGAGTTTGGGCGCAGCTAGACATGATTGTAAAACTGTTGATTACTTCTGATGAAGGGATGTTCCGTTGCGTTGTCCCATTGAGCAGTGGCGATGTTCCTTCTTGCGCTAATGATGTTCCAAAGAGTCGTTGAAATCCAGTACTGGAGAGGCTTTGTTTCTTGTTCCGGCCTTTCTGTTTTTGTGCACGTCTTAATTTTGCATTTAGTTTCAATTCCCCTTTGGCTACCTCTGCTTGTTCTAGCGTGTTGTTATGACTGGATAACAATGCTGTTGTTTGCTTGCTGTTGGTGTTCCCTTCTGGTTGTTCAATTAAAATTGTTATTTGCTCATCATTGGCCCGCCCAGGCTGGCGAATTGATAAGTTTTCGCGCAAGCAGGGTTTGCTGATTTAAAGGCTGCATGTTTTCGTTATTTGAAGCCTTTTTCACTTGTGCGCATAATTCTGTCAACATTGCTGGAAGAGTTGTCAGTTTGTCCACAATTGGGCTGCATTCGCAGTTTTGAAGGTTGGCTAGGGTATGGTCCTGAGTGCTTTCCAGTATTGTGTTCAGATTTCCCAGTTTGCCATCGATCAATACCACATATACTGCCAGGGTGTTCAATAGGGATAGTTGCAAGTCCATTTTGTCAGTCTGGTATTGCAAGGCCTCAACCACGAACTGTACAGTTTTGAGCAGACTTGCCCATGCATCCCCTTGGGCAGTTTCTTGCTCGTCCTCTTTAAGGTTGCCAGCCTCACTGCCGGATTTGTTACCATTGTCTGTTTTTTGCGTTTTCCCATGGTGTATTCTAATTTCGCTGATTATGCAAGTGGGCCGCGCAAGCGACCCCTCCACTGTCTCCTTGCATCTATCCATTTTGAAGTTTCCTTCTGATTCGCTCCTGAGATGTGTCCCCCCGGTAGGCTGCCAGGAGTGCTTCCCACTCCTCCTTGTCTAAGTATGAATGTTGGTCTAGTTCTTCTGATTCATCCAGCAGCAAGCTGGATTGAGACAGCACTGGCTTGCATTGGGTTTGTGTAGGGACAGGGCGTACTTCGTTTTCTGTATCCGGCTTATCCTTTAGGTTTTCAGGAGTTAATCCCCCTTTTGCCATTGTTCCCTCTGTGATACTTTCCAAGTTTTCCTCTAGAGGGTCGGCCTTGGCTACAGCCGGAGGGTGGCTGTCATTTTTTCTAGCTCGTAGATGGTGAGTGGCTCTAGTGATACGCAGTTATCTCCATAATTTTTGTGTTGAATCGGGGTCCTGGACAATATGGCCGCAGAGACGTTATGGATATATGCAGGGTTGCAATTGCCTGAGGCAGCAGTGTTTCTGGTCCATTCTTCCCATGCGTTGTTGAGCTCGATCGTTGCCCCCCCTACTTGAGGCGAAATTTGTGGCGCCTCTGGGTACAGTTCGTTAGGCTTTATCCCCGGGCTCGTCTCCGGGGTTTTGAGGTTTCCGGCCTGCAGCGGATGCAGCGGATGCTGGGCCGTATAAAGATATCATTGTTCTGTCCCCCATCCTCCTTGGGCTGTTGGCTCTTCTTTCCCTTCCGCCTTCACTTTTTCCTCTGGGGAGGAGTGGTGGTAGAAGACCCGCAAGTAAGGTGGGGCGTGAAAGCAGGATATCGGCTGCATTTAAAAAAAAAAAAACTTGATGTCGATTTTCAGCTGAAGAAGGCGGTGTTTTGGCATTTTCAGATTCTGGCGTCAAGTTGCTGAGCCTCCTTGTGTCTGATGTTATTTCAATTATGGTGCCCTCCACCTGCGTGGCCGGTCTGGTCTTGACCTGCGGCTTTCCCTCTGTGCAATCCAGTGATTTCAGCTTCCCTTTCCGCTTAGCTGTATTACTTGAGTTGCTGCTGGCATTGCCTGCTCTGTTTGCCGATTTAAGCTCCTTAGTCTAGGGGGACTGATAAGAGGGTTGTCTTGGGCTTCAGTGGGGTTTAGTAAACTGCTGCATAATTTGATCCTGGCTCATGCAAATGGAAGTTTGCGGGAGGGACGCCTGGTACTCCGTGCACTGCCGCTGTGGTGCAGTGGGGGCAGCTACCCAGAGCTACCCAGAGCCACAAGCCATGTACTCCCTGGCTGCTTCTGCAGGTGTTGACTTGCTAGTAGTGCTGCTAGTGGACCTGCTATTCTCTACAGGATCCTGTGTGCAGTATCTTCGGTGAGCTTTAGGGGTCCCAGTCCGCAGGGGGACAACACTACCTACAGCTCCCACATCCAGCTGGAGCTGGTGCAAGGTTAACTTAAGTGTTTGCTCATTAGTCAGCTAATGGTTACTGCTGGCAGCAGGAAGCAGTAGTGTTAAAACCAATTTATGGCATCAATCCTCTGTTTAATTAAAGGCGAATGCTTTTGTTTTTACATGCTTTTGATTTGCTATTTGATTTGCAGTCTTCCTCAGCTAGATTGTGAGCGTGATCGTGAAGATGAACCACGCTGACTCCTGCTCACCCGCAGTCACAATAAACCCGCCTGCCCCCGCTCCTGCTCCCACTCCCAGCCGCTGCTCACTGCTGAATCCCGACCAAGGGTAGAGCTCCAGCTCCACTCCACTCCACCCCAACCGAAGCTGCTGCGGGCAGCGTTGTTGCGGGCAGTGGGTAGCAGGTTGCAAGTTGCGCGTGCTGAGCTACTGCGGGATACTCCGGAGCACTGCGGGTGATTCCTGGGCAGTCCCGAAGCGCTGAACGCTCAGCGGCCACCCCTGAAGGATGGCGGCCCTCACGGGGCACTATGTTCTCAGGCGCTGCATTCCTCCCTCTTTGCTCCTCACTCGAATGCAGCAGCAACGGCGGCGGCGGCCAAAACGCGAAACTCGAAAACCCGGACAGGAATCACCTCTTGGAAATGCCAATCAGTTATTAGTGTGAAGATGCGGAAAATGCAGAGCCTGTCTTTAAATGGGGGCTGCTGAAGTTGGGGGAGTTATGAGGCGAGGCTGCGGGGGCTGGGGATGATCGTAATCCCAAGTTACTTCTCTGCTCCCTCTAAGCTCCCTTCACGCACCTCCGCGGTACGCTTGACACGCTCTGCACCGGAGCTGCTGGAAGCGACTGGGGCTGGGGCGGCTGATGCAGACAGCTTGCGCCTCGCTGGGGGGGGGGGCGGGTTGTGGGTACCTCTCAGGGGGCCCAGGGCTCAGAGAGCACTCATAGTGGTAGTGCTAACTCTTTCTCCCCGTCACCCTCGGCTCGCTCTACTCACCTCGCTCGCCGGCGGCAGCTTCTCCTGCGTTTGACCTCTCTTCCCAGGCTCTCCCTACTCTCTGGCTCTGGCTCTCGGCTTGGAGTCCGTCCTCTCTCTCCGTCAACTGTAGATCAAGACCAGTCACACACTCTGCATACTCACAAGTGACAATAACAACAAGTAGGAGTCAGACAGAACTGCATGGCCACACCCACACACTGCACAGTGCACAACAGACAACTCACACATGTGCATCCAAATACATCCACAGGGCTGAACATGCCAAACAACAGGCACCCAAATCCTGGCGGACACATGTGTGTTGTTGACAATACAGACGCACACACACATCAACACTCCCTACAAAGTCAAACCCTTCACACTGTACACTTCTTGACTACCCAAGAACACACATATAAGGTAGGCCATGGGACCAAGATAACTGTCCATCACAAGATGAACACACACATACACTGCTGGGCACAAATAAAGGTACCACATACATACATCATGACATTGCCAAGCCTGCCTGCAAATCTGTGAACAGAATCACACTCTGTGCGGGCACTGTCCCCCAACCTGTCATTTGAAGATAATATCCAACACTGAAAAAGCATGAAAATGACTACTGCAGTGCAGGCTAAATTGTCATCGTAGACACCCCAAGTATCAGTGTCAGGAAGAACTGAAGTCCTTGTCACCCCTGTGAAAAAAAGATGAGGCGAGCAAAGACATTGGCAAAGTTGAAGTGGCACACAGAGCATGGGGCATAATCAACCATATGCACACACCAAAATTACTTTATTCAGTAAGGACACAGACAATACAGACAAGAGGAGCGGCTGTCTTTATTTACAAATTGCACAGATAGGCACCAACAGTAGAGAAGAGCAAGGCACAAGATGCAGAGCATGTCCATGAGAATCTGCACAGGCAAGCTCAATACAGGAAGGCCAGTGGCCAGTTCAGGGTGCACAGCATATCCATGAGAATCTGCACAGGCAAGCTCAATACAGGAAGGCCAGTGGCCAGTTCAGGGTGCACAGCATATCCATGAGAATCTGCACAGGCAAGCTCAATACAGGAAGGCCAGTGGCCAGTTCAGGGTGCACAGCATATCCATGAGAATCTGCACAGGCAAGCTCAATACAGGAAGGCCAGTGGCCAGTTCAGGGTGCACAGCATATCCGTGAGAATCTGCACAGGGAAGAGTCCAACACAGCAAAGAGCAAAACAAGGCCAGTGTCCAGGGCAAAGTACATGGCGTGTGCATGAGAGGCTGCACAGTGAAGAGACCAAAACACAGCAAAGAGCAACAAGGCCAGTGTCCAGGGCAAAGTGCAGGGTGAGTACATGAGAGGCTGCACAGGGAGGAATCCAACATAGCAAAGAGCAACAAGGCCAGTGTCCAGGGCAAAGTGCAGGGCGAGTACATGAGAGGCTGCACAGGGAAGAGTCCAACACAGCAAAGAGCAACAAGGCCAGTGTCCAGGGCAAAGTGCAGGGCGAGTACATGAGAATCTGCACAGGCAAGGGCAAAACAGGAAGCCCAGTGGGCATGGCAAAGTGCAGAGCAAATACATGAGAATCTGCACAGGCAAGGGCAAACCAGGAAGCCCAGTGGGCATGGCAAAGTGCAGAGCCAGTACATGCGAATCTGCACAGGGAGTGTGTGTGACTGTACCCTTCCATGGGCAGCAACACAGTCAGGGGGATAACAATGGGCAGTACAGGCCCACCTGTGTGAGAGACAGGTGTGTGAGGGGGACTACCACTCAGACTTGGCTGTCAGGCAGACTGGGAGCTGGATGTGTGTCGGGGACAGCAGGAGCACTTGACTGGGGAGAGAGCGGCCCAGGTGAGGTAGAGCTATCAGTGGCTTGGCAAGCAAGAGGGCTGCTTGGGTCAGGTGGTGTAGTGGCACGTGGAGGTGGAGTCATGCAGACCTGAGACACAGTGTGTGTGGGAGATGTTTGAGGGGTGCCTTTTCACTTCTTGGGGATTCGAAATGGCTTCCCTGTACTTGGATTATTGGGAACTGGTGTGGACACAACAGGCACACACACCAACAAAGCTGTATGAGGTGCAGACACTGGCACTCCCTCTGGGGACATGCTGGAACCAGCGGAACGCTTCATCTGGCTTCGTCTCTGACCCTCCTTGTTTGCCATGTGTACCCCCTACAGTGCCCTCCTTCCCCTGCTTCACTGGACTTGGAATGGAAGTCGAGGTGGTGGGTGAATCTGCCTTGGAGCCCTTCTTAGGTGTACCCTTGCCATGCACCACCTCCTTAGTGGGCACAGAAACTGCATGCCTCTCTTTGCGAGATGCTTTAGGGACAGGAGAGTCCTTAGCTGGGGATGCCTCTGAGGCATGTGAGCCCGAGGTCTGCTTCTTATCTTTTTGGGCCTTGGTTTTGCCTGATGGGCTTTTGTCTTTGCGTTCTGGGGTGGCTGTGATCTTCTGGTTGGTGGGGATGGTGTCTGCGGGTGGGGATGCTTGGGTTGTTGCTGCTGTGTGCTGTGTGTGCTGTATCGGGACTTTGAGGACTGTGGACCGTGGTCACTATCGTCAGACAACCTGGGGTGTGGACAAAGGCCCCGGAGCTGGACTGGTAGTATGTGCCTGTTGAAGGGCAGACGTCACTGTGGAGGACAAAGCCTGGACATTACGGTGCAGCCCACCCACGTCGGAATGTAAGCTCTCCATGTAAGCAACCACCTGGGCTAATTTTTTGTCATGGTCAATGAAGGCATTGAGCAGAGCTGTCTGGCCCACACAAAGCTGGCGCTAAAGCTCAACAGACTCAGCACTGAGGGCAGCAGGGGGGACAGGGGCAGGGGCAGCGGTGCCAGGTGTGAAGGTGTGAAGGAAACTCGGCCCCTTTTACTGACCCGAACACGGGCAGCACCAGAGGAAGTGGTTGGGAGGGTGGGCACTGGCCGCTGTGTGGTTGATGATGATGCAGAGCCTCTATTCCCTGTTCCCGCCAACATGGATGCATCACCGCTGGCATAAGATGATATGGTACTTTGCGTCTCAGGCTGGGATTCCTCCTGCAGACTCCGGTCCCCCTCTGAGGCGCTGGTGACATCTGTGTCACTGGGCTCCTGTGCAGCTGTAGTGGTAGTATCACCCCCACTGGTGTCCGGACTGGTGAATCTGCATGAGAGAGAGAAACAGGGTCAGGTTTGTGTCAGCAACAGAACAAACCAATGCAATTAATGCAGTACAAAAGAGGACGAAATCAACATGTTTCATACCACAACCTGCAATCACAATGCGGCAAGTCACTACATAGACCCCAACAGTGCATGTAACCCTGATCATCTGTCATGACTGAGCCATGTCGTGGCCACACAGAACAACACCCGGCCTGCGGGTGTAGTCTACCAGACACACAACTAGCTCTGCGCACACCCAGGGACATGATGGGGGTACACCACTTGTTGCCACTGACAGACTTGGATGGAACAGGAGGTTACAACACAGACACCGATTACAACATGACAGTCCACAATGGCAAAGAGCCCATGCCAACCACCATGTTGTACTCTGGGGCCAAAAGACTGGTGCACATTGTGGTCAGATGTCTAGGCCTCAAAATTCTGGGTGCATGCAATGGACGCATTGATGAAGTCACGCTCAGATTGTGAACACTGCTGTTCCCTCCCAATGTGATTCCCCAGACTACCCCAATGCTGAAGAAATCTGAAAAGCACAACTCAGACTGCAATGGGAATGCACCGCATAGAGAATTACCTTTGTAGGAATATTTTGGGCAAATGCATGACACTGGCACCCAGAAGAGCAGCCATTTACATGACACTGCATCACTACACCAACATCACATAGGCCAGTGCTGGCACAGGCCCTGTACACATGCAGCCGCTCCCAGACATAGTCACCCTCCCCAAATACTCACCCCTGCCTTGCTGCTGACGCTCCTTTAGACATGCATCCAGCTCAGGGTGAGTCACCGGCAAGATGCGGCCCATCAGTGGTGTCATGCTGCACCGTGCCAAATGCCCAGTGCGAGGAAGCAGCCCCAAGGTCATCTCTGCCACGTTCTTTGCCAGCCGGCTGATGTTGTCCCACCTCTTGTGGCAGTGGGTGCGTCGTCGGTTAGAGACCCCCAGAGCTTGAACTTTTGCTGCAATGGCCCTCCACACGGCCTTACGCTGGTGTACCTTGAGCTGCAGGCATGGGAGACAAGAGGGGGAAATGATCAGTGACATAGTGTCATGTACCAACATCTATCAGTATAGTAGCAAGACACAGACTCGTCACAGATTCTACGATATGTCCATCAGAGACTAGGGTATATCTCACATGGGCACTCTGCAAGGGATAAGCTGATGTGCTTGCAGGCAGTTGTGAGGGGGAACCTAGTCCCTAACATCTCACACACATGCAGGGTGCCAACACTGAAACCCCTATGTGGCCTGCACACATCTCCAGTCTAGCATGGTTGAGCAACACGTACATCACATATCACTCTGTGTCTTGAATGGACTCATTGTGTGCAAGACTGTGTAGCACTCAATGTCCCTGCAATGTGATCCGATAAGTATGTCATGTGAGTGGCACTGAGGGACATAGGCTCACAAATAGCAATATCTCAACACAACTCCGGTCATGGACAAACTAATGGGCTGAGATGGTGCATAGCTGGAGTGCAATGCAAATAAACCTAGGAATAACACAGTAAGTGAAGTGATGTGTCCCTCTCTTGGTGGGCGGGCACTGTGCAGACCATCTGGGCTCATGCTGAGATGGACAACAGGGTCACACACAGCCATTCTGCCACACAATCACTGTCCTGGCTCCTGCATGACCAACATAATGCGTCACTGTATGGCTGACATTGCAAATCAGTACACTTATACCCACAACAGCCGGCAGGCCAACCTGTCACATTCGGACACTTATGTTTCACCTGGAGACTGCATGTTATGCAGTGCATGACACAACCCCACACCCTCAGGCATATACTGCATCAGTAAAACTACATGTGTGCCCACCCTGCTCTACACCTCCACTATTCATGACTTACCACGACATTTGGGGCACCATACAGCCTTGGGTACTGTGTGAGCACCTCGTCCACCAGCACCTGCAGCTCCTAGCTTATGAATGGACTGGCACGGATCTTCTCAGTCCTTGCCATTACTGTGGGCATGAAACAACTCTGGTGGGATTGGGTGGTCAGGGGTCTCAGGAAGTAGTCTCTGGAGGCAGCAGCAGATGAGGGGTCTCAGGCAGCAGTCCCTGGAGGTGGCAGCAGATGAGGGGTCTCAGGCAGCAGTCCCTGGAGCCAGCAGCGGATGAGGGGTCTCAGGCAGCAGCAGATGAGGGGTCTCAGGCAGCAGTCCCTGGAGGCAGCAGCAGATGAGGGGTTTCAGGCAGCAGTCCCTGGAGGCAGCAGCAGCAGGTCAGAGGTCTGTGGCAGCCGGCTCTGTGAGCTGTGGAAATGTAAGGCTTCCTCCCACACATATATAGCCCCGTGGGGCGTTTCAAAGGTACCAAGCTACAGCAATTGGTGGTCCAGGTCTGCCTCATTCAAAAGCATCCAATGACCGCCTCCGCGGTGGCGTAGCATGCCTTCTGCGATTTTCAAAATTGCATCATGCCACTACAATTGTCGTTCCCATTGACTCTAGGGCATGCTCCATGGCGGTGATACACCGCAGGGTCCCGAGTGCGCTACCACGATGGTGGATCTTTCAAAAGCATCCAATGACCGCCTCCGCGGTGGCGGAGCACGCCTACCGTGATTTTCAAAATTGCATCATCCCACCCCAATCGTCGTTCCCAGTGGCTCTAGGGCATGCTCCATGGCGGTGACACACCGTCGGGGCCAGGCGGTAGCTACTGCAATTTGGGGGCCATACAATGACATGAGGCACCGCGATATGTGTGGTGGAGCATGCCAACCGCCATATGGGCATGTCTCCATGCCAATGACTACTGCACCTGTGTGATTGGGGGATGCCGGTGACACACCGCCAGGGACAGGCGGTAGCTACCGCGATTTGGGGGCCATACAATGGCAATGGCCATCTGACACACTTCTACAGTGCACAGTGGCCACATGGTCAAGGGCACATCATCGTGCACACAATGACAATTTCCCATTGACTCCACTGGTGGCTACACATGCCATGTTTGTGTATGTGTGTCATAGATTGGCCTGTACTTTCGCACATGTCACTTATGAATTAGATGGTCGATGAGGCAGGACAGTGTTGTAGTGGACTCTATGATGTTTACACATGCCAATGTGTTGAGGTGCAGTGATAATCACGGCAATGCTTGTCTCACTGTATGATGTGATTACTAGCATGGCCTCTTCTGTCTGCTCATACACGCAATTGTCAGTTCAGTGCCAACTGTGATCAGTGTGTTGTGGGTGTGTGCCAGGTTGAATTGATGCATTGAGGTGTGACAGGTACAGCAGCTAAGTATGAGCCAGTGTTGTTTAGTTGTTACACATTGGCTGGATGCATGCTCCGAGGCGTGCACATGTGAAATGTGACCATATCACATTGTGCATTCACATTGACCTATGTGGTGTTTGAGGTACTTGTGTACTGTAATTAGAGAGGTGTGCCCTTTGTGTAGCTTAAAGGTACACACATGTAAGGTGGTGTGTCACTCAAGTGTTGAGTTGCTCTTTGTTTCCGCTGTGTCATCCCGAACCTGATATGCTGTGCACATCTCCTGATGGATTGTATTGACATGTGTGCACTTTCATCTCAACTGGGAGCAGGCCAAATCTGCCTCGTCACTTGACAGTACTGGAGGACATAGAGGATGTTGTGATCATCAGCAAATTCCGCCTTGATAGAGCCACCCTGAAAACCCTTTGTGATATGTTGGAGCCCCACCTGCAGCCTCGCCGGACATATCCAGCAGCTTTCACCCCAACTTATAAAGTGATGGCAGCTCTACATTTTTTGGCAACAGGATTGTTCCAGGAGACAGTGGCCAGCGCTGGTGGGATGTCTCAACCGATGTTCAGCATGGTGCTGCATGATGTTCTGTCTACCTTGATGATATACAAGGACAGATATATCTATTTCCCCAGGGGTTCTGAATTGCCAGCTGTGAAGGGAGACTTCTATTCCCTTGGGAAAATCCCCAATGTTGGTGCCATTGATTGCACACATGTCGGTCTTGTGCTACCACAGGCAAGTGAGCACATATTCAGGAATCACAAACATTACCACTCAATTAATGTGCAAGTGGTGTGCCTGACAGATATGATCATCTCACATGTGTGTGCCAGATTCCCTGACTCTGCACATGACTCCTACATCCTGCGGAACAGCATTGTGCCCCGGCTGATGGCTAATCTGCTTCCAGAGTGTGCATGGATTGAGGGTGAGTATGGCTAGTCATATGGCGTGCTGGGTGCAATGTCTATTTGTCATACCTAGGTGACTCTGCATATCCCAACCGTCCATGGCTGCTGAGCCCACTGTGGAATCCCAGGACCCCGGCTGAAGTCCGCTACAATGAGGCGCATGGGAGGACCCGTTGTGTGGTGGAGCGTACTTTTGGTCTGCTGAAGTCACGTTTCCGCTGCCTGGACAAAACCAGAGGTGCACTGGCATACTCGCCCAGGAACCCAGGAAGGTGTGTCAGATCGTAGTGGCATGCTTGTAGCAATCACCCATCAGGTATTAACCCGACAGGCTCATCCATGCCGTTTTTGTGTTCACACACCCGGGTGGCGGCTGAGAAAAAGCTGTAGATCCTACAACTCCCAGCAGGCAGTGGGGCGCGATAGAAACAGGTCAGGGACAGCCCGGTCCTTAAGCACCTCCTCCTCATGAAGAAGGTGCTTGACAATCCGTGTCCGAAGGATTAAGATGGCGGAAGGTGCTCCCTGCCGGAATTCAGCTTGAAGCATTTGCAGCATTTCCAGCCCGTTCCTTGCCGTGAGAAGAGCCGAAGGAACCGACCCCCGATCCAGGACTCAGGCCGTGCAGTCAGGTAAGGCGCAGGTATTGTCGGAAGGAGTGCAGGAGCGCTTCCCTCCGTTTTACGTACTGTGTGTTTCTTTCAGCGCCATCAGAGCTCTCGAGAACGCCGGAGCGTTTCTTTTCAGAGCGGCGCATTTGCATACTTTTTCCCGACTCGTGAGTCCGGAACACGCGCTGGAGCGCTTTCTTCCGTTGCTTATTAATTTGCACAATAGTAGAGTGCTGAGAGCAATCAGCCCCTCTCTGAGCTTTTCCAGGTTGTTTAGCACAGCGGTCAAGTCACCGCTATTCGTTACCGGAGGGATTTTGTTTTCACAGTTTTGAAGTGGACTGAACATTATTAGCACGGCTAGTAGCGTGCTTTGTACTGCTATCTGGATATATTGTTTCTGTTTTCCAGTATTTATTTCTCCACCACGCAGCATAATCTAAAGTACAGGGGTATCCTCTTGCCACAGTCTTGTGGTGTCCGTTGATCAGTGCCACAAGGTGGGATTGTTATATAATGCTGTGCTTGCAACAGTAAGACAAATAAGCACTACGTGGGGTACTATTAACTCACTTGCTGGCTCCTAGTATTATTTTCGCGCTGTGAGTCATTCTCTTTGCATAGTATATTATGCCATCTGGCCTATTCATAGGAATCTGGCTGCAGGCTTTCTGGTGAGTGAGTGCAGAAACTTTATATATTTTAGAGAGAGTTTGTCTAGTGAGAGTGACTCTTTATACCTGTTGTGTTCTTTCTTGTCCTAGAAGGGCGCATTCCGGGCTCCTAGACCAGACCAGGGAAGGAAAAGAGCACCTGCAGTCCAGTTTATTATTCTTTCCCTTTTCCCCCGGCACAACCTCATGCAGTAGGTTTTCTCTTCCTCTGTTGGGGGTTGTGTTCAAAGGAATTGGGGGAAATATCAGCAACCATCGTCCCCGCTGGCCCCAAGGAAAAGGTTAGTGGCGTTGATATTATCTTGTGCTACTGACGATCCTGTCAATGCTGCATTTGGCCATTCGCAAGGAGATTTCCCTGCTCCTGGATGATGATGAGGACCCAAAGCCCCAGCCTGCATACCAACCAGAGTCCAGTGATGAGGATAGTGGAGAGGAGGAAGGTGGTGACATGCGTCAACAGCTCATCACCCGCTACTTCACTTGAAGGTGGGTGACAATGTACAACATATCCATTGTCTGGTGATATTGCTTTTGTTGTGAAGGGGTACGTGCGAATTGGAACAAAAGCCCATTGTAAACTCAGCAGTGGGTGGCTTTGTTACTGGGACAGGTCCTTTGTGACCGTATGCGGGACGTGTATGTTGACACTTGCTGCCCATTGTGACGTCTGCATGTTGGCTTATGTAGATGGTAGGTGTTGTGTAATGTCTGTGATGCCACACTCAGACCAGTGATTGTTGTTCTGTTGTGTTTCCCTAGGTGCCTTAAACTTATCCTTGCCTACATACAGTACATACTCCTGATACATTATGGACATGTTGGAGACTGTACGTCCTGCACTAAAGCCAGAGCTGACACAAAAAAATGTGTGTAAGGTATTTTATTTACAAGGTTGACACGTGAGGGGAGTGCACATTTACATAGAGGTGGTGTTGGAGCAGTGAGTTGACAGTCATGCTAAATGAGTTGAAAGAGTAGTTACCACATTGATCTGGTGACCCAGTCCAACAGACAGATGCAATTCACAAGGCAATGTGGTGAAGAACAGTCCAAACAGTCAATGCAGTGGTGAAAAGGGTTGCCATCCGGGCTGGCTCTGTGACTGGTGTTTGGCAGGTGTTTTGCCTCCAGATACTCCCGGGCTCTTCTTAGGACAGCCCCTTGGTTGCTGGGAAGGAGTGGGCCCTGCTGTGGTGCCAGTGGCATCTGAGGACTCACCCCTCTCTGTGGCCGCAGGGATAGGATGGTGAACTGTCATCCTGCGGCCCACCAGAGGGAGGTGGAGGTGTTGGTTGTTGCGCAGGCCTGTCCCTCAGTAACGCCACTTGCTGGCCCATGAGGTCCACCATTTGTCCAATGCGGGTGTCGATGGACCTCATCATCAGGATGAGCTCGCATAAGAGGTTGTCTGACCTGCCACTTTGTCCCTGGGCCTGTTAGTATGCTCCAAGGACTCTGGTGATGTGTTCGAGGCATGGGGTCCCAGCCTCCTGGTGTCTGGAGGGGACCCAGGCCCTCCCACCTAACCTGCTGCTATGGACCTGTTGCCTCACCACTGTGGGTCCCAGCACACTCTCCCTGCCGTCCTCAGTTGGTGGTGTGGGGTGGTCATCCTTTGGGACAGGGAGGGTGTTGCAGGTGGCACTGGTGATGGTGGTGGCGGTGGGTGCACAGGCTGTAACAGCAGGTGTCTGTGTGCAGTTGGTGTTGCAGCAGATGTGGTGGGGAGGATGGGGTCCTGGGACCCATTCCTCCCTGGCACACCAGATGGGCCGGCCTCGAGCTCATCGTCCAGATAATCCTGGGAGTCTACATCCGAGAGTCCATGTACTGGGGGGGTGGGGGGGGGACTGGCTCTGCAGGTTGCTGGCGTCGTCCTCTGCAGTAAGTTCTTGGTCACCTGTGGATTAGATGGGAAATTGTTATTGTAGTACAGTACGCAATCTTTGTGTTAGCTGTGTGTCATCCACTGTTAGAACAGTACACAATTGACTGATCATCACATTGCTTGCTATGTGCACTACTGTGCCTCCTGACATGATGCAGTGGTACATCCATTACTTGTTCATGGTGTGAGGTATCAATGCATACCATGCAACTCGTGCAGAAATCATGTCCACAGGGACCTGTTGCCATGTAGGGACCAGCACAACATATTTTCATTGTTGACTCCTTGATGATTTGTCTGACCAGGCAAACGTCACATCTGGCCATGTACTGAACATTGTATTCTCCTGCATACCTTTGTCCTGTCATGTGCATATCTTGATTTATAACAACACACATGCTTTCTCATTCTTGAAATGGCTCTTGTTGTTTGGGCCCCGTGGCAATGCACTGATCAGTGAGTGCTGAGCATGATTGTGCCCAGTCTTTCTTGTACATGTGCATTGTTGTGTCACACTTTGGTAGCTGTGTCAGTTCCCTTTTCGCATCTGTGTGCACACTGTGCGTGGCAAGTGGGGTCGGTGTGCATGTTTGTGCAATGAGAGGGCTGGTATTGCCACATGGCACCATTTCTTGTGTGACATATGTCTGGCTGCACGTACTGGCTACTTACCTGTTACGTGCTCACATTTGGCTTTGTAACGTGGCACATCTGTGTGTGCCTGGAGGAGCATTACATTCTGCTCAGTGGTGTCATGAGACAGAATAAAATGTCTACCTACCTAGTAATTTGCTTGAGGTGGACCATAATATGCAACATTGATCTGTGTGGTCTGGAGTGCCCCATCTTACTGTACTTGGGGGACAAGTGTACATGGTGGGAGTAGTAGTGCAGGCCTCCCATCCTCAGACACCCTCCCAGGTAAGATGGCTACCTACCTGTTAGTTTGTTTGGTGTACTGCAATGGCTTCCAAGTGCTTCTGGGTGGGGTGGCGGAGGGCTCCAACTTGCTGATGCTGTGGGACAGGGGGCATGGTGGGAGTAGTGGTACAGGCCTCCCACCCACAAACACCCTCCCATAGAAGATGGCTACCTAACTGTGATGTTGTTTGGTGTACTGTAATGGCTTCCAGCTGCTTCTGGGTGGGGTGGGGGAGTGCTCCATCCAGCTGGGGTGTGGGCCAGGGGGCATGATGGGAGTAGTATTGCAGGCCTCCTACCCCCAAACAGCCCTCCATGGCAAGATGGCTACCTACCTGTTAGGTGAGGGTGATCCATACAATGGCTTCCTGCTGCTTCTGGGTGGGGCTGGTGCTCCTTCCTGATCAGGTGTGGGTCAGGGGGCATGGTGGGAGTAGTGGTACAGGCTTCCCACCCACAAACCCTCTCCCAGGGAAGATGGCTACCTACTGTTAGATGAGGGTGAACAATGCAATGGCTTCCAAGTGCTTCTGGGTGGGGTGGGGGAGGGCTCCATCTTGCTGATGTTGTGGGCCAGGGGGCATGGTGGGAGTAGTGGTACAGGCCTTCCGCCCACAAACACCCTCCCAGGGAAGATGGCTACCTACCTGTTATGTCGTTTGGTGTACTGCAATGGCTTCCAGCTGCTTCTAGGTGGGGTGGAGGAGTGCTCCACCCTGCTGGGGTGTGGGCCAGGGGGAATGGTAGGAGTAGTAGTGCAGGTCTCCCACCCCCAAACAGCCCTCCATGGCAAGATGGCTACCTACCTGTTAGGTGAGGGTAATCCATACAATGGCTTCATGCTGCTTTTGGGTGGGGCTGGTGCTCCTTCTTGATCAGGTGTGGGCCAGGGGGCATGGTGGGAGTAGTGGTACTGGCCTCCCACCCACAAACACCCTCCAAGGGAAGATGGCTACCTACCTGTTATGTCGTTTGGTGTACTGTAATGGCTTCCAGATGCTTCTGGGTGGGGTGGGGGAGTGCTCCTTCCTGCTGGGGTATGGGCCAGGGGGCATGGTGGGAGTAGTAGTACAGGCCTCACTCCCACATACAGCCCTCCATGGCAAGATGGCTACCTACCTGTTAGTTTGATGTGGGTTGTGTAATGGGTGACACATGCTTCGAGGTGGGGTGGGAGGGGGCTCCATCTTGCTGAGGTGTGTGGCAGTAGTGGTACAGGCCTCCCAACCCCAAACACCCTCCCAGGGAAGCTGGCTACTTACCTGTTAGGTGAAGGTGAACAATGCAATGGCTTCCAAGTGCTTCTGGGTGGGGTGGGGGAGGGCTCCATCTTGCTGAGGCTGTGGGACAGGGGTCATGGTGGGAGTAATAGTGCAGGCCTCCCACCCCCAAAAACAGCCCTCCCAGTGAAAATGGCTACCTACCTGTTAGGTGAGGGTGATCCATACAATGGCTGCATGCTGCTTCTGGGTGGGGCTGGTGCTCCTTCCTGATCAGGTGTGGCCAGGGGGTATGCTGGGAGTGGTTGTACAGGCCTCCCACCCACAAACACTCTCCCAGGGAAGATGGCTACCTACCTGTTATGTCGTTTGGTGTACTGCAATGGCTTCCAAGTGCTTCTGGGTGGGGTGGGTGGAGTGCTCCATCCTGCTAGGCTGTGGGACAAGGGCGCCTGGTGGCAGTTGTAGTGCTGGCTGCCTGTACACATGCCCCCATGGTGATGTTGGTGGCTACGTTTGGGGTGAATGGGAGTGGGTGAATGTTGGATCTGTGAGACATGTTTTTGTGAGTGTGTGGTGCAGATGAATGGTATTTGTCCTAGGTGGTGTAGCTTTATAGTTGTGCAAGACAGTACATATCAGTGTGGTGGTAGTCATTTGTTTGTACTTACTAGCCTCTACTCCTGTGAAACTCTCTGGATGCAGTATGGCAAGCACCTTCTCCTCCCATTGAGTGAATGGTTTTGGTGGAATGGGAGGGCTACCGCCAGTCCTGTCAGCCAGCTCCCAGTTCTTGCTTCCCCTCTCTTTAACCACCCTCTTCAAATCATGCCACCGCTTCATGATCTCTGTTTTGGATCGCGGAGTGGTCCCTACTGCATTGACCCTTTGGACTATCCTTTGCCAAATCTGTGTCCTTGTAGCTAATGGTGTCTGTTGGACCAGGCTACCAAACATTTGTGGTTCCACTCTGACTATCTCATTTACCATGACTGTCAACTCACTCTCTGTGAATTTGGGCATTTTATATGTGGACATGGTGTGTGGTGTGCATAGTGTTTGTGGGTGCAGGGGTGTGAGTGGTGTGTTTTGTGCTAGAGGTTGGTGGTGCTGGTGTGATGGTGATGGTGGTAGTGGTGGTGATGTGTGTGTGCTGTGTTCTTTTGCCTCTCCTCTCAGATCTGGTTTATGCCCTTCTCTTCTGGAGAGTTGCAGAGTATTGTGGTCAGGGAAGGGGCTGGTTTTATACTGTTATGTGGGTGCGTCCAAATGGGGTATTCCTGTCAGTGGTGTTGCCCTGGGAATTGTACTTTTCTTTTTGGCATATGGTTGTGTCATTGGGATGTGATTTTGTGTATTTGGGGGTATGGCTTCTTTATTTGTGCAATGTTTGGCCTTATTGTGGGGTTTTTGCATCGTCCGTCATGTTTTCCACGGATCATCCACAGCGGTGGCTATGCTGCAGCTCTTCAGCTGGTTCTACCATTCATTCCAGTGTGAGACCGCGGCGGTCGGAAACAGCAGAACGTACCGCGGGACCATCAGGGATATCCTAATTTCCTGTGCGATGTCTCCGCTATGCTTGCGGTGGGTTGTTGTTTTTCCGCTGCGTTTCCGCCGCCGCGGTCAGATTTTGGACATCACCGCCCGCTACGGGCGATTTTTCTTGGGCCAGTTCCGCTGCGGTTGGTCTTTTTTGGTGGATGATCCTAATTTGACCGCCGGTTTTTCCATGGTCCCGGCAGGCGGTTGTTTTTCGCATTCCATGGCGGTTAGGGTGATTTTCCGACCGCTATCCTAATGAGCCCCATAGTTGTTAAAAATATCTATTTATTATTAATGTTATGTATTTAGTATTTTGTAAGAGAATTATTTTTATTTTTAGTATATGTGTTAACATTTTAGTAGTTAATATTTTTTTTTTTAAATACAATTTAGTGTTTTTAGTTCCGTAGTGGGTTGTGGGTTTATAGGGGAATAGGGTGGGAAGTAATTTAATTATATAGATTTGATTTATTATTTACAGTAGTTAATACAATTTTTTTAATTTAATTTTGCGTTTTTAATTCTGGAGCGGGTTGTGAGTTTATATGGGAATAGAGTGGAAAGTAATTTAATTATAGGAAATGTATTCAATAATTTAAATTTATTCATAATTGTATAATTGGGATGTTATTGAGTTAAATGTGTTCATTAATTTATTAATAATTGTTTGATAATATTGTTAATTAATTTAAATTCATTCATTATTAATTATTTACGGTAATTGTTTAATTAATTTTAGGTGTTTGTTGTGTTTGTAGGTGTAAGTGGTGGGAAGGGTGGGAAGTAATTTATTTTTTATTGATGAATTAATAATTATTTGTTAATTAATTTGTATTAATTAATTATTCATTAATAATTGTAATTGTGTAATACATTTTAGGTGTGTATTGTGGATATTATAGTGTTAAACAATGTGTAATTAATGAATGTTTATTGTATTTCTTAATAATATTATATTAAAATTTCAATATTATTCATGTTAATAATGGAAATTAAATCTAATAAAAAAGTTGATTTTTTTTATTGGTGTGGTATCCAGCACTTTCTCTACTGTTGCACTCACTGGAGTGGGAATAGTAATTTTTACCCCTCCGCTACCCAGAACTTTTCCTGCTGTTGCACTCACTGGAGTGGGAATAGTAATTTTTACCCCTCCGCTATCCAACACTTTCCCTACTGTTGTACTCACTGGAGTGGGAATAGTAATTTTTACCCCTCCGCTATCCAGCACTTGTCCTGCTGTTGCACTCACTGGAGTGGGAATAGTAATTTTTACCCCTTCGCTATCCAACACTTTCGCTGTTGTTGCACTCACTGGAGTGGGAATAGTAATGTTTACCCTTCCGCTATTCAACACTTTCCCTGCTTTTGCACTCACTGGAGTGGGAACAGTCATTTTTACCCCTCCGATATCCAGCACTTTCCCGGCTGTTGCATTTTTCCTGCTATGTAATTATTGTGTTGTGAAATGCATGTTTTATTTTTTTAATAGTTTAATGTGTTAATTTATTATAAGATGTTTAATTCAATTTTAAATTATTGATATATGTATATATTTTATTTTTATATAATTTGAAAAGTTTATAAATTAAATAAAGATAATAGTTGATAAAATGTATTTAAGTAAATATGTGTATATGTACACATTTGTGTGTGTTTATATTTTTTTTATTAAGTTTATTTGTTATATTTACCTAAAATGTATATATATATATATATATATATATATATATATATATATATATATATATATATATATATATATATATATATATATATATATATATATAAAATGTAATTTAATATTAATATTATTTAATATATTTTGGTAAAGTTATATATATTTTTCAAGTCGATATTTTTTACATCTATATTTTTTACTTCGATATTTTTGATTCAATATTATTGTACTTACCTGTTTAAGTATAGGGAGTCGATATTTTTGTATTCGATATTTTTGTAAACTATATTTTTTACATCGATATTTAAACATGGAGTGTCTGAGGGCCCTGTTTCTTTCTAGGTAGAGGTGTGCCTGCATTATATGCTTCCAGCCAGGACCAGGTCTCTTCCAGGAAAATCGCAGAAGTGCGTGGCTCCATCTAAAATGATTCTCAGCTTCACAAGAGACATTAGAAAGTATTGGATCACTGCCTCCCGGAGGGCTCTTTTGGCTTCCAGGAAAGAATCTCGCTGGGCCTGAACCTTGGCAGTGAAGTTTGGAAATATTAACACTTTGCTGTTGTCTATTATGTAGGGGCCATGAGTGCGGGCTTGTTGTGATATATTGTCACAAACCCTATAGTGGAGGAGTCTTGCTATCACAGGATGGGGAGGTCTTCCTGGAGCCGGGAGGCGAGCTGGGACCCTGTGTGCCCTCTCAAGGGCAAAGAATTGTGAAAGCTGTTCGGGAGCTACCACAGAGTGTAGACATTTTTCCGGATAGGCCACCATGTGTGTTCCCTCTGCATTCTCTGGGACACCTGTGACTTGTATGTTATTTCTCCGGCGATTACCTCCGCGTCTTCTGCTCTACGTTCTAAAACTGTCACTCTGGAGGTGAGCTCTTCTATACGGGAAGTGTTCGCTTTTTGGTCAGGTTGCATTTCTGTTATTGCAGTCTCCACTTCCTGCTGAAGTTTGTGGTGTTCCGCCTGTAGAAGGCCGAAGCCCACGGAGACCGCCCCAATATCCTGCTGCTGGGCTGTTTTAGTATTGGCGATGACCGCCAGTACTCTGTCCAAGTGCGAATGTAGAGAGTCGTCCGCTCCAGTGCTTTCCCCCCTCCTGTCTCTTGTAGAACCTCTCGCAGTGCTGAGGTGTTTCTCTAGTGATTGGCTGTGTTCCCCCTGGCTTTTGTTTAGGCATCTTGTCTCAGTCCAGGATCTGCAGGCCTCCCCAAAATCTGTATATGGTGTACCAGGTGAGAGTTGAAGGGGGGTATCTATTGATTCTTGGCGTACACCTACGTGCACACTGCCTATAATTAGTGGTTGGACCTAGATTGGTGACAAGCACCCACTGTTAGGAAAGGCTTGATTGATTCCATATTGAGGAGGTGTGTGGAATGAACACCCAAATTACTTAAGCTTATTGGAACCCGCTCCTCCCAACTGCCACTATCTTTGAATGAATGAATGAATGAATAGAGTCTTGTAACGCGCAACTTAACCCAAGGGCATCAAGGCGCCAATCTTTGACCCTGTTCTGTATATGCAGTGCTCTGTATCTTATGTTACTTATAGGCTATTAAGGAGAGATTTAGGGTGGAGGAAGGAGTCATCTCAGGGGTTCGATCTCGGTTCTTCACCTCTTCCCTGTTGGGCCCTCCAAGTGTGCACAGGTTTGTGGCAGCGTGTTCAAATTGTCCGGTGTATTGGATCCCACCTATGGGTCCTCAGGATTACAAGGCTTCCCACGGTCTCATTTCAACCCAGGGCCCGGGTCCTCGCATTGATCTCCTTGTTACCCAGTTCGTATCCTTCTCCTTACCACATTAAGCCCACTCGCGGGGGCCACTGGGTCGGATCCTGGGTCAGAGCTGGCCAAGTATCTCAGGGACCTTCACTGCTTGCTCAGGGGCCGCACTGGGCTCTCATGGCTGAGGATCTGGGGCTCCAGGCCTTGACATGGTCGGCGGGGTAGGGGGGGGTCATCTGGCCCCCTGCTCAGGCTAGTGTCTGGTTGTGCTCCTTATTTCAGAACAATAATCTCCCTCGCGACCTACGATCTTGTTACATTAACATTATTTCAATTCTTAAATGTGAGGCACCAAGAAACTATTCAAAGACACAATCAGTTCACAAAAAAAATATTCTTTTAAGTCATTTCTTTAATCAAAAATGTTTTCATCATCTTATTCTCTTTTAAAAAAAAAAAATGTCTACAATTATTAGACAATAATATACAGATTATCCAAAATCGAAGTACACATATGCAAAAGGAAGTATCAAAAAACATTACATACACAACAAATAACAACCCCAGGTAGAGAGACAGACACCAAGTTCACACAACACCTTTCATACCACACTCTCACCATCCCAAACCAACCTTCACACACATCACATTAATCTGGGAAGCTCTGCTACAGAATGATATAGTAGTTTAGTAGACCACGTCCAGCAACTGCATCTAGCAGGATCTTAACAAGGCTCCGGTCGATGCATTTTGATGGCTACAACAACGATGACATGCCACCTTCCTCAGGACCTGCCAGATATCGAACCTTATAAAAAGGGGCGTCTACTCAACCAGGGAAAAAGATGCAACTAATGAGTCTTCTAATATTTGTGAGGGTCCATCCAATTTTAAATATATCCAACACAAAACGAGTCAAAAGAACCACACTACCTCTTTTATGACTTGCCAGACTTTAGATCATATTTCGCTATCCTGTTCAATAAGCCCGGATAACATTGTAGCTTGTACTTCTTCAGTTGAAGTACTCGTTTTTTCGGCGTTCTAACACATTGTTTAAGATGAGTCACTTGAGAGGCAAGAATTGCTGATCCCAGCATATCATCAAACTATCTATATCACAGGTCCTTCTTAGCAAACCAAGTTCCAATCAACTTATAAATAATGTATTCCTTATATACATCAAGGGCTGTTCCACAAGCTTACCCCAGTCAATTACATCATTAAGCGCCCTTCACGGAGTCTCGTAATTTCTTCAAGGAGTCGCGGCACGCTTCAAGTTGATTGGAACTTGGTTTGCTAAGAAGGACCCATGATATAGATACGCTAGACAGAGTCAGAATTCAAGATGGCAGGAGGGCATGTCAAAGCCAATAGTAAGAACTTCATAATGCTTCCCAATGTACACCACAATGCACATTTATGCACGACTGCCTATAGCAGTGCACACCTCATCTCCCAATGTACAACATGAAGCACATTTGAGCACCACTGATTAAAACACTGCACTTCGAGACCAAGAAGTACATTCCACACCTCTCTCTCTTTAGCTTTCAAATGCACATCCCAAACGTTCTGTCCCAGGTGTTTGTAGCTTGGTGGGCTAGTTGATGTTGCCAGCAGGGTAACCAAATCAAATATTGCATAAAAGTGAGGGGTGAGTGGAACCGCGGCCATCCAGGACTGGTAGAATGATCTAGACTTCTGTCAGCTGGCAGATTGTGAGGTCTATCAGAGTTGGGCTGTTCTCGAAACTATAAGAACATTTGGTGCAAAGGAGCCAATACGGAGAGGCCTGAGTGTTTCCCAGGGGTTCTGTAGTAGGGGGAGGAGGACGACTTTCCTTTGCATTGTTCTCCATGTTACTTTGTGCCTGCAGCCCCGTAATAGATGATTACTTTCTTAACTGAAAGGGAATATGATTGGATTCTCTTTACACCGACTCGCTATGTGCCTCTCACATTTTTAATCATTAATGCATACTGAGCAAATGTTTAATAAAAAGACTAATTAAAATATATATATTTTTTTATGAATCTCCACCATTGGTACATGCAGATACGCATCCATGAAGTCTATATTTAGTGTATGATCATCTTTTTGTATTTAACAAATTATTCTCTGTAAGATTTCCTTAATGAAGGAAACTTCCTAATAAACTTGTTCAAGGCTTTTAGATTAATGACTCTCTCCTGTCATCTTGGGAACACGGAAGCAATTATGTAAATACCTGTCCCCCTCTGGGATGTGGGCAATGGTACAATAGCTCTCTTTTCCAGGAGGGTACAAATTCCCTCCTTCAGAGCTAACTTAGGGGCCGATTAGGATGGCGGTGAATCCGCATCCTACGGGCCGGCGGAAGCCACCGCCGGCCTGGAGGATGCGGATTCACCGCCGCGGCCACAGGAAACACCCACTGCCAGATTAGGATGGCGGTGGGGTTGTGGTGGGACCAGCGGCGGATGGCAGGTCCGTCCGCCGCTGATCCGCAGGTTGTGGAGGGCTATTTGGTGGCGGTGTCTGCAAGACACCGTCAGCCAAATTACGATGTGCAGGGAAACATGCTTTTCCACGGTGGCTTTTCCGCCGTGGAAAAGCATGTGGTCTTTGGTGTTTGGGGGCCGGTTGCGGGCCCCCAGGGTGTCGGGGCTGGGGGGTGCACATGGGGGGTACCTATGGTACCCCCAGCATTTACACGCACAAAGCGGCAGGCACCGCGCGGTGCCTGCCGCTTTGTGCATGTAAATGTCGAACATGCATTTTTAACCTTGCGGTGGGTGCTGCTTCAAGCAGCACCCGCCGCAAGGTTAAAGATACGGGATGTGACCCCCAGGGTGGCGGTCACATCCTAATTGCACCAGAGGGACCGCCGCTGCCCCTGCGGATGGTCCCTCCACCTCGGGGTGGCGGACGGACGCAGGTCCGTCCGCCATCCTAATAGGCCCCCTAATCTTTGGAGATCAAGGGGAAGGAGTCAGAATTATTCCTTAATCTTCTGGATTGGGCACCAATTCTATGTTTTTAACAATGTGCAAAACCCAAGTATCTGTTGTCATCTTTTTCCATATTTCCTGAAAATTGTGGATTCTTCCACCAACCAGAAAATCCTGTCCAATACATTCTGGACCTCAGCACAATCAGGACCATTGTTCTTTGTTACCTCCAACCTGATCTGCTTTTTAAAATATTTTTTAAAAGGTTTGAACTTTCATAATGCTGTCTTCTTGACTGTGGGCAAAAGGAACCCTTGTTGTTATAAGAGGAAGAAGAACAAACTGATCCAGACAATATAAGAATGTTTTCTTTCTTTAAATATTTTGTGCAATTTTTCTTCTAGGCTGGAGCCAAATAACTTTTTTCCCTCAAAAGGCATTCTCAGTGCTGTAGCTGTTTATGCAGCATCCATGTTCTAATCTTGAGAAACAATTTCCGACGGGCTGCAACAGATGAACCACAGGCCAATGCTGAAGCTCTCACTGAATCAAAAGAGATATCTGACAAGTCTTCAATCTGGCGTTCTATTTTCTCCAGTAAAATTTTTTAAGCCTGTTATTAGAGACTGGGAGGCGTACACCTCTGCCCACAATGACAAATGTGGTCCTCAGTTCACCTTTTTGAGAGCGTCATCAATGTTCTTTTTTGCAGGGTCTTTCAGGATATTTGCCTCTAATATTGAGAATCTGCCAACAAGACTTGCCACCACTAAATCCACATGTATTGAAGCAGGAACAATGCCCTCCATTAAAACCATATAATTTCACCATGAATCTTGCAAGGTTGATTTTAATGGGATCCTCCCATTCTTTTAAAATCATTTCTATAACATAGACAAATAGGCATCCCAGTACATGGAAGTTTTTTTAATTATCTTAATACTATATCCTTACAGGTGCTTGGAATATCATCCACTGCGAACCCCAAATTTCCCTTTACATGATTTATTATTTCCGGCAACATATCCCTGGAAAAAAATTTCTTTTAAAGTCAGACATTGAGATAGAAGAATCATCAGAGTCCTCTAATTTAGAAATATCTGAATAGATATTAGTTTCCAGAGTGCCCATTTCTCTAGACTTCTCTTCCCCTTCTTCTTAGATCTCTTATGTGAAAAATATCTCTTATGTGAAAAAGAACAAGACCTGGAAACCCTTGAAGACAATGATGATGGAGAAGAGGAAGGGCATGCCTCTTTTTTAATGAATATTTCCCCATGATGAAGAAAAAACCATCAAAATTCACCTCAGAATATTCTCACCACAATACTGCAATACACTCCAATGCTAAGCCCACAAACTCTCACCTTTCCTCACCGACTGCTGTACTTAAATGGCTTTAGCCAATATTGGAACTGCGTGCATGCATGACAAACTACTTCCGCCAATATGCAAGCCAATTTTCTGCCATAAGAATTAGACTGCTACTCTGTAGACCTGAGGTGAGATAGCCAATGCGCATATGCCCTATTCCGCCACTGATCAGAACAGCATGGGAGACATGCATGGATCAAAAACACGCAAAAACCAACACATACTTCTTTTGCCAAACGCAGTTAGTATATTTGCCACCTTGTTGGGGAAATAACGACTTAGAAATAACTTGAGCCAGGAATCCTTTCAATTAATTTCCTTGCTCACCTGTTGGAAGTAAGGTTTCACCGCAAGTTTTGCAGAGGAAAAGCCTTGCTCACGGTGGAAGCGCAGTTCCAGTTAACTCCTCAGCATTCCCTCGTCTCATCATAGAAAGTTAACAAAAAACAGGAAGTGTTGAGAAAACGCAAGGCTTTTATAGTTCCCAGCTAAGGGTGGGTGTGGTTAGACGTACATTTCCTGTTTTCTTTCCTTCCTGTCTTGTTCGAAGGTCAGTTAAAACCTCAAACGTGACGTCATGGATGATGGACATAGAGGTAATGCCGTTCTGACATTCACAGTTACCTGGACATGGACCGCTCAAAATGAAAGTTAACGTAAAACTTCAACACCTGTGATTCTGCTATGCCTCAAATAAATGTATTACCTGCGGCCACATCCTGATTATATTACCCCTCAAAAGAAGACATAAACTGCAGCCATGTACATCCAGTAGTATCTTGGTGAGTGAGACACCAATGGGTCGCTCTACTCCTACGTTAATAAGGAAGTTCTGGGGTGAGTGACAATCCACAGCCCACTGGGGTGTACAGGATAATCATCACCAAACTGTTAAAAGTAAAGCTCTATTAATGCTGGAAATTCTTCAGATAAGCACAGATTTATTACACACAATTCCACACTAGAAAAGTCCTCCCTAAATGACATAATGCAATTGCCACCATTTAGAATAATAACATTCTATGTTCCCCATTCACTACAAAGTACTCCTCATATAGATTACAACATAGATTGATTACAACACATCCTTAACGGAACTTCACACTCTCTTTGTCAACCGCCCTTTTCTTTTCAAGTTAAAAACAGTCCTCTCTATTAAGTGGGTGACCATGCACAGCAACCTCAAAAATATGATAAACAACCCCTTTTTAAAGAAAAAATTGACGTATGAAGGAAAGTAAATAGTGCAAGCTCGCTTCTGTTTCTATAAAAATTATGTCTGTCTAACCCAATAGGAATTTGTGGAAATACAGTACATCCATGAAAACACAATAGGCCTAAATTAGAGTTTGGTGGATGGGATACGCCGTCAAAAACATGGCTTCTAGCCCATCTGATGCATTAAGGTTACATTATAGCCTTGTAATACGGCGCTCGGGATAGGAACCTAATTTAGGGTGGGCAGAAAATTGGCATTACATTGATTTAAACATTTGTGTAATTATCACATTGGCAACTACAGTAATATTGCATAATAGCATGGAAAGGGCCCAAAAAAATGCAGTGAAACTTGCAGAAACTCTATTTTCTCAGGTTATTCCCTATTTATGTGTTTCTAAATCTTGAGAGGGGAGTCTGTCAGGTGACCAAACTCTTGCCTTCTGCTTGCAATGTCATCTCGCAGGGAGGACGTGAACAACCTCCACCTTCTCCCACCTTTCCCTAGCAAAGGAATATATTCTGACCAGGGCAAAGATGGAGACCGGGGGAGGAAATCCCAGAAGTTTCTATCGTGAAGACTGGTTTAGATATGCCCACTGATGCTGAGCAAACAGCTCTGGGAATCACCATCTGTAGGGATAAACCATATGGTAATTACTTCTACACCCCTGGGTCACACACATACAGTTTCCACACGATCACTATAGGTACTGTTAATGAGGAAATAATCACCTGGACAAGGTGTATCGTTGAGCAGGAATGAGAAGTCCTCCCATACACCGGAGTAGGAAGATGGGGTTTGAGCTTGTGGGCGCTACTGCGCTTTCTGGAAGTAGGGACCTGAGGCCATGTTTTCCTATGTGAGCCAAAACGAATAAGGACCGCCCTTTTCTTCTTCATTAGCAGAAAGAAGAAGGTCTTTATTAACATTAGATAGTGAGGCATGTGAAGGGGCAACTGGTACAAGAAGAGCGATAACAAGATTGGAGGAGAGTTCTCATGGGAAAAGGAGACAGGACCAAGGACGGCTAGGATGATTCATGAGAATAACAAGGGGGTGTGAAGAAAAGTATATGTAATGGTGGAATACAAAATTACCTAATGGATTTGTGGGACATACTTTGGATTCAATTGATAATAAGATGCAACGTAGTGAGGGAGTGCTAGCATTCAGGCTTAGGGTACCTTAAGGTACAGACCTCTGACATCTGTGGCTTTATGCTACTTGATCCATGTTGGAGCTTCTTTTACAGAAGCTTCTAATGCAGTGGTCTTCAAACTTCTTAATGCTGTGCCCCCCTATAAAAAGAAAATACTTGGGGAAACCCCTCAATTTTTTCACAATTATTCAGCTTAATTGGCAATGTTTAAATTGTCTACACTTATTTAAACATTGCAGTTAAGGATACAATGAAAGCATATAATGATGAACGTTGTTGGTGATGGTTCATTACAAGGTGGCTTACTGCCACTCATGTCTTTATGGTTTAAATCTTTTTATTGACAATATTGAAATTATGACAAACAAAGTTCCAGACCCTCAGCTTCCAACAGCAAGCAAAGAAACAGTATGTATCCAGTACAGTGTCGCCAGCGGCAAAAGCATGGAGCGGGTCTTCCAATGAGGAGCTAAGACAACTTGGAAAAGAAAATATCCCCCCCTCACCAACCCCTCCCCGCCCCAACCCTCCCTAACCCACCCACCCCCTCGTCCACTTGGGAAGAAAAAGGAAGGGGACCACTGGGAAATAAGACAGCACTAAGCGGTGAGGTCCGCTGGACCCTCCTTTAGTGGCAACAGGTATCGGAGTGTCAGAGAGGCGAAGCAAACGCAAGTATCGGGGGCAAGCCAGTTCTGTGAACTCTGATGTCAATAACGTCAAGAATGGTCTCCATAGTTCGGGAAATTCTGACCCTCTACCAGCCAGAGTCAATATGAGCTTCTCCATCCCCAACACCATCCAAAGTCTCTGGCGCCAGCCTGCATGTGAGGGGGTTGGGTTGACCTCCAATGAGCCAAAATGTTTTGTGTGGCAGCCCCCAGAGCTATAGCAATCAATCTGCCTCTCCGAGATTTAAGTGGGTACATCAACGGGTTAGGTAAACCAAGGAGGATGTAGGAGGGGAATCGCTGGAGTTGTGTGTCAAGGTGGTGATCTACCTCGTCCAGTATCTGCGTCCAGTAGGGTCGCAAGAGGTCGCAATCCCACAGGACGTGCACTAAGGTGCCTACCTCCCCACAACCCCTCCAGCAAAGGTCGCTTCGGCGTGTGTCAAACCGGTGCAGTCTCTCAGGTGTGTAATACCAGCAGGTGACAATTTTAGTCAAAGTTTCGGTAAGGCCTGCGTGATATGCTGAGTGTCGTGCCCTGTAATAAATGCCCTCCCACTCTTTGTGTGTCAAGGATCTTCCCAAATCCCGCTCCCATTGCGCCCAACCTGCACTGTATGTAAGTGTGGTGTGAGAAAGCAGCTGTTTGTACAGGTCTGAGATAATTTTTTTGTCGGATGTGCGGGTTACCATCCACTTTTCGTAGGGGGTCAGCAAGCGCTGCGCATGTGGTTTGATCGTGGGGTGAAGAGCCCAATGGGGTAATTGTAGATATTCTAAGAGGGGCCTTTCGGGAATGTCATAGTGTTCCCTGATCTGTGGGAAGGAAAGAATGCCGTTGAGATCGAAGAGATGTCCTAACGCTCTGCAAGGGGAGGCGCGCCATGCAAGGAATGCCTGGGCGTCCGTGCCAGGACGGAAGTCAGGGTTGTCACATAATGGGGTAATCGGAGAGGGAAAGGTGGTCAACTGTGCCGATACAGTGGTGTGGTACCAAGCATCCATGATCGTGCTTGTGATGTAGGAAGCATATAAATTGGGGGGGCACTGTGTTTTGCGAAGGAAGGGAACTCCCTGTAGGGGCCTGCCCGCTACTGCCTGGTCTTGGAAGAGCCACTGTTTCTCTGACTCCAGCCTCTGCCATTCTACCAAGTATCGTAGTTGAGCAGCATAAAAATAGGTCTGAAGGTCGGGCACCCCTACTCCGCCCTGCTCTGGTGGCAGAACCGCAATTTGATGTCGAAACCGGGGCTTACGGCCGTTCCATATAAAACGCGAAAGCTCTGACTGTGTCTGTTGAATCCATCCCGTCGGGGGCCGGAGAGGTAAGGTCTGGAAGAGGTATAAGATCTGTGGGAGGATCGTAATTTTAGTGGCCGCGATCCGACCCAACCATGACAGCGTGCAATGTTTCCACCGTCGGAGCTCAGCGGGTATGCGTGTGCGGAGGAGTGAGTAATTTATATCTGCGATATCTCTAAGGGTCGGTGCTAGATAGATGCCCAGGTATAGGACTGTCTTGGTCGCCCAATGCACTGGGAATTCCTCCCTCAGAAAATCCAGTGTCTGTTTGGAAAGAGAGAGGATTAGCGCCATAGACTTCTCGACATTAATCTTAAACCCAGACCCCCTGGCAAATGCGTCTAGCTCGATCATAAGGGCCCGAAGAGCCGTGATCGGCTCAGACAGGAAATAAGGATATCATCCGCATAGAGACTGATAGTGTGGATGTCACTGCCGAATTTGATTCCGGTAATGAGAGGGTGTTTACGGATTCTGAGCGTGAGTGGCTCCATATAAAGCGCGAAGAGAAGCGGCGATAAGGGGCATCCCTGCCGCGTGCCCCTGCTGATAGGGAAATGGGAGGACGAGCAGCCATTTACACGAACCGTTGCCTTGGGCAACCTATAGCAATTCAGGACCCGGGTCCGAAATTTCTCTCCGAACCCAGCGGCCATGAGGACCAATTCCAGGTAGGGCCAGTGCACCCTATCAAATGCCTTCTCGGCGTCAATGGCTAGGAGCATAAATTCACCCTGGGTACGAGAAGCTTTCTCTATCAAGTGGAGGACTCGTTTCGGATTATCGCTAGTTTGCCTTTGTGATATAAATCCTGCCTGATCAGGGTCGATTAGTTGAGTCATGTATGGCGCCAATCGAGTCGCTAGAATGCTCGTGTATAGTTTCAGGTCGATGTTTAAAAGGGAAATCGGGCGATATGCACCACAAGTTGTTGCATCCTTTCCCAATTTGGGGATGACCACTATCGCCTCCTCCAGCATTTCCCCCGGAATATTGCCTGTGTGCTCGAATGTGTTGAAGAGTTGTGTTAAAATAGGAGCTATTTGAGAGCAGAAGGATTTATAGAAAGCGGCTGTGTACCGGGCGACTTTTCAAGCTTGAGGCGGGAGATCGCCGATATAACCTCTTCCGTTTGAATGGGCCTATCCAGGAAATCGGCCTGTGATTCAGTAAGAGTAGGCATCCCGGCTGCCACCAAGTAAGCGGCACTGTGCTGAGCGTCCAGACTGTCCCCCATATATAGTGCTGCATAGAAATCTCTAAACTTCTCTACGATGGCTGCATCGTCCACCACCACTCCGCCTCCCACGTCGTATATGCCTGCACTCTCTGGTGTTGCCTTTTCTCCCTAAGCTTGTTGGCCAGAACGCAGCCACATTTGTCTCCCCTGGTATAGAAGGAATGTCTGAGCCTGAGGGCCGCATACTCCGCCCTGTCCTGGTCCAATGCTGCCAGTTGCTTCCGTTCGGTGCACAACTGTCTCCACGCCCGGTGGGCCCCGGTGCGCTGGTGTAGCTGCTCGAGCTCTTTCACTCTCTGTGTTAGTTCTGCCCTCTTTAGGCTCCGTTCTCTATTCTGCGCAGAGGAGATCGCTATGAATTCACCCCTAAGGACCACCTTTAAGGCCGTCCACTGAGTCGCTAAGGAGGTGTCCAGGTTAGCGTTATGTGATAAAAAGTGAGATATCGCCTTCTGAAGCTGCTCAACTACAGTCTGCTGGTGTAAGAGGGTGTCGCGCAGCCACCACTGCCTCGGGAGGTGAGCGGCACGTGGAAGACAGAAGATGGCCAAGACCGGGGAGTGGTCCGACAGTGACGCCGTCAGGATTGCAGCGTTGGTGGCGTAGGCCTGAAGGGATGTGGAGCAAAGAAAATAATCAAGTCTTGCGTACGTCTTGTGAGCCCCGGAGAAAAAGGTGTAACTACGTGTGCGTGGGTGAAAGTGTCTCCACAAGTTTATGAGCCCTAGTTACGTCATGTGAGTTTGGTCTGCCCTAGGGAGAACCCCAACCTGAGTCCGCCGTTGGCAGGAACGATCCAGCTCGTTATCTAGCACTAGATTAAGGTCCCCCCCCAATAACAGATAGCGGATCCGACGATGCAGCCTTGTCCCGCAGGGCAGTGCGTAGAAATTTGACTTGTCCCTCATTGGGGGCGTAGATGGAACCTATGCCTAAAGTCAAGTCCCCCACTGAGAACTGGCATGTGAGGAGACGGCCCCTGATCTCGGCCTCTCTCTTAATCACCTTACCGGAGAAGGAGCGGGAAACAAGGATGGCTACTCCTGCAGATTTAGAGGTGCTAGAGGAGAATAGCTGTGTGGGGAAATACTTGGATCTCAACCTATGGTGATCTTTGCTGAGAAGATGTGTCTCCTGAAGGAGGCAAATATCTGCCTTGGAATGCTCCAGGTAATGGAGTACTGCTCTCCGTTTGATCGGGTTGTTCAAGCCTTTCACATTAAGTGTCAGGACCTTCAATGTGTCACGTGTCATCAATGGGGTGGGGAGGCGGCCAACAGCTAAACCCACCGTCCCTTACCGAGGATGGCAAAAGAAGGGGCCTTCTCACTGCCAATACAAGGCGGGAGCGCCAAGAACAAGGGCCAGGGAGAAGTGGACGAGGGACCCTTACCCTAAAAGAAAAACCCTGTAACCCCAAAACCTGAGCCATAAACAAAACTAGGAACCGAAAAACAGTTCCAACCTGAGGGAAAAGAAAACAGTTCACAGTACAGTGTTCGTCTTCCCTTCGATTTGGGAAAGTCGTCATGGTGGGACTTTGAATGTGGTTCAAAGTGGCGGTCCGGGACCACCCGTCATCCACCACTAGTCAATCAGCCGCCGACCAAGGGGTGAGAGGAGTACTCCATTTTACCCAGTCACTCAACATACGAGGTAGGCCCAGCCAGGGCATCAGCGGCGGCAGCCAGGGCTTCCTGTCGTCCCTGCTCCATGACCTGTCGGTTTGGTTTCCGGAATCTGCGCCATCTCCAGGGAAGCTGCCATCCTGATGGTGAAGGCCCCTGCTCTGTGTTGCGTTCCCCCTGTTCCTCCTCCTCCTGGGGCACCGCTATACCCAACAACTGACAGGCCTCAGTAAGGGAGCGCATTTGGTGCAGTCTGTCCTGATAGCGAAAGATAAGCCGAAACGGGTGCCCCCATGAGTATGTAATGTTCTGTTGTCGCAGGTGTTCAGTGACTGGGTGAAACTGCCTTCTGCGTTGCAGCGTGACTAGAGCCAGGTCCTGATATAGCACTGGGGAACAACCTTGATAGGCTATGGGGTACATGGTGCGTGCCTTGGCCAATATTGCTTCTTTTGTTTTAAAGTCTTGTAGGCAGACCAGAATATCTGCTGGTGGGGCGTTGGGTGCTCGGGGTGGGCCAACCCTATGTGCTCTGTCCAGGACGATAGGAGAGTCTGTGGGGCCCCCAGGATGTGTCTGAACAAGCCCTCCGTGAAGGCGAAGAGATGCCTGGTCTCGTCTGATGTCTTCACCCCTCGTACCCTGATGTTGTGCCGCTGGGACCGATTCTCCAAGTCCTCCAGGTGGATTTGCATGTCCAAATGCTGATCCTGCAGGCATATCACTTCTTGCTGTAGAGTGTTCCTCTCCATTGTCATCTCATCGCTTCTGCCTTCCAATGTGGCCACCCGTTCTCCCACACTGTCCACGTCTCTGCGGATTTCCCGCATTTCAGCAGTCAGTTCCGTCTTGACCGATTGTATGTCAGAGCGGAGTGCGTTGAAGAGTGATTCCATAAATGATTTAGTGATTGGGGCTTCGCCCCCTTTCGGACAGGGTTGCTTAGACGCCATTGGGGCTGGCAAGTTCGGCGCCCCTGGGGAGGAGGAGGTCTGCTCAAAGAGATCCTTGATTGACTTTTGCATTCGTGTCCTGGCTGTGGACATACTCTTCAGGGCGCCGGTGCTATATTAGGGACGCGGTGTTGACCGTCTGGTCTCCTCCGCGGCAAGCCAGCCACCTACACCAGGTTCCCTCTAGATCCAGGGGGGCTCCTCCAACTCTGCAGGTAAGCGAAATCCCCCACTGCGCCGGGCCCTCGCTGCTACCGGGGGGATTCCCTGTGTGCCAGGCAGGATCGTCGGGCGGTGCACCGTCCACTCACTTCTTCGCCGTCACCTCTGGTGCCAAGTGAGGTGACCCCAGGTGCTCTCGTCCGGTCCCCCCCTCCACTAGGCCCCCGAAGATTCTGCGGCGGCTCCTACCTCGATCCAGGGCCCACGCATTCCACACCATAGGTCTCTGTTACCCCGTGCTCTTGCCAGGTCCTGGCTGCCCTGTGACCGTTCGTGCTCCCAGTATCCCTGCCTCGCTCCTCGCCTCTTCTGACCCAAGCTGTGCAGTCCGGGCGCCGGGTATCTGTTGGGCCCCCAGATCTCCCTGCCCTGGGGCCTCACACTGAGCTCCCGGTTGTGCCCTGCTACGCCGGTGGGACTCGCCCCATGCCGCTCTGGTCGCACTTGTCCGGTGTGCTGGCCGGTCCTCCCCGGACCCTGTGCCGGTGCCCGAATGACACTCCCGGGGATCAGCCCCCCTCCGAGCTCAACTCCCCCGCTGCTGCTTCACCGCTTCCTCTCCGGATGTCGGGCCAACGCCTCTTCTGCCGGCGCAGTCAGGGCCTCGCTCACGGTGCTCCGCGGGCCGCCCCCTCCGATGCGCCCACTGCCTGTTCGTCTTCTGTCTCCAGGAGTAGCGGGGCCAGCTATGCCTCGCTGGTCCAGCCTCCCCACGGGCCCGCAAAGCCCCGGTGGTCGCGTGAAGTCGAGGCCTGCACTCGGGCCGCTTGCCTCGGTGGGCTCGTTTACGGCCCGCCCCGTCTACAGGGCCTACGTGGTTCCCGGGAGTTGACCACTCCCAGCGCCCGCAAAGTTCAATCTTCAATGCCCCCAGCTCTTTTGATGGCAGGGGATCTCCAGAGCACCCCCCTCCGATGTTTCGGGCAGTCGGCGGCACTCTTGGAGGCTATTAGGTGCTATATGTGGTGGACGACGGGGGGGAGCTCCGCAAGTTGCTCCCTACCTCGCCGCCATCTTGGCCACGCCCCCCACTCATGTTTTTAACACATAACACAAAGCAAGATGCTTCTATTAGCCAAAGACTGGCTCCCCCTCTGAGATCACTTAAGCCACCCCATGGGGGCCGCTTCCCAGTTTGAAGACCTCTGCTCTAATGGCGGACAACTGTTTTCCTTTTCCTATTTCTTCTTAGCTAAATCTTTCTTTAGTTTAAGATTGCCACTTTGGGAAGGGTAGAGAAGGGACATACAGGGACTCCATGCTTGTTTTTAACAACAAATGTTTGCAATCTGATACAAATATCTTTTTCCTTATGACTTATATTGCAAATATTGAACTATTAGTTTTCTTTTTGTTATATAGAGTGAACCGCTTCCAAAGATTTTGCATCATCTTATTTGCATTGTACTTTAATACTATTATGCTTGGACTGGTTTACATTAAACTGTTTTTTAATTAGAATCTGGAATAAAACTTACTTACTTCAGACTTGGTTTCGAACTGATTTACAGTGTAATCATGTTTTATACTGTAATTGGATATTGGACTAGGATGTTTTTCTCCTCACCCCAAAAAGACCTTAGGGTAAGTGTTACTTAATAAGTGGGCCCAATCTTTATCACTATTGCATTGTATTTGTGGTGAAGACTTTTGGAGTTCCCCAGAGTTGAACCATCCTAAAGAGAATATCTGTGGCGCAGTGATGTTTGATTGAATTGAACACCTATTCATTCAGATAGGAGGGCTGTAAACAAAGCAGAGGTTCGGGCAAATAAGGTATTGTCCACTCTTCCTCTATGGTCTAGGGGTAAGCGGGACACATAGCCTGACACACCCCACCCGAGTCTTCCTGATTGTGGAGATACGGAATAAGAGTTCAGAAGTCTGCATTGGCATTTTGCGAACCCTTCCTATTTCGCACCTCAAAAGCAAAGGGTTGTAGGGAAAGGAGCCACCTCAGCACCCGGGGATTTATTCCCTTATTTCGACTCATCCAGGTCAAAGGGGCGTGATCAGTGTAGAGTATGAGGGGCTTTCCTTTCAGGTAATACCTTAGTTTCTCAATGGCCCATTAGAACGCTGGGCATTCTTTTTTGATGACTGGATATTTTTGTTCCCTCGTAAAGAGTTTCCAGTTGATGAACAGTATTGGGAGTTCCAGACCCGTGGGGATCACTTGAGACAGCACGGCCCCTATGCCGACATCGGAGGCATTGGTTTGCAGTAGGAAGAGCCCCGCAATGTTAGGGGAAGTTAGGAGAGTGCTGTTGGTGATGGCTTCCTTGAGGTGTTGGAATGCTGCTTGGACTTGATCAGAAGGGTTAAATAGGGCAGTCTTAGGGGTATCAGGAGGTCAGTAAGAGGTCCAGCGATTTCAGAATTCTGGGGTATAAATCGCCTATAGTATCCCAGTTGGCCCAGGAAAGCTCTTATCTCACGTCTGGTTTTGGGAAAAGGGGTGTTAACAATTGCCTTTACCTTTTCCTCTTGGGGTTCAATTATTCTGTTACCCAACAGGTATCCTAGATATCTCACCTTTTGAAACCCCATCCTGGACTTCTTTGCATTTATGTGTAGGCCTGATTTCAGTAGCTCTTGGAATATGTGGCGACAGTGCTTAAGGTGTAGGTCCCAGGAAGGACTAAAGATAACAATGTCATCCAGATATGCAGAAGAGTATGTCTGATGGTCACAAAGCACATGGTTCATTAGTCTCTGGAAAGTAGCGGGCGCCCCATGGAGGCCAAAGGGAAGAACTGTGAATTCCAACAGCCCATCTGGGGTGGAAAAGACTGGATTCTTTCAATCCCTTTCTCGTAGCAGGACCTGACAATATTCCTTGGTGAGATCAAGAGTGGATATGTAGACAGCGTCCCCTAATTTCTCTATGTGCTCGTCTATCCGGGGTAGGGGATAGGCATCAAACTTGGATATGGGGTTCACCACTCTAAAATCGATACAAAACCAAACTGAAGCATCTGGTTTTGGGACCAGGACGATGGGGAAGGTCCAATTTCTTTGGGAGGGTATTATGACCCCCATTTGCAACATTTTAGTTATCTCTGAAGTAATGGCTTGTCTTTGGGCTGCTGGTATTCTGTAAGGTCTTTGTTTTACCACCTGCCTGGGAGGGGTTTCGATCGAATGTTCTACCAGGGAGGTCTTCCCTGGTAGATCGGAAAACAGCAAGGAGAAAGGTGTTAGCATATCCAAGAGTCTGGAATGTTGTTCCGTAGGCAGGTTTTCATTTACCACCAGATGTTCGAGGTTTCAGGGATCTGCCAAGGGAGACAGGGCTAGTTGGTTTGTCTTGGGTAGAGGACCTAACCACTTTTTCAAGAACTTAATATGATAGCTCTGTTGTTTCCTAGCATAGCATTATGAGTGGAGGGCGACCTATGTCTAGCTTTACCCTCTAAGCTCCTGTTGTTTTTGAATACTGTGAACGGCGGCTCAGCCGTGAGAGCATACTCAGCCTTTGTGTTCCTTGTTTTAATTACACTTTTTGTTGTTCACCTGTACTTTGTGTGGCCCCTTTCCGTTTCCCCCATCGCGTATATCGGAGTTCTCCAATAGACCAGACTATGGATAAGAACTGTCTGGCCTTCACAGATGATCAGATAGCCGCTATTTTAGCGGCTCCCTCACTTTTTTCCGATACACCATTATTAGGAAATACCTCTGTGATAGAAGAATGGGAGAAATTGAGCACTTTAAAGAAAAAGCAAGTTAGAATTGCCCAACATGGGGCATTCATGTCAGAATATTTTACTGCAGGAGCTTCCCCTACTAGTCTCCTTGTAAGAATAGAACCAAGAATCTTCCAGGACGATAAAAAATTCAGGCTAGACTGGAGTTACATAGCAAACAAATGCACCAGGGACTGGCTAATTCTTATAATTAGCACAGCCCAGAGATTAAGTGAAGAACTCTTGAAGGACATCCTTGAGCTCGAAGAGAGCATTAAACGTGATGACACTCTAACAAATGCCAAAGAACATCTGAGCAAAATACAAGAAGATCTAACAGAGTATAAAACTTATATGATAAACCAAAAAATCAAAGGGCTCCAAAGAAACTTACAGAGATACTCACACGAATGGGCTTTCCCATATGTAACTGATTCACACTATCAGTCAGGACCAGAACAAGTTAACCAGACAGGCCAACGTAGAGCCGGTGGTGGTAGACAACAACAACAACAGAAATGCACCCCGTCTAACTGGTCCTTTGATAATACGTCTAGTGAAGACGAGCAAGATAGGCCTCAAGGGAACCGAGTGAGGTTTAACCCGCAACCACAGAGTAACGCTGAACTAGGAACATTGCTGCGCTCTTTTTTAGAACAGGGACAAGGGGCCAACAGGGGTACTGGGCAACCAGGAAGGGGAAAAGGACGAGGCAATCGACCGCCCCATGGCAAACATACTCCCCGAGACAAACCCGGAGCAGAGGCAGACAACCCCTATAAATAACATCGTTGTAAATCTGTCAGATCACACTCTGTCCATCAATGAAGAATGCGTCCTTAATAAAGGTTTAGGATTTGTCCCCACACCCACACATGATCCCTTTAGATGTAGAGTGGAATTTTTCGAAACAGTTCAAAAAATTAAGCTAAAAAAGTTTTTCGCAAACCAACCATTGGAGAAACAAGGCGGTTTTAATACAAATTTACGGAAACCTTCCACGTTCACTCCATCTAATGCAGCAGTGGGCCCTGAAATTGTGGTGTTCTAATCTAACGTCTTGCAAGACATCGAAGCCCTTGAATTACAAGAGAGGAATAGGGGATATAAAAACATGTCTAGATCTGACTGGGAAGCAGTCAAGTCCTTGCAAAACAATCTGGACATAACAATAAAATGTGCGGATAAAGGCGGTGCGGTGGTTGTGCTCAATACCGTTGATTATGAGACAGAAGTACTACGTCTTCTCAACGTCCGGGCCAACTACCAGCCGTTAATGAAAGACCCCACGCCTGACCTGCTTAAGCTTATTAAAGACATGGTGGCAGAGGCAAAAGAGAGGAAATTGATCTCCACAAAAGAGGCAGAATTCCTGGTGAATACCAACCCCAGGATGCCTGTGTTCTATATTTTACCAAAAATACACAAGCCTACCCGGCCCCCGCCAGGAAGGCCGATTGTTTCGGGGATACAATCTATCCTCGAACCCCTTTCCCAATTTGCAGATTACTTCTTGCGTGAGTCCGTGGTCACCCAAAAATCTTTCGTGAAAGACACGATGGACATTCTGAATGTCATCAGCGAGATGACTTTTGATCCAATGCAGGAAATATTGGTAACCATCGATATCGAGTCCCTTTACTCCTGTATCCCCCAGGACGCTACGCTGGTGGCAGCAGCTAGGGCCCTGGGTGTGCAGGAATGGTTTTATGATGCCCCGCAAACTTTTGTATTGCAATGCATTGAAATAGCACTTACACGCAATTTCTTTTGCTATAAGGACAAGTTATTCCTACAGACTAGGGGGACCTCAATGGGGGCCACCATGGCCCCTAGTCTAGCCTGCATATATGTAGGCCAGTTCGAAGAGCACATCGTCTACCCCACCACCAATCCCTTCAGAGACCATGTGCGTCTCTGGAGGAGATATATAGACGATGTGCTCTGCATCTGGACGGGAGAGGAGACCAAACTTCTAGAATTCCTGAATTGGCTTAATTGCCAAGATCAAAGTCTCCGTTTCACCTGGTCCTACAGTCGGGACTCTGCAGTATACTTAGATCTAGATATTAAAGCGAGTGGAAACAATCTAAGCACGTGTGTTCATCAAAAACCCACGGATAGAAATTCACTGCTATCCTACCAATCATACCATCCCCGGGCCCTTAGAGATAATTTGCCCGTGGGACAATTTTTCCGTTACCGCAGAAATTGTTCCACCACCGGGGCTTTTAGCGAACAAGCACAGGTCCTGGGTGATAAACTGTTACAAAGAGACTATCCTGTAAAAATCATTAAGCATGCAAAGAAGAGAGCACTGAATACTCCCAGAAGTGCTTTATTGGAGGTGAATGAAAAGGAGAGAAGAGATTGTCTTCCCGTGGTCTTGACATTCGATCCCTTGGCCACTAAAATTAGACAGTCGATACGCAAGCACTGGGCTATCCTGTCAAACAAAGACTTTAAAATTTCTCCACCCAGATTCGCCTTCAAACGCTCTAGTAACTTGAAGGATAAACTAGTGCACACTCGGACACAAACTCCTAAACACAACAGCAGGACACGGCTCATGGGCCACCATCCGTGTGGGACGTGTCCTGTTTGCCCCCTTACATCCAAGGTTGCCAGCATTACCCTGAAGTCAGGCAGGGAATGGGAGTTGAGACAGTTCAGCAACTGTAACACCACGAATGTGGTATACAGGCTGGACAGTGAGTGTGGTTTACAGTATATAGGGCTTACCACACGTAAAATAAAAACCCGCATTCAGGAGCACCTTAGCACCATTAAGTCTGGAAAATTAACTACGAAACTGGTGCAACATTGCCACAGGAATAAACATTCATTTAAGTGGCTGGTCTTGGAAAAAGTGATAGGACACGCACATACTGCGGAACGTCTGCTGATTACTAAAGAAGCCAAATGGATTTTCCAAGAAAAGAGTGAGAAATTTGGCCTAAATGAAGTACTGGAATGGAATAAAATACATTAAATTTGATAAGAAGATTTTCCTTTGGCATTTGTGTGTGACCAATCATATGAAAATTTGGACTCCATATTGTATTTTCTGACAATGACATTCTTCTCTTCTAAATCGAATGCAATCTAAGAATGTGGTTCATCGAGTGTTTGACATTTATAGTAGAGGTTATCTTTACTGTAAACCTTAAACATAAAACAAAAATAAACAGTGTCTGTTTCTGATAAAAGCATGATTTGGAGGCCTTCCCTGTAGTGAATAATTCTTGGTTGATATGATGCGTGATTTGTCTCAAGAGCTATTCATTTAGGGAGTCACGATTAACAAATCTGACCGATATGCCCTGAACTACAGAAGTTATTATTAAAGATCGAGATCTCGCGAGACTATACCTCGCCGCGAGTATCTATATTGAAAGAAAAAAGAGTTTGCCCTATCCAAAATGGCGACCGCACAACATCGCGAGAGTACGCCGCCTCACGTACACATATACAATGGAGCCTGGTCGGAAACCGGCATGGGTGGATACAACGCCAGACGCCTTCCACCGTTCCGGTAAGGAGTAAGGGCTCCGGGTTGTCCATTGTGTAGTGGCGGGACTAACTGGACACAGTTTAAAATGCTCAGAAAGATTTCCAGTGAAACCCGCTCGTGAGGAATTACGCTGACAAAGGAGGTAGGGTACTTAATCAAAACTGCAATACGGCATGCAGTATTTGAATATCTATATAACGCAATTATTTAGACACCAGAATAAGGTTTTTTTAAAGCAACTTATAGCACTATTCATATTTGCATACCATCTACAATGCGAGCATCTGGCCAGCATTTCTGGTAAACGTGAGAAACTTACATGGCTATGATAATGAAAGAGATAGGTAGAGAGTGCTGATTTTTTACGTCCTTTTGAAAACAGTGTGAGACGTTGTTTGAGGCTAGCGGTCTTTATGGATAAAACATAAAGACAAGTTTTAAGTGAATGACTTGTACCCCTTGTTAATCATTGGTTTTCATTTCCTCGCAGCAAAATAAAGGGGAAGGTTTGTTGAACCTCAATCTGTGGTTTCAAGTTCATGAGAACTCTACCCTCCCGGCTGGTATGAGCAACGATGGCCGAGTGAGGGTATTTATCATATAGTTATATGCGATTGGGGTGAGGTGGCTAACGCTCCATATGCAGGTGTATTACAAAAGTGCTTTTATATGTTTTTTCAGTTGTGAAGATGATTTTGTCCTTATGCAGTGGCCTTAATATATATGACGCCCTGAGGAAATTGCCAAAAATGTAATGGCAATGAAACATGTCGGCAAGTAAAGTAGTGTTGGTTTGATAGTTAGCAGCCATACCTACTTTTTTTAATTCCCACACCCAACACAAGAGACAGAATAAAATTGCATATCTGTGTTGCTGTGTGTGATTCTATGTTGTTTGACACTATTTGGTTGTCTTGTGGTCTTTTTTCACTGCATATCCTCTCACAAAAACTTTTCCTTTTTTGTCTTTCTGGGAAACATTTTCCTTTAAAGAGCTTGATGGTGCCAATGATGAGAACAGGGCAATCCTGGTGAGTACCTGCCAGGTTCCCGTTGGTGGTGCGCCTGTGAGGTGCCATCTCGCTCTCACACAACTTTTTTCCTCGTATTCGATTGTTGACACTAAGGTGTGTGTGTGGATTGTCTCACAGCTGAATTTTACTTCTTAAGGGAACAAGCGAGTGTTAAAAGTAGGCATAACTTTGGGACATACCAACTACCCCTAAGAGGGGAGTACTTTTTGTAAAGACAATGCAACAATTGTAATGTCCACAAAAAGAAGATTGTCTATTTGCCTACAAGTTATAGGTCTTTGTTGTACTAGTTTCCTAGCATAGACCTGTATTCTGTAGGTGGTTTTCCCTTTCTTAGCCACTACTTTATAGGGACCCTTCCACACCGATTTGGCCTTAACCGGGGATGAGGGCTGGAGTATTAGGACCCAATCATTAACCTGTAGGATTCTCCACTTCTTGCCTTTGTTATAAAAGGTCTGCTGTTTTTTTGGCTCTTCTCCAGATTGGACTATGCCAAATCTCGTAGTTTCCCTATACGGGCTTTGAGTTGTTTGGTGTTTTCCAAAAGCTCCCTAGTGTCATCTTCACCTTTCTCTCTGACCTCCTTGGTCATCTCAAGTAGGGTCCTAGGCTGCCTTCCGTATAACAGCTCGAAGAAGGAACAGCCTAGCCTACTCTGGACCTCTCCTTGGATAACGAACAAGGCAAGGGGAAGAAGTTGGTCCCAGTTTTTTCCTTCTCCGGTGTCCCATTGCACCTCTCAACTAAGCCATCTGTTTGTGGGTGGTAGACAGAGGTTTTGATATGGGAGAGATCTAGCGTCCTGCACACTTGAGACATGAGTTTGGAGACAAAGGGAGAACCCTGGTTGGTAAGGATCTGGCAAGGAAAACCCACTCGGAAAAATATTCAATCAGTCTGTCTGCAATATTTGCTATGTACGGATTTCTTTTTTTTTTTGGGCAGTTTGCATCGATGTTTTATTAAGGTGCACACATAATTGTTTATTTCACTAAATTTACTTACAGAATTTACATTAGAGGCCAACAATAAAAGACAAAACAAAGTCGCAAGCCTGTGGCCACTTTCCATTGAACAACTCCCTGACACATGTAGGCTAGTGAATGTCTCACATTGTCTAAGCCAGAGGTTCCTAACCTTTTGCCATCTATGGACCCCCACTTAATCATTACCGGAATCTGGGGACCACCACTGCATCATTATTGTAATACAGGAAACCTCACTGAGTCATTTCTGGAGCAAGGGGACCCCTTCCTTTTTTTTTTTTTCTTTTTTTTTTAGCCTTAATCTTGATGCGAACCCATACTCTCTTTCCATCTGGCTATAGGTTCCCAGATTCTCAGTCCTCTCATCTTACCCCTCAGACCTTTCCGAGCATATATAGGTTTTTCCAAGTTATATGCCGCTAGTAAATTAGCCAGCCAGTTTTGCATAGCAGGTGGGTTTCTATCGAGCCATGCCCTGGCTATGGTCAATCTATACACTGCAGCGGCCACAAAAATAAATTCTCTCTGCATTATTCCCCCATCTGAGCCTATCCCCAATAACAACAATGAGGGGGTTAGAGTTATTTGAATACCCAATGTTCTATTTAAAAAGCACTCTATATTTCCAATCAGGGTATGCAATTGGGGGCAAGTAGCAAATACATGCACAATATCTGCCTCCATGGAGTTACATCTTGGGCAGGTGATACCAGTAGTACCTCCCCATTTGGCTATTCTTGCTGGGGTAAAATATAATAGATACAGAGTTTTGTAGTGCTGTGATTGAAGGGGAGCAGAGCACAATATCGTGCGTGCCAATTCAAGTGACTCCTGGAATATTTCATTCGGAATGCTCAGTTTATCTACCCATTTACTACAGTACTTTTCCATATCATCTACTTTCCCTTTCATCAGACATGCATACAGTGATCTAATTGTACAGTCCGCAGATACCCGTATTTTCTCCATAATTTCGTTTCTTTGATACCCTGCAGGCCCTCCTTGTTTACTACTCAAAAAGCTCCTAACCTGCAGGTATTTAGAAAACGACCTCCTATCAATACAATATTTCGCCATAAGGTCTGTAAACTGTACTATCTCTCCCGTATCCCTCAAATCCCCGATCTGTACTATTCCCCTTTCAGCCCAGCTAGCCATTGTACCATCAGCAAAAACGTACGGATTTCTTAATGGAAAGGCCTCAGGAAACCGGGTGGAGTAATCTACCAGCACTTGAACGTATAGGTATCCTTTGGTGGATTTGGGTAAAGGACCTATCAGATCTATGCCAATATGCTCAAACGGTTTACCCACATTCAGTAAATGCTGGAGCGTCACAAGGGGAGGCTTATAGGTGTTCCTTTGTTGACGAATGGGACACTCTTGGCAATACTTTTTTACGTGCGCATATATGCCTGGCCAGTAGAAGTGGCGAAGGAAACCTTTTGTGGTCTTGAGTGCTCCAGAGAGCACTGCTAGGAGATGTGAGTTGGCAAAAAACATGATCTAGTCCCGATAAACCCATGGTACCAGTAGTAGAGGGGGATTGTCCACACTTCCCAACCTGTATAGGAGCCCGTTTCTTTCTATGAAGGGGGGGTATAAACACGGGAGAAGCAGACTGGGGATTTCTGGTCTCCTGCCATGTGCTTTGGAGTGAAGCGTCATTGATCTGTGTCAGTCTGAAGTTCCTGTCTGTTTGCCAAGGTTCCTTAGTGATGAGAGCACTGGGTAAGATTGGTTCGGGTAGCTGTCCTTGGTTTCCTTTTTTTATTGTACCCAGTATCAATGTCAGGAAATCAGGGTTGTCTGTTCCTAATACGAGTTCCTCTGGGAAATTCTCTAGGACTCCTACGTTCACTATGGAATATGGTCCATTTACATGTTGTATGGGTATTCGGGCCACTGGTTACGTCTGAACGTCTCTGTGTACACATTTAATATGTACCTGTTTTCCCGGAATTATTTGTGAGGCACAAACCAGGCCTTTTTGGATAATAGATTGGCGACAACCCGAATCCAGTAGGGCGGTAACAAGCGTTTGGTTGACATGAACACTAACGTAAAAACAGGTACCCAGTTCCTCCATGTAGAGCAGAGACTTGGGAACGCAGATGATGTCCATAGGTTCTTCTCTCTGCTTCTTGTGGGGGCATGTTCGGGGAATGTGTCCCCATTTGTGCAATCAAAACACTGTGGTCCTCAGAAAGGGGGTAATTAAGTTTATAGGTATGAGGTTTCGGAGGCTCGTTAACTGGTCGTAGGGCTTTCTTTGGTCCTATGCTACCTTGTGTTGTTTTCTACGCTTCCCAAGGGAAAGCCCGGGGCTGGGCAAGTGCAAAGAGGTGGCCATTTCCACGGCCTGCTCTACAGTGAGGTGTAATCGCTGTCTTAACCACCTTTGGCAAGAGAAGGGAAGAGCCTGGAGGAATTACTCTAAATAGATTTGAATCTTGATTTCTTCCTTTGTTTTTTCTGTTGGCCTCAGCCACTTATCTGCTACCAGCTTCAGTTTAAAGAACAGTGTCTTAGGTTTATCTCAGAGGCCTCTTTTTCTTTCCGAAATCAGACTCGGTAGGAATCTGCGTCCATACCAAGATGGTTGAGAATTATGTTTTTTATTTCTTTGTAGCTTAATACCCCCGGCGTTAGCCACCTGTTAGGCTGCTTGGGCTTCCCCTTTCAGGAGAGGAGCCATGAAAAACAACCATTTCCCCACAGACCATCATGACACTTTGGCTGCCCTTTCGAAATTCAAAAGAAAGGCATTGGGGTCCTCACCAGCTATATACTTTTGCAAAGCTATATTCGGGTGTATGAGAGTTCCTGGAGGGGTCCCCTGGAGGGAGATCTGCACCTGGTCCTTAGCGACCTTTTGTACAGCATCCACCTGGGACCTAATGACGCCTTTAAACGCCTCTCTATCGGCCTGGGCCGAGGTTATCTGCTGTTCTATGGCCCATTCCAGCTTCTTCTGTCCATCCACTTGATGAATAGGCGTCTCCATTTCGGCTTACCAATGGAGGGCTGCCCGCATTCTCCACCACTTACCACGAGGTGCGGGAAGTAAGAGTCTGACAATTGTCTTTTGCTCTCCATATTTGGAATACATTTATTAAATGTCGTAAAGTACAAAGTAAAGATCCCCTTTAAGTCTCCTTTTGGGAATTCAGCGCTTCTGGGCGGTGTTCTCTCCAATCCAGACGTCCGGGACAGGTAACTGCAAGAAACGATATGGGAAACGTCAGCGTTGAACGTGACTATCAGGTCTATACAAGGAAGGGAGTGAGAGAGCGCAAACTGATCTAAATGTATGAGTGCATCACACTTACCTGTAGTAAGCACAAATCATGAGGAGAAATGCCATGAGTGCTAATAGTATCTGCAATTATATTCTAAATGTATAGCTAATATAGAGATTAAGTAGAAGTGGAACTAATACAGAAATGTGTGACACTATATGATTTATTAGATGTGATTATTCCTGAATCCATGTCGTGTAGCTGTTAAAATGTAAGATGGTAGGTGGTTAAACGCAGAATGTGGTAGGCCTCAGGGCCAGAGCTAAAAGGGAAGGTGTTTCGTTTCACGACAAAGATTGTATTAATGTTTTGGTCATTGCATTAATGGGCCACGATTTATAAAAATGTTTACTGAATAATAGAATAAGAGTATTAACATGCTTTAATTAATGAAGAAGTTGAATGCTATAATCATTATGAGAAATATTGTAGGCCTGAAATGTTTTAACGTTGGTTTACACGTACATGTCTGGGCTGAGAAATGTTGCAGGCCTTTTTGGAAGTCTATGAGAGTTGGGTTCTTGGCTGCAGATATCTGTCTGCAAAGGAAAAGGGGGGATCCAATTATAAATGAATGAATAGAGGTCTGTTCAGTAGACGGCCCAGACATGGAGGAGGGTTCCGGAATGTTTAAGGGGTATCAGCGGGCCGGAGAAGAGTCTGAGAAGCAAGGTCAACTCTAACGTATGAGGCCCAATACAAAGCATCATGGAAAAAGCCAGAAGCTACACCACGTGAGGGGCGTCTCGAAAGGGGCGTCTCAAATGTTGTTGACTGTTTTGTATTAGGGACAGCACCCCTGGGTGGAGTTAGAGCAGATACCTGAGGACCCTTTAGAGAGCGGATGGGTAGGCAGAGAGGGGTCATGACTGGAGAACTATAGGTTTTCACCAAGAGACTTAGAGTGAGTGACTTCCCTTGGGGGTCATCCACTGCTGACACCTTTGTTAGGTTGGGACTTGGTTAAGTAGGGATACCATCTAGAGCAGGGTAGGGACAGCCTGACCTGTGCGTTTTCCTCCAACTTAAATGAAGGAGAGATATGCGTCAATGCTGATAGCTTTATTATTCTTAGAACTTGTGTTAGTGATTTCCGTTGCTCGTCTGAGGGCTTTCCGAGAGCACATGTATGTAATTGGACCTGTGTACCTCGTGAATCTCATTCTGAGATGCTTGTATTTGCAGCTTATCATATCCTTACAATAAACTTTTGAAAGCTAGAAGTTGTTTGTGATCTTTGGGAGCAGAGTCCTTTATTGGGTGAACTAACTTGGAAATAGATGTACCTTGTACCTTAAAGACAGGCAACAAAGGTTCAGTCGACCAGATCGAGGTTTGGATCAATAGTGTTAAGGTATCGATCAAAATCTCGCCCTTCCAGTTGGTAGCTATAGAGGATGGTTGCCTTCTTGAGGACGGTAACCTAGGCCAGGTTAGCTTACCCCAAGGCCCATAGAAATCGATGATCGGAAGAACAGCCCGCCGAAGAAGATCCGGATGACGTGAGACAGAAAAAGCAGCAGTATCGGTCGAGAGTGAGTATAAAGGGTTATGCGTGTTAGATTGCGGTGTTTTGTATTGTATCTATGTTGTAATGTCTGGCGGAGTTGAATGTCTGTAGAGTGACTGCGGAACAGGTTGTGAGCGCGCGCAACCGGTGGAAATCTTAAGTTCAAGGAGAGCTTAAGTGGTTCGGGTGTATCGGACACCCAGAGTAATTGTCAACTAGTGTGAAGGGGGTCATGAGGTACCATTGATCACCCGAAAGACCGAGATAGGGGGAACGTAAGAGTGAGTGCGTGAGTAACGGACGCTGGTCGGAAGTTACTGTGTGTATAAGCAACCTATCAGAGAGACGATAGACATTTCGTCAGTTACGTTGACAATTACATATAGACTGTGGACGTACAGTCGAGAGAAGTGACCGCTTGGTCGGAAGTAGTCATTTTTCGGTGTATGAATGGGACGCATGCATAACCGGGAGACGAGTTGAGAAAGGAGGGGTGCTGCTGCGAAGCGGAGAAAAGTGACGTCAGAAAGTGTCGCGACGTGATTGGCCGACCGGAGAAAGACCGCGCTGTGATAGGCCAGCTAGCAAAGACGTCAGACAGGGTCGCGACGTGATTGGCCGACCGGAGAAAGACCGCGCTGCGATAGGCCAAGTTAGCAAAGCCGCGACAGGATTGGTGGATTGTCATCAGGAAGTAAGCAGAGTAGCGAGGCTGGATATTGTGCGCATAATTATGAAGTGTTTTAAATGGTTGAAAGCGGTGTTTAAAAAAGAGAAGCGGGGATCGTATGAAGGGGAAGAAGCCCCGCCGGAGGGTACGCCAGCTCGTTACATGGCAGTGAATGTTGGGTTGCATACGATCCTCTGGATATCAGAATGGAGTAAGATTACGGAAGGAAATGAGGAACTGACGTTCCCGAAGTACGGGACGTTCAGATTAGAGGTGTTACATCGATTAAAATCAGTCATGACCTCAATAAGACCCTTGCCTAGACCGACCCAGTTTGAAGCCCTTGAAGCATGGATTAGGGCAGCGCATGAAAAGAATATGAACAGACGACAAGAAAGGGTGAAACGATCGGTAAGGGCAGTGCAGGATGCCAGGTGGGATGCGGATGCTAAAAGATGGAGAGTGCATAACCTGGAAGTAAATAAACTGTACCCAGTATTAGAGGTGCCCGTAAATAAAAGCCCCCTAGAAGAAGATGATGAGAGCGAAACAGAGGACAGCCTGATAAACAGATTATTGACAGACAGGCCACCCCCGTATAATAGAGCAGGGGGAGAGGTCGAGCATACAGAAGGAGAAAAGGGGGGCAATGCAGGAGAGCATAGACCGCTTCCCAGTTCAGAGTGGGATCCTGAGGCAAAGAAAGAGTTGTCCCAGCCTAGTCAGGTGCAACAGGTGGTCGGTAGGTTTGTGGTACAAAGAGCGCCGGAAACGGAAAGCGCCACATCCTACACATTACCAGATGCACTACAGGTACCTGTTACCATAGGTCCTATAATATCGATATATGACCAAGAGAGAGCAAGAGGGGAAGAACGGGTACGGAAGGACAGAGAAAGAGCAGAGAAGGCAAGAAGGAACGATACGATTAATTCCCCAAGTCAGATGCCGATACCAAGAGAATGGAGCACTCCGGTGCACCCAGTAGGGGACCCAGGAGGAGATCCTGGGGGCCCTAGATGGCCAGTGGATCTGAGGGGATCTGGACGAAAATCCTTTCAAGAGCTAAATGAGTACATGAAGCAGTGGGATGAGGCAGTGAAGGCTCAAAAGAACATCATAGCTGCGGAAGCAGAAAGGGAAAGTCAGGACAGCCGAGCTCGGACTCACTGCGGGGCTGGGGAGAGTAGCCCGGAGTGGGACTGTAGAGAGAGAGAGAGTAGGGGAGTCACCCATTGGGCCCGGAGTGGAGATAGAACAGACCTGGAAAACGGGGGCCCCGGGAGTGGAGGGGTGGCGCGCCCAATACTCAGTGAAGGGGAGAGGAGAGCACAAGAGTACAGAAACAGCTTTAAGTGTCCACACTGTGTGCCTGGCACCAGAGAACTGAATGGGAGTTGTGAGAGGTCGCACCATAGACCCTGTGATGACGGAAATGAGCGCAGCCCAGGGAATATGGGGAACCAGGAAGGATCGTATCGGATACTGAGCGATACGAGGCAAAGGGAGAGTAGCGACCAGAGGGAAAATAACAGAGAGGTGTACGGTGAGAGGAGAGAAGAAGAAGAGAGTGGGCAGAGCAAGAGTAGGGGTAACAGGCCCGTGTTCCATCACCTTCCAAGATCGGATGGCCGAGCATGGGACCTGGAGAGATGGGAGCAAGGGAGGGCACCCATTAACTCTCCCGAGCCCAAACGCAGAGCTCGAAGTTGGGATGGTAGGGAGACCAGTGAGCCCCCTTCGAAAGACATATTGCGAGCTGAGATAAAAGCCAAGAGACTTGATGTCGCCAGCTTAAGGTCAGACCTGGATGACATGGTAGATGGTACCCTGCCTTTAGAAAGAATGGAAATGTATGAACAGGATGAAATACTGTATATGGCAAAGGACATCACTCGAAAGGCGAGAGCAGTCCATGAGAAGTTAGTCGAACTAGCAGGCAAATATATGGTGGATCTGTCCAGAACCAAAGCATTACAGGGTAACCACAGGCTACATTACACAGATCGAGACCTAGATGAGAGGAGAACGATTGGGCTGAAAACGCACATAAGGGAACTGATCGCTGGAATAAGGACATGGAGGGCACTAGATAAGTGGGAAGAGAGGTGGTCCAAGAAAGGGACCGGCAGGAGAAGCACGCTTGGTATGACACCAGGACTGCAGGGAATAGAGGCATACCCTTTGCGGGAAGTCGCAAATGGGAACTATGTGCACGTCCCTTGGAGTAGGGGAGATTTAGCTGCTTTTACCACCTCCTTCCCCAAATTGCGGGAAAACCCAGTGGAGTGGTACAAGCAAGTCGAGAGGTTTGTAAAAATCTCAAAGGTCCTATGGATAGATCTGAACACGCTGTTTGACATTGTAGTACCAGGAGATCTGTGGACAGCATGCAAGGTTAGCGCTGAGTGGCCCACAACGGAGCCAGAGAGAGATGCTAAGACTAATGGGCCGTCCGAGATTGTGATGGCAAAATTCGAGAGAGTGATGACTTGGCTGAAAGAGAAAGTGCCAATGCAAGACATAGATTGGGTCAGAATAGACCGAACCAGACAGGAACCCAAAGAGACAGTCCACGAATATTACGAGAGATTGCTGAAGGCGTTTAAACAGTATAGCGGCTTGGATGTAATGGATCCAAAGGACATAGGGCAATTTGTGTCCAAGTTCGTCCTGGGACTGAGACCGGATATTAGTTTAATGATTCAGCAACACTCGATTTGTTGGCAAAGTAAACCCCTAGATGAAATACTGAGATATGCCAGGTACTGCTGTGATGAGATAGACTCCAAGGCTAAGAAACTAAAAGAAAAGTTGATGGTGGTACAGATGCAGGCAGCAGGAAAGGGGGGACCGCAGCAACAGCAGCAAGGAACAGGTACAGGAGGAAAGAAGCAGTACAGTCAGAACAAGGGCAATGAGGAGAGTTCTACCTTTAGACCCAGAATAGACATAGCTGCCTTGAAGAAAACGACTAGGTGCCACCAGTGTAACGAGGTGGGGCATTGGAAACGCGAGTGTCCCTACAATGTAGAGATAGGAGAACAAGAGATAGAGGAGGAAGAGGTCCAGAGCGCACCTACAAGAGGGGTGACGCCATACCAAGGAAAGGTGCTCAAAGGGGGGGGGGCTCCTCCCCGAGCCCAGTTCCCGCAGCCTCCTCGAGTAGGGACTGTGGGTAAGACCTATAGACAAATGCCCCTGTTTGTAGAAGGGGAAGAGTGCTATTATGTGGACCCATTAACCGGACAGAGAGTGGAAAGAGAAGACTGCACCCTTGGGGCAGCCTTAGAGGTGGACCAGAGGGGACCCTATGTCGAAGCAGAAGTAGCAGGGTGCCCTACGACATTTCTGGTGGACACAGGAGCCACTAGGTCCACGATCAGATCAGCTGCAGTTCCAGACCTGCCCATGTCTGGAGAGACCATACAAGTGGTAGGGGTCGCAAATAGGAGAATAACCAGCCAATTGACAGAACCAGTACAGGTGAAAATAGGGAAGTACAGCGATGAGCACCAATTTGTGGTTTGCGATTCAAGCCCTGTGTGTCTGCTAGGGAGAGACCTGTTGTGTAAATTGAATTGTACAATATACTGTACACCTCAGGGAGTGGAGGTATTGACCAATGATGATGACGCAGATTTCAAGGTTGCAAACTCAAGAATATGCGTGGAGCTGTATCCTACTTTGACAGTAGATGAGCTCCCCTGGGACTTGAGGGAGACAGTGGCACCAGAAGTATGGGATTTCACTGGGGAAGAGATAGGTTTGGTCAAAGGGGTGGACCCAGTGAAAATTGTAGTGAAACCGCATGCTGAGTTCCCAAGAACACCCCAATATAAATTGACTCCAGAAACGATTGCAGGCATAAAACCCGTGATCGAGTCCATGATTAAACAGGGAATACTGAAAGAAATCGTGGGTAGTCCATGCAACTCCCCAATTATGGGTCTGCAGAAACCAAATGGGAAATTTCGGATAGTGCAGGACCTTCGAAAGATTAATAACATAGTCGTTTCGTGTTGTCCAGTGGTACCGAATCCATCAGTGATACTGTTTCAGATTCCATTTCAAGCAGAGTGGTTCACAGTGATCGATCTTTGTCAGGCTTTCTTTTCGATCCCTCTGGACGAAGAAAGCCATTTTCTTTTCGCATTTAAGCTGGAAAATCGCGTCCTAACATGGTGTCGTATCCCTCAGGGGTATACAGAGAGTCCATCGATCTTTAACCAGCTTTTGAAGAAAAATCTTGAAAGTCTAGTGCTGCCCCAGAAGTCAGTTCTGGTCCAGTACATAGACGACCTCCTCGTGGCGTCAGAAACAGAAGAAGCTTGCAGGGAGGACTCCATTGCTTTGTTAAATCACCTAGCTGCCAATGGGCACAAGGTGTCCCCGGGAAAATTGCAGTACTGCCTGACAGAAGTGCAGTACTTGGGACACAGAATAGAAAAAGGCAAACGTAAGGTGTCACCAGACAGGATAGAGGCGATCATGAAAATGAATGCGCCTAAGACACAGAGAGAGGTCAGGATGTTTCTAGGGATGGTGGGTTATTGCCGACAGTGGATCGCGAACTTTTCACTAAAAGCAAAACCCTTGCAAAAACTGACGCACAAGGAGGTGAGCGATCCGGTACCATGGGACAAAGACTGTTTGATGGCATTCTTACAGCTGCGAGAGGACCTGTGTCGTGCTCCGGCATTGGGAATGCCTGATTACAATAAACAATTTTTTCTTTACTGTTGTGAGAGAGAGGGTTGTGCGTTGTCTGTGTTAGTCCAAATCCATGGGAATGCCCGTAGACCAGTTGCTTATTTCTCGGCTACTTTAGACCCAGTAGCCGCAGCGTTGCCCGGATGTCTCAAATCCGTTGCTGCAACGGGTGTCAGCATTGAAAGATGTGAAAATATCGTCATGGGGCACCCGTTAGAGGTGTGCGTGCCCCATTCTGTTGAACTGTTGATGACCAGGACCAAAACACAGCATCTGACCAACAGCAGGCTCACGCGATATGAGCAAGTTATTCTTGCTGCAGAGAATGTGACCCTCAAGAAATGCTCTGTTTTGAACCCTGCTACCTTGATGCCACTCCCAAATGATATCGAGGATGATGATGAATGTACAGACCATGACTGCCTCGATGTGACTGAACTATGCACCAAACCCAGACCCGACATCGTAGATGAGCCACTGACCGACCCAGATGAAATTTTCTTTGTCGATGGCTCATGTGTAAGAGACGAAGTTGGGCAGTTGAGAGCAGCTTACGCTGTTTGTACAATTACTGGAGTTGTGGAAGCTGGGTGCCTGGAAGGAGTACACTCCGCTCAGGTAGCCGAGATTATTGCCCTGACACGTGCTTGTTTGGCAAGCAATCAAATTCGAGTCACCATATACACCGACAGCCAATATGGTTATGGGGTAGTTCATGATTACGGACAGTTATGGTCTCAAAGAGGGTTCATGACCTCTTCAGGCTCTCCCATTCGCAATGGAGAGTTTGTGCGCCTGTTGTTAGAGGCGTTGCAATGCCCAGCAGGTATCGCAGTTGTAAAGTGCACCGCACATACCAGAAATGAGGACTTTGTTTCAAAAGGCAATAGATATGCAGATGAAGTTGCGCGGTATTGCGCGGAGCAAGGGTACTCTTTCACAGAGGTGGAAGTGGGCGGAATAAATGTAAGAACTGAATTAGCCATGATATTGGAAACTGTTGATACTTGGGATGAACTGTCAAACATGCAAGAAAACGCTCCTGATATTGAAAAGGAAACATGGGAAAAGGCAGGATGTGTAATGGGTGAGTCCCATTTTTGGGTCTCAGCAGACGGCAGAGCAGTGTTGCCCAATGAGATGGTGAGTCCAATGGCCAGACTCATACATGGTCCCGTACACTTAGGGAGAGATGCTATGCTGAGAGTGTTTAGACAGACTTGGTACAATCCTAAGTTTAGAATAGCAGCAGAAGCAGTGTGCCAGCGTTGTGTGACCTGTCAGCAGCTGAACGTAGGAAAAAGAACACCAGTTACACTGAGTCACATAGGAAGGTCTGGAGGTCCATTCAACCGAATGCAGATAGATTTCATTGAAATGCCAAGGTGCAACCGCCTCCGCTATGTCCTGGTGGTTGTTTGTGTGTTCTCCAGATGGGTTGAGGCATACCCTACACGTAGGTGCGACACCCTCACCGTGGCCAAGTTACTGCTTAGGGAACTCATCCCGCGCTTCGGGGTGCCGGCCTTTTTGGAATCAGATAGGGGAACGCATTTTAACAGCGAGCTTGTGAAGATGATTTGTGTAGCGCTAAATATTGATCAGAAGTTGCATTGCAGTTACCGACCAGAAGCCTCAGGGATTGTGGAGCAGATCAATGGCACGATCAAGGCCAGGATAGCGAAAGTGTGCTCCTCAACGACCCTGAGTTGGCCTGACGCCCTGCCATTGGTCCTCATGAGCCTTCGTAGTACCCCAGACAGAAGAACAGGGTTGTCACCACATGAGGTGTTAATGGGGAGAGCAATGAGGCTGCCATCTGTCCCAACTGCTGCACTGTTAAATATCACAGATGATATGATCCTGGACTATTGTAAGGGGCTGTCTGACGCCATTCGTTCTGTGTCCCTTCAGGTGCAGGCTGCCGAGGTTCCATCGTGCCAGGGCCCGTGCCATGACCTGTATCCTGGGGACTGGGTCCTGGTGAAAAAACACGTGAGAAGAAGCTGTCTGGATGTTCGTTGGCGTGGGCCCTTCCAGATCATCCTGATCACGAACACAGCTGTGAAGGTGGGAGGCCTGCCCAATTGGATCCACGCGTCACATACGCGAAGGGTTCCAGCACCTCTGGAAGAAACAGCTCCTCTCTCGGATAGACGTCCAGCAGAGGACCGAGAAGCCATAGAGGGGGCTAGCCAAGCTGTAGAGGTGCCAGCGGAAGCAGGGAACGAGTCTGACCAAGCTGAGGACGGTCAGTACAACAGCGAAACGGAAGACGCTACAGAAGGAGAAAGTAGCTGGGAGTACGAGTCAGACACTGACAGGTCTGACAGAGAGCGAGAACAGACAAGAAGGAGAAGGAGTAGAAGGGCACGTGGAGAAGCTAATTGGCCGCAAAGAAGGAGCTCTAGCCTGAGGTCAACTCCAGAGGTAACCCTTCCTCCGATATCAGAAGACTCAGACCCAGAAGAAGGTGCTCAGGGCGCTGAAGCACCGGACCGAAGAAGGTCAAGAAGAGTGCGTGTGCCTAACAGAAGATACTCCACACCTGAGTGGACATATCTGGTGACAAATGTCTGTGAAACCGGAGACAGGGAGGATCCGAGCGGTGGTGGTGTCCAGTTCTGAGCCCATTATCACCGTGGAAATACGACTGTTGGTACCCGGTGTCGAACAAGAAGGGTCACTAACATTCATGCTCCCCAGACCTCCCCGCCTCAGCAAGTTAAAACACATGTTTCTTTCAGAATTGCAATTCCCCGACTTTGGTACAACGATAACAGCACATGAAGAGCACAATCTTCGTTTGGAAATATTGAACTATGCTATTGAAGCTGCAACAACAAATCTGATAGTAGATTGTTAAGGACTTTGTAAATAAAGCAACCAGAAAAAGAAGATTACCTAGCGCCCAGGAAGCAGAGAATATTAGGGAACTTCCCTTGAGTTGATGGAGAAGGGCTAGGGTTGTCTTGTTTGAACTGTTAAAGGACTTTTGCGAAGAAGGTTGTCAGCTTCCAATTGTGTGGATTCTAAGGACAAAAGGATTAAAAAGAGACTGTAAAGGAACGAGAGGAAAAGAACTTTTTGCTAAGATAAGAGAGAGCCACATTGTCTGACGAAATGGAGGCCGGCACCCAGAACCGCAGAGCTAAATGTATAATAGGTACACTAATAGTAGGAGTGATAATATTAATAGCTTTAGTAGTAACAATTTCTTATGTAAAGGGACATGAGGAAGAGGCAAAGGTAACTGATGTGAATTCTGTAGAAACGCTTACACCTACTGTTGCGGGTGAGAAAAGGGAAAACACTCAAGAGAAGGCGTTATTAGCTGCAGAGGCCCGTAGGTTACACGTAGATGAGTCCCAAGGAGACTTTAGGTCAAATGCTTATGCTAAACTCTTATATGAATACGTGGATGCCATGGAGGTTAAGGATTGCTACGTCTGCATGCAGTTGCCGGCGTCTGTAGACGAAGGAATTCGATATCATCACCTCCCGCTGACATATGGCATTACATGTAGCTTGTTGCTTAGTATATTTTATGAGAGAGATAGTTTTGAATACTATTTCTCCAATTATGATTCAGTGTTGCCAGAAGTCCCAAATTATAAGCAGATGAACAAATGGGATTACTGGAAGAGTGAAGACAGATTGGCCAAATTCTTCATTCCTTGGATTACCTTAGACACTTCACATGCCCGTAGAAATAACCTGACATGCAAGGTGTCAGAAGTCGAGAAGAAGTTCATAGGGCAGGTGGATGATCGTTACAGGAGACAAAAGATTTTGAAAAAATCAGGACAATGGAAAACAGATTGGACCGAGGAAGAAAAGGCACACAAGAGAAAGGGTAGTAGTGGTCCAATAGCTTTAGATAAGACGCAGAGAGGAAAGCTATGTCTTCACCGAGCCAAAACGTATTATGAAAATATATACGTTGGAGAAGTCGACTGTGAACATGCTTTCAATATAGAGTACTATACTAAAGATTTCCTGAAGGGAATGCAAGTGATTCCAAATGTGTATTTTGTATGTGGAAGAAATGCCTACGTGAGACTACCTGACAATTGGTATGGATCATGTTACTTAGCAATTGTCTTCCCCAAAATATATCATGCACAAGACTTAGTGATCATTGAGGGCAAGACATCTTCGAGGGGAAGGAGAGATGTAGGAGATGCAGAAATGGTTGGAGATGTCTTTGGAGCTATGTTCCCTCTTTTGGGAGTAATCCTTAATGATGTTAAAATTAGACGACTGGCAACAGTTGTCGACAGGTTGTCTGCCAGCACTGCTCAGTCCTTAATGCTGGTAGAAGGAGAGATGCAATCGATAAGGGCTATGGTTCTTCAGAACCGTCTTGCATTAGATGTCCTACTAGCAAAAGAGGGCGGAGTCTGCAAGGCTTTGAAGGTCCAGGAATGTTGCACTTACATTCCAGACAATTCAAAACCCCTTGAGAAGGTTATTAGGAACATAACTGATATTCACAAGGAGATCGAAGACTTGAGTAAAGAAAATGTCTGGGAAAAGGTGGGCCACGGAATGAGTGCAGTTGGTGGGTGGATTTCCACCTTAGGCAAAAGCTTTGTGTGGTATATTCTAAAACCTGTCATCATAATATTGATCTGTGGGATCATATTGTGGGGATTGGTGAGGGTATTCAAATGGTACAGAGCAAGAAGGTCAGAAAGGGCCCAAAGAGAGCAGCTGCAGAGATTGGCTGCCATACAAGATAATCAGTACAGGAGTCTGAGGGCTCTGGAAGCGCAGAGGCAAGTTATGCTACCAATAACTGCAGTTTAAATGTTAGTGATGACCCCGAGAGGTCATCAAAGGGGGGAACTGAGAGAGCGCAAACTGATCTAAATGTATGAGTGCATCACACTTACCTGTAGTAAGCACAAATCATGAGGAGAAATGCCATGAGTGCTAATAGTATCTGCAATTATATTCTAAATGTATAGCTAATATAGAGATTAAGTAGAAGTGGAACTAATACAGAAATGTGTGACACTATATGATTTATTAGATGTGATTATTCCTGAATCCATGTCGTGTAGCTGTTAAAATGTAAGATGGTAGGTGGTTAAACGCAGAATGTGGTAGGCCTCAGGGCCAGAGCTAAAAGGGAAGGTGTTTCGTTTCACGACAAAGATTGTATTAATGTTTTGGTCATTGCATTAATGGGCCACGATTTATAAAAATGTTTACTGAATAATAGAATAAGAGTATTAACATGCTTTAATTAATGAAGAAGTTGAATGCTATAATCATTATGAGAAATATTGTAGGCCTGAAATGTTTTAACGTTGGTTTACACGTACATGTCTGGGCTGAGAAATGTTGCAGGCCTTTTTGGAAGTCTATGAGAGTTGGGTTCTTGGCTGCAGATATCTGTCTGCAAAGGAAAAGGGGGGATCCAATTATAAATGAATGAATAGAGGTCTGTTCAGTAGACGGCCCAGACATGGAGGAGGGTTCCGGAATGTTTAAGGGGTATCAGCGGGCCGGAGAAGAGTCTGAGAAGCAAGGTCAACTCTAACGTATGAGGCCCAATACAAAGCATCATGGAAAAAGCCAGAAGCTACACCACGTGAGGGGCGTCTCGAAAGGGGCGTCTCAAATGTTGTTGACTGTTTTGTATTAGGGACAGCACCCCTGGGTGGAGTTAGAGCAGATACCTGAGGACCCTTTAGAGAGCGGATGGGTAGGCAGAGAGGGGTCATGACTGGAGAACTATAGGTTTTCACCAAGAGACTTAGAGTGAGTGACTTCCCTTGGGGGTCATCCACTGCTGACACCTTTGTTAGGTTGGGACTTGGTTAAGTAGGGATACCATCTAGAGCAGGGTAGGGACAGCCTGACCTGTGCGTTTTCCTCCAACTTAAATGAAGGAGAGATATGCGTCAATGCTGATAGCTTTATTATTCTTAGAACTTGTGTTAGTGATTTCCGTTGCTCGTCTGAGGGCTTTCCGAGAGCACATGTATGTAATTGGACCTGTGTACCTCGTGAATCTCATTCTGAGATGCTTGTATTTGCAGCTTATCATATCCTTACAATAAACTTTTGAAAGCTAGAAGTTGTTTGTGATCTTTGGGAGCAGAGTCCTTTATTGGGTGAACTAACTTGGAAATAGATGTACCTTGTACCTTAAAGACAGGCAACAAAGGTTCAGTCGACCAGATCGAGGTTTGGATCAATAGTGTTAAGGTATCGATCAAAATCTCGCCCTTCCAGGAGTGAGGGGAAACACACCCGACATGCAGACAGGCCAAGCGCCAGTAAAAAGAAAGAAAATAAAAAAATAATCCTCCACCTGTGTTTCGCCACCCAAAAGTAAACAATGAAGAATGCAGCCTTCGAGAGCCGTTAGTTGTGTACAGACGTCTTTGTCAAGGTGGCCCCTCGTTTTTAAGGACCGAGTCCGCACTTCTACCTGCCTCCCGCTCCCCAGGAACCGGGCACGCACCTGGGCAAGCCGTGGCTGGGTGGCTCGTGGGTTAGTTGGCCTCCTGGCGCTTGGGTCGGCGTCTCTGTGGCTGGTCCCAGGCCTCTCAGACAGAGGTCTGAGTCTCCTCCTGATCTCCAGAGCTCTTCACCACATCTTCCACTCGGGGTTTCAGGACTCTGCTCCGACGTGTTCCTCGCTTCCTCGACGTGACGCGCTCTTCCTTCTTCCTGCTCTGTCCTTGTACCGCACAGGGGGCCGTGGTTCATCCTTTTCCCATAGTCAGGTTGCGGCGACTTAAAGGGTCCATAGCAGGCGAACGCAGGGTCGTCCTCTCGGGTATAGAACACCTCTTCATTCACATAGGAGGGCTGGAAACAAAGCAGAGGATGGGGAAATAAGGTATCGTCCACTCTTCCTCTATGGTGTAGGGGTAAGCGGGACACATAGCCTGACAGAGACCTAAGTTTGCGAGAAATAGTGCAAAAGGAGATGGTGAAATGGGAGGAGTCTAGACTGTTATTGTTTCCTGATCCTCAGAAGCTGGCTAGGAAAAAAGCGTTGATGTGCATGTCACAGGAAATAATAGAGGCATATCTGCATGGTGGATTAAATGGAGAGACTGCAAGTTGAACGTCAATTGAAGAATTTATTCCGCTCAGGAGTTGACTCAGCGAAGGCCCTCCAAGATAACCAGGGCCTGACTTTGAACTTGAAGATCCCAGATTGGAGGTGTGGGGAGTGATTTGGAGTGGGCCCATGTGACGGTAGGTTTAACCTCAGTGTAATAGGCCAACGGGGAACATATCCGCTGCTAAGGGTGGGGCGGTGTTTAGTTACTTGTACAAAACTGTTCATTTGTGGCTCTGCTATTCTTTTTCTCTTATACTCCCTAGAAGGGAGAGGGGTAGTCTTGCTGGTTTATAGTTAATGTGAAAGCCAATTTACGATTTTTGGGAGTATAACATCGTTTCACTATATAGTCCAGAAGGGAACATTCGTAAGGCATTTGATATTGCTTACTCGTGACGTTTTATGGATGCTCCATTACTGGATTGTTCGCTATTCAATAAACAATCTGAAAATGCAATGGTCACAATATATAGCAATAACACATATGCTGATTCCGGGAATGTAAATACTGCTTCTGAAAAAGGGTCAGTGAGACAATTCTGGTCAATTGTCAAATGTAAATGTATTGTACTATATCGCACACTAGAAGTCAGATCTGAGTCTTATTCCCCTTTGATAGTTGCCCCAACTTTTTTGTTGGATCTGACATTAGCCACGACTTTCTGATTTTACTAAAATCATATGTATAATATACATATCAATAGGGACTTTTTAAACCCGTGGTCCATTGGTCTGTTGTGTCATTCCCGTTTTCGTCTGCTACTTCAGTATGCGGCACAGGTTATTGGCAGGGTCAGACTGGGGAACCAAAAGCAGCTGTAGTAAAATGCTCAAACCAGCCCCACTCCCTTCGTCTCCTCACCAAGGGCCAGATGTAGGAGCCCAAATACCGGTCGGTAACGGCCGATTTCGGCCGTTACCGACCGGTATTTAGGAATTGGCATGTAGGGGCCATTATTTTACAGAATCGGTAAATTTACCGATTCGGTAAATTTACCGATTCTGTAGAATACCGAATCGGTAATTTTACCGATTCGGTAAATCCAAATGTAGGTGACACTCCTGAGAGTGTCACAGGCCCTTAAGAGTCGGTATTTTACCACACAATCCTATTGTGTGGTAAAATACCGAATCCAGGTGTGCATGCACATCTATGCATGCAACCTGTGCAATGTGACCCACAGACATGCCCTAAGGGCATGTATGTGTGCCACATGTCACACATGCCTTTACTTCGGGTGCTTGAGGGTGTCAAAGTGACACCCCCTGCACCCTTGCAACATTCGGTATTTACCGATTCGGTAAATACTGAATCGGTATTTCCCATTGATTCCTATGGGCTTCACAGCTACTGTTTACTGTAAGTTTCACTATAAGTGTGTTTTTTTCTGTTTTACTGATTTCAGGTAATTACTTGGAGCACACTATAGCTGCAAATAAAACTAGTATATACAAATAGACAAGGATGTTTTAACCACTCAGCTGCCTAATAATATAATTATTGAAGTAGATGAGACCTTGATAGTAAATTTGAGTGCATTCGTGATTGATGCATGTGCATTTCACATTTATTGTGATCATACGAGTTAAAAAAGTGTCAAAGACGATGATTTAGCAGCGAGTACAGGATGTTTGCAGAAATGCACAATGCATTTCTAAATGCTTCAGCTGACTCCGAAGCAAGATCTTGAGAGAAAGAGTTCTGAAATTTATGATCTCATATCTGCAATGCTTCTGTAGGGATTAAGACATATTAACATAAATCTGCACAAATGATGCTAGCACTGCTAACCATAATTCATCCTTAATGTCTCACTTTTCCACACCAACAGCAAAAAATGATGGAAAGAAATGGTGAGAGGAAGTAGAATCATCTATATGAATTAGCGTTCTGAAATGATGAGATTATCGAGCTAGAAAGAGATTTATAAAAGACCTTGTGCCAAGAAGATGATTTTGTTGTCATGCATGGCTCTCATAGAGACTACATCTAAATCCAGTAATTCACTTCTATGAGTAGCAACAGTGGGTACCAAAATCCATGTTGGCACAATGTATTGGAAAGCAGAAAGCACAATTTCTGGAGCAGAGGAAATGGAAGGCAAAGAGAATGGTGTGAGTGGTTGGTCAGAGGCCAGATACATTTTTATTTTTTAGATTTGGGACAAGAAGGAGAGGCCATGTTATCAATGGCTGACCCATTACTCCTCTGTCCCTGTGTAGCAGTTGAAAGTAGGGGCGATGATTTTAGGGCCATGTGTAACATTATGCTTAGGCCTCGATTACGAGTTGGGTGGTTAAAACCACCAAACATGTAGATAGGGTAAATTCCGATTCCATAGGGTTTGGGACACAACATGCGCTAAATAACACTGATTATGAGTTTTTACCATGAAATCATTACTTAGCGCATGTTTTAAATACCGAATCTGTGTAATTTGGCACATGTGGTACACACTGCACCCGATAAATAGCACATGCACAATACATTGGGAAGTGCCTATTTTCAGGCATTGGAAGTTCCTGGAGTGAGGAAAATAAATCCCTGGAGAAGAGAAGCAGCCACAGCAACACCCAAAAATACCTTAGGACACACTGAAAGTACACCAACAACTTCTGCCTGTGTGGGAGTGTGCAGGCATTCATATTGTGTGAAAGAAGCACCTTGAAAAAAGACAATCAGAATCTACTGCCACCCTCTGATATCGTACAGTCATCAGAAGCAGACAGTTGTCAGACTATGCCATCATGGACCCAAGCAGGGAAAGTAAATGCAAGTATACGGATCCTGAGCTGAATGTCTCTGTCAAGAGAGTAGTAAGGATTTTGGAAAAGGGGGGTGGTGATTTTCCAAAATCGGTTTTCCCCACACTATGTGTGGGAGGGTATACTCAGACGTGAGTCCCTTGCTCATTGCACCATCAGGATTCAAGCAAGCCGGGCCGAAGAAGGCTGTGATGCCAGAAACCGGTCCCCGGAAGCTTGTTTCCCTCCCAGTATAAGAATTGGCTTAGTAGTTTGGTTTGCCCTGTTCCCATCATGCACTGGGACAGGAACAGACTAATTTGCATATAGCCAGGTTCTGAGCTGGGATGGTGCAGTGAGCTAAAAAACGGTGATGGTTTAAAACCATGATCTCTTGACTTGGTAAGAGTATTCTGCATCATTCAGAAGCTCTGTCCATCACCACCCCCATTTTCCAAAAAGGGAGTAGTAAGGCACAGTGACTGTCTAATGTGCCATCTCATGGTGAAAATGCCACCAAAAACATACACAGATATGCCTGTGGAAGGAGACAATGGATGAAATCAATACTGAATATCAACTTGATTTTGAGAGCAGAGCATTAAAACCGTCTCCAAACTGCTTAAGTGAGTTGCCAAGCACAAGCACTAAAGTAGGGCAACTAGTTCTCTGCCTAAGCTCTATCTCAAGGCGTGGAAAGAAAAAAATATGACCATCCTCAACATATCTGCAGTGTAAGACATGAAAGCAGGTATCAAGCTCCTAGGAATCAAAGCTAAGAGACACACGTGTTGTAATGGAAGTACATATGGTTGTAAAAGGTTGACTTGCTGACAACCTTCATCATTGAGGAGCCTGAACAATATAATTTGTTACACATATTCCCATTGTTCCATGAATGTGGTGTCCTAGGGCTAACAACTTTCTAAAGGTGCTGTTGAAATGTTTTGACATTGTACCATAACAATCATAATGCATTGTGATCTTAATGATGAAGAATTTGTCTGCCCAATACCTTGAGGATAATGTTTTACAACAGTATGATTATGTTGCTTCACGTCAGGATCATGACATTGTGGTTTCGTCCAGAGCACTTAACACAACAGATCAGTATACACAGATCCACATCACACAGCTTTTGCACATAAAAGTGTGCTTCATTTAATTGTTTCCGCATACTTGTTCCTGTCTACATGAGGTCATCGGGTGTACATAATTGCAGTCACTTGACTTTAGAATGTCAGGAACTCCTGCTGTAACATAAATGCCCACTTTGTCCATGGCTATTTTTGAAGTTCTAGTGCAGTGATTTCACTTTTTCAGCTCAAACAGTGCATGTACTCTGTTTGTCTGCATTATTGTGCTGGTCTTAGTTTTTTGTATTGTTTTACAACTTTTCTTTCATCCTTACACTTTCAGGAATTTTTACCACCTGCTTATGACAGGAGGTATTTTAAAGTGGCATTTTCCACAGTTTTTTAATAACCACACATACATGGAGTTGGGTGTTATTTACCACATGCGTTATTTTTTGCATGTGGTAAAAATCATATGTGTTACACAGCACACGCATTAAATAGCACACTTGGACCATAAACATGCAATATTTAGCATATGTGCAAAATATCTAATGCATTTTTTAACTTGTGATGAGATGATTAATTAAAGTCATGCACTTTTGATCCCAAGCATGAAGTAATTACCACTATGCTTAACTCACAATCAAGGTCTTTGATGGGGGTTCAGACAAAGTTGGCTATTTGATGTCACTCACAACCTGTTGGTGAAAAACATGCATGTAATTCACTGTTATTCATCTATAATTCTGTATATTATGTATAGCTGTTACTGTGAGCCTTTGGTGTGAATGTCAGATTCCAAAACGGATAATTCACTGCTGTGACATGGGTTACAGATCTCGTAAATCCCTGTTGCTGTGTCATAAAAGAATTTCAGGTTGCTCTGGTAGGGCTCTGTGGGAGGCCACCAGAGCAGAGTGGTCACTCAGAATCCCTCACAAACAAAAATTCCTGTAATTAACTGTTATCCATGTATAATTCTGTATGCTATGCCTGGTTCTCATAGAGAGCTGTTAGTGTGAATGACTGGATTCTAAATCCAGTAATTCACTGCTATGACAAAACAACAGTGAGTAACAGAACGTATAACTCACTTTTGCATCATCATAAAGGAATTCCAGGCTGCTTTTCCTAAACTCTCTGAGAGGGTGCCAGAGCAGCGCTGGAGAGCCGGAAGGATAGCACCTTCTGGAGAAGTGTGAATGAAGGGAAGGGACAGAGAGTAAGTAATGGGGTGAGTGTTTGACCTGTCAGCCCTTTGGGTGGTCCCTCCTTATTTTTTCTCCCATTTTGCCTCCTATTTTTTTCTTTTAGTGTCCACTACATTTTCTTTTTGGTGTTGACCTTAGGTCTCTGGGCGCTCCATTGCTACTAAATAACAATGAGGCGCAGATGCTCTTTTAAAATGGAGGTAGGAGTAAGTGATCATTTACAAAATGGTGGCCTGCCAACTGACAAGTTTACCTCATAGTCTAGTGCCATAGGGCAATATGAGGGATTCCAGAACCTTCTGGACCTCTCTGGACACACTAGGGACAGGCTATAAAAGGTGGAATGTTGAGCGACCATTTGGTGATTGTTCTGAGAAGTGTGCCAGTTGGAGTACAGGCTGTGGGGTGAGGAGGTTGGTGCAGTGTGGGGGGTTTGACTGCCTCTTGGGGCTGCTCTCTCTACTTGCTGATGCTATCCCTCACCCGTTGATCTGACCCAGCAGAAATAACTACTTCTGGTACCCCTAACATTGAAAAGTGTGCCTACCCTCAGGTGGGTAGTCCGGGACGTGGACTGAGGAAGGAGGTCAGGTGAGGGCAGCTAAGTCTGCCTCCTTTTTGGAATTAAAACCCTTGCAGAGTTCGACCCCTGTCACTGCCGACATTCAGTACCCCGGCGCGATCAGTTTCAACTGCAGCTTCGTGACCTGCCTGAGTCTGCCCCCACCCCTTGACCAGGAACTTACTAAATTTATGGTGGTCTCCAGTTGGTCCTGAGTTCCCCGCGCTTGTGTGACTCTCCGCTGCGAGTCTGTGGGAGCTCGTGAGGTGAGGGACGCTGCGCTGGTTCATCGGAGCTGACAACACCCTCAGTACAGAGCTCACGGGGGTGAAGCGGGAGGCAGGAACAGATGTCGGGTCCCGTTGGTGGACCAGTTCCTGACTGAGGAGAGCCCGGGGGCGCCAGAGTTGACCGGAGGGGCCGTCCTTGTGAGGTTGTTGACAGCGGAGGCGACCCGGGTGGAGCCCCGCCCCGGGACTTGCGAGGGAAGCACCCCGAAAGAATAAGGTGGGATTGCAAGAGGCTGGGAGGGGAGGAGTTCACCCTCTCTCAGTGGGCGTGTGGAGAAAGAGACGCGAATGCAGCGGAGCAGCAGAAACTGAAGCGTGTTCTGCCTCCAGGGTGGAACCTGCCTCCGTGAGTCTTCCGGTATCGAACTGGGCCATAATTAGCATTCGAGACTCCCGAGAGGAAAGTCTTGGCCCCTCAGGCAGCCAGCACTGGTCGGAACGGCCGATCGAATGCCTAATCCAGAAGTAAGCAGAGATTTGGAGCGGGGAGGGAGCAGTGTGTCCCACGGATCCCTCCGCTGGGCCAGGTGAATACCTGGACTTCCTGCCTCATAGAAGTCGAGTGAATGAGGGGGACTGGGAAGCTGTGTTCAGCGGAGCTACCCAGGGAGATCTCTCTCTCTCTTTATAAGAGATCAGCGAACCAAGGAACAACTGCTGATCCAACTGTAACAATACAAGTAATGGTGAAATAAAAAACTAAAGGCAGGGTTATTCACGAGTTTGGAGTTGCACCTTGTCTGACTAAATGCATGAACTGTGATTCTTTTCTAAAACTAATGTTTAGACTTTAAAAGGCGAATGTAAATTTGTAATTGAATTTAAGTTGAAATGTTTTACTGAGAATTATCTGTCTTCTCCATTCAAGCATTATTCTGCTAGACAATTGAAGCAACCATTTGCTGATTCTATTATTGTGCCTTGCTATTGATCTGCCTCAGTACCTCCCTCTAGTCTTCATAATATTTAAATGGGCTATTACTTGAAAAAGGATTCTGTTTGAATTTATCCTGCTGATTAATTTCATGGCTAAGTGAGGTTCGCTAGAATTACATGATTTGTGCCATGTCATAGATTCACAGAGTTAGGAACATTAAATGTAGAATGATGGTATGTAAAGGCTTATGCAACTGAATTCAAGCTTAAAAAGAAGATAAAGTCTTTCTATTTTTCTAAAAAGACACTGTGGTGTCATTTTTCTAGTGGAGGTACGCTGTGTTACTGAGTTGAGTGTGACGCAAGTGTAACACAAAAGCCTTGGAGTTTAGCCTTCCCACTTTGTGCCAGGCTACCCTAGTCAGACCGGTGACCCCGGGTCCAACAGTGGGTGACAGGAAATTAGGTATTTTTATTATTTTATTTTTTCATTTGGGACAGGGAGGAGAAGCCATATTATGGGTGGCTCATCCATTACTTCTCTGCACCACGTAGCAGTTTAAAGCAGGGTCAGATGCTTTTGGGGCAATGCATAACAAAATTAGAGTAGGGTAAAAAGTGAATTTTTGGGATGTTTGTCTCCTTGGGGTTCTGAGTGACATAATACACAACTTGAACTTGACTCTCATTGTTTTCTTGATGTCAAGCTGAACCCCACAGAGAAAGGTTTGCAGAAACCATGATGTTAAGTAAAGGACACCACAATCCAAATGAGATTGAAGGATGTATTCCAAGAAGTGGCCGTATGGGAGGGATGGGCGGAAACAGAAGCGAGGAGGCCATAATGGGTTAATATGGGTGTTTTATTGCTTACTTATACAGGTTCTTTGTGGGAAAAATCCTTAGATACGCAATTATATATATATGTATATGGCAGTTCAGAAGTATCTAGAACGTTTCTAAACGCTCTTCTTCTTTCTTCCTTCTTGTAGGTATTCTCTGGCTGGTGGTCAGGATCCCGGGAGGCTTGGAGGGATGGAGCACAACAGGAGGGAGCGGTAAGTATAGTTGAAAAAAAAGGGGGGTACTCTTCCACCACACCCAGGTGAAGTACAAAAGTGCCAATAGAGTGCAAAAAAAATAGATAGATAGATAGCACACTTTGTCTACAGGACTTTCAATGTGTTTTATCCTGTCTTCACACACTTTTCTTGGGTTCATCGTTTTTCTTTGGGAGCCCCCGAGGGGGTGGAGAAAGGGGTGAAATGGTGCTGTGATAAGAGGAGATATGATTGCCAAGCTCCCCAAGGTCGTAGGTAATTGCCCAGAGTTATTGGCTACTCTTTCTCAGTACGTCCCCCTGGGTTCCCGTATCCACCCTCCGCCCCACACTGCACACTTGTCCCCTGTAGCACCCTTGTCCCCGAAGCACCCGTGTCCCTGTAGCATGTACCGCCTCAAGCCGCAACCCTCCTGCGTTGCGGCGGCTCCTGCACGTCTCCCGGGGTCCACCACTCTTCCCACCACACGTCGACGTCTTCCTGGGCTTCTGGATCCCCGTCTTCTTCCACTGTCCCCGCTCTGGCGCCCTCAGTATGAAGGGAGTCTTCCACTCGTCCGGTCCTGCCTCTGGAGTCGGTCTGTTTGGAATCCTCCGTCGCGTCTTCCTGGTCCCGGACGTCGGCGTCCTCCCTCACTGTTTCCTGCTCCTTTACGTCTCACCTCACGGGTTCCGGTTCGTCCTTGGTGATAATGTGCCAGCTCCGGATTGGCTCCGATCCTGGAACCACAGCATCTCTGCCCTGAGAAGGGGGAAGGACAGTTCTTAGTTAGGGATTGGAGCTCCATGCTGGTTTCTCCTTCGATCGCTGCACCCGGGAACCAAGGTGAGTGATCCCTAGGTGCCTCTGAACTTTGGGGAAAGGCTATACTCGGGACTTCCTCACAGGAAATCAACAGAGCATACCACCTTCAGTCCTTCTCCCTGGCCAACCACAGATAAGACTGCTGGTAAACAGGATCAACGACTGAAGCATGGAACCTACAATTTTAAAAGCAAACAATATGTGAAAACAAGAATACATTCCTCGCGCAGTGACACGAGGTATACAATTAATTTAAAGGGAAAACAACACATCTTCCCCCTTAATAACTATAAAATAAACTCTAAACAATGGAAGATGCAAAGTAATCATTAAATAACAAATAAAAAAAATATAAAAACAAAAACGGAAAATAACATTCAATTTGATTGATCATCACAAACGTAATCTTCTAACCAATTTGGTTTAGTGCGAGTGCGAGCAGAACGATCACTAACATCATCATTCCTAACTTCTGTTGTAACCGCTGTTGCGCCATTAACAATTTCAGATGCTTCAGTACTAACATTAGGTGCAGAACGATCACTAACATCATTATTCCTAACTTCAGTTGTAACCGCTGTTGCACCATTAACATCCTCGGTAACTTTAGTTGTATCAACTGAAACATCAACGTCAAACGCTGTTCCAGATGCTTCAGTACCAACACCAGTATCAACTATGCTGCTCTTCACAAAGGAAGATTCAACAGCAGAGTAATCACTGGTGCCAGCAACAGAAGACTCCTCAGCAGGATGACAATTATTGCTAGTACCAGCATGAACAACAGATCGAGTAATATTGGCATTATCATTGCGAATAAGATCATCATCAATAATAAAATATTGCGATGCTTTTCTTGATAAACCAGGATTCTCACTATTTTTGTATAAATGAATTTCACTTTTAAGTACAGCAATGCGTTTCAAATTCCATACTTTAACATCACTTAATTGCACAGCATTGCGCAAAAATGTAATAACTTTCAAAGGTTCGGAATACTGACTTTCTCCTTTCTTTACCTTCCAGGGTTTTTTAACTTTAACCCAAGTACCCACACTATTGTCACATGTTTTGACATTATGTTTGAGGTCATACACCACCTTGTTTCTAAGATGTTTGTTCTCAATTCTAGACCTCAGGATATCCATGGGTACACAAGGTTTGTGAAAATCAAAATCCATTCTGGATTACATTTAGTACGAACAGCTCTCCCTCTCATGACTTCAAATGGTGACACTCCTAAAACAGCATGTGGAGAAGTTCTATACATCCAAACAGTGTTGAATAATTGCAACTCCCAATCACTATTATTACTGATGGCAGATTGTATGGCATTTTTGAATACTCTGTTGAAGCGTTCAATCATACCATTACCGCTTGGGTTGTATAATGATGTAGTACAGTGCCTTATTCCAACCTCATCAAAGTATTCTTTGGCGATTTTAGAAGTAAATTGGACACCATTGTCACTAACAAGTAAAGCAGGAAGCCCCTCACCAACAAAAACACAGTCCAGAAATCTAATAACTTCCTCAGAGTTAACTTTTTCAAAATTTGCAAAACTGGCCATGTTGAGAAAAGATCAATCACAGCTAACACATATTTGTTCTGGGAACCAATGGGTCCCATTATATCAATGGCCACGGTATGCCATGCGATCTTGGAATTATTGGTTCCGCCATAGGAGGTTTAAGAGTAACAAGAGTTTTATCTGAGTTAGCACACCACACAATTTCTAATAAACCTCTCAATGAATAAATCCATTCCTGGCCACCAGTACCATTGCTTTATTCTCTGCTTAGTTTTGACTATGCCACCATGGCCTTCATGACACATTTTAACTATATTTTCTCAAAGTTGTGAAGGAGGAATGACTTTGTCACCACTCATGATGTTGCCGTGTGATATGGAAAGTTCACCCCGGAGTTCCCACAATTGTCTAAGTTCTTCAGGTAAATTGCCTTTGGATGGCCAACCATTAGTAACAAGAGAGAACATTTTTTGTAATAAACTATCCTCCTTATAAAATGTTTTCCATTCATTTTTATCAATGTTAGGTAACATATGATCATGAACTAATGCAATTTGAATATTCTCCCATTCATGGTCCGAACTGTCTATTAGATTAGTGGGCATATGTGATAAAAAAATCTGCTACTACATTCTCCTTACCAGGGACATAAACAATTTTGTAGATAAAGTCTTGCAATCTTAATGACATTCTAGCAATTCTAGGAGAAGCATTGAATAAACCTTCTTTGGTCAACAGTTTTACCAATGGTTTGTGATCTGTTCTAAGAATGCATGGTTTACCCCAAACAAATGCTATGAAGTATTCAAGAGACCAGATACAAGCCAAAGTTTATTTTTCTATTACTGAGAATTTCTCCTCAGTGGGTGAAAGGGCACGAGAAGCATACGCAATGATGAATTCCTTCCTTCCCGATTGACTTGAGAAAGTACACCACCCAAACCTTTATTACTAGCATCTACAGTGATATCATTCTTGAGTTCAGGGTCAAAAGCACATAAGGCTGGTGCATCAGAAATTGCTTTCTTACTTTCTTATGTAGGTGGGCTAATACCGATCGGTAACGGCCGCAAATCAGTAAATTTCCCGTTACCGACCGGTATTTAGCCCTTTGCGATGTAGGAGGCTGGATTTAAGGGTTCAGTAATTTACCGAATCGTTATTTTAAGGAATCAGTAAATTACTGAATCCTTATATCCTATGTAGGGAGCACTCAAGTGAGTGCATTTTTGGGTTAAGGATTCGTTATTTACCACCAACTAGAAGTTGGTGGTAAATACTGAATATCTTTTAAAAAGCAATTTTGTGCTTTTTTAAAAGTGCCATGTGGAATACATACATGCCCTTAGGGCATGTATGTGCGCCACATGTGCACACATGCACGATTCAGGGGTGTAATAGGGTGTCAATGTGACACCCTGCCACCCTTAAATATGCTCCCCCTATTAAATAGTGAATGGCTTCCCATTCATTTCTATGGGCCTCCAGGTCCATAGGAATGAATGGGAAGGTATTTCTTATTACCGATTCGGTAAATACCGAATCGGTAATAACGAATATTACGAATCGGTAAAATTTACAGATTGTTTACCTACATTCTATTTACCAATTCTTAAATACCGAATCGGTAAAATTCTGAATTTAGGAATCGGTAAATAGAAATTACCTACATCTGGCCCTTAATGTCCTCAAATTCTTTATTGCATTCTACAGACCAATTAAACCTGGTTTTGTTTTCAAGCAATTGGCGAATGTTGAAAATTTTACTTGAGAAATTATTCACAAATTTAGAATAAAACTCCACTAATGCAATAAAAGAATGTACTTCATCCTTATTTTTAGGATGAGGGGCATTCAACACCGAATCTATCAAAGAAGGTTTGGTGGAGACACCTTCTCCACTGATGACATGTCCTAAATACGTAATAGACTTCACAGCAAATTTACATTTTGTGTGTTCAACAGTTAAACCTTTTTGTTCCAGGACACCTAAAACTTCTTTGAGCATACTATCATGTTCCTGTCTGTCCTTTCCAAAAACCAAAATGTCATCTTGGTAACATCGTACTTTGTCAAACTTACTGAAAAGTTGATGCATCAATCTTTGGAAAATCGCTGCAGCAGAGGCGAGACCAAAAGGTAATCGTTTGTACTGAAAACATCCTGAAGGAGACAGCAGTTAATGGTTTACTGTCATTAGTGAGAAGAATTTGATGATAGGCCGCGGATAAATCTATTGTGGAAAACCAATTAGCATCTTTAATTAAACTAAGCTTCAGAAATGTTTGGTAGGGGAAACTTATCCACAACTATATTGTTGTTTAAATGTCTCAAATCGATACACAGCCTCAATTTTCCATTGCTACGTCGTGCGACAATAATCAGAGAAATACATTGTGAGGATTCAATAGGTTCAATTATGTCTGCTTTAATGAGTTTTATCAAGTTCTAGTTCTACTTCCTTTCTCAATAAAATAGGTATGTTCCTAACTTTGTGAACTTTTGGACAAGTATCAGGTTTCAACACTATTTGGTGTTTAAAATCATTAATCTTACCAATATCCTTACTAAAAACATTAGGGAACAAATTCAAAGTATCCTTGCACAATTCTGTATTGTCATCTAATAACATGACTGGATCATCACAATTGGGGTTGAGTATTATACCAAGGTTTCCCTGATCTTTCTATCCAAGTACTGAAGGGCCCTTCTTTGACACATATAATTTCCCATACAATTCTCTTCCTTTAAATCTAAACAGAAGGGAACGGTAACCAACCATTTCTATCTCCTCTCCTGAGAATCCTTTGGGATGAATATCAGGAGGAAGTAATGCATGTCCTAGTTTCTTTACAAATTTACTTACCCAAACATCTTCATTACCTATAGTGTACGGAGATCCAGAATCTGTATATATTTGGACATTAACACCACCTAAAGATATCAAACACAATGGTTTCTTTTTGTCTGCTTTTTTAGCAATAATAGTTAACAAAAATAACTCTCTAGAGTCATAATCACTGCTACTAGTGTTTTCAGTATCTGTAATTTTATGTGAAGAGAGCTTCTTGACTAAATGTTCCTCATCATCAGAGCTAGTCTCATCATCATCAACACATTTCACTTTGGCAGGCTTTTTCCTGTGACACACTTTAGCATAATGGCCAACAATATTACAATTTGAGCACCTTTGTTTCAAAGCAGGGCAAAATTTGCTAGAGGCTACATGTGAACTACTATCACAGCTATAACATTTAAAAATTTCATTCCTTTTGAACAAATCATGTTTTAACGACTTAGAATTAAATTTCTTGTTCTTGTCAGTAGATTTATCTTTAATTTTGCTGACGGTAACTTCAGTTTTATCATCTGCTTTAGTATCATTTTTTAAAGCTTTTGCACTGCGACTGGATAGTTCTGCTTTTCTCACAAGGGCTAAAATATCTTTTAAAACCTGCCTCACTATTGATCCATAAACAATCTTGAATTGATGGGTCCCTGGTGTGCATAACCACTTGGTCTCTTATGAATTGATCTTGTAAATGATCAGATTTGCAGTCATCAGTAATAAGCCTAAGAGCTGATACGTAATCATCAATAGTTTCATTAGGTTCTTGCTTCCTATGAAAAAAATGTATATCTTGTTATTCCAATGCAGACTTTGGGTGCAAAATGGGTATCAAAGTCAATCTGGCAAGAAATTCATTAGTGTCTCCACTTACAGCCCCTTTTGGCATGCGATCATAAGCTTTTAGTCCCCATGGACCAATAGAATATTTCTATCTGCTGACATTTTGTCATCCTCATTAACAGCCTTGATAAAGTTAAAAAAATAGGCCTTTCATTCTAACCATTTCATGGAAGGTGCAGTTCCCGAAGCCCAGAAAGGTTGAGGAGGCTGAATAGTAAAATTCTGTTGTGTTGCCATGACGAAATATTACAAGAAAAAAACACACAGAATATATGAAAGGAAAAACGAAAAATGTACTATTTTTAATAAATTGTAGAATACAGTACCAGTAGTGATATGCTTGGATCTAATTTGGTGAAAATAATCTTCCGGTGCGCAGAAATGTGGTTTTTCCGGAGCAAAGAAATGCAAGTGTTACGAAGCTTATAAAAATCCAAGATGGCATCACGCCATTGCCCTTGTACTTGACCTTAGATGATGAAAGGTCCGTACGCGATGACGAGCAATGTGTGTCAAGACCCCGTGATACTCACAAGCAACAGTTGAGCCTCAAGATTCTATCAGGTTTGCGCTGTCGACTTGTGCGATCGGCGTCTTGATTTGAAGAATGCTTCATAGAAAGTAAATTGAATCCAAAACAAAGAAAAAACGTATTTTCGTTGCAAATTCCTGAGTCGAAGAGAAATACTTGCAGAAATCTGTTTATAATCCATTGGGCCACGTTGAAAATCAACACGAAATACGGTAATTTCAACAAAAATTCAATATTTGAAAAAAATAATCCGTGGGTTCTTGATGTCGATGTCCAGTAAAATCGTCGCCAAATTTGTTAAGTAAAGGACACCACAATCCATATGAGATTGAAGGATTTATTCCAAGAAGTGGACATTGACAGAGCATACCACCTTCAGTCCTTCTCCCTGGCCAACCGCAGATAAGAATGCTGGTTAACAGGATGAACGACTGAAGCATGGAACCCACAATTTTAAAAGCAAACAATATGTGATAACAAGAATACATTCCTCGTGCAGTGACACAACACATGACTAAGCAAAATAAGCATGATCAAAGACAAAAGACGGACAGCCATCACCTGACCTACTTACTTTGCCAATGCTTGTTTTAATGTATGGACAGAGAGGGAGTTAATACCGATGTGCCCGAAATTGAGAAAAAACATTTTCATGTTTAAATCATTTTAATTGACACATAAACAGGCACTACCCTTCCCCAACCCAACATCCTAGATTAAAACGCACAATGATAAACACATATAACAGCACTAAATATTCTCCCTCAGCTCCCAATTAGGACCCCATCACCTATGTAAGATTTCTAGTGGCTTTTATACTACTTCAATTTTCTGATATGGTGTGCTATCCATGAGCCCCACATGTGCATGTGTTGTATGATTTGTGTTCCAACTCCATGAATATTCATACATACTGGATTAAAACTAAGCGCTGTCTTTCCTTATTTTGCTAGACCAAAAGACCAATATCCTATGCTTTTCCAAATCTGCTTTTCACAGAACTTGGGTTGGGTGAAGACCCAGCCCATGACTGAGATTTACAACCTATTTTCCTCTTTTCTTTTTTCAGTATTTCTATTATGTAATTTATGCAATCTTTGAACATAATCAAGTGAGCATCCTTCTCAAATAATCCCCAAAGACCGTGAGTGCTTTCTAACAATTCTCCACACTCCTCGAGGCGCTTCCACACCAGCCCATGTCCTGATGAGACCTCAAAATGTCAAGAGTTTGAAATGTGTCAATACCTAGAGAAGCAAGGGAAATTGATCAAAAGATAGCAGAACAACTTTCCAAGGGGACACACCCCACATATTGAAGGCGCCCCATGGTTTAACTAGGGCCATGCTTCGACCATATAATACTCAAAGTGAGACATTAAAACAATGCTGAATTTCTACCCCAACGTGGACCTTTCTGCAAACAGTGGACTGGTTGCTCTAAATCCCAATTTGGGTAGATTCAAAACCCTTGTATTTTTAAAATTTGGAAAGACAAATACATGCACACAAATTTGTTTACTTCGGTTTTATGCACTCTCTATGTTGTATTACGGCTTGTTTGGGACACATTTGTTAGCACAATGGTTGATACAGATGAAATTATGTTAGTAATGTGCAATGGACTCTGATCTATTGTCTGTTGAAATGATAAAAACTAAATAACTCGAATTAGCATAATAAAGTGCTTGTAAAATCTTTTTGCAGGATACAAGATATTCCTATGTACGGTGTCATTTAAATGTATCAATGTTCTCAAAAGAGATGCCTTTTTTAACCGTTTCCAGTGACTCACCTCTATTCATGCTCTCCAGGGGCTAACATCATTCTCTCCTTGGTTGTTATTGGTGGAAGCACTCAGGTAAAAATCCTCTTGTAGTCCATTTCCTGCTCTGTGTTCAGGACAGCCTGTAGTGTAGTTCCTATATTCCCAATAGGCTCTGCGCATTGGAATAATATATCCTATAGATGTGACGTAGGACTTATGTCGACTAGGTCTCTATCGAATATATTAAACTTAATTGTGAGTGCCAGCTAGCTCAGAGGTCACTAGAAACTTTCTAGGGAATAGTTTCTGACAACAGCATAAACATGACAACTTTGTTTCCCCCAGAATAAACTTATCTTCAGAGTCGTGGAAACTATAGATAGATATTTTACTCAGTCAATCGTGCATGCTTCGTTTCACCAGAGGTGCCGAGAAAATAGATAGATGGGCGTTTTCAATAAAAGAATTTATATAACAGTCTTCTTTCTCAAGCATAAGAAATGAACTGCTACAATTGTAAAACTAGTTGCAAAATATAATGCATACAGTAGAAAGAGTAGAATAAAATAATACTGTAAGAGCATTGTATGGTTCCTAAACCATAAATAAATTCATACATAAATAACAGAGGCTAAAAGTACTCAACTGGTGCTTCTAAAATACGCCTACCCCGATGTACCTAACCTAAGCTTAGTACGAGGGAAGAAGTAAGTGAGGTGTAGAATAAATGTAGTATTCTTTTGCCAAGAATCTGTCCAAGATTTCTCTTAGGGTCTAATCAGCTCCGTACCTTGGTTAGAATGAAGGAGGTCAGGCTCAGGACTCGATTTCCCAACACCCCGCAAGGGGAGCTCGGAAACACTGGAGCTGGATTTCTCGGCAGGAGAAAAGACAGCGTCTCTCTCAGTGCGTCTGCTGAAGGGTCGTCTTCCTTCGGCACTTGCTGTAGCAGGATGCGTCGGGCAAGTAGATAGTCTAACTGCTCCAAACCACTGTGTGTTTGCTAAGGCAAGTGTGGGCATATTTATACCTTGAAGTTGTCGAGTTTGACGTAAAGGTGGACATAATAACGTCATAAAAGAGTCTCAGTTCTTTGAAAACTCCATGAGTTCTTGGACAAGTCAGTTCTCGAGCAAGGGAAGTCCCTAGCGGCTGAAGCTGAGTTTTCCAAGAAATCGTTGTAGATTTTCGGAACTAGTAAAAGTATCCCTGCCGTATTTGGACTGCATGAGCTAAGGCCAAATATGGTTTTGATTTCTATGCCTATATAAGGATATGGTGTTTTATACCTATATAAGGGCATGAATCGGGAAAATTACAATAGTGTCCTGAAATGGTACACAACACCCACTCCACGTTATCATGTTCATCTAAGATTAAGCACTAAAACATATAATCTAGAGCATGTGTTTACAACCCCCAAAAATTCATATAAAATGCATTTGAAATGGTTGCACACGGAAAAATTAGCATTTGCATAGTACGCATTAAAAAGGAAATTATGTCATTTTAATATGGGAAATGCTAACCCAATCAATCATGAGATTACATTTATGAAATGGCTCTTAGTTACAGAATTTTTTTCTTTCGAGACCATCTCATAGTAGAGTATATGAACTGTGTTAGTTTGTAGATAAGGTCAAAATTGTTCCAAGGAAGTATTCAAAGAATTCTTGCTCTCTAAGAATAGTTCTACTTTAAGCAGATTACTTTGTGCCAAAGTTCAAGTTCAAATTGTAGAAAAATAGAGTTCCAAACTTAGAAGCCTTTATTATGAAAAAAGCGAAGGTCGAATTTGAAAGAACGCTGTGTGCTAACTTTAAAAGTTGTTCTCGGTGTCAGGAGAAAACATTAAGTCATCTAGGCTGGCAAAGAAATCGTCTACCACAGTAGATGAAAGTTGAACCACTTCATTAAGAAGATCAATTGTACACAGATGTGAAGCATCGCCGTCAGCCGCGTTAGCAATGTTCATAGCAGATGGTATCTGTGTGCCTGTTGGTCCGCGTATCTCACCTTCAGCTGGATTTGCCGGTGAGATCTCAATGAATGCCGTCATCAGGATTGGTAGCCGTTGGGGGCAACACAACACATTAATGCGTCAACATCCGTTGGCATTGCCGATGGTAGTGTTTAGACAGATATCTAACACGCATTCCTCTCCACAAAGCAGGCATCGTAGAACAGGTAAGATGCAATCTTGCCAGATTGGTCTGAATAACAGGAACCATGTGGTATTCAGATCTCTCAAACGAGCCAAGCCAAGGATCTGTGTTATGCGTTCACGATACTGCACCGCCAGAAGAGCATTTTCCATGGTAATCTGGGTATCGTTGGTGACTGGACTTGCCATATCGGAGCAGAAGGAGCAAAAATAGTATCCCTGCTACGACTCCCAAGATGAGAGGCAGGCCGCCAAACACAGAGTGCACAAACTTTGGAAAAATGCCTAGGACTGCTTCAAATGGTGTTAACAATCCCGAAAAAATCGTCTTAAATACATGTACAATACCGCTGGTATCAGACATGTTTAAGATACGACCTAACATTTCTGCAAAATGTATTGGGCAGTTTGTTGATAATAATGCATGTATCTCTGCAGAAGTCCTTGCAACTTGCAGATCATACATCTCTCTTATACGAGGTCAGTGGCACAGTTTTTTGTAAAAGAATGGCTTTCATTCTGCTTAAAGTATCAATTCGTATAGAAGAGATGTTCAGTGAAGGCCATAGCGGTGACTCACCGTCTGTCTTAGTTTTAGGAAACAATACTTGCATACAACAAGTGACCCTGGCTGACACACTAACGAGATAGGCTATTCCTGGCATCATTCCACAACAGCTGTGATCATTTAACATTTTGTAGCTACCATTGGAAAGCTGCCTAAAAATTGGATCTATCACCGCTGTGGGCAAACCCTGCAGGTGGCAAGAAAGGTTATTTGAAGAACCCTCGCAGGCTCCGTGTAAATTAATACCTTGACACAACAGTGTATCGATTAGTGAGTTTTTACAATTTTTACCACTAAGAAATACCTCCTTTCCCCCACTCCAACATTTGTGTGTGTATGGTAAATCCCAGGTCGACTTAATGTATTCTTTAGCCAACCTTTCATACAGGCCTGCTGGTATGTGTTTTAAGCAATACTGAAACTAGATAATCATCACTGGTATCGTGATGGTGCCATGTATTATCCATTCAACTGATGGTTTCTCAGAAACGGTCAATGGTAATCTCTCAAGTTTTTCTATGCTCAGCACCGTATAGTCTGCTCCCCTCTGTGCCAAAGAGATTTATTTATCTGTAAGGTTAAATACAATAAACAATGATGTAGTGTTGATTAGACGCCAAGGCACATAGCCAGAACGAAGGTTTTGTAACGTCCAGCCTACCAGCATTATAGAACGTAATTGAGACTGGCTATGTTGTAACATTAGTAAGTCCTGTTCCATTATGTCTATGGCAGAGGATACTATGCTGTCCAAAGAATACATTCTGGACGACAAAGTTGTTAACCCATTGTCAACTACAGAGAGTGCTTTCTCTAGATTAATACAATCAATTTCTCGTATTCTTTCAGCTGTTTCCATTTGCGTGACTTTCCATGCTTCATTATAAGCAGCGTATATACCGCCGTATATGAAACGTTTATGACGTGGATTATGAGGTCCAAGTAAGAAGTCTCCTAAGTCAATGCCATCTTTAAGCAAAGATAAGTGTTGTTTTATTTCTGGAAGGGTGGATTTCTCCAGCCACTCAAGGCATAGTTTTCCTACACTATAAGTTGTTATTATCCCTGGATGTTGTTTCTGGACATATCTTGGATCTGGCCTAGTTATTGTAAACCCTTGTGTCTTGTTCAGGAATCTATTTTGACAGATATTTGTGTCTGTGGGCCAGAATAACCTTTTTTTCCCCAATCATGATTAGTTCTGTTCTGTTGTAAAATATAGTTTACGTCTACCTCCTCATCTGTAGTTATATTACTATCCTGTGTGGGTTTAGGTATGGACGGTTTGTTTAAATCCTTTATCTTAGCAAGGCCAAGACAAGATGTCTGTTTAACAGTGTCATTGGATGATGCAGGCTCTGAATAATGCTTCTAGACCTTGTACCTGCCAGTCCTTTGTGCCCCAGACAGTTTTTGTCTCAATATTGTCTTTCCAAATGTTAAACCCCAATGTGGACAACTGAGTATAAAAGGCTGCAGAATAGATCTGTTTAGTATTAGTCAACATACTTTTCATGCCTGTCTTATTAACATTTCTAAAGTAAAATGATTCTGGATTTGTGATATTGAACCCTGAAAAGTATGGACATTTTCTATAGAATGTTTTAGAGCTACCCTTCGGTGGCGTTGGACAATGTTCCCATTGATTATAACTTAAAACATTTCTTGGGTTTGCAGATTTGTGCAAATAATGGTGACCAAAATGATTAAAACAATACATTTGTTCAAAATCTGATGAACCTGCTAAGTAATCATGATTTGTAATTTTTGCTGACATTTCTAAGTCTGCCATCATGTTATTAACAGTTTCAAAGTCCCAATCATCAGAAAACGTGCTGGGTGAAACGAAATCACTCAAGGAAACCTTAAATTGGTGTGGAATTTTCAGCAGCTCGACAGGGCCATGAATGTCATAATCAGTTCTATCCCATGCTATTCCACCAGGTAGAGGAACTGCTGTGATGTTCACTGATGACAGGTCTTGTTCACAATGAGATGATTGGTGTGGCTTCGGGAGCAAGCTGATGTTCTTACTTGCTGTGTCCATTTTAATGTGTTTTCCATCTATCAGCCTTCCCAAACTTAAAACGAGAATCAGCCATAGTAGGAGAAAAAGTACACCAAACACAATCCAAAGTTCAACCCATGGTGAAACCAGATACTTATCTGCAAGCTGGTGACAAAGTTCAGTTAATTGTTCCTAGAAAGTTTTATTTGTTGGCGTTGTTTCAGGCTCACTGGGATCCTCAGAAAAGTTATCAAAGTTGATGAAATAGCCAGAGGCAGTGCTGTCAATGGTTGGTATTGCATCCAGATTATTTGAAATCGCTGGAGCTGTTTGTTCCCTTGACATATTCATATAGCCAGATGCTACATCATTGCAGACGGGAATGTCTTGACAAACTGTTATTTGGGTTTCAAGAGGCACAAGTTCCATTACTTTATTGCATAGTCCTTCTTTTCTTACTGCAGAATCTTCAAAGGTGATGATTCTTTCAGTTTGAACCTCTTGGATAGTAGCAAGATTTGGTTGTCTGCTACTTCTTGGGAGTCCACTGGGCCTACTACATATTATCGGCCACATGGTGTGGTTTTACCAGGTCAATTGATACAGACCGGTTCTCCTTTCTTCCAGCAAGGGGCGGCAGTAACACTGTTCTTGATCCGTGGACTGCTAGTACAGGTACTGGTTTTCTGTAAGAAGGCCCAAATTCCTTCTTGTCCGCTATTTTTTCTCTGACCAGATCCCCAATCTTTGGAATCCAGACAGGTCTTGCTGGGACAGGTGGCTTTTCTTCAGTGGTCGTTGGCTTTTTGCTGGTGTTGCTTAAACTTCTTCTTGTTTCATTTAAGTCCTGTAAAACAGCCAAACGATCAAAGGGTTTGTGTTCCACCACTGAAGTATGATGATCGAGGTCTTCAACCAACATTCTAGTACTAAAAAGGATTTTATATGGAGTGATTCCACCCAGATAATTTCTTGCAGGTTTTTAAGACTACGTTGGACATTTATTAGATGTTTGACCCACCCATCACCCAAACCTAATACCCTAGCTGTTATAGATTGCTTTATGTCACAGTTTTTTCTCTCCACAACCGAATTTCCCTCAGGATGGGTTGGACTCGAAAATCGCAATGCAACGCCCAAACTGGCCATGGCCTCTTTGTAATCCCTAGAGCTAAACGCAGGACCCTGGTCAGAATGTAGCGTGCCGATTGTGTATGTGCCGATAAAGACTCGCAAATCTTTTATAACAGTTCGGGCGTCAGCCGAGCGATGAGGCCACATCCAAATGAATCTCGTCCTAATATTTGTGGTACCGCTTTTGTCCAGGGGGACGTCTGAGCGTGGATAGACTAATGCTATCTAACAAGGGTGTCTGTACTGGGCTGGCTACACTGTAGTCAGGAATCTGGTGGCGCTCCAAGCTGTGATCTCTGTAACAGTCATCGCAATTCATTCCGAATTCGTATATGTGAGCTTTCATCCCTGGCCACCAGTACATCTCTTCTAATACTAATAGAGATTTTGAGATCCCTTGATGTATCAGACCCTCTCCCATATGTGCTTCGTGAATCAAAGCACCTCTCCGGTACCTATTTGGAATTACCCTATCCCCCAACCCAGGGATTCGAGCAAAAGGAACACAGTTTGCATCAATTATGTATGTATATTCGAGTGGATAATTTAGAGGTAACGTAGCTCCGCTGCTTTTGCTTGTGGCATTGACAGCGAGCATGGTTTCACCGTCTATTTTTGTTTTTGAACAAGTGATTGCAGCTACGGAAGCCGTTTGCACAGCTGCCTTCGCGGCTTCATCAGCCAATGAATTCACTTCAACGTGATCGCCATCACGCGGATGACTCAGTGTATGGATCACGTGAGTCTTTTGTAATTCTTTCTGTAAAAGAACTACTTGTTCCCAAAGCAATTTATGCTTGATTGTGCCACCTTTTGCGTCTTTAAAACCATTTTGAACCCAGTTCTGCAGATATTCATTGTAAGACTGGACGCAGTAATACGAATCGTACACTATGAGTGTGGGGAATTCGCGATCGGTATTTTCCAGCGCCATCTTGAAAGCTTGGAGTTCATCTCGCTGAGCTGTACAGTCTCCTAAGGATTGAGTTTTTGTGACCATGGGTCTGAATTTACCATCGCGCCAGCGACCTTTAACAATCGCACACGCAGCACTATAAGCTTGTTTGCCCCCAATTGCGGGATGTGCTGATCTGTCTGTATATATTATACATGCGTAATGTTCTAGAGGCAGAATCTCAGTGGGCAGAGGACATTCTTGTTTGTATTGGAGAAATTCTTGTGTTTTCAAGTAGGGATCAAAAACGTATTCAACGTCTGTTGCAGCAAGTGAATTAACCAATTGTATCCATCTTGGATGTAAAGCTTTTGCATTTGGAATGCTTGCTTTTGTCACTGCCTCCAAGGCAGGTACGGGTGTAACGACCATTATGCGTTTTCCCTGTGCCAGGGCTCTCTCTTTTGCTACTGAAGTTTGGACCGCTGTCAGAATTTTTTCTGTTGAAGTGAATTTCATTTCAGCTTGTGTGTACAAGTGTGATTTATATGCAATCGGTACCTTTTCACCTTCATTAAAGGTTAGGTATGTGAATCCGCATCTCCCGGGGATGATTCGGATTACAAGGTTGCGTACGTTGTCGCGTGTTTGTAAATGTTTTGTTGCTAACATGTCTGTTTGCAATGAACGCAAAATTTCTGTGTGTTTTTGAGTCCAATTAGTTTGTTTGAAATCAGGTTTAATTAATTCATAGAGAGGTTTTACCCTTTCTGCGTAGTTTAGAATGTAAGTTCTTCTGAAATTCAGGAAACCTAGAATTGACTGTAAGTTTTCAGTGTTTGTGGTGGTTGGAGCAGCGCACACATTTCTAAAAAGTTAGCTGCCAGGCTTTTGCCGTCACTTGAAAGTTTGCATCCCAAGAATAGGACATTGAGGTGGGTAATTCTTGATTTTTTTAAATTTAACTTGTACCCTTCAGAAGCGAACCCAAGTATTATGGTGTTCACTCTTTTCAAGTGCACATCCCAGTCATCGTCTGTAAGATGGATGTCATCGACATAAGAAAATGCCTCATCATCATACATTTGTAGTAACTCTATTACTGTAGCTGAAAATAACCCTGGACTATTCTTGAATCCTTGGGGGAGACGGCAAAATTGACTCGATGTCCCCATTATTGAGAAAGCGGTCAAATACCTGCTTTCTGGTACGATATTTTGACAGAAGAAACCATTTGAAATATATAATGTGGTTTTATATTTCTTGCGCACAATGTTATTCATCAGTGCTGCACTGTGTGCATTTTGTACTGAAAAAGTTTTGCAACAAGAGTTTAAATGTCTGTAATCCAAAACTAGACGATATGTTTCGTCTGGTTTGGAGACAGGAAACAAAGGATTGTTCATTGACGAGGTGCATGTTTCAATCACCCCCTGGTATTCAAGTTGATCTAAGATCTCCCTGACCTGTTTTACAGCTTCCTGCTTAACTGGATACTGCCTCTGAGGTTGATTTTCTAACTTGATTTTATGGTGAGGAGAGTCCTCATCCCATCCCACATGATTTTTATATAATGCCGGAGCCTGAGCCACAGCCCATTTTCTGGCATAGGTGTACTTTTTATCAATAGGAATATGATTGGAGAAGGATGGCATAATGATTTCTTCGCCATGTGGGCACTCCCTGACAAATTCTGGTGGCCAGTCTTGTTCAGCCAGAAGGATGTCATAACCCTTTGATAGTTTTTCCCAAAAGAGTGCTTTTATTTTCCTAGTTATGTCCCCCTCTACCCGGAGTGTTACTTCGTATAACTTATGGGGTACATTAACCCTGGTGTCAGAAGTTTCAACCTGAATGTATTCATTCAGATCCACTGTCTCCAGATGATCTTTCAGGATCCTGCGAGCTATGGTGACCTCTGCTGCGCTGTCCAGCATTGTCTGGGGCCACTCCCCGTTCTTGAGTTGTGTCCTCAAGATCCTCGGCATGTCTGATTTGAATACTTGCTACCTTCTTTTTGGAGAATTGAGTTTTCTTATTTTTTGGAACGTGTTGATCGTCTTTGGACTTCACGCTTTCTTCCTTGTTGTCTGATCATCCTCTTCTTTTTGATTTCTGCGAGGAATTCTGAAAGGTATGAGAGGAACGTGTATCAGTATTTTGATATCTAGCAGGTTTTCTTAAATGATCCCTATTTGTAAGGTTATACCTCTTTTCAGAGTGCTCCTTTTGAGGAGATCTACCTCTGGATTGAGAACGCTTCTCTTTAGGAAGTGACTGTCTACTATTGTCCCACTTCTTTTTAGGTGTAGTGAGATTGTTTCTGATAAAAACTTTTTCATGATTTTCTGTTAGTTCGGGCTTTACAGGTTTCCATCCCAAACTATCTCTTCCCAGTTCTTCATAGGATTTTTCAATAATTCTGGCAAGTTCATACAGTTGCTCAGTAATATCGAGTTCTTTTATTTTTTGGCGGATTGCCACGGATGCTGCTTCACCTTTAATGTTAGCTAATAAAATAGCTGAGAACTGTTTGAAATCTTTCAGTAATTTCATACAAAGATTCGAGGCCGGTTCTGGTCCGTATTCATTTTGAATCTGTCTCAGGACGTGTGGTATTACCGCCACCATGTGTTTTTGTGTAGATTGAAGCAAAGACTGTACCCCAAGTGTCACAGTCCTCCACGTGTGGTGCTATCCCCATTGGTAAACAGATTTTTAGAATCCTGTGTTTCTCATGAGGTGTACTATTGGGAAATACTGCCTCTATTTGAGTAATTTTCTGGGCTAACCAGAATGGAATTTGTTCCCTTTTTGCGATCAACTTACCGATGACTGACTGTATAGTCTGTGGTGTAATTTTGTTTGTGTTCCCCTGATGAGGGGTTTGCTGTGGAAGTCTTATAGCAGGTTGGACTGTTAAAGTCTGCATGACATATTGTACCAATTGTCTATGTATTTTGAATAATTGTTTTAGCTGAGCTAACAGTTCTGGACCTGTCATTTGTTCTATGGCAGGATGTGGTGTATAGCTAGCTAGTACCGGCCATGTTGCTCCTGGTCTACCTAGTGGACCGAGCCTGGTAATGTGATTTTGATGTTGTAGGGCGCCTTTAAACCAGAGCTGATGCTCTTGGTAAGTTAGTAGAATTTCAACGTCCTCGAAAGGAACGTATTCCGCTGGAGGTTCCTCTATCTTATAGAAGTGGAACACATGTGTTGTTGGTTTTGCTTGTGGAAAGTTAATCCATGAATAGAATACCTCTGTCTGCGGATATTCATGTGCCTCTGTGACAAATATGACTCTACGACCTCTTGGTGATAGGCCATTTTCTATAAGCTTCATAGCTATGGTTTTCCTTACATTTTCCGGGATGATTATAGCATCCGGGTCGTCTTCATTAAACTCTGTGGTGTCAAAACCTGGTAAGGTTGCAGTTCCTGCAGCTCCACCATTCTTGGAGTCGCTATTCGACATATTGTTGAAAGTCTTGCAGAGCAAGTTTCAAGGAAATAAAGATAAGGTGCACAATATTTTGGAACACTGTATCCTTCACGGTTGAACAAAACCAAAAACCAATACATAGGATTTTTTTCGTCCTACTTAGTTATGGCGGATATTTTATCCTTTAACCCACTCCAGACGTCTATTGGAGTTTTTACGGGATAAAGGGGTCTCTGTGAAAAGCACGACTGAGTTACTATCTAGTGTTAAATTAGTGCCTTACCAAACATTGGGCGCCATGTAGTGTAGTTCCTATATTCCAAATAGGCTCTGCGCATTGGAATAATATATCCTATAAATGTGACGTAGGACTTATGTCGACTAGGTCTCTATCGAATATATTAAACTTAATTGTGAGTGCCAGCTAGCTCAGAGGTCACTAGAAACTTTCTCGAGTTCACAAGAAGGGATTCCGTTTCTGACAACCGCATAAACATGACAGCTTTGTTTCCCAAGATAAAACTGATCTTCAAAGTCGTGGAAACAATAGACAGATATTTTACTCAGTCAATCGTTCTTGCTTCGTTTCACACGAAGTGCAGAGAAATAGAGAGACGGGCGTTTTCAATAAAAGTATTTATTGAACAGTCTTCTTTCTCACGCATAAGAAATGAACTACTACAATCGTAAAACTGGTTGCAAAATATAATGCATACAGTAAAAAGAGTAGAATAAATTAATACTGTAAGAGCATTTTATGGTTCCTAAACGATAAATAAATACATACATAAATAACAGAGGCTAAAAGTACTCAACTGGTGCTTCTAAAATACGCCTACCCCGATGTACCTAACCTAAGCTTAGTACGAGGGAAGAAGTAAGTGAGGTGTAGAATAAATGTAGTATTCTTTTGCCAAGAATCTGTCCAAGATTTCTCTTAGGGTCTAATCAGCTCCGTACCTTGGTTAGAATGAAGGAGGTCAGGCTCAGGACTCGATTTCCCAACACCCCGCAAGGGGAGCTCGGAAACACTGGAGCTGGATTTCTCGGCAGGAGAAAAGACAGCGTCTCTCTCAGTGCGTCTGCTGGAGGGTCGGCTTCCTTCAGCACTTGCTGTAGCAGGATGCGTCGGGCAAGTAGATAGTCAAACTGCTCCAAACCACTGTGTCTTTGCTTTGGCAAGTGTGGGCATATTTATACCTTAAAGGTGCCGAGTTTGACGTAAAGGTGGACATAATAACGTTAACAAAGAGTCTCAGTTCTTTGAAAACTCCATGAGTTCTTGGACAAGTCAGTGTTCGAGCAAGGGGACGTCCCTAGCTGCTGAAGCAGAGTTTTCCAAGAAATCGTTGTAGATTTTCGGAACTAGTGGAAGTAGCCCTGCCGTATTTGGACTGCATGAGCTACGTCTAAATATGGTTATGATTTCTATGCCTATTTAAGGATATGGTGATTAATACCTATATAAGTGCATGAATCTGGAAAATTACAATAGGGTCCTAAAATGTTATACAACACCCACTCCACGTTATCATGTTCAACTAAGTTCAAGCACTAAAACATATAGCGTGTGTTTACAATCTCACCCAAAAATACATATAAAAAGCATTTGAAATGGTTGCACACGAAAAATGAGCATTAGTACTGAACTCATTTATAAGCAATGATTTCATTGTAAGCTTATAATATAATATTGGAAATGCTAAGTGAATGAATCATGAAATTACGTTTATGAAATGGCTCATAGTTACAGAAGAAAAGTCTAGACTATCCCATAGCAGAATATACAAACAGTTTTGGTTTCGGTATGTGCTTTCGGTCAATATTGTTTCTAGGAAGTATTCAAAGAATTATTGTTCTCTAAGAATAGTTCTACTTTAAGCAGATTGCTTTGTGCCAAAGTTAATTGTGTTTTTTGAAAAAAGTCAAATCACATCGTAGGAAAAACAGAGTTCCAAAGTTAGAAGCTTTTGTTTTGAATAATGTGAAGGTCGAATTTCAGAGTTGAAAGAACGCTATGTGCTAACTTCAAAAGTTATTCTCGGTGTCAGGAGAAAACATTAATTCATCAAGGCCGGCAAAGAAATCGTCTACCACAGTAGATGAAAGTTGAGCCACTTCATTAAGAAGGTCAATCGTACACAGATGTGAAGCATCACCGTCCGCGTCAGTCGCATTACCAATGTTCGTAGTAGATGGTACCTGTGTGCCTGTTGGTCCGCGTATCACACCTTCAGCTGGAATTGCCGGTGAGATCTCTATGAATGCTGTCATCAGGATTGGTAGCCGTTGGGGGCAACACAATACATGAGCCGTTACCGGACCCAATAATGCGTCAACATCAGTTGGCATAGACGATGGAAGTGTTAGACAGATGTCTAACACGCATTCCTCTCCACAAAGCAGGCATCGTAGAACAGGTAAGATGCAATCTTGCCAGATTGGTCTGAATGACAGGAACCATGTGATATTCAAATCCCTCAAACGAGTCAAGCCAAGGATCTGTGTTATGCATTCACGATACTGCATGGCCAGAAGAGCATTCTCCATGGTAATTTGGGTATCGCTGGTGGCCAGACTTGCCATAATGGAGCAGGAGGAATAAAAATAGTATCCCTGCTACGAGTCCCAAGATGAGAGGCAGGCTGCCAAACACAGAGTGCACGAAGTTAGGAAAAATGCCCAGGACTGCTTCAAAGGGTGCTAACAGTCCCGAAAAAATCGTCTTAAATACATTTACAATACCACTGGTATCAGACATGTTTAAGATACAACCACATTTCTGCGAAATGTATGGGGCAGTTTGTTGAAAATAATGCATGTATCTCCGCAGAGGACCTTGCAACTTGCAGATCATATATCTCTCTGGACCAGGTCAGTGGCACAGTTTTTTGTAAAAGAATGGCTTTCATTCTGCTTAAAGTATCAATTTGTATAGAAGAGATGTTCAGTAAAGGCCATAGTGGCGACTCCCCGTCTCTTAGTTTTGGGAAACAATACTTGTATACAACAGGTGACCCTGGCTGACACACTAACAAGATAGGCTGTCCCTTGCATCATTCCACAACAGCTGTTATAATTCAGCATTATGTAGCTTCCATTGGAAAGCTGCCTAAAAATTGGATCTATCACTGCTGCCGGGGAACCCTGCAGGTCGCATGATAAGTTGTTTGAAGAACCATCACAGGCTCCATGTAAATTGATGCCTTGACAAAGAAGTGTACCGCTCAATGTTGTTTTACAGTTTTTACCACTAAGAAATACCTCCTTTTCCCCACTCCAACATTTGCGTGTGTATGGTAAATCCCAGGTTGACTTCATGTACTCTTTACCCAACCTTTCATACAGGCCTGCTGGTATGTGTTTTAAGCAATACCGAAACTGGAAAATCGTCACTGGTATCGTCATGGTGCCATGTATTATCCATTCGACTGCTCGTTTCTCAGAAACGGTCTATGGTAATCTCTCCAGTTTTTCTATGCTCAGCACCATATAGTCTGCTTCCCTCTGTGCCAAAGAGATTTGTTTATTTGTAAGGTTAAATACAGTAAATAATGACGTAGTGTTGATTAGACGCCAAGGCACATAGCCAGAACGAAGGTTTTGTAACGTCCAGCCTAGCAGCATTATAGAACGCAATTGAGACCGGCCATGTTGTAACATTAGCAAGTCTTGTTCCAATATGTCTATGGCAGAGGATACGATGCTGTCCAAAGAATAAATTCTGGATGACAGAGTCAATATTCTATTGTCAACTACAGAGAGTGCTTTCTCTAAATTAATATGATCAATTTCTCGTATTCGTTCTGCAGTTTCCATTAGCGTGACTTTCCATGCTTCATTATAAGCAGCGTATATACCGGCAGATATGAAACGTTTATGACTTGGTTTGCGAGGTCCAAGTAAGATTTCTCATAATTCAATGTCATTTTTAAGTAAAGTTAAGTGTCGTTTTATTTCTGGGAGTGTGGATTTTTGTAGCCACTCATGGCACAGTTTTCCTACACTATAAGTTGTTATTATCTCTTGATGTTGTCTCTGCACATGTCTTGGATCTGGCCTAGTTACTGTAAACCCTTGTGTCTTGTTCAGGTATCTATCTTGACAGTTATTCGTGTCTGTGGGCCAGATTAACCATTTTTTCCATTCAGGATTAGTTCTGTTTTGTTGTAAAATATAATTTACGTCTACCTCCTCATCTGTAGTCCTATTACTATCCGTGTGGGCTTAAGTATGGACGGTTTGTGTAAATCTTTTATCTTAGCCAGGTCAAGACAAGACGTCTGTTGAACAGTTTCATTTAAGAACAGTATTTGTTCTGGGATGATGCAGGCTCTGAATAATGCTTCTAAACCTTGTACCTGCCAGACTTTTGTGCCCCAGACAGTTTTTGTCTCAATGTTGTCTTTCCAAAAGTCAAAGCCTAATGTGGACAGTTGAGCATAGAAGGCAGCAGAATAAATGTGTTTAGTATTTGTTAACATGCTTTTCATACCTGTCTTATTAACATTTTTAAAGTAAAAGCTTTCTGGATTTGTGACATTAAAACCTGTGAAGTATGGAAATTTACCATAGAATGTTTTAGAGCTACCTGTTGGTGGTGTTGGACAATGTTTCCATTGAATATAAGTTAACACATTTCTAGGGTTTGCAGATTTATACAAAAAATGATAACCAAAATGATTAAAACAATACATTTCTTCATAATTTGATGAACCTTCTAAGTATTCATGTTTTGCAAATTTTGCCGACATTTCTAAGTCTGTCATCATGTTATTACCAGTCTCAAAGTCCCAATCATCAGAAAATGTACTCGGTGAAACAAAATCACTCAAGGAAACCTTAAATTGGTGTGGAATCTTCAACAGCTCAACCGGGCCATAAATGTCATATTCAGTTCTATCCCATGCTATTCCACCATGTAGGGGAACGGCTGTGATGTTCGGTGGAGAAGTGTGGCTCAATGGTTAGAGCGGCAGACCCTGATGCAGAGGTCTAGCCCGGGACCAGGGTTCAATTCCACGCCTCGGGGGGTCTTGGGCTCAAACATTCCACGGACCGGATAATTTTCGCCTCGGTGCCTATTCCAATCATGGAGTCCCACTCTGCAACTCTGGGCAATAGCTTGCTTAATCTCCACAACGGCCCCCACAACGCTAAGGATGCCTGGCCTCCACCTTGGGGGTGCCCAGGAGTGGACACCTCACAGGGAAAGCCAGGATGGGTTCCACAGCGGTATTTGTACAAGCGCCTTGAGACCCTTGTGGGTGAGTAGTGCGCTATACAAGTATCAATTTACATTTACATTTTACATTTACTGATGACAGGTCTTTTTGTTCACGATGAGATGATTTGTGTGGTTTCAGGAGAAAGTTGATGTTTTTACTTGCTGTGTCCATTTTACTATATTTTCCATCTATCAGCTTTCCCAAACTTAAAACTAGAATGAGCCATAGTAGGAGAAAATGTACACCTAACACAATCCAAAATTCAACCCATGGTGAAACCAGATATGTATTTGCAAGCTGGTTGAAACATTCTGTTACTTGTTCCTTGAAAGTCTTGTTTGTTGGCGTAGTTTCAGGTTCCCTGGGATCCTCAGAAAAGGTATCAAAGTTGATGAAATAGCCAAAGGCAGTTCTGTCAATAGTTGGTATCGCATCCGGATTATTTGAAATTCCTGGAGCTGCTTGTTCCCTTGACATATTAGTATAGTCAGATGCTACATTATTGTCGACGGGAGTTTCTTGAAAAACTGTTATTTGGGTTTCAAGAGGCACAAGTTCCATGGCTTTCTTGCATAGTCCTGCTTTTCTCACTGCAGATTCTTCAAAGGTGATGAGTCTTTCAGTTTGAACCTCTTGGAAATTAGCAAGATTTAGTCGTCTTCTACATCTTTGGAGTCCACTGGGCCGCTAACTTACTATCGGCCGCATAGTGTGGTTTTACCAGGTCAATTGATACAGACCGGTTCTCCTTTCTTCTAGCAAGGGGCAGCAGTAACACTGTTCTTGATCCGTGGACTGCTAGTACAGGTACTGGTTTTCTGAAAGAAGGCCCAAATTCCTTCTTATCCGCTATTTCTCTCTGACCAGATCCCCAATCTTTGGAATCCAGACTGGTCTTGCTGGGACAGGTGTTTTTTCTTCAGTGGTCATTGGCTTTTTTATGGTGTTGCTTAGACTTCTTCTTGTTTCATTTAAGTCCTGTAAAACAGCCAAACGATCTTAAATATCAAATGGTTTTTGTTCTACCACTGAAGTATGACGATCGAGGTCTTCAACCATCATTCTAGTACCAAAAAGGATTTGATATGGAGTGATTCCACCCATAGAATTTATTGGCTGGTTATTAAGACTACGTTGGACACTTATTAGATGTTTGACCCACCCGTCACCCGAACCTAATACCCTGGCTGTTATAGATTGCTTTATGTCACGTTTTTTTCTTTCCACAACCGAATTTCCCCCAGGATGGAATGGACTTGAATACCGCAATGCAACGCCCAAGCTGGCCATGGCCTCCTTGTATGCCAAAGAGCTAAAAGCAGGACCCTGGTCAGAATGTAGCGTGCCAATTGCGTATGTGCCGATAAAGACTTGCAAATGTTTTATAACAGTTTGGGTGTCAGCCGAGCACTGAGGCCACATCCAAATTAATCTTGAGCAAGAATCCACTGCGACCATGATGTATTTATAGTTACCATCCCTTTGTAGGGGACCACAGTGGTCCAGATAAACACATGCTAATGGTTTATCTGAAATTAGAAGGGGCGTCTGTGCCGGCGTTTCACTGTTGAAACTTTCATTTTCTGGCAGATTTCATATTCCAGAACATAGTTTCTGGTTTGTTTCCTCATACGTGGCCACCAGTACCTCTGTTTTAATAATGACACTGTGGCAGAAACACCTGCGTGTGCAGAGGCAAGCCCTTCGTGTGCTGCTAAGATTAGTCCTAACCTGTGTTCCATGTTTGGGATTACTCTATCCCCTACTCCAGGGAGTCGAGCAAAAGGAATATTATTTGTATCAGTTATATATTGGTACTTGTGGAAAGCTTTTTGGAAGTGTTTTACCACTGTCTTTTATTTAGGCAGTGACAGATTGCATTATTTTGCTGTCTATTTTTGTTTTTGAACGAGTGATTGCAGCTACGGAAGCCGTTTGCACAGCTGTCTTCGCGGCTACATCAGCCAATGAATTCCCTGCAATGAGAATCCATACACTGAGTCATCACGCTGATGACTCAGTGTATGGATCACGTGAGTCTTTTGTAGTTCTTTCTGTAAAAGAACTACTTGTTCCCAAAGCATTTGATGCTTGATTGTGACACCTTTTGCGTCTTTAAACCATTTTGAACCCAGTTCTGCAGATATTCATTGTAAGACTGGACGCAGTAATACGAATTGCACACTATGAGTGTGGGGAATTCGCGATCAGTATTTTCAAGCGCCATCTTGAAAGCCTGTAGTTCAGCTCGCTGAGCTGTACAGTCTCCTAGGGATTGAGTTTTTGTTACCATAGGCCTGAATTTACCATCGCGGCAACAACCTTTAACAATCGCGCAAGCAACACTGTAAGCTTGTTTACCCCCAATTGCGGGATGTGCTCATCCGTCTGTATATATTATATAGCTGTAATGTTCTAGAGGCAGAATTTCAGTGGGCAGAGGACATTCTTGTTCGTATTGGAGAAATTCTTGTGACTTCAAGTAAGGGTCAAAAACGTATTCAACGTCTGTTGCAGCAAGAGAATTAACCCATTGTATCCATCTATGATGTAGAGCTTTTGCATTTGGAATGCTTGCCTTTGTCACTGACTCTAAGGCAGGTACAGGAGTAACGACTTTAATGCGTTTACCCTGTGCGAGGGTTCTCTCTTTTGCTACCGCAGTTTGTACCGCTGTCAGAATTTTTTCTGTTGAAGTGAATTTCATTTCAGCTTGTTTGTACAAAGAAAATGTGACATTTTTCCGCATACAAATACCCCGCATACCATCACTCGCAAAAATGATTCCACAAATACTATCACTCCGCAAATTAACACAACGCAAACCTTTACAACGATTATGCCTTTACCACGCATGCCTTTACAACGCAAAGGCATGCATGTTAAAGGTATACTCATTGTAAAAGTTTTAAAGGTAAGTGAGAGTACCCTGCAAAAACCACTAACCTACACAAACACTACCCTACACCACACCAACACCAAAACACTGCCCACTACCCTAACATACCTTACATTACACTAAAACTACCCTAAACCACTACCTACACTACACAAATACTACCCTACACACCTACCACAACACTACCCTAGCACCTAAAACACTACCCTACACTACACATACACTACCCTACACAAACACGACACTAAAACCTAAAACACTGCCCTACACTACACCAACACAACACTAAAACCTAAAACACTATCCTACACTACACATACACTACCCTACACTACACAAACACAACCCTAAACCCTAAAACACTACCCTACACTATACATACACTACCCTACAATACACAAACACTACCCAAAAACCTAAAACACAACCCTACACTACACATACACTACCCAACACTACACATACACTACCCTACACTACAACACTACCCTAACCCCTAAAACACTACCGTATACTACCCTACACTGCACAAACACGACCCTAAAACCTAAAACACTACCCTACACTACACATACACTACCCAACACTACACATACACTACCCTACTACACTACCCTACACTACACAAACACGACCCTAAACCACTACCCTTCACTACACATAGACTACCCTACACTACACAAACACGACCCTAAAACATAAAATACTACTCTACATTACACATACACTATACTACACTACAAAAAGACTACCCTACACTACACTACAACACTAACCTAACCTCTAAAACACTACCCTACACAAACACGAACCTTAAACCTAAAACACTACCCTACACTACACATACACTACCCTACACAAGTATGTCCCTAAACCCTAAAACACTACCCTACACTACACATACACTACCCAAACACGACTCTAAAACCTAAAATACTACCCTACATTACACATACACTACCCTACACTACAAAACGACTACCCTACACTACACTCACTACACTACCCTAACCCCTAAAACACTACCCTACACTAATCATACACTACACTACACAAACACGACCCTAAAATACTACCCTACACTATACATACACTATCCTACACTACACAAACATGACCCTAAAACCCTACACTACACATACATTACCCCACACTACACAAACACTACCCTAATCCCTTAAAAATTAACGCCCACCCCAGGTCCATACCCCCTTACCTCTCTCTCCTCGTGGTTTCTCTCTTTTTCTTCTTGTATTTTCTTACTGCTTCTACTTCCTCAATCGCGTCCTCTCTCTGTCAGGGGCGGTGCATGTCGATGTGAGAAAACGGAAAAGCCTGATTCCTCACAACGACTTGGATCGCCCAAATTCTTTGTTTTTACATCGTATGTGCATTTACCATACATACCTTTACAACAATTTTCATTGTAAAGGCATGCGTGATAAATGCACATGCGATGTAAAAAAATGTGGAGTAATGGTATGCGGGGTAGGGGACAATGCGGAGAAAAGGTATGCGAAGTCAAAGTCTGCGTGATAAAAAAATTCTTAATAAAGGATATTTACCGTGTACAAGTGTGATTTGTAAGCTAATGGTGCCTTTTCACGTTCATTAAAGGTTAGGTATGTGAATCCGCATCTCCCTGGGATGATTCGGATTACAAGGTTGCCTTCATTTACACATGTCTGTAAATGTGTTGTTGCCAACATGTCTGTTTGCACTGAACGCAAAATTTCTGTGAGTCCAATTAGTAGGTTTGAAATCAGGTTTGATTAGTTCGTAGAGAAGTTTAACCCTTTCTGCGTAGTTTAGAATGTAAGTTCTTCTGAAATTCAGGAATCCTAGAACTGACTACGTTTTTCAGCGTTTTGGAGGTTGGCGCAGCGCACATTTTTCTAAAAAGTTTGCTGTCAGGCTTTTGCCTTCACTTGACAGTTCGTATCCTACGAATAGGATGTTGAGGTGGGCAATTCTTGATTTTTTAAAGTTGAATCTATACCCTTCAGAGGCGAATCCAAGTATTATGGTGTTCACCCTGTTCAAGTGCCTGTCCAAGTCATCGTCTGTAAGATAGATGTCATCGACATAAGATAATGCCTCATCATCGTACGTTTGTAGTAACTCTGTTACTCTGGCTGAAAATAACCCAGGACTGTTCTTGAATGCCTGTGGGAGGCGACAAAAGTGTTGATGTGTCCCCATTATTGAGAACGTGGTCAAGTACCGGCTTTCAGGTGCAATGTTTTGACAGAAGAAACCGCGTGAAATATCTAATGTGGTTTTATATTTTTTGCGCACAATGTTATTCATCAGTGCTGCACTGTGTGCATTTTGTACTGCAAATGTTTTGCAGCAGGAGTTTAAATGTCTGTAGTCCAAGACTAGACGATATGTATGGTCTGGTTTGGAGACAGGAAACAAAGGCTTGTTCATGGATGAGGTGCATGTTTCAATCACCCCTTGGTATTCAAGTTGATCTAGGATCTCCCTGACCTGTTTTTTAGATTCTTGTTTAACTGGATACTGCTTCTGAGCAGTTGGTTGATTTTTTAACTGGATCTTGAGGTGAGGAGAATCCTCATCCCATCCCACATGATTTTTATAGAACGCTGGAGCCTGGGCCACAGCCCATTTTCTGGAATAGGTGTATTTTTTATGAATAGGAATATGATTTGAGAAGGCTGGCATAATGATCTCTTCGCCATGTGGGCACGCCCTGACAAATTCAGGTGGACAGTCTTTTTCAGCCAGAAGGATGTCATAACCCTTAGATAGTTTTTCCCAAAAGAGCGCTTATATTTTCCTAGTTATATCCCCCTCTATTCCGAGTGTTACTTTGTATAACTTATGTGGTATACTAACCCTGGTATCTGCAGTTTCAACCTGAATGCATTCATTCAGGACCACTGTCTCCAGATGGTCCTTCAGGATCTTGCAAGCTATGGTAACCTCTGCTGCGCTGTCCAGCATTGTCTGGGCTGACTCCCCGTTCTTGAGTTGTGTCCTCAAGATCCTCGGTATGTCTGATTTTCAGACTTGCTACCTTCTTTTTGGTGAATTGAGTTTTCTTATTTTTCGGAACGTGTTGATCGTCTTTGGACTTCACGCATTCTTCCTTGTGTTCTGATCATCCGCTTCTTTCGGATTTCTGCGAGGAAGTCTGAAAGGTACAAGAGGAACGTGTATCAGTATCTTGATATCGATCAAGTTTTCGCAAAATATCCCTGTTTCTGAGGTTATACCTCTTTTCAGAGGGCTCCTTTTGAGGAGACCTACCTCTTGATTGAGAACGCTTCTCTTTAGGAAGTGACTGTCTACTATTGTCCCACTTCTTTTTAGGAGTAATGAGAGTGTTTTTAATAAAAACTTTTTCAGGATTTTCTGTTAGTTCAGGTTTTACTGGTTTCCCTCCCAAACTATCTCTTCCTAGTTCTTCATAGGATTTTTCTATTATTCTAGCCAGTTCATATGGTTGTTCATTACATCAAGTTCTTTTAGTTTTTGGCGGATTGCCACGGATGTTGCTTCACCTTTGATATTTGCTAATATTATAGCTGAGACCTGTTTGAAATCTTTCAGTAACTTCATACTGAGATTTAAAGCAGGTTCTGCCCCATATTCATTTTGAATTTGTTTCAGGACGTCTGGTATTACTGCCATGGATGGAACACAATGTGTTTTTGTGTAGATTGCAGCAAAGACTGTACCCCAAGTGTCACATCCCTCCATGTGTGGTGCAATCCCCATTGGTAAACAGATTGTTAGAATCATGTGTTTCACATGAGGTGTACTATCGGGAAATACTACCTCAATTTGAGTAATTTTTTGAGCTAACCAGAATGGAATTTGTTCCCTTTTTGTGGGTAATTTACCGATGACTGATTGTATAGTCTGTGGTGTAATTTTGTTTGTGTTCCCCTGATGAGGGGTGTGCTGTGGAATTCTTATAGCATGTCGGACTGTTAGAGTCCGCATGACATATTGTACCAATTGTCTTTGTATTTTAATTTATTGTTTTAGCTGAGCTAATAGTTATGGACCTGTCATTTGTTCAATGGCAGGATGTGGTGTATAGCTGGCTAGTACCGGCCATGTTGCTCCTCGTCTACCTAGTGGACCGAGCCTGGTAATGTGATTTTTTTGATGTTGTAGGGTGCCTTTAAACCAGAGCTGATGCTCTTGGTAAGTTAGTGGAATTTCAATGTCCTCGAAAGGAACGTATTCCGCTGGATGTTCCTCTATCTTATAGAAGTGGAGCACATGTGTTGTTGGATTTACTTGTGGAAAGATAATCCATGAATAGAATACCTCTGTCTGCCGATATTCATGTGCCTCTATGACAAAAATTACCCTACCACCTCTTGCTGATAGGCCATTTTCTATAAGCTTTATAGATATTGATTAACCGTACATTTTCCGGGATGTTTATAGCATCCGGGTCGGTTTGATTGAAACCTGTAACGTCTAAACCAGGTTGGTTTGCATTTACTGCAGTTCCACTTCCCCGGGGATTATCCTCGTCGGTATCCAACATTTTGTTGAAAGTCTTGCAGAGCAAGTTTCAAGGAAGTAAAGATAAGGTGCACAATATTTTGGAACACTGTATCCTTCAACGTTGAACAAACCAAAAACTAATAAATAGGATTTTTCCATCCTACTCAGTAATGGCGGATTTTTTAATCCTTTAACCCACTCCAGACGTCTATTGGAGTATTTTTATAGGATAAAGGGGTCTCTGTGAAAAGCACGACTGAGTTACTCTAGTATCTAGAGTTAAATGAGTGCCTTACCAAACATTGGGCGCCATGTAGTGTAGTTCCTATATTCCCAATAGGCTCTGTGCATTGGAATAATATATCCTATAGATGTGACGTAGGACTTATGTCTACTAGGTCTCTATCGAAATATATTAGACTTCATTGTGAGTGCCAGCTAGCTCAGAGGTCACTAGAAACTTTCTCGAGTTCACAAGAAGGGATTCAGTTTCTGACAAACGCATAAACATGACAGCTTTGTTTCCCAAGATAAAACTGATCTTCAAAGTCGTGGAAACAATAGACAGATATTTTACTCAGTCAATCGTTCTTGCTTCGTTTCACACGAAGTGCAGAGAAATAGAGAGACGGGCGTTTTCAATAAAAGTATTTATTGAACAGTCTTCTTTCTCACGCATAAGAAATGAACTACTACAATCGTAAAACTGGTTGCAAAATATAATGCATACAGTAAAAAGAGTAGAATAAATTAATACTGTAAGAGCATTTTATGGTTCCTAAACCATAGATAAATACATACATAAATAACAGAGGCTAAAAAGTACTCAAATGGTGCTTCTAAAATACGCCTACCCTGATGTACCTAACCTAAGCTTAGTACGAGGGAAGAAGTAAGTGAGGTGTAGCATAAATTTAGTATTCTTTGCCAAGAATCTATCCAAGATTTCTCTTAGGGTCTACTCAGCTCCGTACCTTGGTTTAGAATGAAGAAGGTCAATCTCAGTACTCGATTTCCAAATAACCCGCAAGGGTAGCTTGGAAACACTGGAGCTGGATTTCTCGGCAGGAGAAAAGACAGCGTCTCTCTCAGTGCGTCTGCTGAAGGGTCGTCTTCCTTTGGCACTTGCTGTAGCAGGATGCGTCGGGCAAGTAGATAGTCGAACTGCTCCAAACCACCGTGTGTTTGCTAAGGCAAGTGTGGGCATATTTATACCTTGAGGTTGCCGAGTTTGACGTAAAGGTGGACATAATAACGTCATAAAAGAGTCTCAGTTCTTTGAAAACTCCATGAGTTCTTGGACAAGTCAGTTCTCGAGCAAGGGGAAGTCCCTGGCGGCTAAAGCTGAGTTTTCCAAGAAATCATTGTAGATTTTCCGAACTAGTGGAAGTATCCCTGCCGTATTTGGACTGCATGAGCTAATGCCAAATATGGTTATGATTTCTATGCCTATATAATGATATGGTGTTTTATACCTTTATAAGGGCATGAATCGGGAAAATTACAATAGGGTCCTAAAATGGTACACAACAAGCCACCTTCTTTAGTATTGGGGTCACACATGAACTGATATTTGAGAACCGCCACATCTGTGTCTTCATCCGTTCTCCTAAAATATATTTAAAACAAGTCCCAAGGCAGTAAAGCAGGCCCTTCTGCTTAAATATAGGCACAGGACCCTCAAAATGAAATGAAATGAATGAAATGAAATAAGCATTTATACAGCGCATAGCTACCCTAAGGCATCCCAGCGCTGTGTGCGGACGTGGACCTAGGAGTCAGCTCTGCTGAGAGGTAAGTTAGAACAGCCAGGTTTTAATTCGTTTCCTGAAATACATATGATTGGTTTCCTGTCGTATGTCAAGGGGGAGGGTGTTCCATAAAATAGCCACATTATAAGCGAAGGAACGGCTATCGCTTCTTGCCCTCTTTATTTTTAGAACTGTTGCAAGCAACATGATTATTGAACGGAGGCTTCTGTTTGGGTGGTAGCGGGTGATCATGGACTCATTGATTACCGGTCCCATCCCCTGGAAGGACTTATGGGCAATACAGAGCGCATTGAATTTGATCCTTTCTGATATTGGCAGCTAGTGTAAAGTCTTCAGTGCAGGTTTGGCCAATTGCCTATGGGAGAGACCCAGAAGCAGACGAGCTGCACAGTTCTGGGTGATCTGTAGTCTGGTTATCGTGGCCTTAGGGGCTCCCATATAAAGTGCATTTCCTTAATCCATTCGTGAAAGAATGAGGCCCTGGATCATTATCCTTCTTGCCAGGAACGGAAGGAGGGGAAGCACTTTACGAAGCATCCTCATGATGCCATAGCATGTTGCTGACAGTTTGGCTGTTTGGTATCCAAAAGTCAGTGAGTGGTCCAGCCACATACCCAAACTTTTAATCTGATTTTCTTCCAGTGGGGCAAAACCAAAGCCGTTTGGCCACAGTAGCCCTATGCTATAGATTGGAGAGTTGCCTAGGAGCATAAGCTCGGTCTAGTCTCCATTCAATTTTAAGCATGAGAGCTCCATCCATTGGTCGATCCTCTCTAGGCAGGGGCCTAAACTTGCGGATGTATTTTCTGGACAGTTTAAGGCCACGACAAGTTGTGTGTCATCTGCGTACGTGACAATTTTTATGCCAAATGGTTGTACTATGTCGGCCAGAGGCCTAATGTATATATTGAATAGGGTAGGGCTCAGGGAAGATCCCTGAGGCACCCCGCAGCTGAGGGCCATATGCTTAGACACCACTTCTCCTTCGAAGACCTGCAAAGATCTATCTTCTAAGAAGGATTCTGGCCGTGTGGCTACATCTCCTGACACTGCTAAATTCCTGAGTCTACGCATTAAAATAGCATGGTTGATGGTATCAAATGCGGTACTGAGGTCCAGGAGGATGATGGCTGCAATGCCTCCCTGATCCAGGATCCTCCTGGACTCTTCAGCCACTGCTAGGAGTGCTGCTTTTGTACCATGACAGGGCTGGAACCCAGTTTGTGAGGGGTGGAGCAAGGAGTTTGATTCTAGAAATCTAGATAGTTCCGATTTGTCATGCCTTTCTAAGATTTTACTAACTACTGAGAGTAGGGAAATTGGCCGGTAGTTCCCCATTGTCCCTGGGTCAAGGTTGGGCTTTTTCAGAAATGCTTACCATGAAATGTTTCCATGGTGAGGGGACCATTCCAGAGGAGATGGAACTGTTGATAAGTTCTTGAATCACAGGAAGAGTGGTAGCCAATTTCAAACATCTGGGGGGGCTGGGTCCTGGGGTGATCCTGATTTAACCTGGGTGAGAATGGATTAGAGTGAACCAGTGTCCAAGAGGGGAATATGCTCTAGCTTTACTTGTGCATCCGGGAGTTGTGTATCCGTCGTTATGAGTCGACCTGAACTGATGATCCCGGGAATGTGAGGTATATGTTGTGAATCTTCTTATAGAAGAATTCCGCTAGGTCATTGCAGCACATGAGGGCGCCATCTGTGCTGACTGGTTGTGCGGGAAGTTTGGTGAGGGTTTTAGCTATACAGAAAATTTCCCTTGGTGCATTGGTGGCAAGAGTAATTTTTTCACCCCATAATATGTGGCTTGTCCTATTTTAATTTCATTTTGGTAGATTTCAATGCTTGCCCTATAATTTTGTTTGCTAGATAATGCATAATGTCTTCTCCATTCTCTCTCTAACTTTTTACATGCTTGTTTAAGTTCACGAAGGTTTGAAGAATACCATGGTGATATCTTAGATCTATTCTTTTTGGGGCATGATTGTTTAGGGAGAGATTGGTCTAGCGAAAGATTAAGACATTGATTAAACATATCATTGGCCACATTTGGGTTGGCATTTTTAGGAGATATGGTGGCGTCCAAAACTGAGATCTACTGTTTAGACCATAGATGATCCTGCGTAATAGTCTGATTAGATAGGGTTGGTGGTCCCATAGTGGCCAATGAGAAGGGGATCAAAAAATCATCTGACAATGAGAGTTGAGTTGCGGCCCCTACCGAAAGATCCTCGATGTTGGTGAAAATTGGGTCCAGGAGATGGTCTTTGATGTGAGTACGTCGGGACACTTTTTGATTGAGCTGAAGTGCTGAGAGATTCTCAACTAATTCTGAGATAAATGAGTGGTCAGCGTTGTCTAAGTGCAAGTTAAGATCTCCCATAACTGTGAAATTAGAGGGGGTGCTAGCTAATGTGGCGACAGTTTCTCTGAAGGATTTGAGAAACAGTCCCGGTGTTCCCGGGGGACGGTAAATCAATAATCCCGAAAATGTTTGTGTAGGTGAGAAGCTAATGGAAAACATGAGGTTCTCACAGTTAGGTAGTAGGTAAGGTGTGATGCGACAAGAGGAACGCTCTTTGTATATAACGGCGATACCGCCCCCTTTATCGCTTTTGCAATCTTATCTCTGAATAAGATAGCCGGCGGGAAGAGTTTGCACCAGAGCTGGGTCAAAGTCACTAGACAGCCGCTCTCTGTTAGAAATAATGTGTCAGGGAGCTCATCTTCTAAAAGCATGGCAATTTCAGTTCCATGTTTTGTCAGGGACCTACAATTCAAAAGGAACATCTTATAAGAAGCCTGTTCTTTATCTACTGAATGTCTTTTAAGCGATGGATATAAAGAATGAGAGCAATTTTCATGTGTCTTCCCTAAAAGGAAACGGAGATAGTCAGATGCGTATATGCGTATACCTATAGTGGAAGGTGTAGAGTATCTGGCCCCTGGTCCTGTCCGGGTACGGATGGGCGCAGACAGGCTTGCCTTTGGAGCGCCTTTGGTGCGCCCGTGGTGCGCCGGCTGCACCCGTCAGCTGCGCGTTGGGGAAGTCATTGATTTTTATAGGATTCAAGTGGTACAAAAGGGGGTGGTAATGGACGGAGCATCTAAACCAATCAAACACTCACACCCAGTCAACAGATCTGGGTTTAATCCATCACCGTTCACTGAAAATCGAGCTCTGAGAGACAAAACGAAGAAGGCAAAGGCTGAGGACCTTCAAAGATGATTGTGTGTCTGCCAAGTAACGGAAGGATGGCCGTGGGATCGAGTGCAAATGTACAATGTTCTTCCATGGAAGCTGCAGAGGCGAACAATGAAAATGTAGAGACTTGCAACATGTTACTAATTGGAGAAAATGTGTTTTCATGAGACGTAGTTAACTTAATGTGAAATATGTTTAACAAAGAATGTAGTGAAACGTATGAACGTGACTATGGTGGTGTGATAGAACACCCCCTAAATTAGCCAATGAGAGACCGAGTTTCTGATTTTTTTTTAACAAATGTGGGTTGGACATGTAAGCTTTTAAGGTATAATTGAGGTGTCCTGGGGGTGTGGTTAGGTTAGCTGGTTGGTGATGCCAAGAGTTAGAGGGGATCGTCACTTTCCGTCGGTTTGCTGATAGAGGCCTACCTGTCTCCTGTTTCCTGACCTGAATGCTGTATCCTGATCTATTCTTTTTTAAAAATATTTTTTATTAAAGAAACAACATACAAACACACAATAACACAGATGCAGTGTGGTAATGTAATAAACGTTCACAAATGATCATAATCAGGTAATACAATCAAATAGAAAATTATCACAAGGTCAGTGGTGGAATCATCGTTTCATAGCTTCCCTTGTGTTCACCATCACACATCTATGTTAGCCAACAGTGCTGAGTGGGAATCGGCAAAAGGGGTACAGAGGAACCACCCTACTTTCATTCCAGGGGCCCCAAATACTCATCCATTTATGCGGGCAACACCAACATTCATAAATAACTCTCTCTGCCTGCATACACCAATCCATATCGGACTCCCACTTAGTGTGTTGTAGTGGAACTCCTCCCTTCCATGTTCTCGCTATATTACGTTTCACAACCATACAGCCCAAAGAGACCAACATTTTCCCTGTTCGGGGCAGATCTGTAGCCTCCTAGATATGTAAAAGGCAGAGTAGAGGGGATACATCAATAGGTACCTTACTTATACAGGACATATCTGATATAATCTTCTCCCAGTACCCCCTAAGGATCGGGCACTCCCACCATTGATGTATGGAAGTACCAACGTGACTGCATCCTTGAGGGCAAGTCGGGGACTCCAGAAGCCCCATCTTGACCAACGACGAACTAGTATAGTTGACTCGGTGAAGTAATTTAAGTTGAATAAGTTTAAAGCGGTAGCGGATTGCCACCTCGCGAGGGTGAGGCGAGGGCCTCCCGCCAGTCGTCGTCGTCTATATCTCCTATGTTGGCCGCCCATTTTAAGTGAGTTCTCTCCTGGGTATCTGGCGTGTTATTCAGGATTTAACGATAGGTTAATGGGCAAATCCGTCCCCTTAGGGATAGCTCTGCTCAGAGCATTGCAAGCCTGGAGATAACGAAATGTCTCCCCATCGTGTAACTGGTAGTCCCTCTGCAAATCTATGAATGGAGTCACCCCACCCGCCTTACACATATTGCCGACCTTCGAAAGGCAGATCAGGTCCCATTTGTCGAACCCTGGTTGCTTGGACAACATCCCAATCGGCAAGAGTCAAGTAGCGGCGTAACATGCGTGATCTTATCTTTCCAACCAAGAGCCGTTGTTGCTCTGTGCCATAAGGCAACCATTTTGGAGGTAGGGGTGAATCTGGGAGCGTGTTTCGTACCACCATAAAGTGACCTGAGATAGGTGCCCAGAAGCATATTATGCCTATCCATCCTATAGGCGGGTTCTGTGATAGGTCGGTGCGTCCAGTGGTTCAGTACCACTAGTTGGGAGGCCCAATAATAGGATTCAATGGCAGGTAAGGCAATGCCCCCATCATACCAGTTTTTGGGAGCTTAGCAAGGGCAATACGGGGAGCACCCCAGACCCAGAGCAGGGCGCGTACCTCAGAGTCAATGGATTGAAAATAGCAAGGGGGAACCAAGTGTGGCGTATTCTGTAGGACATATAAAATGCGCGGGAGCACCATCATTTTATAAAGGGCAGCTTTACCTAACAGCGTGAGAGGCAATGTTTTCCAGTGCTGCACATCCGCCTGAAGGCAGCGCAAGGGAGGCAACAGATTCCGATCGTAAAAACAGTGGGGTCATGTGTAATATATATACCTAAATATTGTAAGACATCCATAACTATTTTGGCTCCAGAACAACTGGGGATCCCCACTCAATACAGGTATCAAGGATTTGTCCCAGTTAATAATGTAACCGGAGTACTTTTGAAAAAGGATAAAAATAGGCAGTACTCTATGAATGGAGAAGCAAGGTTTAGCTAAATAAAGCAAGATATCATTGGCGTAGAGGGAGATCTTGTCCCTCTAGTCTACCGACCAATTAAAACCCCTAAAAGGGGATGGCTCCTTATCCAGATAGCCAGTGGCTCAAGAGCCAAAGCGAATAGCATTGGTGACAGTGGGCAACCCTGCTGCGTGCTTTTTTTCTAATATAAAGGTTGCTGACCGACCGGCCACCATTTACCGCGACCTGATCTAGGGGCTTTGAGTAGAGAAGGCGTACCCAAGACAGAAATCGAGGAACAAACCCATATCTTTCGAGTGCGGCAAACAAATAGAGCTATTCGATCATGTCAAATGCCATTTTGACGTCAAGTGACATAATTATGGATTCCTGCTGTATAGTGGAAGTCAGCCCCAGAACCCCATATAAGCGACGGAGATTCAGCACGGTGTTCCTAGTAGGCATGAAGCCGGATTGGTCCGATGTATCAACTTTTGAAGTTAAGGCGAGAGGCGCCGAGCCAGGAGTTTACCAAAAATGTTGACCTCCGGATCCAGGAGGGAAATGGGTTTGTACGAACTACATTGATCCGGGGGTTTGCCCTTCTTGTATATTGCCGCGATAGTCACAAGACGCTGTGTCTCAGGTAGCACACCTTTTGTGACGCACTCTTTGTAGATTCACACGAGGAATGGGGCAAGCCTGGAATCGCTGGCCTTGTAAACTTCAATATGAAGGCCCTTGGGCCCATCGCTTTACCGGACTGCAAAGAGCCAATCGCTTTCGATATCTCCTCACCCGTCAGAGCGGCATCAAGATCCTCGACATCCTGTGGCTCCAAAACAGGCAGGGGCAGAGTCCTGATCTATTCTTTGTTTCCTGAAACTTTACTCAGGGAACCCCTTTATTCCTTTGGCCAAAGGGGTAGTTTTCTTTAGATAAGTATAGCTAAATGATTCGTACTTTGTATAATCATTTGCAAATGTATTTTTGTCTCTTTGCCTATCCACCCCTTCATTTGCATATGTTCTTTTGATATGAGTTTGACACTGTTTGCATTTGATATTGTTCTCTCTCTGTGATTAGTCCTTTGTTTGCCTTGTAACCTGGACATGATGAGCATTTTTCCTTCACATTATTTTGCAACAAACATTGTTAACCTTACACGGAGTTTGTGATTATTTAGTAGTATAGATGATAGATAATAATTATTGCCATTCAACTTCTCAACTTTAGGTCCATCGACCAGAGGAAAGAAGTTGATAAAAAGGCTCAGGTATGTATTTAGTGTGAGAGCCTGTATTATGATAACTGATTTGTGTTCACCAGCATCAACAGGGATTTATGATTGGGTAAATGAGTATGGGCTTGTGTTGTATGTGTTATTGATTGATTATCGATACCTGATTGGCGCTGGATCAGTTTTGGTATATTAAACAAGGGGGGGTTTTACCCAATAAAGTCACTGGGGACCTGGGTGCTGTATGATACAAAATAGGGGGTCCCAGTGAGAAAGTATCCAAAGTACACAAGAGACCTCTTTGTGAAAACAGAAATTTTTTAACACAAACAAATCACAAACAAGTACTTCAACACACTGTTATTTAATCACAATGTGCCTATTTATGTTAGATATAACAGGTCAATAACACAATTGTTATAGTGCCCCAGGGGAGGGAAGGGTAAAGGACAGTGTTTGTGTAAAAAGGAAGGGATGTGCAAGTTTTTTTTCTTTTTTAGCCCCCACATTTTGGAATTCCCTCTCTTCCTCCTTTCGTCACTGCCCTTCTTATGAATGTTTCCGCAGGACATTGAAAACGTTCCTCTTCAAAGCTGCATATGAGTAAAACCTCGGCCGTTGCTGCCGCATCTGTTATGAGCGCCAAGAAACCGTTTCGGTGAACGTGCGCGGTAAAAGAATTTTTAACATAACATTTTAACATAACGTAGGTCATAGTGCAAACAATAGTATCAGTACATAATTCATGAGGAACCAATACACCTGGCTTCAGAGCAGTGAGCCAGTAAAATAAAGGAGCAACTAATGCTCAACAATTAAAAAGAAACCATGCTAACGACACTGATATTTAATATTTATAATGATTACCAGGCTGTTTAAAAGCTGTTGCTGCTACTTGTGTGAGCCTGGAACAGAGTGAAACTATTGTGATGGGACATCCAGTCAAAGTATATGTGCCACACTCAGTTGAGATTCTCTTAACAAGAACACGTACACAGCACATGACTTATAGCCGGCTGACTAGGTATGAAAGAGTAATCTTGGGTGCTGAAAATGTGACTGTGGTGAGATGCACGACAATAAATCCAGCAACACTGTTACCTAGTCCATCAAGTGAAAGATGAAGCGGATCATGATTGTTTGGGTGTGACAGAATTGTGCACGAAACCCAGGCCAGACATTAAGGATACTACGCCAGAGGAATCAGACAGTGTGATGTTTGTTGATGGATCATGTCTGAGAAATAAAAAAGGTGTTTAAGTTCTGCTTATGCAGCGTGCACCCCATTAATATAAATGGGGTGACCCAGAAAAAGTCAAAGGACCTGGGTATCGATTGGTACAGAAGACAAAGTGGTCCTAGACACTATTATTAAATGCTACAATCAATGATAAATGTATTAAGTATTCCTGTGCGATTGGATCCTGAAAAAGAAAAAGAGAAACAAAAGCCAAATACATACGCAATTAAACCAGTACCCACTGATTTGGTTCTGCCGAAAGCACATTTATTTATCTTTTTGGCAATTTTTTCGTATTTAATTCAGAACATACATTTGAACATGATTGAAGAAAGAGGGGGTTACTACCAGGTAGTGTGTAGAGAAGTGAAGAGATTGGTGCTCATGTGAAAGGACTAGAAGGTAAAAAAAAATAATAAGAAAACAATAGTTCTACTGTGTCATATCATGTTAAGGCCAATGTCCTTAGTATTGAAAAAGGCCTGCCCCTGCTGTCATTCAAAACATAGCCATTATCATTGCTTTTTTCACAGCGATACTTCATCTGTGATCATGGTCGAGGGGCGGGGGTACATAGGGTACAGGCCCGAATGGGGGGGGGGGAGTCGTCGATGTTTCAACCCAGACGGAATAAGGGTAAGTGAACTCCTCAGCTATGGGTCTTCCTCAGGATGGGGAAGGGAGGGAACCAGAGTTGAAGCATGTAACGCCCTCAGTGATAAGGTGGGCAACCCGTTAATGGTGTGCCATATCGCCAAAATCAAAATCAAACAGGCCGTAATGAAAATGTACATAAGGAGGGATGAATCCCTTGCCAACTGCTGTACTTGTAGCGGCAAGAAACTATAACAGATTCTAGGTTCACCACAAAGTTGCACGATTTCACTTTGTTCTTCTTCCCAACGTGCGATCATCCTCTAGGGGGCTCCGTCGTGAATACTTAATACATTTATCATTGATTGTAGCATTTAATAATAGTGTCTAGGACCACTTTGTCTTCTGTACTATGCAGTGTGCACAGTAGCTGCAGTTCTAGAAGCATCCTGTCTAAAAGGGGTATTGCTGAACTAATAGTTCTGATTAGAGCATGCAAAATTGGAAAAAATCTGAGAGTAACCATATGACAGTCAATATGGTTTTGGGGTGGTTCACGGTTTCGGTCAGTTATGGATGCAAAGGGGATTTCTGACTTCTTCAGGTTCTCCAATAAGGAACAGTAAAAATGTGAAAGATTTAATGGATGCTTTGCAATTGCCCACAAAGATTGCGGTGGTCAAATGTTCTGCACATAAGTCAGGAAATGATTATGTGATGAACGGTAACAGATACGCTGATCAAGTAGCGCGTGTCTGTGCACAAAATTCAATTGTGGGTTGGACATGTACGTTTAGGGTATAATTGTCATCAGTGATGTCATTTGGGATGTCATCAGTGATGTCACTGACCATGTCATGAATGATGTAATATGTGACATCATCAGCAGTGCATTGCGGGCACGCAAGTTATAGTCAGCAGAACTAACTATAACAGAGGATTTTCTATGGTTTTGTCGAGTGAAATGTCCAGCTAACTATAACACCCCTGAAACCTATGTTTTTTAAATGCTAATTTCTAACTATAACGTCTCTGAAACCTATGGTTTTTTTCAGTGAATTTCGAAGGTTTTTTAAATGATAATTTCTAACTATAACGTCTCTGAAACCTATGGTTTTTTCAGTGAATTTCAAAGGTTTTTTAAATGATAATTTGTAAGTGTACCTATTTTTTGTACTGATTCTCTACAGTTTTTTAACTGTTTATTTATAAATATTTTATCCATTAAATAACATGATACATTTTTCTGGAAACTGCAAAAAATTAAACTGAAATATTGTTTAATATTTTTGTTTTATTTTTTTCTTTTAATATCTCTATATTTTTTTCTTTTGCAAAAAAAAAATTCCGAATTTTTTTCTGAGTCGTGCACCCAAAGCGTACACATCACGGTGGGTGCGTGGATTCTAGCTGCCATTTTAGAAAAGTCATGAAGGATCCGCGTACGGTGTGCGACGGCTGCGTGTTTTTCAGTTACAATATATACATTTAATATTACGTGATGTGCGCGATTGGTATGCGACCTGTCCGCGACTCCTGCTCCTGCGCATTCGCGACACATGCGCATTACGGTAAGCGATGCTTGAGAGGTGGCGGGTCCCATGTGACGTCATATACTTGCTGGGGCGCGCTGGGTGCGGGACTCCCATACATTTTTTTATGTTCTAAAATGATATGTATGTGTCTTTAATATACATATTAGGCCACTGTAACTATTGATGGACCCCACACATTTTAGTTCAAATCTTTGAACACAGCGTTAAGCCTATAACCTCATGCCGAGGCCGGCCGCGTATGTGATAGCTCTTGTGTTTCTGTGCCAACTTGGACGGGAGAGGAGCTTTAACACAGCGCCTTGCCTACAACCCTCTAGGGAGGGCCGGCCGCGTGGCTTAGGAGTGAGTTTCGCAGAGGCTTGTCGCATGCGAGTGTATATCCGCTTTGCAAGGAGGGTATATGGCGGGCAACTAGCCCAACTGTCACAAACAGCCCAACAGGGCGCAACTGTCTCATAGAGAGACGAAGGCCAGAGTGGCAAGTAGGAAGAAAGGAAGTAGGTGAGACAAGGGAGCCTGAGAGTAGGCAGAGAAAGGGAGAGAGGGCGGTGGATACGCGCGGCGTGCCGGGGAGTAGGGTATAGGGGGGCTTGTGTAGTAGCAGCAGCATCTGTAATGTGTATGGTAGTCAAGGGCATAGCCTGGCAGGGTCCGCAGGGACGATTGCGTCCTCAAAGAGGTGCAGAGCGCGGAGTCTAGGGGGCATATGTCGCGCATAGTCTATAGAGCAGAGGAGCCGCACTAAGGGCTCCCAAACCGCTTTGAAGCGTGTGTCCCGCGCCTGCAACCTTGCCGTGAGTAGTTCCATTGCCAGGACCTGCCAAAGGCGCACAAACCAGGCAGCTATGGGCGGCGCCTCCGTTCGCTTCCAGTATAAGGCGATGAGTTGTTTAGCAGTACCCAGCATTTGGAGCGTAAGGATCCAGTCGCTGCGGGTGAGTGCCTTAAGTGCGGTAGGCTGAATGCCGAGTAAGATCGTGCTCACTTCTTCAGGCAGGGGGAAACCCAGCACCCCTTTGATATGGCTAAGCACCTCCTTCCAAAAAACAGCCAGGGTCGGACACGTCCACCATATATGCACAAAGTCACCAGTCGCAGAGCCACATCTCCAGCACATCGGCGAGGCATTGGGGAACATCTTGCTAAGGCGCAGCAGGGTGTAGTACCATTGAGTGAGCAGTTTATAGGTGTTTTCCCTCTGCAGCACACTGCGGTATATCTTGGGTATATCTCGCCATAGTCTGTTCCATTGGGAGAGTTCAATGTCTGTGTCTGTCGCTAATTGCCATTGTCTCTGATAGGGGTGTGCAGGCGTCGATGCAGGGTGCTGCAGTATGTAGTATATCTGCGAGATTAGCCTCTTCAGCCCCCCAAGGGAACGTGCCAACTTCTCGAAGGGCGTGTATGCCCTAGTGGCCGCTTGGTACATGTCTTCACCCGTAGTCCAGTGGCGTAACTGAGCATGCTGTAAGCCAGCCGTCAGCGGTACCCTAAATTCCTCCCGGCAGTCCTCCCAAGTTTTGGGCGAGCCCCCGAGGAAAAGGTCCCCAATAACTCTGCAGTCCCCTTGCGTCCATTTTTCAAACGCCCGAGTCCGGTAAGCCGGGGGGAATTGTGGGTTTCCCGCTGTCGGGGTGTGCGGGGATGGGAACGTAGTGAGACCCCTAGACACAGCTACACTATCCCAAATATCCAGCACCGTTTTTGTGGGGACCGCTATGTACGCACTTCTGGAGCGTGCTGTCCGCGGGAGCCAGGGTAGGTCCCATATGGTGCGTCCTGTGACCGCTCGATCCATGTGGAGCCAATGCTTGTCGCTTTCGCGTGCGCCCCACTCCACCACGAAGCGGAGGTGTGCTGCCCAGTAGTAGTGCACCAAGTTGGGGCATGCCAGGCCGCCTCTATCCCTTGGTTCCATAAGAATCTTCTGCGAGAACCGGGGGCACTTCCCGCCCCAGATGAAGGACGTGATCTCACGCTGAAGGCTCCGAATGCAGTGGAGCGGGATCGGGGTGGGCAGACATTGGAATACGTATAGAATTCTAGGGAGGATCGACATTTTAACCGCGTTAAGGCGCCCCAGCCATGAGATCATCAGAGGCTTCCACTTCCGAAGGTCCTCCAGCACCGCTTTGCGACACTCCGTCCAGTTTACCAAGGACCAGGAATCTAAATGGGGGGTCAGGACAAGGCCCAAGTACTTGATGTGGCTCTCCGCCCATTGGTAGGGCACAGCCTTCTTCAGGAATGGGATCTCCTCCGCAGGTATAGTGAGATTGAGCGCCCAAGATTTAGTATGATTTATTTTAAGGCCTGACGCCTGTTCATATAGACAGAGCACCTCTTGGACCGCTGGTAGGGATTCACGAGGGTGCGTAAGAGTGAGGATCAGGTCGTCAGCGAATAGCGCCACCTTATTGTCTCTCCCCCCCATGGGCCATTCCATGTATTCTAGGATCGCGCCTTATCATTGCCGCAAGCGGTTCCACTGCAAGGGCGAACAAGAGTGGCGAAAGTGGGCACCCCTGCCTCGTGCCTCTGTGTATCGTTAGCGGCGGTGTTAGTTGACCATTTACCCTGATTCTGGCTTGGGGCCCTAGGTACGGGGCCATGATACTCGCTATCATTTTGGGGCCTAGACCGAGCTTCTGGAGCACCTCTTTCAGGAAGGCCCAGTCCACCCGATCAAAGGCCTTCTCCGCGTCAAGCGAGAGAAGACAAGCCGGGATGTCCCAGTGCCGCACTTTGCCTACTAGATGTGCCAGTCTGCGTACATTATCAGCCCCCTGCCGGTCCCGGATGAACCCCACCTGGTCCGGGTTCACCAACCCTGGCATGTATGGGTCGAGTCGTTTAGCCAGTATCTTGGTATAGATCTTTAGGTCGGTGTTCGGGAGGGCGATAGGGCGGTAGGAGGCACATAGCGCAGGATTCTTCCCTGGCTTTGGTGTCAGTGCAATCTCCGCCATTCCCATATCGGGGGACGGGCCAGATGCGTCCGAAAAAGAGTGGAACAGCCTCAGTAGATAGGGACGAAGTTGAGTCTGAAAAATTCAGTAAAAGGTCAGCGGCAAGCCATCCGGCCCCGGAGTTTTCCCGTGGGGAGATCTTTAATAGCTGCAGAGACCTCATCTTCCAGTATGGGCTCTTCCAGCTCTGTCGCGCATACCGGCGGTAACGGAGTCCCCTCGTAGTCAGCGAGGACGGCCGCTCATGCTTCCACTGATGTAGGTTCCCCGCGTACAGGGCGGTATAGTAGGCTACAAAGGCGTCCTGTTTGGCTCTTTCAGTGACGACACTAGAGCCATCCTGACGTTGTATATTAGCGATATGGGCTCTAGCTGCTCTCGCCCTCAGCCTTCCTGCCAGCAGGCGCCCCACCTTATCCCCTCCCTCATAGTATTTTTGCTTTAGTGCTAGTAGAGAGTGTTCCGCCTTGTTGGTGCGGAGGAGTCGAAGTTGTCCCCTAAGGTTAGCTAGCGTCCTCCTGGACGCCAGGGAAGGTCGGTCCCTGTCTTGCGCCTCCGCCTGTTTGATCTCACCCGCTAGGTCAGTCTCCAGTTTACAGGCCGCCCGTCTCCTCGCTATCACCAGGGAGGTAATGTGACCACGTATGGTGGCCTTAAAGGCATCCCACAGTACCGGGAAGGACGTTTCCGAGTTGTCGTTAATGGCGAAGTACGAGTCTATGGCTTCCCGGATGCTGTTAACATCCTCCAGGTCCCGGAGGACGCTCGGTGGGAGGGTCCATCGTCGCTCCCGGGGGGTGTGCGCTAAAGGGTCCTGTAGCATTAGTTCCACATGTGCGTGGTCCGATAGCGAGATATCCGAGATGGCAACTTTCAGCGTGTCCCGGGTCAGGTCAAGAGAGGTAAAGATGTGGTCGATGTGTGAGTAGGTTCGGTGGGAGTGCGAGTAAAAAGTGTAGTCTCGGACTCCTGGATTATGGTAGCGCCACGCATTGACGAGCCCTAGGTCCGTAATCTGCGTCCTTAGCGTGGAGGACATCGCGCCCGCGCCGCTAAATGCAGTCTCCCCACGGTCTATGTCTGGGTCCCATACTAGATTGAAATCCCCTCCCAATATTGTACGCGGTTTGCCGGTCTTAAACTGTTCCCGCAGGAGCGACTGGAGATATTTATCTTGCGACTGGTTGGGTGCATATACATTACCTAGAGTGAACTGTACCCCTCCCACCTGTACCGCGGCCCGAAGGAAGCGTCCATCTCCACTCTTGTAGGGTTTTGTGGATCCCTGCCTAAAGCCAGCTCTACACAGGATCGCCACCCCCGCCGCTTTAGTGTCAGCCGATGCCCAGAATTGTGTGGGGTATCTGGGATGCGCCATGCGTCTAGTGTCCCCCCGCAAAAGATGTGTCTCCTGAAGGAAGATGATGTCAGGGGAATGATGGAGAAGATAGCGCCATACCTGATTCCGCTTGTTGGGGGAGTTAAGTCCTTTGACATTGAGCGTCAGGACCTTTAGGGGTTTGGGAACATTCACCGCCATGACACTAAGGGGGTTGGAGCCGCCTCATCTCCCAGTACCCTCCACCCTGCGGAGTGTAGGGCATTAGCCTCCCCCTCCCACCACTGTTGCGCAGATACCTTCAATAGCCTCCGGACCACCACACTACACAAAGGGAGAAGGGGCCAAGAACAGGGAAAGCTCAGATGAGAAGTAGGAAGAGCAGAAAGAGCAGGAAAGTAGAAAGTACGTAGAAGGCATACAACCACAGCAGGCCAACAGGGCCATAGTATAATGTCCCAGGTTCCGGGCATCTTCTACCCGAGGGTTTGGATGGTCTCAGGAATGTCACTTCCTTTGGGACAAAATGGGGGGTTGTCTACTGAAGATATGGGTCCCGGTTGCCCCGAGGCCCGTCTGCCCCGCTGCCCAGGGTGGGTTCGGGGGTAAGTAACTCTAGTACATCACAAAGGTAGGTGTGCCATATCAGGCGGTTCAGAAGTGTCGGGCCCCAGCGATGAGGATCTAGTTCCTGGCGTGAAAGGCCGCAAGGTCTGACCCTCACGATCACCTTTAGGGGGGTAGCAGCGCCCCATGATGTTCTACTGCAGCCCCTTTTCTCGCTGTTAGCTTATCAGGATCGCCTCCAGTGCCCAGCTGTCCCCATGCGTTGGTGCGGCGGGCTCAACACCAGGAGTGTACTCCGCCTACGTTATCGAGGCATGTAGTCCCTTAGGAGCCGCAGAAGCGCAGGAGTCGTTCTACCTTATTTCAGGGGGTGCAAGGCCGCGAGGGTTGCCCATCACGATCTCCTTCTAGAGAGCGGATGTGTTCTATGATGCGTCAGTTCAGGGGGCACCTTTCTCGGTTTCTCGGAGTGTGAGGCCGCGGGGGATTGCCCCTCACGATCGCCTTCAAGGGAACAAGCGTACTCTATGATGTCCTGCTTGACCTGGGGCGCAGAGCGGCCAGCCATCGAAGAGGCACGGTGTCAACGGTCTCCACCAAGGCGTGCGACCCCCTAGGGGCCGCAGGAGTTCAGGAGTCGTTATTCTCCATTTCACTGGGCGTAAGGCCGCGGGGTTGCCCTCCACGATCACCTTCAGGGGGGCGAGTTCACTCCATGGTGTCCATCTCATTCACAGATGTAGAGGTCGTTGATCAGGGGTTGTGGCGGTGTTCTCCTCGCTGGTCGTTGACCACCTAAGGTCGGGAGCTGTTTTTCTTCATTTCACGGAGTGTGAGGCCGCGAGAGTTGCCCCTCGCGATCACCTTCAAGGGAGCGGATGTGCTCTATGATTTCCTGCTTGGCCTGAAATGTGTCATCCACTGGGGGGGTTCGGCGACGTCGATGTACCGTGGTCCAGTCCGGTCGGGCTGGGAGTCTCTCTTGGCGCTTGGAGCGGGAGGGGCTGTGCTCCGGGGATTCCGAGAGTCTAAGCAGTTGTGCGCCTCGCGGTAAGATCGGATGACTCTGCGCTTGTCTTCCCAGCGAAAGATGAGGGCAAAGGGATGTCCCCACTGGTAGGGAATATTGAGAGCCCGCAGCTTCTCTGTCACCGGGTGGAAGACTTTCCTTCTATGCAGCATGTTGGGGGCCAGGTCTTGGAAGATTTGGATCTTGTGCCCTCCATAGCGTAGGTCCGGCTTGTCCCTCGCTGCTTTCAGTATGGCCTCCTTCTCTGTGAAGTAGTGCAGTCGGGTTATAATGTCCGGGAGGAGGCCCGTCTTGCCTCCCGCCCCGAAGACTCGATGAGCACGGTCCAAGAGCGGTGGGGAGGCTTCTTCGTTGCCCCACACCTCGTGTAGGAGTTGAGCCACATAGGCCATGGCGTCAGTCCCTTCCTCCCCGAGTGGCACACCCCGTATACGGAGGTTGTTGCGGTGCCCCCTATTTTTCGAGGTCCTCCTGCTTGACCTGGAGCTCGATGTTTTGTTCCTCCAGGACCGCCACTCTCTGCCACAGCTGCTCCAGATCTACCGTGCGTGTATCAACAACTTTCTCGAGTCCATCAACCCTGTCTCCCAGCTCGGTCACCTCCTTGCGCAGCTCTTTGACGCACGAGTGCACTTCTGATCTCAGGGACCCTATTTCCGATTTCAGGTCTGTCATGAAAGAGGACATGAAGGCCTGGGTCACCGGAGGGGAGTCGGCAGCAGGTTGCGGCACTTCTTCAGTTGGCGCTGGCGCTCCTGCTTTGCCCCACATGGCAACCACCGATGTGCCCCTAGGCGCCGCCGCCGGGTCCGTCTTGCCCCCTCTGCCGCGGGTCATTATCAATCCGGAGCGCAATGTCCAGCCACCCGATGCATCACCCGTCGCCGTGGGCGTGATTTCTCTATGTAGCTGCAGCAGCGTGGGGGTTATTCAGCACACCACCAGTAGACCTCTCCCCTCTCGAGCACCTTCTCACATGTAGACCCGCTCTGCCCGGCAAGTGAAGTTCAGGCCTGTGTCCTCAAGAGTCTTTAAGGTGTCACCAGTGCGTGAGGGATCTGCTATGGGGTCAGACCTCTCTTCGAGCCAAGGGCGCTGCACCGCTCCCCCCCACAGATTGTGGCGGCTCCTCTCGAGGGCAGTTGAAGCGCACCCCAGCTCACTCACCACTATTGTCTCGTGTCTCAAAGAGAGCAAATAGGCTGCGCACAAGTCACCCAGGGGCTCCAAAGCAAATGAAGGGGTACTCACGCGTCTTCAGTAGCTTCTCCCCCTCTACTCCGAGTCGGCCGGCCAGGCTGTGGGGTGCAGACACTAGCGGGCGTAGCGTGTCGCCCAGCCAGCCGACTACGATGCTCTCTCCAAACAGGGGGGGCCGGGCCACGCACCTCTTACAGCACTGTCAAGCAGCCAGGCCCAGTCCGACCCACCGGTGAGGGGGAAAGCGCTCGAGCCACCTCCGCGGCCTCCCGGGCAGTGTCGTCGGCTCTGAAGTCCGCTCTGAAGTGGGGGTGTAGTGTTTCAGGTCCAGTGTGGGCCCGCAGGCAAGGACAGCAGGGCTGGATTGTGGTGTAGGGCCTAGGCCGGTGTGCGTCTCTCAAGGCAGGGCCCCGTCTCTCCCCTCCAGAACGGCAGCGGGAGCAGGCAGGGCCAACTCTCCCGCACCCGGTTCCGCTCAAGCAGGCGGCCAACACTCACCGGGAGTCCCGATGTTCAGCAGGGTCAGGCACCCGGGTTGGAGGTGCCGATCAGAGAAGGCAAGATGGCGGACAAGGCCCAGTTCGCTCCACAGGTGAGGGGGAGAGCGCTCCAACCGCCTCCGCGGCCCCCCGGAAAGCGCCCCCCCGCCCCAAAGTAGGGGCGCAGTGACCTCAGGCCCAGCTCGGTCTGATGATGAGTCAAGGACCAGGCCCGGCTATGCCTCTTGAGTCGGGGTCCGTTTCTCCCCACCCAGATGGCAGCGTGGGTTGGTGGGGCCGACTCCGCAGCGCCCGACTCCGCTCCAGCAGGCGGACACCACCTGCCGGGGGCCGCAGTGCTCGGCAAAGCCCAGTCGCAGCCCGAGGGGCCAGGCAACCGGGCGGAGGGCGCCAGACGGGGGAGGCAAGAGGGCGGACAGTACCTTCAATGGGCCCAGTCGTGGCTCAGTAGTCCAGGGCGTTCCCGCAGTCACCAGGGTGCATCCGTCGGTAGGCAGGGGGGGAATGCAATGGAGACCGCTCACCAGTTCGTCCCCGCGACAGCTTGTGATCCCGCAGCAGGGTCTCACAGCAGCAGGCCAGCCGGCGACTTTTCCGCGCCAAGTGCGGCCTAGCGTCTCCACCAAAGCCGGGGCCTCTCTTAGTGTCTGCAGCCGAGCGCCCGCAACGCCCCTGCCTGGGGGTCGCCCAGACGCTGGCAGCCCGTCCCTTCCATCCGCTGGTCTCCCGGTGTGCAGTCCGCAGCTGGGGGATCCGCCTCGGAGGATCCGCTTGTGTCTCTGGTCGCCGCCTCAGCGCTGGGAACTGTCCGCAGGGGAAACAAAACCAGGGCGCCGGCCGCCAGGCGCGGTGACAAAATGGCGGTAGGACTCCGGCAGCAGAGTGTCCAGGCCCCTAGCTGCCCCCAGCTGGGTCCCCCGCACCGGAGTGGTCTCCCCGAGGGTCACCTCATACTCAGGGCTCAGTTAGTAGATGGGGCCCCCCATGAAGCCCCCCGAATTTCGCTTATGATAGCTTATTTAGGCAGCGGGGCGACGGAGCTCACTCAAGATGCGCCCGTTCACATCGCTGTCTTGGCCACGCCCCCCCCACACATTTTAATCATTCTTGTTGGAGCATCTTTAGAGAGACATCTCTTTTCCTACAAGAACCCTTTTTGCTTGTTGTGTTGGTGTTTTTCAAAAAATATCAAACAAAATGGCATCTGGACAGCAGCAGCAGCAGGAGGAAGTATCTTCTGAAGAAGAATTCTTGCTGGAGGCACCACGTCCACAGAGGTCATAATTTGTCGTGTGGAAATTCTTCACTTTTCCACCTGGAGAGAAGAAAGTAAATGCGAGAAAGGTGACGTGCAAATTTTGTGACCGAGTCCTGTCAAGAGACAGTGAAAAAAAATACTCTTGTGGCACTGCTTCTATGTACAAGCATCTCCGGACCACACATCCTCTCAATCTTGCTCGGGAGGAAATCAGGCGAGCTACTTCGAACCCCTCACCTGCTGTGGCAAGTACGTCTGGAGCATCCTCAGGAACACCTGCAGTGGACATTAGGCCAGAATTCGCCTTTCTCGAGCAACGCTGCGTGAAGTGTAATAAACGTATATGCTTCGGTGAGCAGTCGGTGGATGCAGTTTGTGCTACGCAACGCAACCATCGTTGGTAATTTTTGTTTTTTTGTTTTTGGAATGATAAGTAATTCCAAAAGTTTCCTGTTTTATTAGTTCTTTTTTTTGTTCATTTTTTGAAGAAACACCCCAAAAAATATGAAATTGCTAAAAAAATATAAAAGAAAAAAGAAGAAAAAAAAAGTTCAAACTGGAATGGCATGGTGAGCAAAAAAACGATGGATTCAGGCCCGGATCTCTGTACTGGAGTGAATGTATGACATTGTTCTGCATTATGTCCATAAACTGTTGTTTTTGCATTTGTCACCCCGAGTGGGACGGGTATGCTCAGACGTGAGTCTCGTGCTCTCCATGCCATTGGAATCAAGCTATCCTGGATGATGAGGGCTGGAAGCACTAAACCAGTCCTAGGATGCTTGTTTCCAGTTAAGGGAGGACCTGGCTTGGCAGTTCGGGCTGGACTGTTCCCATGGGGCACAGGGTCAAGACTGATTTGCATATGACTGGGTTCAAACTGGAATGGCATGGTGAGCAAAGAAACAATGGATTTAGGCCCAGATCTCTGTACTTGGGTGAATGTATGACATTGTTCTGCATTCTGTCCATCAACTGTTGTTTTTGCATTTGTCACCCGAGTGAGACGGGTATGCTCAGAAGTGAGTCCCGTGCTCTCCATGCCACTGGAATCAAGCTATTCTGGCTGATGAGGGCGGAAAGGCCGAAACCGGTCTTAGGATGCTTGTTTCCAGTCCAGGGAGGACCTGGCTTGGAAGTTCGGGCTGGACTGTTCCCATGGGGCACAGGGTCAAGACTGATTTACATATGGCTGGGTTCAAACTGGAATGGCAATGGCATGGTGAGCAAAAAAACGATGGATTTAGGCCCAGATCTCTGTACTGGGGTGAATGTATGACATTGTTCTGCATTCTGTCCATCAACTGTTGTTTTTGCATTTGTCACCCCGAGTGGGACGGGAATGCTCAGCGTGAGTCCCGTGCTCTCCATGCCACTGGAGTCAAGTTATCCTGGCTGAAGACGGCTGATAGCCAGAAACCGGTCCTAGGATGCTTGATTCTGGTCCAGGGAAGACATGGCTTGGCAGTTCGGTCTGGACTGTTCCCATGAGGCATAGAGTCAAGGCTGATTTGCATATGGCCATGTCTGAACTGGGGTGGTGTGGTGAGCATAAAAACGATGGATTTAGGCCCAGATCTCTGTACTGGAGTGAATGTATGACATTGTTATGCAATCTGTCCATCAACTTTTGTTTTTGCAATTGTAAATCTACTGTTCACCAGGGAAGTCTGCTGCTGGTATTCAAAGTGCACGTTTGAGTCTGCATGTTAGAATGTTTTAATGAAATAGAAGATGATTTGAGAAGTCAAAATGTGCCCTCATTTTTCTTTCTGCTGCACTAATCACAATTTCTATGGCAAAATGAAGCCCCTCATGTTGTTCCTTTGAAAATGAAATGTTTTAAGTGTTACCACTTTATTCCAATCAAGATTGCTTCAGGTGTTCCATACTTTTGTCATAAGTAAGCGCTCTATTTGTTCTTCAGAACACTCTGGGACATTCTGTCATTGGGCTATACTTGGGTTACATCTGGGTGATATTTGTGCTACATTTGGGCTCTTTTGTCTCTGGTGGCCCTCCTGGGAGACATATATGTTATGAAGTCTCCTTATTTCCTCATTTACTACAATCTCCCCAGTAGGAAATACTTTCACTTGTTTTACTTTGATTTTATCAATAAGGCATTCTGATTTGTCACACATTTGCCATAAATTCAGAATGTTAGCACTCTAGTTGCTCATTAGATCACTGTAGTAAAGCTACTGTTCACCAGGGAAGGCTGCTGCTGGTATTTAAAGTGCATGTTCAGTCTGCATGTTAGAATGTTTTAATGAAATAGAAGAGGATTTGAGAAGTCAAAATGTGCCCTAATTTTTCTTTCTGCAGCACTAATCATAATTTCTATGGCAAAATGAAGCCCCTCATTTTGTTCCTTTGCAAATGAAATGTTTTAAGTGTTACCACTTTATTCCAATCAAGATGGCTTCAGGTGTTCCATACTTTTGTCATAAGTAAGACTGTTAGGGCTCTAGTTGTTCTTTAGAACACTCTGGGACATTCTGTCATTGGGCTATACTTGGGTTACATCTGGGTGATGTTTGTGCTACATTTGGGCTCTTTTGTCTCTGGTGGCCCTCCTGGGAGACCTATTTGTTATGACATTTCCTAATTTCCTCATTTACTACAGTCTCCCCAGTAGGAAATGCGTTCCCTTTTTTTTACTTTGATTCCACCAAGAAGGCATTCACTTGTGTCACACATTTGCCATAAATTCAAAATGTTAGCACTCTAGTTGCTCATTAGATCACTGTAGTAAAGCTACTGTTCACCAGGGAAGTCTGCTGCTGGTATTCAAAGTGGATGTTTCAGTCTGCATGTTAGAATTTTTTAATGAATAGAAGAGGATTTGAGAAGTCAAAATGTGCCCTAATTTTTCTTTCTGCAGCACCAATCATACTTTCTATGGCAAAATGAACCCCGTCATTTTGTTCCTTTGCAAAATTAAATGTTTTAATGGTTACCACTTTATTCCAACCAAGATGGCTTCAGGTGTTCTATACTTTTGTCATAAGTAAGACTGTTAGTGCTCTAGTTGTTCTTTAGAACACTCTGGGAAGCTGCAGTAGAACACAAAGGAATCAAGTGACAGTCTCTGTCCTTGTTGGATGTTCATGTTTTACTGAGAATGTCAGACTTGATTCTCACATGACTGAGAAAGATAATGTGAATTTACAGAAAATATTCTCTCAGTTTAGCTTATAGATCACCTTCCAAACCTCTGTGAGAAAAGCATGAGAAAATAGTTTTCTCTTAAACATGATTCATGATATCCCAGCAGAAGGCTTTTTCACATGGTAAAATCACCTTAGAACATACCACAATTCCTAAAATGAGTATGGTACCATCAACAAATGATTTATAATGTAACTAAAGTCCTAAAACCTTCTATTAACTGCAATGCTTTTTAATGAGGTGCTATCATGTATATTGGTCCCAAGATGACTGCCAACACTTCTTGGATGAAGAAGTGCTGACAGCTATTCAGATTTCACAATGAGATGTGTGGTTAGGCTCCGCCCAGATATATATATATTTTTTTCCTTTAATATCTAAAAAAACTACTGAACAGATTTACAACATTTAACAAAAAGGCACGACTCGGAAGCAAGGGCTACCTTTTTGCCAAATTTGGTGCAATTGCGTTCAGTAGTTCGGGCTATAGCTGCGATTAAAGGTTCCTGTGGAAAATTGCATGGGGAAAACACGTTTTGGGACCCTCCTTTTTTCTCGGCCCCTGCTTCACGAATCACCCCGAGACTTTCAGGATAGGAGCGGACCGGAGCTGGCCAATAGTTTTAAAAATTTTGCGAGGATTCGTCAACCGGCACCAAAATGATTGGGAATAGAATGTTGCGGATTTCCTATGGAAAATAGGTCCCAACTATAACTACCTACTGGCGAACGCCAGTAGGTAATATATCTATATATATATATGTATGTATGAATAATAGCTGCTCCGTCTTTGATATTCACAATTTTCTTTTTAAATCATGGCAGACAGATATTACGTTTTTCGATTATGGGGAGTCTTGATAGATATAGATATATAGTGCTACTCATCCTAAATATAGTTTTGTTTTATCCACATTACATCATTGCAGTACTTCATGTTTTTATTTGTTATTCCAAAGTTGGAACAAGCAACATAAGCTTTACTTAGTGTTGGGCACTTAAGTTGAGCCAACAGGCCTCCAGGCCATATTTTATGTATTACTATATCTAGGGTATGTCTGCAGTCCTGTGATGTGTCTTGCGTACAATGAATCCCTCAGAGGGGCAATCAAGGGCTAAGCAGGTGGCCTGATGTGAGAAGCCTGGAATGTTAGTTTACACGTTTAAGCCATGCCTTAATTGCATGGCCCGTGTCTCTTAGAATTATGATTTAGTCATGTCCCTGTTAAGGGCCTGCTTCTTATTGCCACAGGGGGACCACTTTGGTCACTAGGGGGGTAGTAGTTTCGGGGCTCAATCTGGGCCACATTTCCCAGGCTTACAATATGTACAGTATGTGTGCAGTTGCAGGGGTAAACCTCCTCAGTTGTGGATAACTAAACCGCATAAAAAAAGGGCAGAAGCGCACCAAACACTAATAGCTTGTTTTCTTTTCGCTTTCATCATCATGGGTGGCGCACTGCACAGACATGGAAGCAACATGTTCTTGGGACGGCAACTAGCAGGAACTGCAGAAGGGCAGCAGACTATCAGTACCAGCAGACATTGGACGGATTCCATAGCCCTTGTGGTGACTGTTTGGTATGGTATATGCAAAGGGGTTCAGGGGAGTTATAGCCAGCTTTACTAGAAAGTGGCATAATCCCAGTGCATTACAGAGCATCCCTACTAACGCGGTGACCATATTCTAAGTTCTTGTTCATATAGGTGGGGACAGGTCTGGGGTGTATGGTTTGCCCTTTCCATAACACACTATTGTCAATGCTGGGGAGGTAAATCTGGCGGAGATTTGCTTACAGATTTAATATAATTTGCAGGATGCAGCGCCCTGGCAGTTCTAAGATCTACCATTTTGAAAGGAGTTTTTCAGTATGTTACTTGATTAAACATTTAATATGATTTGTAGAGCCCACCGCCCTGGCAACTTGTGGAGAGATTTCATTTGGCGGGTGGGGCTGATCCAGCGCTCTCACCAAAATATTGCACAAATGACACTATCTACTACCACAAAACTTACACTACAACACTAGGCCCATAACAACAATAGAGCGACTGAATCATGAGGCGATAAGATCTAAATATGTTGTTTAAACTAACCACAATAATCAAGACCAGCTTGTCATTTTAGAAAGTTTATTTTAAACACATCTAGAAAAACTTAGGTTTTGGTATTTTATTAAGCAAGCATTAGAAAATGTCATAAAGAAAGATTTATTCAGTATTAATAAAAAAGAGCATAAATCAAGAATTATTATTCATTAGCAGGAATAAGTAAAATTAAGCATTTCCAAAATCCTAACTATCTCTCTGTCTCTACCCTCATCACCTAGTAATAAAGTAATTAATAAAAAAACTCCTTTCCTCACGTGTAAAGTCCATCAGCATAACACGTCCTCCAGAATTTCTCGAGCGTAAGCCAACTATATGTTCTCTGAACCCATTCTTATACCCTAAATTAAGCTGAGCTAACTATTTTTTTCACATTCCAGCAGACAAATTCTAGTTCTCCATTGGCTGAGCCACCTCGTACCACAGTAAACTGTGACACCTCCTTCTTACATGCCCGGGCAAATTCACTAGTTCATTGTTCATGTAGAAGTCTTGGCAGCTCTTCCTTAGGCTGCTACATTTTGTAGCGAAAGCACGATTCTTCCTTTCAACCTTGAGCCTGTCCGCTCTGAACTCCCGTGGCACGTTAGCAAACGTTAGCAAATTTCTCCAAAGAGTCATCTTTTTAGCAGTTCATTCCAAAACCTTTCAAAATAAAAGCTCAGAGGCTTTTTCCATCCTTCTCAGAATTATTTTTCCCTTGAGCCATTTTCATCATTAGGCCTCTTTTCAAAGAGCGTCAATTTTCTGCGCCACCTCTCCTGCGCCACTTTTAAAAGTGTACTATTTTCCTGCAGCCATCTCTAAGCTTCATTTGTAAAACTATTATATAAACAAACACAAAGAATAATTAATGCAAGAAATACAGTTTGTTCTGTTGCCTCCCATCATTGCTAACAATTAACCCATTAGTCTAAATTACCTAGCAGTAAAGCACAAATAAAGCAGCATTTTATATCTACCATTCTTCATTGAATCCAGCAGGGTTCTTTATGCACCTATAGAGAATATAGTGACACCACATAGACAAGGGAAGCAAAATAAGCACATGCCATTATTTTAAAAACAGCTGCTATTAGTTATGACATGACAATAGACAAGATTAATTTATTATTTTCCACATACTTGAGAATGCAACATAATGCACATTTATGAGCACACATGTTAGTTTCCCGCGTGTCCTGTGAAAATGCAACTTTAAACTAGATTGAATTAGCACACACACAGCACAAATTGTTAGCATTATTATTTATGTTATGGGAATGTGACTTCACGAGTTCAAACAGATTTCTGTTTTCTATCTCGCTCCATCAACTCCCTCATCTGGTGATTAACAAATCACCACACCACCACCCAAAATTTTAGCAAAAATTTTATCTAAGATGAACATGATTCAATTTCACCTATGTTAGTAGTTCTAAAGACTTATCTCATCAGTTTATCTACAATTCTCATATTGAGTTTTAAGAAACCCCTCTAGTTCTATTTCTTTCTCTTGTGTAACATACAACTAAGCTTCAATAAAAGTGTTGCAAAAACTATAACTAATAATGTGTCAGTATCTTGCTTGTCATATTAACCTTAAACTTCTCCTTGTTAATTTCTAAAAGAACAATAACCTAAATTAACCAAAGCAGAATTATTAGGAGCATATATATATCAGAGACATCTTACAACATTTATTTAAAATTAAGCATCTTGAGCTTGTTGAATGTATTTTCATTAAGCTTGCAAAGAAAAATAAAACAAAATTTTTAAAAAATTTGTCTAAATTTTTAAAAATTTCTAACACAATTTTCCAAAAATTTCTAACACCCCCCTTTTTCATTTTTTTTTTATATATATACTCTTTAAACCTTCTAACAGTTTTTCTTCGACCTAATGTCACAAATTAATTTTTCAGCTAACAGAATTTCTTCGACCTTGTGTCATCTAACAAGATTTCTTCAGCCTTATGCCAAAAATGGAAAACCTAAAAAAAATTTTAACAGGTAAGTACTTCAATCATTGTCACTATTCTCTTCAATCTTTTCCTGACTGCAACTATTTACCTCCATTACAGGTATCACTTCCATTTTCTTCTCTGCCTCACTTTTCTTTTCAGAATCTTTTTGACTTGATATCTCATCAATCTGTTTCTTTGATCTGTATCTCAATTTGAATTTTAGGCCTTCATTTTCTTCTGGCCAGTTATCACTTTTTCTTGGTAATTTCTTCTTTTGCTTGGTCACATTACATTCTGTTCTCCAAGCTCCTTTTCTGAATTTTCTTATTTGAGAATCTTCATCACTCTCATCAGTTTCAATGTCAGAAATTTTCATTCTGGACTCAGGTACTTTTTTACTCAGCAGCTTCACTCCGTTAGGAACGTCATCTTTGTAGCTGGTACTTGGCAATTCATCTTCTTCTTCTTCAATTACCTTCAACTTCTCAGTTTCAGAATTCCTGTTCCTGCTTTCAGAGCTTCTTTTCTGCTTTTCAATACTCTCCTGGTCTTGAATCACAATCTGATCACATTCTTCTTCTGCTTCTTTTTCTAGCAGATCTCCATCATTTTCTGAGTCTTCAGTCACAACTTTCAAGTCTTCTTCAATCAAGGCTTGTTTTCTATTCATGTTCTCCAGATGTCGACCAACTTGTCGATCTTCAAGATCTGGATTCTCTTCAGGCTCTTCTTCAGAATCTGAATCATCAATTGTGACACTATCCTCATCAGGATTTTCAGGTGTAGTTACACGAAAAGTATGGCCAGTGTCAATCCACCTCTTCAGTCTTTTGCACTTCTCTGCATTTGTTGTGACAAGACTGACTGGCCTCCTTTTCTGCCACCTTGGCACTAGACAATTTCTTTTTAGACGAACCTTTTTCCTGATCCTTTTACCTGATAACAGATCAAGTACTTGCTCTTTTTCTCTTGTTTGCACTTCAGTTTCATCTTCATCAAACACAGAGATCATTTCATCTGATAAATTCCTGCAGTTCTCCAAATTGATGCTATCATTGATAGTCATCATTCTTTTCTCTGGTATGAATGTCTGTCTCATGACCTTGTCCATCATAATATCACGTGATCTTAATTCTGTCTTTTTATCAGTAGTGTTTCTCAGAAACATCAAAACAAGTGGAAGGACATCTGTCCACTTTGTACCTGCAGCTAGGCACATTTTTGCATCTCTGTCTTTTATAGTAAAATTCTCATGCTCCTCAACATCTGAAATTTCTAGTCTATCTGTACAATGAAGCAGTCTGTTTTCAATATGTCTTTTGCCATCTGATAATTTTTCAGCAGTAATTTCATCATTATGTCGCATCTGAAATGTTTCAACCCATTTTGAAAACAAACAGTAAATCACAAAAATGTAGCACAGTTTGTCATGCAGTGACATCTCACAAAAATCCATTTGTAATCTGGTCAATGAACCACTCTCCTGTAATTCTGTTCCCAATCCCACAACTGTTCTCTTAATTGTGTTCACTTGCTGGCAAGCCAGACACCTCTGGTAAAGAAATTCTGCAATTTTATGGTACATTCTGTCCATGTCAGTAACCATGCTATTTAGCAAAACTACTCTGTCATCTTTGTGTATCCAAATCTCATTCTCATCTTGCTGTTTATAATCTGTTCTCAACCATGTGTTTCTCAACCATGTGTTTTTCTCCTCATGAGTTGCATCATCTTGTAAGCCTTTGACTACCTGCCATGTTTCAACTACAGCTGTTAGTATTAGTGAACTCAAAGCATGTTCATCATTCATTTTGTATGCTGTACATATCACGACAGCAAACCTTTCTGCCAATTGAATGTTATCAATCAATCTTTTAATTAAATTTGCATTTCTGAAAAGTGAACCTGCAGAAGTCAATGTTTCAATCTGTTGATCAATTGTATCTGTTACTTGGATGTCTTCACTCAAAAGATCATCAATTTTATTCCAAGATTCTGGAAGTGCATTTAATCTTTTGGGACTGTTTTCTTGTTCTTTAATTAATCCTGTATCTGTTTTCTCTGTCTGTTCATTAACAAAAATTTGCAATGGCAATGAAGCCATCTCAATCTCTTGAATCATTACCTGTCGCTGTATTTTTAGCTGTTCATTCAGCTCATTTATCTCAATCTCCTTTTCCTTTGACCATAATTTTGACTCATCAGGCTGTGTCAAATCAATCAGGTCAATGTCAGACTTCTCACTTACCAGAACTGAAGTCATCCCTGTTTCTTGCTGAGTTGTAATCCCTACTAATTCAATCTCAAGTACAATAGAATAAACCTTTTCAGTTAATGGGACCTTTAAAACCGCGGGACTAGTTTCATCTTTTCTAAGCACAGGGACTGTCACTTCTTCCATATACTTCATGGACTCCTTTAAATCATTTGATGAATTTACATAATCAGGAATATTAATTCCAGAAGTACTAGGCCTTTCATCATGCTTTTCAGTTGCATTATTTTTAGAAGAAGTTTGAGCTGACATCATGTCAATCTGATCTTGGACTTTTGGCGTTTCATCAATCTGCTCTGGGGGTCTTCTTGAATTTCTATTCTGATCCATATTTACAACATCAATTTTGGACTTATTAATATTTTCTACTCTGACACTTTTATTATTTATATTCGCTAATTTGGGAATCTTTAATTTGCTCTCGCATTTGGCAACAACCTTTTTCATTTTCTTATACAAGGAAGACATTTTCTTTAGATAACTTTGTAAATGTACTCTCTAAATTTGCCTTGCAGCGTTTGCTGATCAATTAATTAATTAATTTAACACCATCAGGTGTAAGAAACCTTATAACTCAGTCAATTTAATTTTTCTCTTAATTTACTTGTATCACTAATTTTAATAAACCTGGAAAGAAAAATATTAATTTGCAAAAACACACTGTAAAATATTTAATTTACAACAATAAAACACCTAAATGTCATTAGCTAATTTTAAAATGTATTTATTGGCACTTACACATCTTCTGCATCAACACCTGTGAAAAAAGAAAACCTAATCTAATTGCTTTTAATTTAAATAAAAATGTTTGGCTGCAAAAACCTTTAGACTCCTTTTGTTAATTTCTTTAAAACAATAATTTAATTTTTACATCGAAATCATAAATCACCAATTTTTATTTATAAAAAATTGTTTGCTTGCTACTATAACACACCTTAACTTAATACTGTAATCCCTATTCTAATAGAAGTATTTGTTATTGCCACTAACTTTACTGTTGTGGCTGTATTTGCAGCTGCAATACATGATTTTGTTAATAATGCACTACCAACAGTTCTGTGAGAACTGCTATTTAACAATTAGTTTCACTTCCCCAATATGTAGATAAAATGTCAAACGAAGCTTCAGGTACTAGCGCTAGTAAAATCAGGTTCTAAACAGTTTCTAAAAGAAACTTTGGGCACTAGCGCTAAGGAAATAATAAGTATTAGTCAATATTAGCACAATAAATGCTTGAGCCAATCAGCGCCGTTGTTATAACACTTAGCCAATCATAACACTTCCCTTGCAACGCCCAGCCAATCACAGTCACTTCTGCTGCAGTTTCCCCTCGAGCTCTCACACTCCAATTAACCCCTCCTCTGTAAACAAACCCACAATACAGCGCACAACTAGTATATCACTAAACACATCCACTATGATAAATATAGCAATAGCAGGGAATGAAATCTAAACAGGGTCAAATGTAAACAATTCAGTAGGCAGCAACGGGCATTCACCCAATCACAGCGCGACTGCAAATGCCTCGACCAATTAGATCACAGTTTTCGCGATACTTAATTAATTCAGCACTGTTGTAATTGAAATGCACGTCGCCGTCAGCACATTCTCTCTCTCCCTCTCTGAACTACACAGCTTCCACAAAACCCCTTTCTTCAAGTCAACAATACCGCTACAATATTAATAAGGACACCCACAATTGTAATTATCAAACGCTACGGCACTCGCACTGTAAAAGCAAAACCACAACACTGAAGCACATCGGCTCACTACCAAAAACCAAATAAAGTATTAGTTATGACACGTTTAGTTTTTGAAACAATAGCGCATCTACAATGAATTTAAAGCGGGGACAATTGTAAACAGCTCCAGCCAATCAGAGAGCTGCTCCACGATGACGTACTTGGTGTTTTGCTCAATCAAAGCACAGCTGCTTTGAAACACGGAACTTCTGTGGCTTTTAGTTCTCTGCAATTTGCCTCATTTTACAAAGTGTAATTTTAGCATAGTGTGTAATCGCTCGACATGCACATCATTTGTAGTAATTAAAAGTAAACCAAATCGGGGACATTTATAAACAAATTGGCAGCTCCAGTCAATTACAATGTGGTGTTTACAATATTACACATCAGCTGTGGCATGAACAATAACGCGGCTAGAAAGAAAAACAAAAGCGGCAATATTTATTTTATTATTATTTGCTCGGCAAGCAGGGTGAATGCTCATAAGACGTCACTTTTTCATCAGCTGGAGACAGCTCTAACCAATCAGAAAACCATTCTATAATGACGCGCCCAATCAGAGCTCAGCTCACGGAGCCTCGCCCAATCAGAGCGCGGCCCTGCCAATGACGCGTCGGTATTTGCACCAATGGGAGCGCGGCGGCTGACGTAAGCAGCCGCTGCAGCTGGCAGCTCTCCCCTTCGTTCCCACTCGCTCCTTAACAGCCCCTCCTTCACAAAATACTCGCGCGTCAGTCAAAACATTAGCGTGTAACTAACAACTAAATCAAAGAGAACAGGCGCAGTCTACAAAAGATTCAAACGGGGAACACTTTCAAAAAATTTCAATATTAATCGCACCTCAACTAGGGAGAGCCTCGCCCAATCAGAGCGGGGCTCACGGAGCCTCGCCCAATAGGAGCGCGGCTCTATCCATGACGCGTCGGCCTCTGGACCAATGGGAGCGCGGCGGCTGACGTAAACAGCCGCTGCAAGCAGCTCTCTCCTTACGCGCTCCAAGCAGCCCCCCCCTCCTTCACAAAATGCTCCGTACTCGCATAGGACAGCGCAAATTTAACAGAAACTAAAGCAGCTGATCTAATTCACTGCTTAGAATACAAATTACCAATAATGTGTCAAAATGAATCACAGCACAGCGCTCCAGGCAGTCAATCAGCGCGCTGTCCCTGTAAACTCAGCCAATTACTATACAGCTGTAGCCACTCTGTCACTGCTACTGTTGCAATCTCTCCTCTCGCGCTCCTCACCACATGCAATATGCAATTTAATAATTTAAATCAATAGCGCGAAAGACAAAGGCAGAACTCAGAATAGAACAGCAATATCCTGCCTGGAATCACCTTAAATTATTAATCGCACTTTAGCCAATGAGAGCACTGCTTTGCTCTAATACTCCAGACATTTCAACCAATCAGAGCGCGGCAGGGCTATGACGTATGCAGCAGCTGCGGCTGCAAGCTCTCCTCACACGGTTTCACTCCTAAAACAGCCCCTCCCTTACAATTTTCGATCGGGGCACTTTTCAATGGTTTAAAATAGCGCGCAGTGCTTTTAAGTTTATTTAAACAACGCGCAACACTTTATAAAGTCTTAGAATGGTACAGACTTTACCTAGAACATTCCTAAGTACCTTAGAATTACTTTTGGTACGATTTAGTAAATACATAAAACGAACTCATCTGTCTGCTTCTTCTAATTAGGATAGTTTTCATACATTCAAGTATTCACACCTCGGAATAGTCGGCGCTATTCTCATTAAGAATATTTTCCATTTGCCAGTACAGTAATCTTTTTACTCTACCCTTCTAACAAGTAAAATATGAACTCATTTCCCTCTGAACGCACAACTAAGTGACTGTCCGAAAGTTCCACTTGAACATACCTTACAAAACAATCACGCACTTTCACACAGAAAAATCCCTAACTTCAAACACGCATGAAACGCCTACAGGACTCTCACCTGTTTATAGATATCATGCACCGTTAGCAAAATAACGACGTTATCCGTACAGGACTCTCACCTGTTTATAAATATAAAACATGTACCCCTACAGGACTCTCACCTGTTTATAGATAATCATGCACCGACGTTACCCTACCCTTCACTCAAGCTCGAATATAACTAATACTCTTATCACAGTGAGTTTTACAACAGGCGCTTTGTCCCTATTCTCATGCTGCTCTAATTTCTTAGAAAATCCTCACTATACAAGATTCACACCTAGCCCTAAAACTGTGTTGCACGGCCACAACACTGTGTTGCACGACGACAACACTCGTGGTACACGGCGATACCACTTGTGATACACGGCGATATCACTTCTGAAGCAGAACAAACTGTACCGGTACAACTCACATATAGCACAAAACAAACAAACTCAACATGTGTTAAAATTTAATCCTATGAATTTACCAACATATATGTATCATGCATGTAACATGTATGTCAAAAACAACATATATAAACCGTCCGATGGCTACCATGAAATTGATCCAGCGCTCTCACCAAAATATTGCACAAATGACACTATCTACTACCACAAAACTTACACTACAACACTAGGCCCATAACAACAATAGAGCGACTGAATCATGAGGCGATAAGATCTAAATATGTTGTTTAAACTAACCACAATAATCAAGACCAGCTTGTCATTTTAGAAAGTTTATTTTAAACACATCTAGAAAAACTTAGGTTTTGGTATTTTATTAAGCAAGCATTAGAAAATGTCATAAAGAAAGATTTATTCAGTATTAATAAAAAGAGCATAAATCAAGAATTATTATTCATTAGCAGGAATAAGTAAAATTAAGCATTTCCAAAATCCTAACTATCTCTCTGTCTCTACCCTCATCACCTAGTAATAAAGTAATTAATAAAAAAACTCCTTTCCTCACGTGTAAAGTCCATCAGCATAACACGTCCTCCAGAATTTCTCGAGCGTAAGCCAACTATATGTTCTCTGAACCCATTCTTATACCCTAAATTAAGCTGAGCTAACTATTTTTTTCACATTCCAGCAGACGAATTCTAGTTCTCCATTGGCTGAGCCACCTCGTACCACAGTAAACTGTGACACCTCCTTCTTACATGCCCGGGCAAATTCACTAGTTCATTGTTCATGTAGAAGTCTTGGCAGCTCTTCCTTAGGCTGCTACATTTTGTAGCGAAAGCACGATTCTTCCTTTCAACCTTGAGCCTGTCCGCTCTGAACTCCCGTGGCACGTTAGCAAACGTTAGCAAATTTCTCCAAAGAGTCATCTTTTTAGCAGTTCATTCCAAAACCTTTCAAAATAAAAGCTCAGAGGCTTTTTCCATCCTTCTCAGAATTATTTTTCCCTTGAGCCATTTTCATCATTAGGCCTCTTTTCAAAGAGCGTCAATTTTCTGCGCCACCTCTCCTGCGCCACTTTTAAAAGTGTACTATTTTCCTGCAGCCATCTCTAAGCTTCATTTGTAAAACTATTATATAAACAAACACAAAGAATAATTAATGCAAGAAATACAGTTTGTTCTGTTGCCTCCCATCATTGCTAATAATTAACCCATTAGTCTAAATTACCTAGCAGTAAAGCACAAATAAAGCAGCATTTTATATCTACCATTCTTCATTGAATCCAGCAGGGTTCTTTATGCACCTATAGAGAATATAGTGACACCACATAGACAAGGGAAGCAAAATAAGCACATGCCATTATTTTAAAAACAGCTGCTATTAGTTATGACATGACAATAGACAAGATTAATTTATTATTTTCCACATACTTGAGAATGCAACATAATGCACATTTATGAGCACACATGTTAGTTTCCCGCGTGTTCTGTGAAAATGCAACTTTAAACTAGATTGAATTAGCACACACACAGCACAAATTGTTAGCATTATTATTTATGTTATGGGAATGTGACTTCACGAGTTCAAACAGATTTCTGTTTTCTATCTCGCTCCATCAGGGCTCAGCGTCCGGGCGGTACTATAATTAGCCGTTTGTTGCAAATTTTCAGTATGTTACTTGCTTACAGAGTTAATATGAATTGCGGGGCTCAGCGCCCTTGCAGTCCTAAGCTTAGCCATATAGCTGTCCCAACATGCCTGCTAAGGGCAATAAGGGTTATTTTGTTCCAGGGTGACAAAGTCCGGGTATAATCGTCTTGGTCATTCAGTGCCAGCCCACGTACCTATGGCCAAATTCAAATATTTGGCCGCATGCTAGTGTGCGGCCGAGGTAAAAAGTTACCGTGTAAAGTTCAACTGTTTGGCCAAGTTATTATATTGCATGGTCCATTAAATAGCTGTGCACGTTGGGGCCTGACGGTGCAATGTGCACAGCAGAGTGGGGCGCTAGTGGCCGAAGCGGCCAAGTTCAGTTATGCGGCCATGTTTTAGTGTGCGGCCGACTTTCAAATTAAAGGGTAAAGTTCAAAGGTACAACCAAGTTGTACTTAAGTGCAGCCGAGTTAAAGTTAAAGGGTGATCCCGTCCCTACTTTCCCTTCGAAATTTGCATATTAATGCAGCTATGGGATCCTCTTAATTTAATTCTAAGAGTCTCCAGGGGTCCGGTATCACAGTGGCAGTGCTACCTTTCTGAAACAATAAGCACAGGTGCCCAATTTTCTTCTGCTCCGATGCCTACTATTCAAACATAAGTGCCCTTCCATGTAATAACACAGTGCACACTACATGTTTTTCCGTAGCACCTATTAACGGCTGCCCAGTGAACCAAGTCAGTATGCAGTGCCCCTAGCACTATGTGCATCGGACATCTCAAAAAGTACGTTATCCACGGATGGTGGACGCAATGGGCACATGGTGAAGTTAAATTGCATATTTTCTTGCATCTAGATCTAGTACTGCAAATCTGCTTAAACGGCCTGTCTTCAAATCGATAACTGGAGGAGGGAAGTGTGCCCCGGTTTTAGGGGCAAAGGCCTGGAATTGCATGCCAAAGGAACTCAGAGCAATGGAACAGGAAGAGCAGTTCAGAAAGGCTCTAAAGACATGGATCTTTGGAACATCAGATGCCTGTTGCCTGGCACTAATCAAGGTCCTACTCTGATACAGCTGATGTTTGTTATCTGATAGCGCCAGGAGACTCCGTTAGGAGTGGCAGCTGTGCTTTATAAGCAACACTTTTCATTTCATTTAATCATATTTTCCAGTGTATGCCATTGGTAAACAGGTATGTTCTCCACTGATGGTGGATGAAGTAGGCATATAGTGAAGTTATCCTGTATGTTCTCCAGTGTAGGCCATTTATAAAAGGGCGAGAAGGCTCTGTTGGAAAACTGGGAAAGGTTGTTGCAAAGCGGGCTGGGATGGCACTCTGGGCACAGCGAATATCACTTTATTATGTGCGGTTCATTTCTATAGTCAGCTTCTACCTTGGGCGTTCACCCCTTGCGTGCTCCCATTGGCCGTTGGCCGATGGGAGCACTACCTCGCTAGTGCTGCAGTCGGCCAACGGCCACCCGAGCCCCGCCCACCTAATAGAACGCCCGCACCACGGTGGAAAAACCGCCATGGTTAAGGCATTAATATACCAGCAGTATGGTCTGGGGGGGCTCCAGTCCAATTGGAACAATTAACAACTTAATCAAAGCAATTTTAGCAACAGGTATGTCTATATACAAAGAAAAAACAAAAAAAAGAAAATGTTTTGGAGCACAGTCAGTGTCTGAGGGGGGAGGGCGAGTGCGCTGGGGAGCTTCTCACCCTGTGGCGGAGCGCTGACATTTAACAACAAAGAAGGATGCAAAACAATGGAGGTGCAGCCATTCCATTGACCCCAGGATGGAGTAGATTCCACGTGTGTAGTGGGTCAGCGGGAAGTTAGGACCAACCTGGCGGTGGTCCTGGACTCTACTGCCCTAACCCACAACGTATGGACTGAGTAGAATCCTGGGAGGCTGTCTGTGTTCAGGTACACCGGGGGGACGGTGCGGTATGCGGTATCCTGGATGTCAAGTAACTGTTGGCTGTAGCACGTTGGGGCCTGACGGCGTAATGTGCACTACACAATGGGACATTGGTGGCCGAGACGGCCAAGTTCATATGTACGGCCAAGTTCTAGTGTACGGCCGAGTCTAAAAGTTGAAGTGTAATCTTTAAATGTACGTCCAAGTTGTGTACGGTCAAGTTAAAGTTAAAGTGAAATCTTGTAACTAATTTCCTTACTTCCGTTGACATGTGATGCAGCTAAAGTGAGATGCGATGCTATGAATAATTCTTATATATCCAAGAAGGATATCTTTCTTTGGTAATGGTTTGTGGTAAATTGCCTAGAGTAATGTGAATGAAAGGTTACACCGTGGGCAACAGACCCTGATTCTGAGAGTTATTAGGCGTAGCGGGTGGTAAGGTGTAGGAATTTGGGGAGGAGGGAATGTCACGTTGTGCGCATACTAATTATGTGCCATCCTTGAACAAAGAATCTGCGGTATTGACACAATAATCTGGATACAGATTATACAGATCTACTATAATATAAAAGTGACAAATGGGGGTGGGGTCGCACACTACTCACACACCGGCGGTGTCGCCCCTAAGGACTCTGGTCAATGTAGTAAAGTGTTCGCGATGCATCATCTTTCGATCTTCTGCTATCTTCGCTGTCTTCGCCATCCCTGGACACGTGTTTCGGGGTATTACCCCTCATCAGCAGGGATAGGCCGTGTACTGGGGTTGCCGATGGCTGCCAATATCTGCCAGGTATAGTACCACTCAGGCGCGTAGGTGCGGGATCCCAGGCTCGTCAGCCCGCTGCTCAAGGGAGCTTTAAAGTTACAAATGGGGGTGGGGTCGCACACTACTCACACACCGGCGGTGTCGCCCCTAAGGACTCTGGTCAATGTAGTAAAGTGTTCGCGATGCATCATCTTTCGATCTTCTGCTATCTTTGCTGTCTTCGCCATCCCTGCACACGTGTTTCGGGGTATTACCCCTCATCAGCAGGGATAGGCCGTGTACTGGGGTTGCCGATGGCTGCCAATATCTGCCAGGTATAGTACCACTCAGGCGCGTAGGTGCGAGATCCCAGGCTCGTCAGCCCGCTGCTCAAGGGAGCTTTAAAGTTACAAATGGGGGTGGGGTCGCACACTACTCACACACCGGCGGTGTCGCCCCTAAGGACTCTGGTCAATGTAGTAAAGTGTTCGCGATGCATCATCTTTCGATCTTCTGCTATCTTCGCTGTCTTCGCCATCCCTGGACACGTGTTTCGGGGTATTACCCTCATCAGCAGGGATAGGCCGTGTACTGGGGTTGCCGATGGCTGCCAATATCTGCCAGGTATAGTACCACTCAGGCGCGTAGGTGCGGGATCCCAGGCTCGTCAGCCCGCTGCTCAAGGGAGCTTTAAAGTTACAAATGGGGGTGGGGTCGCACACTACTCACACACCGGCGGTGTCGCCCCTAAGGACTCTGGTCAATGTAGTAAAGTGTTCGCGATGCATCATCTTTCGATCTTCTGCTATCTTCGCTGTCTTCGCCATCCCTGGACACGTGTTTCGGGGTATTACCCCTCATCAGCAGGGATAGGCCGTGTACTGGGATTGCCGATGGCTGCCAATATCTGCCAGGTATAGTACCACTCAGGCGCGTAGGTGCGGGATCCCAGGCTCGTCAGCCCGCTGCTCAAGGGAGCTTTAAAGTTACAAATGGGGGTGGGGTCGCACACTACTCACACACCGGCGGTGTCGCCCCTAAGGACTCTGGTCAATGTAGTAAAGTGTTCGCGATGCATCATCTTTCGATCTTCTGCTATCTTCGCTTTCTTCGCCATCCCTGGACACGTGTTTCGGGGTATTACCCCTCATCAGCAGGGATAGGCCGTGTACTGGGGTTGCCGATGGCTGCCAATATCTGCCAGGTATAGTACCACTCAGGCGCGTAGGTGCGGGATCCCAGGCTCGTCAGCCCGCTGCTCAAGGGAGCTTTAAAGTTACAAATGGGGGTGGGGTCGCACACTACTCACACACCGGCGGTGTCGCCCCTAAGGACTCTGGTCAATGTAGTAAAGTGTTCGCGATGCATCATCTTTCGATCTTCTGCTATCTTCGCTGTCTTCGCCATCCCTGGACACGTGTTTCGGGGTATTACCCCTCATCAGCAGGGATAGGCCGTGTACTGGGGTTGCCGATGGCTGCCAATATCTGCCAGGTATAGTACCACTCAGGCGCGTAGGTGCGGGATCCCAGGCTCGTCAGCCCGCTGCTCAAGGGAGCTTTAAAGTTACAAATGGGGGTCGGGTCGCACACTACTCACACACCGGCGGTGTCGCCCCTAAGGACTCTGGTCAATGTAGTAAAGTGTTCGCGATGCATCATCTTTCGATCTTCTGCTATCTTCGCTGTCTTCGCCATCCCTGGACACGTGTTTCGGGGTATTACCCCTCATCAGCAGGGATAGGCCGTGTACTGGGGTTGCCGATGGCTGCCAATATCTGCCAGGTATAGTACCACTCAGGCGCGTAGGTGCGGGATCCCAGGCTCGTCAGCCCGCTGCTCAAGGGAGCTTTAAAGTTACAAATGGGGGTGGGGTCGCACACTACTCACACACCGGCGGTGTCGCCCCTAAGGACTCTGGTCAATGCAGTAAAGTGTTCGCGATGCATCATCTTTCGATCTTCTGCTATCTTCGCTGTCTTCGCCATCCCTGGACACGTGTTTCGGGGTATTACCCCTCATCAGCAGGGATAGGCCGTGTACTGGGGTTGCCGATGGCTGCCAATATCTGCCAGGTATAGTACCACTCAGGCGCGTAGGTGCGGGATCCCAGGCTCGTTAGCCCGCTGCTCAAGGGAGCTTTAAAGTTACAAATGGGGGTGGGGTCGCACACTACTCACACACCGGCGGTGTCGCCCCTAAGGACTCTGGTCAATGTAGTAAAGTGTTCGCGATGCATCATCTTTCGATCTTCTGCTATCTTCGCTGTCTTCGCCATCCCTGGACACGTGTTTCGGGGTATTACCCCTCATCAGCAGGGATAGGCCGTGTACTGGGGTTGCCGATGGCTGCCAATATCTGCCAGGTATAGTACCACTCAGGCGCGTAGATGCGGGATCCCAGGCTCGTCAGCCCGCTGCTCAAGGGAGCTTTAAAGTTACAAATGGGGGTGGGGTCGCACACTACTCACACACCGGCGGTGTCGCCCCTAAGGACTCTGGTCAATGTAGTAAAGTGTTCGCGATGCATCATCTTTCGATCTTCTGCTATCTTCGCTGTCTTCGCCATCCCTGGACACGTGTTTCGGGGTATTACCCCTCATCAGCAGGGATAGGCCGTGTACTGGGGTTGCCGATGGCTGCCAATATCTGCCAGGTATAGTACCACTCAGGCGCGTAGGTGCGGGATCCCAGGCTCGTCAGCCCGCTGCTCAAGGGAGCTTTAAAGTTACAAATGGGGGTGGGGTCGCACACTACTCACACACCGGCGGTGTCGCCCCTAAGGACTCTGGTCAATGTAGTAAAGTGTTCGCGATGCATCATCTTTCGATCTTCTGCTATCTTCGCTGTCTTCGCCATCCCTGGACACGTGTTTCGGGGTATTACCCCTCATCAGCAGGGATAGGCCGTGCACTGGGGTTGCCGATGGCTGCCAATATCTGCCAGGTATAGTACCACTCAGGCGCGTAGGTGGGGGATCCCAGGCTCGTCAGCCCGCTGCTCAAGGGAGCTTTAAAGTTACAAATGGGGGTGGGGTCGCACACTACTCACACACCGGCGGAGAGCATCTCTTGAAGGACCTATCCTCGGCAGCCTTATCACTGATTGCTTGACCTTCACTGCTAATTCACTTCAAGTGAGATAAGAAGTAGGCATAAGACTTGAAAGAAACCACAGAGCAAGAAACTGTTAACTGTGATACAGACTTCTGTTATTTCGAAGCCCAGAAACCATACTATGTAGATCAGGAGGAGATTGTGGTCACAACAAAAGGGCTTAGACATAGTTCTCGTAATAGTCAAGCCACTCCAGCAGTCAGACTCTGACCACTAGCCTAATTGTTCTTTCTTTTTTTTTTATATCTTATTTTATTAGCATTTTAATAAACAAATACATGAGCAGTTGTTTCATTTTTTTCTGCAGTTTGTAACGACATTAGATGGTGTGCGTCACTGGACATCAATATACATTAATACAACAGTGTGACTTCAATAGCTGTTTTCAACACAGTATTTTAACTTATGGTTGCTTATAGTATGGTATTTTCCATAATCAATACATCTGGTGTATTTGTACATGTTGCGGAGCAGGTTATGTTTAATAGTAAGTTCGGTGAAGATAGACTGATTGAGCTGTTCATGTGGCAATAACTGTGTACATGGGGTGTTAAACTTGGAGTAGGGTTGGAGTGTTTATGCAGGCTGGAATATGTAGAATGCTGTATTTATGCCTCCGAGGGTGCCCCTTAGCAACGCCATTGCCATAAGGTTATGATGTGCAAGTGCATCAAAGTTGCATCGGTTAGCTTGTGGCGCATGATCGGTTGCGGGAATGTGATCCATGAGTGAGGGTCGCGTGTGGGGTGTTGGCTGTTTAGGACAGGCGCCTGAAGAGACTGGGTTGGCAGGTCTGTGGATTGCTGCAGAGTTGCCAGCATCGCATCCCAGCTTTCAGCTATAGATACTTTCCTGAGACCCACTAGTTCTTCCCGCTTGATCGCTATGCTTTCTGCTCTGGCCCACGCAATGGTGGAACATTTCCAGGCCTGCATTTGTGGGGGTCTGACGCTTTCCATCGTTTTGTAATTAGCCGTTCGGCAGTGGCTATGCCCAGGTCTAGGAACCGGGAGTTGACCTTAGTATTGCGTGTCCTACGGAAGACATGTAGCAGATATATTGCCACTCAAAGAGTAGCTCTCTTTCTGTACAGGTATGGAGTGCATCTGCCACTTCTCTCCAGTAGCAGTACAAAAGGGGGTGGTGATGGACGGAGCATCTGAACCAATCAAACACTCACGCCCAGTCAACCGATCTGGGTTTGATCCTTCACCGTTCCTGCTCAAACGCTTCGTCCATCATCCCCTTTTGTATCGCTTTGTTTGCCCTAAGTTGGCAGGGTATGCTCAGACGTGAGTCCCTTTCTCACTTTGCCACTGGATTCAAGCTAGCCTGGCTGATGCGGCTGAAATGCCAGAAACCGGTCCCAGGATGCTTGTTTCCGGTCCAGGGAAGACATGGCTTTGGCAGTTCGGGCTGGACTGTTCCCATGAGGCACAGGGTCTGACTGATTTGCATATGGCCATGTCTGAACTGGGGTGGCGGAGTGAGCTAAAGAATGGTGATGGATTAAACCCAGATCAGTTGACTGGGGGTGAGTGTTTGATTTGCTCAAACGCTCCGTCCATCATCCCCTTTTGTATCGCTTTGTTCGCCCTAAGTTGGCAGGGTATGTTCAGACGTGAGTCCGTTGCTCACTTTGCCACTGGATTCAAGCTTGCCTGGCTGATGACGACTGAAATGGCAGAAACCGGTCCCAGGATGTTTGTTTCTGGTCCAGGGAAGACATGGCTTTGGCAGTTTGGGCTGGACTGTTCCCATGAGGCCCAGGGTCAGACTGATTTGCATATGGCCATGTCTGAACTGTGGTGGCGGAGTGAGCTAAAGAATGGTGATGGATTAAACCCAGATCAGTTGACTGGGGGTGAGTGTTTGTTTTGCTCAAACACTCCGTCCATCATCCCCTTTTGTATCGCTTTGTTCGCCCTAAGTTGACAGGGTATGCTCAGACGTGAGTCCCTTGCTCACTTTGCCACTGGATTCAAGCTAGCCTGGCTTATGACGACTAAAATGCCAGAAACCGGTCCCAGGATGCTTGTTTCCGGTCCAGGGAAGACATGGCTTTGGCAGTTCGGGCTGGACTGTTCCCATGAGGCACAGGGTCAGACTGATTTTCATATGGCCATGTCTGAACTGGGGTGGCGGAGTGAGCTAAAGAATGGTGATGGATTAAACCCAGTTGACTGGGGGTGAGTGTTTGATTTGCTCAAATGCTCTGTCCATCATCCCCTTTTGTATCACTTCTCTCCAGTAGGCGCTGAGGTTGGGACAGCCCCAGAGCATGTGCACTTGGTCTGCATCAAGAGTCGCATAGTGGGGGCAGGCAGAGTCGGCTCGATGGACGTATCTGTTAATGTTAGCTGGCGTTAAGTATGCACGATGAGTGATGAAGTATTGTATTTGCCTGAGTCGCATGTTTCGTGGGATATGGGTCGGGCTGGCCAATATCTGTGTCCAGGTTTTATCCGAGAATTGGCGTCCCAAGTCATGCTTCCACTTACGTCTGAGGGTATCTAGGTTGATAGCTGCGTGATGACGCAGTGAAGCGGCGAACCAACGTATCAGGTGTCTGCCCCGTCCGATGACATGGAGGTATTGGTGCATCTGTGGTTCAGTGCCTAAATCTCCCCATTTCTCTGTAAGGGTGTCCACCAGTGAGCAATGTCATGTTAGGTAGAGGCTCTGTCGATAGCACCTGTAGGCCACGTTCAAATATAAGGGTTCCGGAGGGCGTGTGCGGGTACCAGGATGTAAGAGCATAAGGATCTGTAGCAATGTATATGGTGGACGGGTTGATGCAATGTCGCTGCGCTGTCGGTTTGCAAACCATCTGGCGATCCATTGGAGTTGAGCTGCGAGGTAGTAGTGCTCAAAGCAAGGAGTCGCTAGACCCCCCCTGATCTGTGGGCAAATATATATATATATATTTTTTAATGTTTTTATTAATTCAAACTTTCATCAATAGTTATGACACCAAGTAAATATCGATTATACATTTCTATCATTGTACATATTTGGATACACATCTTCTATCAGTATATTACTATCACAATTATCCGATCTCAGTTATATCATTCCTCGCGGTTGTCTCATTATCCTATTCCCCTTCCATCTCCTCGTTGCAAATATAGTTTTTTAATTGCTACCCTGTGCCGGTGGGGACCCCAGATAAAGTCCCTGATTGTCTGTTCTAGATGGGTAAAGAAGGAGGCTGGTACATAGTTAGGCAGGTTGACAAAGTAGTACAGGAGCCTTGGTAAGGCCACCATTTTCACCAGTGCCACTCTGCCCTGTGACTGCCAGGGGGAGTGCGTTCCAGAATCGCATCTGAGAGCAAATGGCTGTTAGAGCCCTGCCTAGATTGCCGTCAAAGAGGTCCTGCAGTTGCCGATAGACTCGTAGTCCTAAGTAACGAAACGTGTCTGTGCTGCATTGCACTCGCACTCCATTGAGCACCGGATATGGTTGCAAACTCCCCCAGAACATGGGCTATATCTTTGGGAATATGACTGATGTCCCTGCAATATATTAACCAGTCATCGGCGTATAACAACACTGTGTGGACCTTGTCGCCTAGTGGAATGCTATCCTGCAGTTGGGTTCTCAATGAGTCTGCAAGTGGAGTTTGTGTAAAGTAATTGGGTCAGCTGCAAAAATGTGGGGCCTAACTGGTACCGCTCAAGTGTTGCAAACATGTAGTCCCATTCGAAGGAGTCAAAAACCTTTTCAAGGTCCATTACAAGGCAGCCCGCCCACGGCCATTCGCATGTGGAGTAAGTCACCACTGGAAAGAAGCGGTGTTGAAAGAAGTTAAGTGAGGTCCTACGGGACAGTACAAAGCCATTTTGATCTGCGTGCACCAGAGAGGGGACTACTTGCGCGAGTCTGTCTGCTAGAATTGTAGCCAGTATTTTGTAATCGGTGTTGAGGATGGCTAGGGGTCAGTATGAGCCCATGTCGGTGTGATCTCTGTCAGGTTTAGGTAACGAGATGAGGTGTACCTCACGGAGTGAGGGGGGAAGGTGTCCCACATCCAACAAGGCTGTAAAAAGTGTATGCAGGCGCAGCACTAATGTTACTTGATATGCTTTGTAATATTCGGCCGGGAAGCCATCAGGCCCCGGAGTTTTGCCCATTGCCAGTGCCAAAATTGCCTCCCTGATTTCCTCTCAGGTTATCCTAGTGTCTAGGAGCTCTGTGTGTTCTGGCGACGTCTCGGGCAGCTGTATCCAATCGAGAAAGGATGAGAGGGCATATGGGTCTTGTAGCTTGTGGGACTGATATAATTGCTTATAGTGATGCGTCAGACGTGTGTGAATTTCCCGTTGTGTATGCACTAGTAGCCCAGTGTCAGCCCATAGGATGCTTATTGGCTCGTGGATATGTGCCTGCCTGATGAGCCATGCTAAGAGTCACCCCGCGTGGTCAGCGGTGGCATGCGTGCGGGCTGTGTGTGCTGCGTGGTTATAGCAGCGGAGGTGCTCCAGCAGTTCGGAGTGTTGTGTGTGTAGTGTCTCTGGGTGTAGTGTCTCTGGTGGTCTCTACCCCTGTCTTCGCCATGCGCCTCATATCTTAGTAGTTGTGTTTCTATTTTAGTTAGGTCATGCTGCAAAGTCTTGCGTATGTTCCAGGTCGTGCCCAGACAGTGTCCACGTATTGGGACCTTGAAGGACTCCCACTCCACTAACATGTCCCCGTGGTACCCTCGTTAAGTTCAAAGTAGTCAAGGATGGCAGTCCCCAGCGACGAACGAAAGGATCGGTCCTCAAGTGCCGCCGTTTGTAATCTCCAGACGGGGGTGGGAGGGCGCCCAGGTTCCGAGTTAAGCTGTAAGAGCTGGGGGTTGTGCTCTGAGTGTGTAGGGCCTACGTATTCTATATGGTATATCAGCAGGAGCAGTGCTGGGGACCCCACAATCCTATCTAATCGCACGTGCAACTTGTGTGCCGCCGAGTAATATGAGCAGACCCAAGTAGCAGGATTAGTGGCACGCCATATGTCTATTAGTGCCCGGGAAGTCAGTCAGTCTGCAGGGCCCGCCCGTTGGATGCAGCGGTGGTCCTCGTGAGAGGCGGAAACTATCTATCCAGTTCGACATTTAACACTGAGTTAAAGTCTCCTCCGATGAGCCAGGTAACCCCGTTCCAATTGGCAAGTTTCCCTGTGAGGCTGTCTAAAAAGGCAGACTGGTTAACATTGGGGGTATAAACGGAACCCAGGAGAATCGGCTGACCATTGAGCCTCCCGCTAACAAATGCGTATCTGCCCTTCGGATCAACTAGCGTCTGTTCACTTACAAATGGGACTCCAGCCCTTACCCAGATAAGAACACCGCGCGCATGGGCCGAGTAGATTGTGGTGTATATATGACCCCTCCATCTACCTTGCAGTCTCTCGAGCTCTATATGTGATATGTGTGTCTCTTGGAGGAATGCAATCTCAACAGCTCTGCACCGCAAATAGGCTAAAATGGAATATCTGCGAGTTGGTGTGTGTATACTGCGCACATTCCATGTGATTAAATTGATCTGTACCATGGTGTAGCTGTTTGGCAGATAAGACTGAGCAGGAGGGGTGGGACATATTGGTGTGTGTGGTGCGCCTGCTTATTCCAACCCAGCATCATTACACAGGGGAGAAATGGAAAACAAGCTAAATTGCTCTTAACTGTGGGAGCGAGCACCAAAGTGATACTCATCCAAACTGTGAGGCCCAACCAGGGGCTAAAGATAGAGAGGAAAAACTCAATGGTCGAGTGACGTCTAGTGTGGGTACTGGTGGCACGTGTATGGTATGCGTCGAGTTTCCCCTTGGTGTCAGGGCGTAACCCAGTATTCCCCGAGCCAATTTGTGATGTTGAGCAGTGTGAGTAGCCCACGCTATGTATTGCCTGATCTGAAGTGGTGGCCGCTCACTGCGATGCGCATGGCACGCATGACAGCCTCTGCTGCCTGTAGGGGGTAAGTGTCTGACTAGAGTGTCAGGCATAGTACAATACAGTGCTGGTGCTGCAGATACTTGCTGTTGATGTGTTCGGGCTGCACGTGTTCATTAAGAGTCATATAATTACGTCCGCCGTTTGCGGGGTGACTTCTGGCATTGGACATTTCTCGGATCCGTCCAGCCTGGATGACGACGAGTCGCCAGTGCCAGAGAGTCTTGAAGGACTATGGAGGCAATCAGAGTTGAAAGTTGTTGGTCCCAACAACGCCGCCATGTGGATAGCCACTTGTCGCTCAGCCTGTCTCTGTGCCAAGTTGGTGGAGGTGGAGGCTGCCATGGCTCCTGTCCGGGGTTTGTTCCGCCTGCCGTGTCGACGTCGCCTCCTGCCCGACATCCTTAGTTTGTCTGCCCCGGGAGGCCTTGGCACAGACAGTAGACCCGTTTCCTCCAACCAGTCCCAGGTTTTGGGTTTTGCCAGTTTGCGGGTTTCCCGGAGGATTGAGTCTCTGTCCCTGTAGTTGAGGACTTTGAATAGGAAGGGGCGTGGTTGGGCGCCCGGCGATGATTTCTATGCAGGGACTCGGTGAGCTCTTTCGATTACAAAGTGGGCAGATAGAGTACCATCCGGGAGTAGTTCCTTAATCCAGTTTTCGGCGTATTCTTCTGGGTTTCGCCCCTCTTTGCCCTCCGGCAGACCCACCACACGGATGTTATTGCGGCGGGAGCGCCCATCCGCATCCTCTACCTTGTGTACTAGGTCATGTACATGGTCAATAAGGTTCGGCAAGGCGGCCGCATGACTTTGAGTAATTGGTTTCAGTTCCGCAATTGACTATTCCTGCAAGCACACTCTGACTCCGAGCAAGTTAAAGTCTGACGTGACTTTATCAATTTTGGACTCAAGCGAGGTGCGGGTCTGGTCCAGTGAGGATCCTATCTTTTCTACTGCAGCCAGCACCGAGTCTAGTTTGGTGGCTAAAGCGGCGTGTGGCGTTTCAGCTGCTGATCCTCTGTTGTGTGGCGTTTTAGGCTCCGATTGAATTTTCCCGATTAATGCACTTATATAGGCATAGAAATCAAGCCCTTGTTTAGGCATAGTCCATGTTACCCAAATACAGGCATGGCTACTTCCATCTGTTCACCAAACGTCACAACGATTTCTTGGAAAACCAGCTTAAGCCGTTAGGGACTTCCCCTTGCTTGAATATTGAATTCTCCAAGAACTCAGTTAGTTTTTACAATTAACAACTATTCCCCAGACGTTCTTTCATGACGTTCATATGCCTGACTTTACGTCAACTATGGCATTCATAAACACCTTCAAGGTATAAATATACCTTCACTTGCTATAGCAAGATACGTTGGTTCGGAGCAGTTCGAAGACCTACTTGCCCGACGTAGCTCGCTACAGCAAGTGCCGAAGGAAGCCGACTCTCCAGCTGATGCACTGATCAGGAAGCGGCCCTTCTCTGGTGAGAATCCAGCTCCAGTGTTTCTGGCTCCCCTTGCAGGGTGTTGGGAAATTGAGGTCCGAGACAGAGATATCAGACCTCCTTCATTCTAAAAAGGTATGGAGCTGATTAGAACCTAGGGAAATCTTTGATAGATTCTTGGCAAAAACTAAACCTATCCTAAACAATACTTACTTCTTCCCTCGTACTAGACTTAGGTTAGGTACATTGGGGTAGGCGTATTTTAGAAGCACCAGTTGAGTATTTTAGTCTATGTTACTTATGTATGTATTTTTTTATGGCTTAGAAACCATACAATGCTCTTCGGGTATTATTTCATATTACTGTTTACGCTGTATGCATTATACTTTGCATTCTGTCTAACGATTGTAGCAGTTCACCTCTCTTGCATGAGAAAGAAGACTGTTCAATAAACCCTTTATTGAAAACACCCGTCTCACTATTTCTCTACAACTATGTAAGACACAAAGCATGCACGATTGACTGAGTGAACTAGTTATCTATTGTTTCCACGACTCTGAGAGATATGTTCTTATTCTTGGGAAACAAATTTGTCATGTTTATGCGGTTGTCAGAAACTAATGCCTTCTTGTGAATTCGAGAAGGTTTCTAGTGACCTCTGAGCTAGCTAGCACTCACTATTATGTTTAGTATATTCGATAGAGACCTATTGACTTAAGTCCTACGTCAAATCTATAGGATATATTATTCCAATGCGCAGAGCCTATTGGTAATATAGGAACGACACTACACCTCCTTGCGTCATTGACTGATCTGTACTGTTACTACGCACATTGGGGTGCTGGTTGGTGGCGCGTAGGCGACCCATCACTAGCTCTTGCACCGTTGGCATCCGGTATGTGGCCTATTGAGAATAGTAGTAGAAACAAGCTTTATTTCGATATATTAAAATATCTTAAAAAGCATTACACAACAGAGCAACATTAAGAACTCATTACATTTAGAAAAGCATTTTGTTCCTTATTTAAAAGCATACAAGTTAGCCGTTGTTTAAAAACATACAAATTATGCACAAGTACGGTAGGTATTTATGGGAGACTCAGTAACCTAGAGAATCTAACCCGCCACGCCCAACCAAGGAATTTGGCCAGGCAACAAGCAAACAGAGGGCGGGGATCAGATCTTAAAATTCGTAAGGCCTCCAGATGAGATCTAGTGCCGAGGGTCCTGCAGAGTGGCTTCAGCCAAACGCGGCGAGGGACTGCATAGACTGGGCATTCAAACAATAAATGAGAGACTGACTCGGGCCTGTTTACACAGAAAGGGCAATACGATGTTGTTTGCGCCGGTGTCTTCCAGCTAGCAGTCAATTTCCCCACTGGCAATGAGCCCACCCTGAACTTAAAAAATAATGCCCTATCCCAGGAATTGGAAATCATATCTAAATATGGTTCACGAAAGGGGACCTCCTTGACCATCAGAAATTCTACAGTGGTTCTGCACAGTTTGGAGTTGCAGTTTCTGCCATCCGTCACCCACGACCAGTATATCTTCTTTAGGATCAATTTAGGCGGGGCAGTTCTGTTAGCCCAGGCATCCTCAAGGCCCAGGTCATGAAGAAGGCACTTGACTTCTTTTAGCCAGCGGACCTTATGCCAGCAAGGTGTTGAGAGTAGTTCCCTTAGGCCTTCGGCATAACTAGACAGTTCAGGTACCCTCCAAATTCGTGCCCATAGGAGGAGGGGGCGCAACCTCGCCTGATCACTTATTGGGCGGGTACCCGCATCTAAGAGAAGTGGAAATGATGGTGTACTATGCGGTAAGCCCATAAGGTCTTTGGGGAATTTATTTTCTGAGTGGGTCAGAAAGTCTACTTTCTGGACGCCTCACAATTCAGACCCATACAAAGCTGCACTCACCCCCTTGCCCTGTAGATGTCCAGTACAGGACCAATGGGTTTAAGTGAAGAAGTACGTTGTTCCTTCAAGAGCGCCCCTACCACCCGCTTGTGGGTCAACAGTATCTTTTGATGATGAGATTTCCAACTCATGGAATCGCATAGGCGGATACCTAAATAATCGAACTCTTTTACCCTCTGGAGTGGGACAGAGTCCAAGGAAGGCGGGATAACAGTTTTCCTTGGAGGGTTTAGGACCAGGAACTTAGTTTTGCCTACATTAATAGCAAGACCCCTAGAATCACAAAAATTCTTAAAGCTGGTGAGTAGGCATTGCAAGCCTACTGGGGTTTTTGAGATCAGGAGGGTGTCATCAGCAAATAGGAGGGTGGGGATTTTCCTACCAGCCAGGGAAGGCGCATCTGCTGATTGTTTGAGAAGATGCTCCACCACTCCGTTAACATATAAGGAAAACAGAGTGGGGGCTAGCACACAACCCTGGCGGACACCCCTATTTACAGGGATATGTGATGTTTTTTGACCCTGGTCACCCCACCTGATCTGTGCAAAGTTGCTCTCGTGTAGCTTTAGGAGCATGTTTAGTAGGTATGGGGGAATTCCCAGTGCATCGAGGACGCTCCACAATTGGACACGCGGGACCAGGTCAAAGGCAGTCCGTAAATCTATGAATGCAAGGTACAGACTGCCCTTGCCCAGTATAACAACTTTCCAGTATATCATTAATAGCCGGAATGTCTGTTCAATGGTCCCAGTTCCGGATCTGAAACCAGCCTGGTAATCCGAGAGTATTTGTTTTTCCTCGACCCACTGCAAAACCCTTCCTAGGACTACCTTGCCAGCTACCTTCTGCGTGGAATCCAACAAGCTGATTGGGCGGTAGTTAGCGGGGTTGTCCCGGCTCCCTTTTTTGTAAATTGGGACGACCTCCGCGCCCTTCCATGAGTCAGGCAGGCGCCCACCCATCAAGGCAGCATTCAAAAGTAAGGCAATGAGTCGGCTCCACTCTTCTGGGTTAGCCCGAAGTAGGTCGCCTGGGATACTGTCAGGTCCCGCAGCCTTGTTCGGGACCAAGCACTTGGTCGCCCCCTCTACTTCCTTGGCGAAAAAGATGTTACCCTCATTTAGATGATCAGGGCATTCAATGTGCGGCAGATCCAACGGACTGACTGAAGGACCCCCAGATAATATAGGAACTACACTACATGGCGCCCAACGTTTGGTAAGGCACTAATTTCACGCTAGATGCTATAGTAACTCAGTCGTGCTTTTATCAGAGACCGCTTTTTCCGTAATACTCCAATAGACGTCTGGAGTGGGTAAAGGGATAATATCCGCCATAGCTGAGTAGGACGAATAATCCTATGTATTAGTTTTTGGTTTGTTCAATGTTGAAGGATACAGTGTTTCAAAATATTGTGCACCTTATCTTTGTTTCCTGGAAACTTGCTCTGCAAACTTTCAGTCAACAAAATGACGGATAGCGACACCGAGAACGGTGGCGCTGCAGCTAATCCGGTACCTTTTAACTTAACATGTTTACAAGAAACCGACGAGGATGCTATAATCATTCCTCCAAATATAAGGAAAACCATCACTATAAAAATTATAAAAAATTCCCTTTCAGCAAAAGGTGGTAGGGCAGTTTTTGTGATAGAGGCACATGAATATCACCAGACAGAGGTATTCTTTTCATGGATAGCCTTCCCTGAAGCAGATCCAAGAACACATGTGTTTCATTTCTACAAAGAAGATGAACCACGAACAGAATACATTGCTTTCGAGGATATTGAAATTCCACTAACTTACCAGGAGCATGTGCTCTGGTTTAAAGGCGCCCTAAAACATATAAATCACATTACCAGGCTTGGTCCACTAGGTAGACCAGGAGCAACATGGCCGGTATTAGCCAGCCATACTCCACATCCTGAAATTAATGTAATGACGGATGCGGAACTACAAGCTGAACTAAAAGAGCTAATCAAAATCTATAGACAATTGGTCCAATATGTCATGCGGACTTTCGCAGGCCAACCAGCAATAATGATTCCACAGCATCCCCCCCACCAGGGGAACACATATAAAATTACACCACAGACTTTACAGTCGGTCTTTGGTAAATTACCCGCAAAACGGGAACAAATTCCATTCTGGATTGCTCAAAAGATTACTCAAATAGAGGCAGTATTTTCTAATACTACCCCTCATGAGAAGCACAGAATTTTAACAATCTGTTTACCAATGGGGATTGCACCACACCTGGAGGACTGCGACACTTGGGGTACAGTCTTTGACGCAATTTACACTAAAACACATGGTGTTCCGTCTATGGCGGTAATACCAGATGTCCTGAAACAGATTCAAAATGAATACGGGGCAGAGCCTGCTTTAAATCTAAGTATGAAATTACTGAAAGATTTCAAACAGGTCTCAACAATAATATTAGCTAATATTAAAGGTGAAGCAGCATCCGTGGCGATCCGCCAAAAGTTAAGGGAATTTGATGTAACTGCGCAACCACAAGAACTGGCCAGAATAATTGAAAAATCCTATGAAGAATTAGGCAGAGACAGTCTGGATGGGAAACCAGTGAAACCCCAACTGTCTGAAAGTCCTGAAAATGTCTTTATTAAAAACACTCCTACTCCTATTAAGAAGAAGTGGGAAAATAGCAAACAAACTTCTAAAGAGAAGCGTTCTCAATCCCGAGGTAGGTCTCCTCAAAAGGAGCCCTCTGAAAGGAGGTACAACCTCAGAAATAGGGATAATTTGAGAAAACCTGATAGATATCAAGATACTGATACACGTTCCTCTCGTACCTTTCAGACTTTGTCACAGAAATCCGAAAGAAGAGGAAGGTCAGAACACAAGGAAGAACACGTGAAGTCCAAAGACGATCAACACCTTCAGAAAAATAAGAAAACTCAATTCACCACAAAGAAGGTAGCAGGTCTAAAGATCAGACATGCGAGGATCTTGAGGACACAACTCAAGAACGGGGAATGGGCTCAAACAATGTTGGACAGCGCAGCAGAAGTCACCATAGCACGCAAGAACTTGAAGGATCATCTGGAGACAGTGGACTTGAATGAGTTCATTCAAGTTGAAACTGCAGATACCAGGGTTAGTTCTCCACATAAGTTATATGAAGTAACACTTTGGATGGAGGGAGACATACCAAGAAAAGTGAGAGCACTTTTTGGGAGCAACTTTCAAAGGGTTATGACATTCTTCTAGCTGAAAAAGACTGGCCACCACATTTTGCCAGGGAGTGCCCACATGGCGAAGACATCATATGCCAGCCTTCTCCAACCACATTCCAATTCATTTAAAATATACTTATGCCAGAAAATGGGCAGTTGCCCAGGCTCCTGTATTATATAAAAATCATGTAGGATGGGATGAGGACTCTCCTCACCATAAAATCCAGTTAAATAATCAACCAACTGCACAAAGGCAGTATCCTGTTAAGCACAAAGCTAAAAAACAGGCCAGGGAGATCTTATATCAACTTGAATACCAAGGGGTGATTGAAACATGCAGCTTGTCCATGGACAATCCTTTGTTTCCTGTCTCCAAACCAGACAATATGTATCGTCTAGTATTGGATTATAGACATCTAAACTCTTGTTGCAAAACTTTTGCAGTACAAAATGCACACAGTGCAGCACTAATGAATAACATTGTGCGTAAAAAGCATAAAACCACATTAGATATTTCTAACTGTTTCTTCTGTCAAAACATTGCACCAGAAAGTAGGTATTTGACTGCTTTCTGAATTATGGGGACACAGCATCAATTCTGTCGTCTCCCACAGGGATTCAAGAATAGTCCTGAGTTATTCTCAGCAAGAGTAACAGAGTTACTACAAACCTATGATGATGAGGCATTATCATATGTCATTGACATGTATCTAACAGACGATGACTTGGACAGGCACTTGAACAGGGTGAACACCATCATACTTGGCTTCGCCTCTGAAGGGTATAAATTCAATTTTAAGAAATCAAGAATTGCCCACCTCAACGTCCTTTTTCTAGTATATAAACTTTCAAGTGAAGGCAAAAGCCTGGCAGCAAACTTTCTAGAGAAATGTGCGCTGCTCCAACCTTCAAAAACGCTGAAAAACGTACAGTCAATTCTAGGTTTCCTGAATTTCGGAAGAACATACATTCTAAATTACGCAAAAAGGGTTAAACCTCTCTACGAACTAATCAAACCTAATTTCCAAACAGTTAATTGGACACAAAAACACACAGAAATTTTGCGTTCATTGTAAACAGACATGTTAGCAACAAAACATTTGCAAACACGTGTAAACGTACGCAACTTAGTGATCCGAATCATTCCAGGACAATGCGGATTCACGTACTTAACTTTTAATGAAGGTGAAAAAGTACCAATAGCTTACAAATCACACATGTACACACAAGCAGAAATGAAATTCACTTCAACAGAAAAAATTCTGACAGCGGTTCAAACTGCAGTAGCAAAAGAGAGAGCCCTCGCACAGGGTAAGCACATTATGGTTGTTACACCTGTACCTGCCTTAGAGGCAGTGACAAAAGCGAGCATTCCAAATGCTAAATCTTTACATCCGAGATGGATACAATGGGTTAAATCTCTTGCTGCAGCAGAAGTTGAATACGCTTTTGACCCATATTTGAAAACACAAGCATTTCTACAATACGAACAAGAATGTCCTCTGCCTACTGAAATGTTGCCTCTAGAGCAGTATGAATGTATAATTTATATGGATGGATCAGCTCAACCCGCTACGAGGGGTAAACAAGCCTATAGTGCGGCGTGCGCGATCGTTAAAGGTCGTTGGCACGAAGGCAAATTCTGAGCAATGGTCACTAAAACTCAAACTCTAGGAGATTGTACAGCTCAGCGAGCTGAGCTACAAGCATTCAAGTGTGCGATTCGTATTATTGTGTTCAATCTTACAATGAATACTTGCAAAACTGGATTCAAAACGGTTACAAAGATGCAAAAGGTGGCACAATCATGCATAAGTTGCTTTGGCAATAAGTAGTTCAGTTACGACAATGAGTACAAAACACTCACGTGATACATACACTGAGTCAAGGGAATTTATTGGCTGATGAATCCACGAAGGCAGCTGTGCAAACGGCTTCCGTACCTGCAATCACTTGTTCAAAAACGAAAATAAACGGCGAAATAATGCTAGTTGTCAATGCCACAAACAAAGGCAGCTGTTCAGCGTTCGTTACCTAATAAGTTTCCACTCAAATACTCATATATAATTGATGCAAACTCCGTTCCTTTTGCTCGAATCCCTGGAGTGGGGGATAGGGTAATTCCAAACGGGAAACGTAGAGTAGATTTGATACACGGAGCACATTTGGGAGAGGGTCTGATACATCAAGGGATTTCTAAATCTATACTTGAATTAAAAAAGACGTACTGGTTGCCAGGGATGAATGCACAAATTGGCAATTAACTGCCATGACTGCAACAGAGATCGCACCAGAGAACGCCGCCTGATACCTGACTACAGTGTAGCCAGCCCAGTACAGACACCATTGTTAGACAGCATTAGACTTTCTACACGCAGATGTCCCTATTGGCAAAATGCGGTCCCACAAATATTAAGACAAGGTTCATTTGGATGTGGCCTCAGCGCTCGACTGACGCTCAAACTGCTATAAAAGATTTGCGAGTCTTTATCGGCAGATACGCAGACGGCACGCTTTATTCTGACCAGGGTCCTGCGTTTAGCTTTCGTGCTTACAAGGAGGCCATGGCCAGTTTGGGCTTTGCATTGCGTACTCTAGTCCAATCCGTCCTGAGGGAAATTTGGTAGTGGAGAGAAACAAACGGGACATAAAGCAATCTATAACAGCTAGGATATTAGGCTCGGGTGACGGGTGGGTCAAACATCTAATAAGTGTCTAACGTAGTCTTAACAATCTGCCAAGAAGTTCTCTAGGGGGTATCACTCCATATGAAGTCCTTTTTGGGACCAGAATGTTCATTTCGGACCTCGATTGTCAGACTTCAGTGGTAAACCAAAAACTTTTTGAAATCAAAGACCGTTTGGCTGTTTTACAGGACTTAAATGAAATAAGAAAAAAAGTAACGTGTTCCTGAAGCCAACCACCACTGAAGAGAAACCGACCGTCCCAGCAAGGCCTGTCTGGATTCCTAAGCTTGGGGATCTAGTCAGAGAAAAGACAAGAAGGAATTTGGGCTTTCTTACAGACAACCAGTACCTGTCCTAGCAATCCACGGATCAAGAACAGTATTACTGCCGCCCCTTGCTGGTAAAAAGGAGAACAGGTTCGTGTCCATCGACCTGGTCAAACCACATCATGTGGCCGATCATAAGCAATAGGCCAAGTGGACTCCGCCAATGTAGCAGACGCCCTAATCTGGCTACTATCCAAGAGGTTCAAACTGAGAAACTCATCACCTTTGAAGAATCTACAGTGCGAAAAGAAGGACTATGCAACAAAGCTATGGAACTTGTACCTCTTGAGAACCCAAATAACAGTTCGTCAAGAAACACCTGTCAACAACGAAGTAGCATCAAACTACACAAATGTATCAAGTGATCAAGTGGTTCCAGCGATTTCAATGAATCCTGATGCAATCCCAACAATTGACAGAACTGCCTCTGGCTATTTCATTAACTTTGATACGTTTTCCGAGGATCCCAGCAAACCTGAAACGGCGCCAGTAAAAAGAACTTTCAAAGAACAAGCAAATTACTTTTTTCATCACCTGGAAAAGACTTATCTCGTTTTACCATGGATTGAACTTTGGATTGTGTTGGGTGTGCTTTTTCTTCTACTTTGGTTGACTCTGGTAATAACTTTGGGAATGCTGATACATGGAAGATATGTTAAAAAGGACACAGCAAGTAAGAACATCAACTTACTACTCAAGCCACACAAATCAACTCATTGTGAACAAAGAGACTTGTCATCAGTGAACATCACAGCCGTTCCTATAGCTGATGGTATAGCTTGGGACAGAACTGACTATGACATTTTTGGCCCGTCGGAGCTGTTGAAGGTTCCACACCAGTTCAAGATTTCCTTGAATGACTTTGTTTCATCTAGAACCTTTTCTGATGATTGGGACTTCGAGACTGTTAACAATATGATGTCAGACTTAGAAATGTCTGCTGTATTTACAAATCATGAATACTTAGAAGGTTCATCTGCTTATGAACAAATGAATTGTTATAATCACTATGGTCATCATTTCTTGCACAAATCTGCAAATCCTAGAAATATATTGATGTATAACCAATGGGGACATTGTCCTACACCACCAAAGGGTAGCTCAAAAGCTTTTTGGGGAACATTTCCATACTTTTCAGGTTTTAATACTTCCAATCCAGAATCATTTTAATTTAAAAATGTTAATAAGACAGGAATGAAAAGTATGCTGACTAAAACCCGAAAAATGCCTTTTATGCTCAGCTGTCTTCTCTCGGTTTGGACTTTTGGAAAGATAACATTGAGACAAAAACTGTCTGGGGCTCAAATGACTGGCAAGTGCAGGGATCAGAAGCCTTATTAAGAGCCTGCATTATCCCAGAGCAAATTATGTTTTTGAATGACACTGTCCAACAGACATCTGTCTTGGGTTAGCCGCTATGGCCTTCAGTGAACATCTCTTCTATACGAATTGATACTTTAAGCAGAATGAAAGCCATTCTTTTACAGAAAACTGTGCCACTGACCTCGGCCGAAGAGACCTATGATCTGCAAGTCGCAAGGACTTCTGCAGAGATACATGCACTCTTAACTACAAACTGCCCTATACATTTCTCAGAAATGTTAGGTCGTATCTTAAACATGTCTGATACGAGTGGTATTTTACATGTATTTAAGACAGTTTTTCGGGACTGTTAGCACCCTTTGAAGCAGACCTAGGAATATTTCCAAACTTTGTGCGCTCTGGGTTTGGCGGATTGCCTCTCATTTTGGGACTTGATGCAGGGATACTATTTTTGCTCCTACTGCATCGATATGGCAAGCCAATCCACGAGCGACACCCAGATCACCGTGGAGACAAATCTACTGGCGATGAATTGTTGTGACACATCGTCCACATTTTGGGATTAACTCGTTTAAGAGAATTAAATACCACATGGTTTCTGTCATTCAGACCAATTTGGCAAGATTGCATCTTACCTGTTCTACGCTGCTGCTAGAATGCGTGTTAGACATCTGTCTCACACTCCCATCAGTCATGCCAACGGATGTTGATACTTTGCTTGAACCAGTAACAGCCCATGCACTGTGGTCCCCAGCGGCTACCAATTCTGATGACGGCATTCATTGAGATCTCACAGACGCAAAATGCTGACGGTGAGGTACGAGAGGGAACAGGCACACTGGTATCATCGACTACGAACATTGCTAATGCGACCAATGCTGACGGCGATGCTTCACATCTATGTGCGGTTGATCTTCTTAACGAGATAATCCATCTTTCACCTACTATGGTAGATGAATTCTTTACAGACTTAGAAGATTTGATGTTTTCTCCAAACAATAACACTGACGCAGTGTTCTGAGTGACTGAATTCAACCTTCATTTTTTCAAAACAAAGTTCGACTATGGAACTCCATTTTTTTTCTATGATTAGCTTTTGTTTTTCCAAATTTGTATTTTTCATTTTTTGGCACAAAGTAATCTGCTTAAAGTAGAACTATTCATAGAGAAATAGAATTCTTTGAAAACTTCCAGAGACAATATTTACCTTGTCAACATTCATACAGTTTATGTAATCGGCCATGAAATGGTTTCGGCTTTTCTTTTCTGTATTTACGAGCCATTTCATAAATGTATATTTTCATGATTCATTCAGACAGCATTTACAAATGTCAACATATATGCTTAGAATGAAACATTGCTTTAAATGCGTACAGCACCAATGCGCTTTTCGTGTACAACCAGTACCATTGCATTTTTATGTGTTTTGGGTGGGTTTTAACACATCATGTTTAGATATGTTTAACAAGTTTAGAACTTAGTAATGTCGTACATAAGAAAGTGGAGTGGGTGTTGCGTGGCGTTTTAGGCTCCGATTGAATTTTCCCGATTCATGCCCTTATATAGGCATAGAAATCAAGCCCTTATTTAGGCACAGTCCATGCTACCCAAATACAGGCATGGCTACTTCCATCCGTTCACAAAACGTCACAACGATTTCTTGGAAAACCAGCTTAAGCCGTTAGGGACTTCCCTTTGCTTGAATATTGATTTTTCCAAGAACTCAGTTAGTTTTACAATGAACAACTATTCCCCAGGGGTTCATTCATGACGTTCATATGCCCGACTTTACATCAACCATGGCATTCCTAAACACCTTCAAGGTATAAATATACCTTCATTTGCTATAGCAAGATACGGTGGTTCGGAGCAGTTCGAATACCTACTTGCCCGACCAATCTCGCTACAGCAAGTGCCGAAGGAAGCCGGCTCTCCAGCTGACGCACTGATCAGGAAGCTGCCCTTCTCTGCCGAGAATCCAGCTCCAGTGTTTCCGACTCCCCTTGCGGGGTGTTGAGAAATCCAATCCCGAGACAGAGTGGTAGCAGACCTCCTTCATTCCAAAAAGGTATGGAGCTGATAAGAACCTAGAGAAACCTTTGGTAGATTCTTGGCAGAAACAAAACCTATGCTAAAAAATACTTACTTCTTCTCTCGTACTAGACTTAGGTTAGGTACATTGGGGTAGGCGTATTTTAGAAGCACCAGTTGAGTATTTTAGTCTATGTTATTTATGTATGTATTTTTATATGGCTTAGAAACTATACAATGCTCTTACAGTATTATTTCATATTACTGTTTACGCTGTACGCATTACACTTTGCATTCTGTCTAACGATTGTAGCAGTTCACCTCTCTTGCATGATAAAGAAGTCTGTTCAATAAACCTTTTATTGAAAACGCCCGTCTCACCATTTCTCTACAACTCTGTAAGAAACAAAGCATGCACGATTGACTGAGTGAACTAGTTATCTATTGTTTCCACGACTCTGAGAGATATATTCTTATTCTTGGGAAACAAAGTTGTCATGTTTATGCGGTTGTCAGAAACTAATCTCTTCTTGTGAATTCGAGAAAGTTTCTAGTGACCTCTGAGCTAGCTGGCACTCACTATTAAGTTTAGTATATTCGATAGAGACCTATTGACTTAAGTCCTACGTCAAATCTATAGGATAAATTATTCCAATGCGCAGAGCCTATTGGTAATATAGGAACGACACTACACCTCCTTGCGTCATTGACTGATCTGTACTGTTACTACGCACATTGGGGTGCTGGTTGGTGGCGCGTAGGCGACCCATCACTAGCTCTTGCACCGTTGGCATCCGGTATGTGGCTGTGTGAGTAGGTTTAGACGTCCGGTTTTCATACGTATGTGCCCTTCTGGTGATGCCCAGCATCTTCTGCTGTGGGCTTCGGCGTTCTCTATTGGTCCGGCGTGTCCACCGGAGATCCCCGGTGAATTTGGTGTGCCCAGCTCTTCGCTATCTCACGATGCAGGCACTGCCTAAGGTGAACTGACGGTCGTTCCCAGCATTGTAACGTGTGGAGAGGGGACAGGTCTGTCCTGCCAACCAGAGGTGCCCGGTATCTGGTATCTGGCGCAGTAAGTCTCACCCCAGTTGCATCAGTCTAGGGGAGAGGAGAGTCACGGGCGACGTGTGTGTCTCAGTACTTATACAGTTGCCACCTAGTACAGTTCTGTGGCACAGCTCCTACTACGTTGCCACGAGGTGACCAGCTGCCGCTGAGGGCTGGAACTGTAGTACCAGGCGTCCGATCCGTGTTTGGGATTGCGGCAAGATGAAGAGGGTCTTTCTCGTGCAAAGTCCCAGCGTGTCGACAGGCGGCAAGGGGGCCCGACCGTGTCAGTGGGCACGCAGTCCTGTTTGCGCCAGCAGTCTATCCCCTGAGCGCCTCTCCAGCAGTGTGGTAACAAGTATTGCAACCTGCTGCCGTTCTTTGCTGATGCTGAGGCCTGTGTGCTCACCAATCACCTTCTAGTGAGGGCCTGCTGTCCACGTGTGGACTCGGTTATCCCTTGGTGCAGCGCAGGTGGTAGAAAGTAATCGCCGTCAGTAAGTCAGGTTGGGAAAAGGGTGAGAGGGGGATCGCCCCCAGTACCACATCTGCAGATAGAGGGATGAGACGGTATAGCAGAGCGAGATGGCGCCCTGGATGCGGAGTAGTGTTGAGGGGAGGCAGCAGGCAGGATCTGCCAAAAGGTCTCCACAAGACGCAGTTACTGTTCAATCCCACCTCGCGGACCGCAGGCGAGGCCCCCGGCTTCACTGTTTGCCCACTCTTGGCCTAGGCCTGATCCAGCCCCCGGGCCTGAGGCACAGCAGGGCCGCTCTCCCCACTGTCAGGTGGCAGAGACTAATTTCCCCTGTCCCCACGTGCATGGAATCCGCAGGTGGGGGGCTCTCTGTAGCAAAAGCCACCTGGAACTCTCCCGTATTTGCCCACCGGCCCCCCGAGGCCTTCTGCTCACCTGCGTCTGTTGCTCTTTCCAGGACAGGGGGTCTTCATGAGCGCAGCCACCAATCTTCTCTCCCCGAGAGCTTCAGTGGGACAATGCATATACTGCAGCGCCTCCCTATGCAGAAATGTCATGTAGGCCGTAGCAGGCTTAAAAAAAGGGGGGGCCGCCCGCGATCTAGTTTCGCGGCCGTCAGCCTTCCCTCTGTTGTGGCAGCAATCACATCGCTATGTAGGGCAGAGGATAGCCCACCCACGTCAGTCGCGATGCAGGAGTGTGGGAGTGCTGATCCGACCGGCAGTTGGAGGGTTGCACCGGCAGGTCTCGGTGAGTACAGTTTTGGCAGGCTCAATAGGGGCAGGCTAGCCCGGGGAACAGTACCCTAGAGAGGACGTGAGCACGCGACACGCACCTGTGGGCCTCAGTGCGTCACCTCCAGAAGGCCTCTACCGCTGGGCCGCATCGCAAAGGAGCCCGTTCACCGCCTCTCATTCAGCCAGGTCCGGAGGTTTGCTCCCACTTGCAGTGGCTACACCGCCGTCGCGGCTGGGGAAGTCTGGAGTCACTCAGCAGCTGAGAGGGCCGGCAGTGCAGGTGTGCAGATCGGAGGCCCCGTCTGTGGCCGCTGTGCCGCGCCGCCCAAAGGACGTCTCTCCGGTGAGGCCCTCAGCGCCTGTGGCCCCGGTCACCTGCAGTCCGCCCACACGAGACAGGGTGCATGAGCGGCGCACAGTAGTACAGGCTCAACTCCGCAGCTCGAGTGTGTCCGGGTGGCGGGGAATAATTAGGTTTCGAAGGATAATTAGGGGTTCTCAAGCGGAGCTCTAGCAATTAGCGTCTGCCATGGTTGGTTAGCTGGCCACGCCCCCCCTAATTGTTCTTTCATGAACATTTTTATCCTACATTTCATTGTGAATGAATTATTATTGTCTGAAGAACACGTCCAGCTCATTTCATTTTCATGTGAGCGTGTAAAAAAAACACCTCTATTGTGTACTGACAGGTGTGGTGTAGACAGCTCTACTGTGTACTTTTAACTGCTGTGTAGAAGTTAAACACTGCTGCCGGAGTTGAAAAAAGCTTACTACATCCCCATGAGGGAGTCTACTTAACTTTCCCTGCCACCAAAGGTATCTCCGAAAACGTTTTTGTGCAGGATAATTTATGTTCTTGCCACAATAAGAAAGGTCTCTGTAAATCCCTACACCACACATGGACCTGGTCTGTGCAACATAAAACATCTACATTAACTAAATACACAAGTCTACAATGTTTTTATTTTTTTAGATATTGTCAAGCCAAGGTCACATCCATAGTTCATCGAGGCACATTACATATAGAGAATAGTCTAAAATAATTTAGCAAAACTTGAAAACACAGGATTCATCGATATAGTCACAGTGTGGCAGCAGGTGTAGAAGGAGTAAGAGGAAAGCAACAGGGAGCAACATCATCAGACTTTAGACCACAAACGTATGGAGCAGAAACAATGTCACATTCTCTTACAGGAACAGAAGGGGTGCTCTATATTAAAGAAGTAGTGATGGATCATTCCAGAGGGAGGAGACCCAGCTGGAGCATGCCCATGTCTAACTTTTAATTAGTTTACCAACTACTTGGGTTAACAATGCCTCTGTTAACCAATAGGAAGGTCGCACCACTAGTGATGAACTCCTAGCCAAGTGGTTCCCAAACTGCGCGCCACGGCGCCCTGGTGCAACATCAAAACCAGCTTGGGGCGCCGTGTGCTATGCTTGTGCCATGCTGCATTTTATCACAGGCCCCCTCCCCTATACGACTGCCTGCCAAGGATTGCATGCAAACACGTCTGTTTGTCTGTTTCACTGCCTTTGCCTTGCGACTGAGTAGGATGGGCAGGTTCTCCTACAAGTTATGAATTTTAGTGAAACAATATTTACCAAAGGGGTTATTAGTGAACAAGGCACGTTTGCTATATTTATCACCTTCCTGGAATGTTCTGTGTGAAAAATCTGCGTGGGAGCGGGAGAGGAAAGCTCCACAATGACATTTTAAAAAGTCACAAGAAATAACTGTTGCAAAAATCTCAGCATACACTCACTGCTAATTTTCTGTGCAGTGTACGCACATGAAGCTCTACAATAGTTTATGTAGTAACTTAGGGAGAGCTTTACCCGTAGGAGCCTGGGTATAAATAGGCCATGTGGCTAGAAACTCGACTCCTATAGCCCATCTTTTGCAAAGGTATGTAGACCACATTCAAGTTTCAATTATGGAAGTGCAATATATGTATTTGTCTGAGCAGAGAGAAAAACTGAAGTTTAAGTTGGTTTAAACTCAAAGGGCAACAAAAATATTGAGGTTCCGTGGTTTTCGGAACCGGACTCCATTTTGTTTGCGTTGTTCTTGACGCCATTTTTGTGTTGCCCTCACGTAGACCTAGGTGGTAACCGAACGAACAAAGTTGCATGGGCCTCATTGTTCATGTATGCATTAACAGGCCCTTTTCTGACTTGTGAGTGAATTGCAAAGACGCTGACCCCGTCACCTGAAACTGACCCTTTCGCAAAGCCAATTTCCCTTGGTTTGATCCTTGTCTGACATTGCCAATCAATGTTCAGGATATCGTTAACTTTTAGTTTCCTTGCACATATCTTATCCTAATCAGCATCTGAATTGTTTCTTTCCTTACGACTTTTCATTACATGGGTAGTGCTTTCAATTATGGGTTTGTCCGGCTTGTGGAAATTGAATTTGGGACATTCCTAATAATTAACTTTTGGGTTGGGTTACTGTAAATTGGGTTTTTGTTAATGTGATACTCAGTTAGAAAATGTGTCCTATTGGTCAGAATTTTGCGCAGTGGGTGTACATTTATAATGAGAATATTGTGTATAAAAGGTGATGTCTTGCTCTATGAAATTGAACAGTTCCTTGAGTTGTACACCGTGTTGTATTGCTGAGATTACTGTTACTAGCTGCAGCTAATAAATTTTATCTCTGACGCCACCTAGAAGTATTCAGTGTCTCTGTTTGCCAAGACAGGAGAACCCGAAGACTTTGGGCGTGTCCCTGGCGCCGCTGGGTTCTAAAACCCGGTTCTTCAGTTGGCGCCCAACGTGGAACTCGACTTCAGCGGTACCCGCCCAAGCCCGAGGATCGTGAGGAGCCACGTGAGGAAATTCTGGAGGAAGGCCGCCACTTCATCGACCCCTGCATGTCGACGTGGACCAAAGGTGTTTTCTGCGAGGCTTCCCGCTTTCCAACAGCTACGAAGGACTGCTGCCCTGACTGTCCCCCTGGCTCGGACCCTTGATTGATCCTTTGTAGAGCGAGACGATAGACGGTCTTCTGGTGGCGTGACAGATATTTGGTTAAGTATAAGCGGGTCGCTCCCACGACTTTGTTTTGGTTCTTGGTTTTGATTTGATTTTTGCAAAAATCGAAGCCGAGGGGCTCGTATATTTACGAGTGTATCGATAGTCGATAACCCCTTGAAGTTTGAAGCTAGATTAGTGAGCTATAGATGCCTGGTCTTAGCAAAATTAGGAAATGGTTTAGTTGTGGTTGCAACAGGGATTCCCGATTGGAGGATTCGAGTCCGATACCTCCGGTTGGAACTCCAACTTATGAGCTCTATTCAAAACACGGAGTGGGTCCCATTGCTTATAATGAAGTATGGGTCCGCTATACAAGAAAAGATGGTGTTTTACGATGGCCCCAACATGGTAGTTTCGAATTAAATATTTTAGATAATCTGGAAGTTGCGCTATTTAAGAAGAAAGCCCGGCTGGCAATGTTTGACTCTTTCCGCCTCTGGCGTAAGGAAGCCAAACAGCGAGAAATTAAGCAAGCAAAGAGAGATAGGAAAGATAAGAATATGTCAGTACTACAAGCTGCTAGGCAGTTTAAGGAAGATGGAGAAGAGCGTGCGAGTGAAGTTTTAGATAGACAGCGTTGCATGGCCATAAATAAATGTTATCCGGCCTTGCCGTCCTCTCCTCCGAAAGTGACGGAAGACCCTGAAAAAGATCCTTTGATGTCTCATTTACTGAGATTGCCACCTCCTTATGTGCAGGGTGCTACTGCGCCTCCATTACCCCCGGTTGTTCTACCCTTTGTTGTTCAACCTCCTGCTGTTGTTCAGCCACCCGGTGCTCCACAGATGGTTTTGCCTCCTACTGCGCGACCCACTCTAGAGTCGCAAGCTTTGCTTCCAGCTTTGCCTCAAACTCCTTTGCCTTCTGCTTCTGCATCTCAGACTCCTACTGCTCTTGTTCCTACTATGTCTCAAGATTTTAACTTTCCTGTATTTCCGCCTACTTCTTCTCCTTCTGCTCGAAAACGAATGACAGAAACTGTTGTTAATCTGTTGTCTCCATTGTTTGGGCCACTGAGTATGACCCCTGTTTCGGAACGTAAGCAGAGTCGTAGTCAGCTTCCTAGTTCCGAAGAGCGAGCAGTGTTGGATTTGTTGGCTCGTAGATGGATTTTAAATGCTTCCAGGTATAATTTGCCAGCGGTTATGGATGTTTTCTTTCAGTGGGAGCCGCCTAAGCAAAGGTATGTTTTTGATGTGATGTGTGCTTTTCTGCGGCAGGAATGGGAAGATAATGAGTTGGGTCCAATTCCACAGGAAGTGCTTTATGTTCAGTCAGAATTTGCTAAAGGGATGATAGTGGAATCTGATGTTACTGATGCTGTAGAGATGATACTTACCTTCAGAACTAGACTCCTGTCTCAGCCATTGTACGAACCTGATCCTTCTGTTAGGAGGAAAGTGAAGCAGTATCCTATGAGAGAAGTTCCCCCAGTATGGAGGGAGGCAGTTGCTGCTGATGTTAATCAGGGTATTCAGGCTGCAGAAGCTCATTTTCAGCGAGTATGGGTACATGTCCCTTGTAAGAGAGCAGAGGTCTTGGCTCTTAAGCAGACCTTACCTGACCCTCGTAAGAATCCTGCTGGTTATTACAAAGAGTTGTCTCAGACAGTTGAAGCGTGTATTATGAATTTAGCTGACATAGACATGTTAATGGGTAATGTAGTTCCTCAACCTTTGTGGGCGAAGATTCGTCATGAAAATCATGCGGCAGAATTAGGAGATACGTGGGCTAATATTGTTGCTGCAGATGGTCGACAGGTTGGAGGTGCCAAACCTGAGCCCTTAGTTGCAGAATTACCTGGTAGAATTATTAATTTAATGAAAACTATGATGCCTGCTTTGCGAGTGAATTGGGACAAGTTAGCAGCATGCAAACAGAAGAAAGACGAGAGTGTGTCTGATTTCTTCACTAGGTTTGAAGAAACGTTTATCGATCATAGTGGTCAGGACATGAGTACGGAAGGTGGTCAAAGGTTGTTTGTGGACAAATTTGTCTTTGATTTGCTTCCTGAACTTTCTAATAAGTTAAAGGACTCTGAGAGTTCATGGGCTGTTTCTTCGTCGGCCAAGATATTGGCTACTGCACAATATTATGAGAATAGGGATAAAGATGAGAAGGATAAAGCAGAGAAGAAAACTAAAGATTTAAAGGCGAAAGTTCTTTTGCAGCAAGCTTATCCGCCTCGTCAGAATCAGCCTCAGTTTCAGCAACCTCCACAGTTTCAGAGATTGTTACAGAAGCCTGAGCCTTATGCTCCGCGATTCTTTCCTGGTCCTAATCAGTGTGCTTATTGCAGAGAGGAAGGTCATTTCAAGAATAGTTGCCCGGCTTTGTTACAGCGTGTGAATGGCGTATCTGGTCAGAGAGGTCGTGGTGGTTTCCAGCAAGCTCCTAGGGGTAGGGGACGTGGTGTGTTACCCCAGAATGAGCGTTCCTCTTCCCTTCAGAATTCTGCGAATTATTTTGACAGACAGAATGTTCCGAGTGGTCAGTCTGCACAGTACTATGTTGATGAATATTATGTCTAGAGTGAGAGTGCTGGTTATAATGATAGTTAGGACAGCCATGGGCAAAGTAAGGGAGTAGTGTCAGTTCCAGTAGACCAGAGTGGACCTTATGTTGAAGTGATTACATCAGGTGTGGCAGAACCTTTTCTTTTGGATACTGGTGCAACGAAGAGTTCTATTATGCACTCTAAACTTCCTGGCGCACCTTTGTCTGGCTTGACCAATGTTTCAGTAGGATTTTCAGGCGCCCCAGTTTGTAACCCGGTTTCTAGTCCTTTGTCCCTTTCTATTGGTCCTTGTGAATTGGAAGCTCCCCTTATTCTGACGACTGGTTGTAATGAGAATCTGTTGGGTTTGGACTTGCTGAACATATTGTATGCGACATGACATTGTTCTCCTTCGGGAGTACATCTTACCTTGGGTAAGAAAGGGATTTCCCCAATGTATTTGTCTAAAGATTGTCTTCCACTGGAATTGCGTTCGCTTCCTGATACGCTTTGGGCTACAGGTCCGAATGATGTTGGTCTCTTACAGATTCCACCATATGTTATTACCCTTAAGTCGAATGCTAGGCTACCTCGTATTCCGCAATATAAAATCTCTAGTGATGGCGAGAGAGCTCTTTTGGCGATCATTTATGATTTGGTTGAGAAGGGTGTGGTTGAAGAAACGAGAGGTAATGTGTGTAACAGTCCTGTTTTGCCTGTCCTTAAGCGTACTGATGCTTCTCAGCCACCTGTGTACCGGTTTGTGATCGACCTTCGAGAGGTAAACAAGATTGTGGTGCCACAGTTTCCTGTTGTCCCAGATATCACTCCTTTGTTGACTCTGATTCCTGCTTCGGCAGCCTGGTTTTCTGTTATCGACTTGAAGAATGCTTTCTTTAGCATTCCGATTGCTGAGGAGAGTAGGGATATTTTTGGCTTCTCTTTAGGAGGACGAAGCTTCCGCTTTAAGAGAGCTCCCCAAGGTTATTGTGAAAGTCCCTCCATCTATAGTCAGGCGTTGAAAACTCAGCTTGATAGCTTTGTGTTGCCTACTGGTGCTACTCTTATCCAGTACGTTGATGATCTATTGGTTGCCGCTGATGACGAAGAGATTTGTAAAGAGGCTACTCTTTCTTTGTTACGATATTTGTCTGACCTCCATCATAAAGTGTCGCCCTCAAAGTTACAGTATTGCCGACAAGAAGTAACCTACTTAGGTCATCTCTTGTCGAAGGAGGGAAGAAGGTTGACCCCAGAACGAATTCAAACGATTGCGCAAATGAGTGTACCATCCACACAGAGAGAAGTGCGTGCTTTCTTAGGTATCACCTCGTATTGTAGGCAATGGATCCCTAATTTTTCCCTGCTAGCAAAACCTCTGTTGGCGCTGACTCTTAAAGATACTCCGCATCCTCTCCCTCGGTCTGATGAGTGTCAGAAAAGTTTTTCTGAATTACGCGATGCATTGTGTTCGGCTCCTGTGTTGGGTACTCCAGACTATAGTAAGCCTTTCATGTTGTACGTGCACGAGAGAGAAGGTTGTGCGTTGTCAGTGTTGACACACCCATTCGGGGACAAGCAGCGTCCATGTGCGTATTTTTCAGCTATGTTAGACCCAGTTGCTAAGGCGTTACCGAGTTGTCTGAGAGCTACAGCGGCAGCGGCTGTTTCTATCCGACAGTCTGCTGGTTTGGTATTGGATAATACGTTGATTGTGATGGTCCCACATGCAGTGGATACTTTATTAAACAGGACCAAGACTCAGCACCTTACTAGTGCACGTCTGTCAGGTTATGAGTTGACACTTTTGGCTAGCCATGTTCACATCAAAAGATGTACTGTATTGAATCCAGCTACGTTGTTGCCGATTTCTGTAGAGTCAGATGCTCAAGAACAGCATGATTGTGTTCTCCGGACAGAGGAGGAAACGAAGGCTAGAGTTGACCTAAACGATACTCCTCTTGAGAATGTTGATGGTACCTTATGGGTAGATGGTTCGTGTTTCAAGCTTCCGAATGGTGAAACGACTGCAGCATATGCCGTCACAACTTTACATACAGTTGTTGAGACAGCACGCATAGCACAGAATTCTGCGCAAGCAGCAGAGTTGATTGCATTGACACAAGCGTGTGTATTGTCAGAGGGAAAGCGAGTGAATGTTTATACTGATAGCCAGTACGCATTTGGTGTTGCCCATAGTTTTGGACGTTTGTGGAGAGAAAGAGGATTCCTTACTTCCCATGGCACAAAGATTCAGCATGGGCAGTTAGTGAATGAACTTTTGGAATCTCTTGCTCTCCCAAAGCAGATTGCAATTGTGAAGTGTAGTGCGCATAAGAAAGTTGTGGATGATGTAGGTCGAGGCAATGCGTTTGCGGATGAAGTTGCGAAGGAAACGGCGAGAGACATGATGAGCCGTATGTATGTGGCAGGTCCTGCAAGATGGGTTGTGGAAAGTGGAATGTGTGAAGACACAATAGAAAGTGTGAAGACGATTCAGGCTGAAGCTACAGAGAAAGAAGTAAGTACGTGGAGAGAGAGTACGGGTATGTTGGATTCGACAGGTTGTTGGGTTGAGTTGTCAGAACACCAGCGATGGTTGTTGCCAGACGCGTATGGGCTCCCAGTGGTTACAATGGCTCATGGAATGGCTCATATCAGTTCGAAGGGAATATGCAAGTTGTTGGCTCCAGTTTGGCAGAATGCTGGAATTCCGAAATGTGCTGAGAACGTGGTGAAGCATTGCATGATTTGTCTGAAGTATAATCCTGGTAAGGGAACTCCAACTCCAGCTGGTCATTTTGCTCCTCCGACTTATCCGTTTGAAGTGATACAGCTCGAGTACATTCACATAGAGAGATGCAACAATCTGAAGTATGTCCTTGTGGTTGTTTGCGCCTTTTCCAGATGGATAGAGGCCTACCCCCTACACGATAATACTGCATTGTCTACTGCTAAGGTTTTGCTCAAAGAGTATTTCCCTAGATTTGGTTTGCCGAGAATTTTATGGTCGGACAATGGGAGTGAATTTGTGGGTCGAGTCATGAAGAAAGTGTGTATTGGATTAGGGATAAATCAGAAGTTCCACGCTGCGAATCACCCGCAGTCAGCAGGTCTTGTCGAATGCTATAACGGCACATTAAAGCTGAAACTCGCCAAGATTCAAGCGAGCACTGGTCTTACATGGCCGGATGCCTTGCCGTTGGCTCTTTTGTCAACAAGGACGACAGTGCATTCTCGTGTGGGACTTAGCCCCTACGAAATAGTTTTTGGTCGTCCAGCGAATGTTTGGGGTGTGCCTCGTCCTAAGAAATACAGTGACCTTGAGTACCCTATGTTGGTGGATTACTTACATGACTTGACTGCTAAATTACGTGTTCTCCACCAACAGGTCTATGACAGTTTGCCGACAGCTACTGCAGATCCAGGACACACGATCCAACCTGGTGATTTTATCTTGACGAAGAATTTTCAGTGATCCAAGAATTTGGAGCCGAGATGGACTGGTCCCTATTTGGTATTGCTGGTCACTAGAACTGCTGTTAGAGTAGCTGGTAAAAAGAACTGGGTGCATGCCACCCATACGAAAAAAGTTCTGTTGCCCTTACCGTATGATAAGTGGGTGAGGGATGGAATAGCTGACTCCGAGTGTGAAAGGGTTCCTAGATTCGTACCTTTTAGTGATGCACATTTGACATGGACTCAGTCGGAACGCGAGGATGATGATGTTCTGCAAGCTGCGGGGCCTCCGTCTCTGAGACTCGACACGACGAATCCGGAACTCCTCTTTAAGGATCAGACTGTGCCTGGCAAAGAGCGCTACAATCTGAGATCGAAAAAGGACATTTGAAATGGACAAATAAAGATTGGAATTTTTTATGTAGTGAATTACACCTTGTCAGATCAAGAGACTTTTTTTACTTTTTCTTTTTCGAGTCACCATCCGGACTCAGCTGCAGGGTCACGGTATAAGTTCTTAAGGGGTGAGCCGCGTATTGACACAAGGTCTGTGGTTTAGGGTCGTTAGTACGATCTTGATGCACACTTAAGTGAAGAAGGAAAATTGCCGTGAGCAGCACGTTAGAGAATGGAGTCTTTTGAGTCCGACAAGGGTGTTAAAAGAGTTGATTTCAGAGTGCAAATGTGTATACTGGTTCGTAGCAAATGTTTTTTAATAATGTGTTTTCTTATGCTTTTGAACATTACGTTGGTTTGTGTGGGTTGGATTTTCTATGCATCACAACAGACGCTTGCATTTACCTCCCAACCTACTCTTTCTTTTTCTACTGTTTCCCCACATGAGTTTCATACGTTGCCTGAACATGAACAGACACGAAGATTAGAATTTGTGAACAATTTGTTTATACAGATGTTACATCAGCATCAGCTAGTTGTAAATACCACGAATTGTTGGGTATGTGGTCTTATGCCACATACGACAGATAAGGGAATGCCATATTTGTTTTTGCCTTTTTCGCCTAATGGGTCAGTATGGGCACTCCAGTCAATGTTTATCTATGCGAATGAAGCATCTCCTGTACGTTCTGTCAAAGATAGTGTGAATAATAATGCCTTGATACAGGGAATAGTAGATATGGTCAGAGATATTGATGCATATAATGCTATCCCTAAAGATGAGGTACGAGCATATGTTGGTTGGAACAAAACGAGATATAGTATTAGTCTGACAGAAAGAGAGACAAAAAAAGGTCTCCTCCTATTTGGATTGTACCCCACCGAGGTCATTTTTGTCTGCAAGGTAATGGTCAGAATCCGAGAGCTCAGCTTGGTAAGAGTGTGTGTGTGTTCACACATATGTCTATACTTCTCAGAAATCTCCACCGTTCGTGCCAGCTAAAGGCACGTATTTTGTTTGTTACGACAGAGCATATACATGGTTGCCTTCTGACTTTTCAGGCACATGTTATGTGGCATTTTTGCTTCCCCCTACATATACAGCTGCTTTCAACCACCATAAGACAAGATATGGTAGAGGTGTTATCGATGCGAAAGATACTGTCACACAAGAAGTTGGAGACTTCTTTAAGGGTTTCCTGCCCTTTTGGGGTCCTATGGCTAATGGTAGGAATATTAGTCAGCTTACGAGAGTGGTTGAGGCCACTATAAATGAGACTGCTGGTGCCCTTAGCAATATTACAGCTGATCTTCAAGCGGACTGCCTTATGACATTACAGAACCGCTTTGTTTTAGATATTATACTTGCAGATAGAGGTGGGGTATGTAGATTGATCGGGTCTAGTTGCTGTGTTTTTATTCCAGATAACGCCCCGACAGTGTACCAAGCCATCTTGAGGTTACATAAGTCCGCTGAGTCTATACATGTAGACGAAGGGAACTGGTCATTGGTAGAGTGGTTTTGGGAACTGCTGTCCAAATGGGGATGGAAGATTCTGATGTTCCTTGGCATGGCTTTAGCGATCCTTTTCTCGTGTTGCTTATGCATCCAGTGTGGTCCCGCCATTTGTGGCCTTTGTGCTACGATCTGTGTGAGAAGACCCGTCCCGAGAGAAGTGAAGGAAAATAAGATGATGTTACAGCAACACCTTGATGACCTGATGAGAATAGATATAGACCTGGATTCAGATTGACGTGAGTTTAGGTTATTGCCTACGTAATGGCAAAAGGAGGGTCTGGGGTTCCGTGGTTTTCGGAACCGGACTCCATTTTGTTTGCGTTGTTCGTGACGCCATTTTTGTGTTGCCCTCACGTAGGCCTAGGTGGTAACCGAACGAACAAAGTTGCACGGGCCTCATTGTTCATGTATGCATTAACAGGCCCTTTTCTGACTTGTGAGTGAATTGCAAAGACGCTGACCCCGTCACCTGAAACTGACCCTTTCGCAAAGCCAATTTCCCTTGGTTTGATCCTTGTCTGAGATTGCCAATCAATGTTCAGGATATCGTTAACTTTTAGTTTCCTTGCACATATCTTATCCTAATCAGCATCTGAATTGTTTCTTTCCTTACGACTTTTCATTATATGGGTAGTGCTTTGATTATGGGTTTGTCCGGCTTGTGGAAATTGAATTTGGGACATTCCTAATAATTAACTTTTGGGTTGGGTTACTGTAAATTGGGTTTTTGTTAATGTGATACTCAGTTAGAAAATGTGTCCTATTGGTCAGAATTTTGCGCAGTGGGTGTACATTTATAATGAGAATATTGTGTATAAAAGGTGATGTCTTGCTCTATGAAATTGAACAGTTCCTTGAGTTGTACACCGTGTTGTATTGCTGAGATTACTGTTACTAGCTGCAGCTAATAAATTTGATCTCTGACGCCACCTAGAAGTATTCCGTGTCTCTGTTTGCCAAGACAGGAGAACCCAAAGACTTTGGGCGTGTCCCTGGCGCCGCTGGGTTCTAAAACCCGGTTCTTCAATATGCAGACTGCCAGGATACTCCGGATGAATGCTTTTTGCCGATTTACTTGGAAAGGTAGGGTCTCAGAGTTTTTTCCGATATTACGTCACACGAATCTCTGAAAATCAGGAATACATTTAAGTACCCTGTCTCACATGCCCTTGGGGCTTCAGAGATCTCTTCAAAATGTTCATGCATTTCTTGTGCCTGCCCATATTTTCTGAATTCCATCAGAGTTTTTCATTTTTTAAACGCATTAATTGCACTAATCATCAAAATTAAATTTCATATAGGGGAGCGGGGCCTGTGATAAAATGCAGCGGGGCACAAACATAGCACACAGCACCCCTGGCTGGTTTTGATGGCGCACCAGGGCGCTGTGGTGCACAGTTTGGGAACCACTGGTCTAAAGCCAGTCGCTGTCCCTCATGTGAAAAAAAAAGTGCAATAAATTCGACACTGAACGTATGCTTAGTCAAATCACTACTATCATCAGTACTCGTTTTTTCCAACTTTGCACTCAAAACATACCCAGTAGCTGTTCTTTTTCTCCACAAAAGTGCAAATTCGGAAAGGTTTTATTGCAACGGTCTGGACCATTGTAATTCATTCTACCTGCACTTGTTCAATTCACTGAGGAGAAGCTACAAATTGTGCTGCCAAGATAGCAATGGGCTCATATTTCTTCCTCCCTTGCTTCCTTACATTGGTGGCCAGTTAAGGAACAGGTTTTGTTTAAGTTGGTCTTTCTGGTGCAGAAGGAGATATCTATCTATCTTAGACAGCCGTGATGTGTCACTACGTGGACACAATAACATGTTAACAGAAATGATTAAAATCTGTCTCAACACCAATTTTTTCAGATTTCAGAATGACATCTACCAGCAGTTGCGTGGGGTGGCAATGGGTTCGTGCTTCTCCCCCAGCTATTCATGCTTGCATGTTGGCTGGTGGGAGAGGCACGTGCTCGGCGTTACCCACCGACACTGGTGGCAACACATTGTCCATTATTGGCGCTATATTGATTATGTTTGCATAATCTGGAAAGGTTCTAATGATGAGGCAATGGCATTTGTTCATGATATTAACAGCAATGAGCTTAATCTCAAATTCACGGCCACCATCAAAGATAGTTTGGCCGATTTTTTGGATGTACAACTTTACACTGAAAATGACACACTACACACTAGGCTCCATCGGAAGTCCACGGCGGGCAACTCTATTCTTCATGCCCAAAGTGCTCATCCTCTACACACGATCAACAGCATTCCGTACGGAGAGTTTATTCGTATCCGTCGGATATGCAGTAGCACGGCAACTGCTGACATCTGGTTTTAGCTGAATGTGTACAAAGATTTCGCAACAGGGGCTATAAGGATAAAGTGTTAGATCAAGCCTTAGAAAAAGCCAAATTATGTATCCGAGATGATCTACTGTTATCTACGCCCAAGAAACCTGCCACACATACTACTGAATGATCAGTGCGCCTTGTCACCACTTTCTGTGCCCAAGAAAGAGCAATTTGCCGCATTATTTGCGCTGAGTGGCCCATTGTCTTAACTGACAATATTTTGGGTCCTATTATGCGCAGCCAGCCAGCCATCACATTCAGAAGGGCACCCTCTATGCGCGATGCCCTAGACAGACCTATGCCTGAGGTTCCTTTTAAAAAAAATTGGCTCTGCAAAATGGGTTTCTTTAAATGTACGTCATGTCGTGCCTGCACTTTTGCAAAAAACAGCACCCACTATATGACAGCTTTTAGTAAGGACAAAATAGCTATTCAAGAGTATCTAACATGCAGGTTTGAATTTGTGATATATAAACTCAAATGCACCTGCAATCTTGAATATATAGGTAGCACCAAGCTCCCTGTGTATAAACGCATCTTGCAGCACATAAGGGCCATCATGAATTCAGATATTAATTATCCGGTGGCAAGACATTTCAAGTCCATCCACAATAATCAATTAAAGGATCTTGAATATACTGTCTTGAGTTCTGTCCCCAACCCCGGACGGGGTGGTAATCGTGAAAAGCTTCTCAGACAGAAGGAAAACTATTTCATATTATCTCTCGATACCAGAGCCCCTAATGGATTAAATTTAACTGAGGATTTACATAACTTTCTTTAGAGTTCGCCTCATCTTAGGTCCAACTGTATCTTTCTTCTATAATGAGCTTTATTTGTACATAGATTTTCGCTTTGCATAGCAGCAATTCCCTCTAAAATAACTATTAATTAATGAATATATACACATACATTGATACGTGTTAGTCTGTCTGATGTTGTTTAGTCACTGTTTACATATATACATTTTTGTATAAAAGAAACTGAATATATTTGATTTTTTTTTTCATACTTCAGCCGCCACTTTGCTGCTAATGATTAACATTTTTTATGCACTTATTTTCATCCACTTTATATCACTCAAGCACTTTTTTGACTATAATGTTGGCACCTTTTAAGATATTATGAAGATTTGCATAAATATATCTTGGTTCATTTTTTAACCATTTTAGTTGACAAACTAACAACTGTTGATGATTGTGACAATTTATTCGATTTTGGCTCACCTAGAAATGTTTGATAAATTCCATCATTATATGATTTAAAACATCGTGGGGTTATCTTCTTGTTTCACCATCTAAGGTGGCCTTTGCACTTTTATGGGGAATCTGAATTGCATTAACGTTTGCATCCATAGGTGTCACAATTGACATATTCATGATATGACTAGATATCCCCATGCGGCAAGCTAATTCTTTACTTGCCATTGTTTTAGGTGTAGCAAAATACTGACACTTGTCGTTATTTCTTTATTTGTGTTCATGCTGTATATATTGTCAAGCCTAATTTTTATTGGGTTTGAAATAGTTGTTTTTCATGACACTGGTCAAAATGTATATTATACACTGTGGTTTATAATGAATTAAGGATGCATTTACAATATGTCTCTCGTTTTGAGACCATTCTTTTAAGATACTCAATAATGACTTTAATCTAATTTTTTTAAAGAACTTTTGGTGACCGAACTTAAAGAGAAATCCGTTCACTGAAAGGCCCGAACCCATAAGCATTGCCTTATACATATGCCCATTTGCATTTTCCCAGGGGGTCTTAAGTAACATCCGGGAATGGGTCAGATGAAATGCCCAAGCATAATATTCCAAATCTGGGAGTGCAAGCCCCCCTTTTTCTCTTCTCCTTCTCAATTTTTTCCAGGCTAATCTACTGGATTTATACCCCCAAACAAATGAATTAATATTTTGCTGACATTTTGCAAGCTGTTTAGTGTCGAAAACTAACGGGATGGAGTTGAAAATAAAAGTAAATTTCGGGAGGATACTCATTTTTATCAAACTGGTTCTCCCGTAGATGGTGAGCGGGAGAAAGGACCAAGCTTTCATCAAGATTTGAGATTCTCGGGAGATGCGGGCTAAGTTATTTTGAGCCAAGTTTTCTAGATCTTTGGTAATAGTAATTCCCAGGTATCTCAATGAGTTTTTTACCGGGAGCTGGAGATTGTGGATGTACCATACCATGATTTCGGTTTTTCCTGCGTTAATTTCATAACCGGTAAATTTTCCAAAATCCTCCACTTTCTTTACGATAATTGGGAATGCTAACACAGGATCCGTTGTGTATATTATTATATCATCGGCATATAGACCAATCTTCTTTTCCCAGCCCTAAAAATTAAAGTGTGGAATATTAGTATCTTCTCTTATAGATTGTGCAAACGGTTCTACATATAAATTAAAGAGAAGGGGGGATAATGGACAACCCTGTCTTGTTCCTCGACTAATTTTAAAGGGAGATGTTCGCATACCATTTATTAGTATGGATGCTCTAGCGTTGTTGTATAGTAAGCCTATGGCTCGACAAAATTTGGGGCCCAGATGGTATTTTTCCATTATTAAATTCAAGTATTCCCAGTTTACCCTGTCAAACGCTTTTGTTGCGTCAAGGGTCATGATGGCCAGGGGTAAGCCAAAGGTTGAAGCAATATCCGCAGCTCCCACCAAATCATAAGTTAGATCAGCCAATTGCCGATCTCTAATAAACCCCTTTTGGTCAGAATGAATAATCGACCCAATCTCACTTCCCAATCTCGCAGCCAAAATTGAAGTAAAGATTTTGTAGTCATTATTGAGAAGCGAGATTGGGCGATATGACCCACATTCAGCTGGGTCCTTGCCTGTTTTTAATATTAAGGCTATATTAGCTTCGCCCCAAGAGCTTGGTGGTGTCTCCCCTCTAATCATTATGCTGTTAAAAAGATTTGTAAGGAATGGGGTAAGAATAGAATTGAGTACCCTATATAGTTCTCCGGGGAGACCGTCTGGTCCCGTGGCTTTACCCTGTGCTAGTTGTTTAATGGTGTTGGAAACTTCCAACTCTGTTATAGCTTTATCTATATTATCAGTTTGGTGACTTAGCAGCTCTGGGAGAGTTATATTATTCAGCCATTCATTCCTTTCGTTTAGATTTATATTAAGTTCCTCGGTGTAGATATTTTGAAGGAACTCATTAAAGGCTTCCCCAATAGCTGTATCTGTTGACCTAGTATTGGCTTCCCCTGTTACCCTTATTTCCTTAATAAAGTTTCTGGATTGGTCAGCTTTAATTTTCCAGGCCAGCAGTTTCCCAGCAGATTCACCATATTCGAAATGGGCAAGTTTGCTTGCCTGCCATCTTTTACTTATCCTGTCCTGTAATATTGTGTCTAGCTTGGCTTTTAGTTCTTTTTTCTCCTCTTGGTTGTCAGAGGGGAGCTGGTCTAACGATTCTAACTGAGTCAATTCCAACTCTATCTGTCGAATTGCCTCATCGTATTTCTTTCTCCTGAATGAGGCCCTACCTGTAATACATCCCCTGATGAAGGCCTTCCAAGCCTCCCATACAATGACTTGAGAGGCAGAGCCTAAGTTTTGTTCTAAAAAGGAGACAGTTTCCTGCGTCAGATATTCTTTCTCTTCATCCTCCAATAGAATTGTTCGGTCGAAAGACCAGGATGAATGAGTAGTTTTCTGCTCCAATTTTATCGAGAAAAAAATCGCGGAGTGGTCTGACAGATGTAGAGGCAGATAAGTTATGGATTTAACCTGATCCTTAATTGAAAAACTAAATAAAGCATAATCTATACAAGATTTATGACCATATTTATAATTGTGGTATGAGACTCCCATAGCGTTCCCTGCTCTTTGTCTCCATAGGTCAATTAAGCCGAGATTCGACATACTTCTAAGCAGTGCATCCCTCATATTACTATGTACTACGGCTCTGGAAGTTGCAGATTTATCTAGTTTTGGATCTAAAACAAGGTTGAAGTCTCCAACCCATATGATAGGGTCAGAGCAAGAGATCAGCTGATTTTGCAAAATATTTAAATAAGAAGAGTCATCCTGATTAGGTCCATAATAACTAATGATGGTGACAACCTTTGAATTTAATTGAGCGTTAACTAACAACCATCTGCTGCTGGCGTCAGTTTTCCAGCTCATTATCTGGGCCTTTGCTGATTTTTTAAAAATAATAGCATTGCCACGAATGCAGGCATTGTGATCCGTAGTTATAAATTTATCGACCCATTTATGCTTTTTGAGTATGTCCGTGATCTCTTGTCTATTCAGATGTGTTTCCTGGATCGCGATGATCTGCGCGGGTGAGTCTCGTAGGTATTGTAGGATTCTGTTTCTTCTAGCCCTAACGCGCAGACCATTTACGTTCCAGGATAGAAATTTAATGTCTGACATTAGTTTTAAAACTCTTTAACACTGTTTCTGATCCCTCTACTCTATGAATTTTTTTTGAAGGTGGCTTATCCTTAGTTGTTTCTCTTTTTGTTTTAGCTAAATGGTCACTTGGAGATACAATTGGATCCATATTATTCGTAATTATGAAACTCGGTTTATGAGGACTTTTATGTTTTGCCTTTCCCTCTCCCTCCCTCCCTCCCCTAGAAACCCCCCCCCCACTTTACTCTGGCATGATGAATTGGCAGTTTGTCGTCCCTGACATGCTCCCGTTCCATACCCTAGTGTCTGTATTATCAATCGTTTTGCCGGTCACTATGTTTAAAATATAAGCAATGGTAATCCATAGAAAACAAGTTATAGGTCTCTTATCTAGTGGGTGTTCTATAAAGTATAATTTCAGTAAATACTACACTGATGTCTAAGGATAGGTTTTGGGGGATAGTATGGGGGTAAAAAGTATAGACTTCCTTTTTTATAATGTATCACCCAGTGGTATTTTAATTACAAAATTATGTGTCCTTACCCAAACGTATTAATGTTGTGTTTTTTTGAGGGTTTTTTTTTCCCTTCCCCTTTTTTTTCCTTGTTTTTTCCCTTCCTTTTTCCCCCTCCCGTGTTTATTTTTTTTTTTATTCCTGTTTCTTTAAGTTATCCCTCCTTCTCTTTGCTTCCTTTTTTTTTCCTCCTTTTTTCCCCCTTTTTTTTTTTCCTTTTTTTCCCTTCTTTTTTTTTTTTATCTAGTTTTTTCCTTTTAACTATTTACAGAAAATAACGGACAATAACATAAATTTCATCCGCAACCCGGAGGATTTGCATGTACATTAATGGTGGCGAGTAGCTCGTCAGCTTCCAAGGGGGACTTGACATTGTACATTTTATTGTTGTACATAATCCTTAGGAAGGCGGGAAATCTCAGCTGTACAGTGGCTCCCAGGCTCCTGAACTTCTCCATTCTTTGACCTAATTCCCATTGCCTGTCCAGTGTTGTTCTAGAGAGGTCAGATCTCACTTCAAAAGAAAAATCCGAGGCTTTCAACGTCTTAGCTTTCAGGGCTGCAGTCAAGATCTTCTCTTTCAGGGAGTATGTTAAGAAGTTCACTAGGATCTTCCTTGGTTTAACCCTGCCCTGTTTAAGACGGAACGGATCCCGATGTACCCTCTGGATATCTGTTTCTATCTCAGCCAAAGTTTCATCCAGGTTTAGAGAATCCTTTAGTAAGGTTACAACGATTTTTTTTAAATCTCCTCCTTCTTTTCCCTCGGGTATTTTTAAAAGTCTCAAGTTGTTCCTTCTCGAAAAGTTTTCGAGAGACTCGACTCTCTCTTTGACTGAATCGCCTTCCCGTCGTAGTGTCTGAATCTTCACCTCAGCGGACTCCAATTTAGCCTTAAGCTCTTCAACACAGTTTTCTACTCCTCCAGTTCTTAGTGAGAGACTATCTACCTTAGATTCTAGGTTTTCACACATTGTGCGGATCTCTGATTGAGTGTGTCTAGACTCTTCAAAACACCTCTTTGATTCCTCAAACCCGCTTCTGATCTCTTCCCTCATGCTAAGAAGTATGGTTTGGATAGTATCATCGCTGCTATTATCTTTACGACCTCCAGTGTCTTGATCTAAGTCGCTCTTACTTGCAAATCCTATGGCCGAGGCTTGCTGGTCTTGTGGGGTGGTTACATTGGCGGTTCGCTCGGCTGGGTCCTCCATCCCTATGCCGCTGAGTGAGTCTCTTGACCCTACTATTACTGCCGCCCTTTCTTCCAGATTACCAAGAGAACCGGAGACAGAAAAGGAAGATATAAAGATGGTTGAAGCACCAATATCTTCCACTGATACAGGTGTAGTTTGAACACTAAAAGGTTTTTGGGGCTCCTGGTTTAAATTTAGTACCTGGGGGAGGACCTTAAAGTAAGATTTCAAGGAGGGTGTAACTCGGGAAGTTGAACTAGCTTTTGTTTTAGTACCCCCCTTACTCGCACTAGCCTTATGGGGTAGATCCTTCGGGGCAGTGTACCGTAGCTGTTGTTCCTTGCCCCTTTTTGAGACCCTTAAAATTGGAGACTGTAATGTTTCAGCTACTGCCTCGTCGTCAAATTCCGGCTCGGATTCTATGAAGGACAGCTCTCCTGAACTTCTTTCTGCCGCTTGTTTTTGACCTGTGTCGTTGGGACCCGTTGGAGCGGCAACTTCTTTGTCCTTATTGTTGCCCTTTCCCTTTCCCTTTCCCTTGGCCTTCCATTTCCCCAGGGTTCTAGCAGTAGTTAGATGTAAAATCTCACTCGGTGGCTGAGAAGAGGTTTGTAGCTGAGCGTTAAATCTAAAGACTCTGGGTATAAGGTCTGATTTTTGTGATTTTTGTGGAGAGTGGCAGTCTGGTATATCTGTGAAGACCCGGTTTTTAACAGTCTGCAGCTCCCCTCCTGAAGGACTCGACACCCTCCCTCTCTGTCCCCCTTACCGCTCCAAGTAGTTATTACCGCTCTTCTTGCAGAGGTGTTGTATACCGTAGCTTTTCTACTTCTTCGGAGCTCCACAGCTGCGTCCCCCCAGCGGTAAGGTACAGAGAAAAAGATCTGTCCCCTACACATTTGCAGCGCTATCCACCTTTATTTTCAAACAGCACTGTTGCCTCTGAGGCTATTCTTTATGTTACCAAATCTTCAAATTTTTTTTTTCAAACTTTTACCCTGAGAGGACTGTTAGCTTCTTCTCTTCTCTTCTCAGCTTTCTCGCTGTCTCTGGGTCACCTTTCAGTGTCGGCGCTCACACAGGCTTAGGGTAGCAACCCAACTAACTCTGGAGCATGCCCCCAACACATTGGCAGCTCTATCACCCTTATACTCAAGCAGCGCTGTTGGTGGTTGCTTTCTGAAGAGACCAAGCTGTTCTTAAATTCGATGGCAGACAGTGGCCATTTACGGATATCGACGGCTCTTGCTGTCTGTTTCCTGATCCGTTTTTTTTTTTTTTTTTGGGAACTTCAGATGTTTCGGGGGCTCTGTATTTGTTTTTTAATATTTTCCTTCAGGGCAGGCTGCAGCTGCGACTGCGGACAGACTAGAGAGAGAGCACCACCTGCCCCTTACTCCCACTCTCCCTCTGAAGCCCGACCCTTATCTGAGCCGGCTTTGCTTTGTTTTGCTGCCCGTCTCACTACTCGGCACACGGCACACGGCACACGCCTCCGAGAGGCTCAGCTGACACCACCACTGCACCGCCAGCTCTTTTTCAGGGTCGGCTTGGGACTTACCGGGATTAACATCACAAGACACTAACACAGTCAAAAGAGTCTTGCTAGATGCAGGTATCACACAGTGGGGCGACCTTCTGGTGGAAAAGATCAATCATAAACTGGGATATTTTTAACCTCAAGGTAACATCACCATTCTCTTGGTTTGTATACTTGCAATTAAGTAGCTGGCTCCGGATCCAAACTAAGAAGAGAGCAATGATGGGAGAAGAGAGTGTGCTGGAAAATATCCTAGTTGGAAGACCCCCCGGGAAAAAGGAAGTAGCACTTTTCTATTGGCATATCATAGAGGCTGGAGAGAGAGACTCCAACCTCCCGGAAAAACTCTGGGGTGTGGAGGGAGAGCCACATATGGAAGACATATGGGAGGAATCTTTTACCCTCCTTTATAAAATTATTAAGCCAGCATGGCTGAGGCGCAACCATTTTTTCACACTTCATAGAGCGTATTATTCTCCTAAACGCCTGTCGAAATTTCAACCAGGGAAGTGTTGTTGCAAATGCTCTCTTCCAGCTGCTTCAGATCTCCACATGTTTTGTGAGTGCCTGAACATCGCTACCTTCTGGAATGAAGTGAGAACAACACTCAAATCCATTCTTGGTTTACCTATCCCGTGTTCGTGGCTTTTAATTATCTTTGGAATAAATGACAATATCAAGGGACTAGAGAGAGAATTTCTGTTTTATGCCATTCTATTGGCAAGAAGAGAAATCTGCAAAAACTGGGTCAACATAAACTCTCCAACACATGCAGAATGGCTGTCCTCATTATATGCAATGTCAAAACAGGATCTATCAAGAATATGTAGTCCTCGATCTTTGAGATTTTGGGACCTTTTGATTAATTGGAGAAGGGACAGTTAGTCAACCCGGGGTTTTTTTATTTTTTTTTTTTCCCCCGGGTCCGATGATTAGGCCTAAGATCTCTCTGTCCAAAGGGTGCCACCGAAACAGATATTGGACAACGGGCCGAACTGGTCTGAAGGGAGAACGCTCGTCCAAGCTCTGTTTGCGACGCTGGGACTGACTCTTTGAGCACTTGGGGCTTATCATTGGGCTTCTTGGTGCAATAAAGGTGTCTCTCCTCGGGTCTGTGCAGATAGGAGTGCAGTTGGTTGTTGTAAGTGGTATGGGTATCTCCATTTTTTTCAATATTTTAGTTTCTATTTTTGAATATTTGTTTCAAGGGTTACATTACAGTGAAAGGAGCTCTGTCACTCTGTCACAAGGATGGTGTCATCAGTGATGTCATGAGTGATGTCACTGACCATGTCATGAGTGATGTAATATGTGACGTCATCAGCAGTGCATTGCACGCGCAAGTTATAGTGAGTCCAACTAACTATAACGTGGGAATTTCAATGGTTTTATGCGAGTAAAACTTCCAGCTAACTATAACTGGTGTAAAACCTATGGTTTTTTCAGTGAATTTCATAGGTTTTTTAAATGCTACTTCCTAACTATAACGTGTGTAAAACCTATGGTTTTTTCAGTGAATTTCATAGGTTTTTTAAAGGCTACTCCTTAACTATAAAATGTTTATAAGTTACATTTTTTCATTATATTTCTTAGCTTTTATTAATTGCGAAATTTAAAATATTTTTAAAATGTATTCTATAGTTTTATTATAGATTTTCGAGAAATGCTTTCATAGTATTACAAAGTTTTCATCACTGTCAGAATTGCTTAGGAACTCCTTGCAAGTCTCAAAAGCTTTACAAAGTCTTTACCTTACGTTCAATTTCACCGTTTACAGACTTGTCAGATGTTCAGAAACGTACCGAGGTGCGCGACAGAGTGCGCGCACCCCGGTGTTTTGAAACAATAAAATAAGTTTGATACTTTATCGGCATTGTTCTTGTGACCCCATATGAAGGTATGTAATATTTGAGAATGTATACCTTTCTTCCTTTACACATTTTACTTCTAATTCACGTACGTGTCCGGATTCCGTCACCGCGTATACGTCCTAATACGCCCATGTCAAATCATGTGACTTGAAAAGAACACATCCTATTGGTTCATAGTAGTTTCTATTCCGCAATATTCCAGAAACCACCAGCTTCCCTCACTATCTATTTGGCGGTGAAGAGACAACAACCTTTTTCATATTTCCGAACACTTTGAAGAAATGGCGGCCGCAGGCAATTCTTCGTCGGAATCTGAAGGAAATAATTATCTTCCTTTAAAAAAAAAAAAGGAATCTTTTGTTTGGCAATTTTGTACCTTTCCTGAAGGTAAAAAAAAAGTAAATGCATCGAAGGTAACGTGCACAATTTGTGGCTCCGTACTTTCCAGAGGAAATCCAACCAAAAAATATTCTTTCTCAATTCATACTATGAAGAGGCATATGAGCCAAGTCCACCCTGTTCAATATGCACAGGCAGCGACAAGAGCTCAGGCCACAGAACTGCCACCATCTCAGGCCAGTACTTCTTCGACCAGACGACCTCCATCTCCATCGACTGAACAGATGGAGTTGAAACCATTTCTTAAAAAAGTGCATATAAAATGCAACAAATGCAAAGGATTAATTGTGTACGGGGAGCAAAGCCTCATTCTTATTGAAAGAAGATTTAATCAGCATAAAATGTTGAATGCATCTAATTTTTTCCCAACTTCAAATGTTCCAGTATTACGGTTTAAAAATTTGGTTCCTGTTTCACAAATTTTAAAGTTTGAAAAACTTTTTCAAAAAAAACAAAAAAAAAAACAGTTCTTTTCAGAACTACCTCATTGTACCAAAAATAGCTCTATTCATAAGCTAAATTATTGCCGCATTTTTTTAAGAACAATAATTAAAGAATGCAGCAATACTTGGGACATATTATGAAGACGTGATAATTTCACTTCGCTTTTATCCGCAGAACGCTGTAAAAAAAGCGCAGATAATCGCCTTCATAATATGAGCCATATTATCAAGGATGGACGATACAATATCGCCGCTTCTATTGGCAGGAAACTGCCGATAAAGCGGCGATAATGGACTTGATAATATGCTGTATGAAATTCCTAGCGTAGCCCATATTACATGTTTTCGCATCTGACATGGGCTTTGATAGGATTTCCATAGAGCAAATTATGAAACCCATTATCGCCGCTTTATCGCCAATCTCCTTTCGATAAAAGCGGCGAAAATGTATCGACTGCCCATTATAATATGCCCCTATGTTTTTCAAAATTCAAATTTAAACGTATGTTATATGCTTTTAGATCTTACATGACGTTCGACGGCAATTTATAAACCATATTATGGACGCCTTTTTCGCGCCTATATCGGCAACTTCCTGCCGTTCAAGGCATCGTCAAAGTCTTTTGAATCTTTGTAAATATTCTTCAACAACTTTATGAGAACGTGATAACACCGCCTGCGGTAAAAGCACTTTGCATATGTGCCCCACAGACAGTTAATGACATACATAGTAGGGGTATGTTAAACTACAAGCAAAACCTAGTTAAAGGCGAAAATACTATCTCGTACACGGCTCCTATTAGAAAAACAGTTTAAATAAACTTGTTTATCGTACGAGTGCCACGGGCAGCTGTGATGAAGCGTTTGGCAGCGTTAACGTGGAGGTGTAGAAAATAAAACTAAATCAACCCCCTCTCGTTTTTACAAAGCATACATTAGTGCATATAAGCAACGCTTGTTTTCACGCGGCAATATTAAGTGCCGCAGACTGTTACAGGGGTACTATCACATATGTATTTAAATTACGTTAAAACTGCCTCTTTTCTAATTCTCTGCTAACATGCACTCTCATCACTAGAAGTGAAATCATAGTCCTTCTTCTATTTTCATTTTATGTCCCGTTTTTTGCCTTTAGAAATCTACTTACCGTATACAACTAGCAAAAATTATCACTATGTTGGCTTACTTCCAATAATTTTTCGAAGACCACCGGCGATCTTTAACACTTAGGAGTGATACAATTATCAAAGTTTAATTCTAACACTAGTGATTCCCAAACTGTGCACCGCGGCGCCCCAGTCCGCCGTAATGAAGTGCCAAAAGCACGGCGCACACTAGGATGCCTAACCGTCTGTAAATTGCACAGACGTCACTACTCTGTTATGTATAACTGTATCCATCTCAGAAAGCTGCGCGCTCCTCCCTTGTGATAACGCTGACAGTCCATCCAGAAACGACCTTGAATTATACTGCAGCAGGAGCACCCGTCCCACGCATTGCAATTCTCAAAGGAGCTTTCTGCCTCAATAAACAGAAGACATTATTTTAATTAAAAAAAATAAAAGGACCATCAAGGCTTATTGTGAAACAGTTTGTTTAAAAAGGTTTGTAAAATAAAATTATTAAATCTGAATAACGTTCTTTCATTATCTCATATATTTTAAACAGCAGTCTTTTTATTAAGATAGTCAACAATACCATGGTTACTGCTTATGTACATGAAAGAAGTAGGACCTAATCTCAAAGGCAATAGTGTTTGCTTGTTATTTGTGTGAAGGTATTTGCTAAACTACATGTCTACATGCAGTAACACTTGCAACAAACCTCCAGTCGAGCACCACACTATACTACACGCATATTTGTAGTTTAGATGCTTTAAGCTGCGTACAGAATAACATCCAACACCTCCTTTGAAAACACTCCTTCCTTTTTTAAAACAGTGCTGAAAGTCAGGACAAAATTACCAAGACGGACATTCGGGCATGGCCCGAAAGGCCAGTGCCTCAGTGCCCTCTGTGGGCCGTTTTTTTTCCTATGCCACAGTCCACACAGAGTGCACTTGGAACAGGGAGAAAAAAAAAGCCGACCCACAGAGTACACGGAGACAGACAGCGAAAATAAAAGCAGCCTCTCTGTGCGGCTGAACACCCCTGCCCTACCAAGCAATCAAACTAAGCCTGGGCTGGGGAGGGGTGATTGTTTCCATGATTCGACCTCCCTGGGGTCTAGGTGTTTCTCAGGCCTTTGAGCCATTTTCACCTCAGCCCCCCTGGGGCCTATGCAGCCCATGCAGCAAGTATCTAAAGAAAACAAAAGTAAAAGGTAGCATACAGTGTGATACCAACAAAAACTGAAGTGTGCAAGTAACAAAAGAGTACCATACACAAGTACAAGGATAATACTTCAGTAAATGGTAAAGACTTAATCTGCCAGAACACACTGGGATGTCATTTCCTATGCACCAGCTTCACCTCAACCTCCCCCTGCTTACCTGGCTGTGTTTTGTGCTCCCCTGCTAGGACATTTTCCCGAGGCCTGTAGGACTGATTAATTACCTAATTGCAAGGCCTTACCTCTCTTCAAGTGCTCCTAAGCTTAAGGCTTGGGAAGGACTAAGTTGGTTAGTAATAGCAGCGGCTATTCTGCTTTTCCAGTGCTCCTGTGCTGAACGGCTGAAATAATTTTGAGACAGAAAGGGGCCTTACTATTTTTTTTAGTTGCTCAGCATGTTCCCATTAGCACCTTGGCCCTGTGTCTTATAGAGGAACAGTGTCTTCCCACTTTCATGCTTTGTATATACAAATCATGTTTCATGAAAGGGGACACCCTTTGAATGTGGACCATACCCCTTAAATATGGACCACGCCTCTAGAATGTGGACCACTTTTTTTGCTCAGGGGCAACTATTTGATTTTGATCATTTTCAAATATAGCACAAATATGTTCCAAAGTGGGTGAAAACAGATAGTAATGTTAGCAACTGTTTCCAGTCACTTACATCTTGCAATATTAACTTTGTATGTCAATTTATTATAAATTTCACAGACAAACAAAGCAAATACCAAAATACACATTATCAACCAATAATTCTCACTAACTGTTGTTAGCATCAGCTACATACTAATAAGACAATTTCATCTCCACTATCTTGCCTTTTAAAATCAAAAATGTAGAATAAAACTCCCTTGATAATTTGCTGAAAAGTTCTGTGACACATACCATTTACCTGCAATATTTTCACACATCCGCATTAGTGAACTGACTGACTGAAATCTTGTTGATTTCTTAAATTAATTTTTTAGACGGTCCTTCTAACCGTGCAGCCAATCCTCCATGGAAATGTTTATATAAAACACAACAGTAATATGACCAGGGTACTCAAAGAAATAACACAGGGTGTAAAAAGTATTTTTATTATTTATACTTACCTAAGAAATAGTAATAATGAAAATATTGGAAAATTTTAAAAACATGGTATCTGTGAAAGAAAAGTAAAAATATGGTTATAGTGTTATTTTATTAATCAAAACAAAGTAGAAATGATTGAAACAGAAACTGAGAGAAAAGAAGACTGAGGAACAGAAAGAGACCAAGACAGTATATTTTGAAAGAAATAAAAGCACTCAAACAATGACAGTCTAAAGGAAACTAAGGTGACAGCCAAAATGAGAGTATGATCAGTAATAATACACAAAACAAATAGTCTCTGAAATAAACAGACTAAGAGTACCTAAATATCTTAAAGAGATAGATGAAATAAAGAACCAACACTAAGAGAAAAAGAGTCAAAAAGGTAGAGTAACAGAAGATGAATAAAATACAAACAGACATGGAGTATAAGAGAGACACATAAACAAGAATAAAGTAGGGTGACAAAACTAAACTATAGATTTTAGATTAGAAAGTGTTAATAAATAAAGAAAGCAGAGTAAGGGAACAAATTGTAAGGTACAGTAAGACAAAGAAATTAAGATTCAGGAAACAAAGCCAATAAAAGATCAATGAAAGTGACTCTCTGTAAAGCAACATAAGTAAGAAACTGAAGACTAAGAAAGACTGAATAGAATACTAACAAAAAAGATGTAAAAGTAAAAGCATGTGTTAAAGAAAATAACCATATCTAAACACCATTATCAAAGGAAGAGGATGAAAAAAATTAGAGTAGGTACACGAAACTTTCAGATATGATTAGTTGTTCTTACCTTAAAAATGTAATATCTGTGGAAGACAATAAAGAAATCTGTTATAATACATACTTCTAAATCCAATATAACAAAATATTTCCAACAACATCTTTACTGGTTTATTTTTGCTGTCTTCAGATAAATTGATGTTCACTATAAACAGTGATTTCAATAGTAATCATCATGTAACAGCGGGGAAAAAAAACCACAATCAAAATGATTGTATTTAAAAAACCCATAAAAGATCTCTATACATACTATAAATACCTAGAAAAAAACATGTCTTAAATGTTTTTCTCTAATTCGCAATTTCTTGAGTAAGCACACCACATATTCCACAATTATAAACTAACTAAAGTATACCAACCAGTTTCTTTTAAATATCGCTCCACAAGTAACCGTGCAACTATGTTCTTAAAACATTCATCTCAAATCAACATTTTCATATCTCATTTTTTTCCACATGGCCAAATACTATGAGATAAGTTCTCATTTTTTTGAGTACCTGTCAACAAACTCGCGAGTAAGTATGATCTAGAAACATTTATCTGTATTCCACATTTAGATATCTCATACATTTCCGTAAGGCCAAATGGTATGAGTTAATTCGTTTTTTTTTAGTACCTCTCCACAAACTTCCAAGTAAGTATACTGTAAAAACATTTATGGTAAGTCTACATTTCCATATCTCATTGTCCTGTACCAGAAACATTAAGGAAACCTTACCTGATGCAATCACTTTGGCACATAATAGTCTCATTTCCATATTTGAACACCCTTAATCACATCATATTTCTAAAGAACACATTTTCATATCTTTACAGTATTACTCGACCAAGTAATTTCACTGAAATTTTGGTTGCAAAAATATCAGATAAGAATTTCTTAACTCAGAAGGCAAACGTTTCTTAAAACTTAATTGACTATCATTGCACAGCGTCCAACCAGTTGGACTCTTCAAATAAGCTATGTAATGTCCTGATGATATAGATAACCCTTCATGAAAAATAATTGCTACAGTTACAAATGTTTTTCTAGAAATAGATATTTGAGAAGCCACATAATTTTTAATTAAAGTTGACAATTTACTTCCATCAGCTCTGCATCGTTGAAGCATTAAAATAACATACTGTCCATATCTATGGATAAATAAGGTAGATAACATTTCTGAATTACATTGAGAACAGACCATGTTCTGATACGCATCTTTAACTAGTTTATTAAAGGACACTGTTTTAGAATCTGGTAATGTTAAATATATAAATCTTTCTGTGTGTATGTCAGTACTACTTGTAAATGAGCAATTATCACAAATATGTTCCCATTTATAAGAAAGGCCAAATAGACTATCAATACCTACACCTTCTTCTTCCAAAACTGTAAGCATATACATAAAAAATTCCTGACAATCTTGCTGAATATTCAGAGAAAATTGATTTAGTTCTGCACACATGTCTAAAACATTCCTTACTTCTGAAACACTTGCTACTTCACTATTACCACTATTACATTTCTCAAACACAGAATTTAAAGAACAACAAAATGTTTGCTCCTGATTTTCTCTAATCTGGTTCTTTAACTTTTTTAGAAAAAAAACCACATTAACCACTACATTTGCATAGCAGTTGACACCAGACCTATTTTCAAATTTAAATCCAACAATCTCTGTAGAACTAACGTTTTTCTGACTCTTATCAATCACAGTCTCATCTTTTTTTCTTTGTTTCTCTAATACTTCACTACATTGTTTCTCATTTCTCCTTTTCTGACCAACTATACTCTTTTTAATTAAAGGATATTGAGGTAAATGTGGAGCGTATTCTCTTCTTAACCTATTATACTCCTGTACACATTTTAAATCTGCACTGATCTTTGTCTCATCAAAATCAATTAGATAAAGCCCAGATAAAGTTCTAACTCGTGATAAAGCAACATATCCCATACCCTCTTTGAATACACTGTTTCCAATATTTACCAAAGCACAATCTACACTTAAACCTTGCGATTTGTGAATAGTCACTGCATATGCCAAACAAATTGGAAATTGTTTCCGACGGACATACAAGTCTTTTACAAGTAGAAAACGACTTGAGCAGCGACTGATTAATTGAACTTCCTCAATGTCATCAAATTTTATTCGTAAAAATTCAATCTCATCTCTATTTGGGTAATTTACAAAACTAACAACATTACCCATTGCTCCATTCACCAGACCTCTTTCTACAAGTAAATTTCTCCGTAAAATAATCCGACAATTTAAACATACATACAGATTCTTCTCTAAACCAGCAGTTTTAGATATAGATGTCTGTAGACTATCCAATTTTAACTTTAATTTATCAGACAAAACAATAGTACTTCCTTCATACTCTATTTTATCTTTTGCTTCCAGTTTCTTAATTTCTTGATTTTCCAACTTCAACATTTTCTCATTGAAAACTGAGCATTCTCTTAGAGTTGGCATCAAGCATATAACTGACTTATCTTTTACCTCTTTACTATATAGTTTCTCAGGTACATTTTCTTCATTGGGAAACAACTTACATATTAATCGAGTTTGTAGAGCTTCTTTTGCATCTTCATTTAGTCTTCCAATCCTTATATCTTGAAGAATCTCTCCATATTTAGTATCCTTTGCCTGACGCATATTTTGAATCAGTTCAGTATATTTGAAATGTGACCATATATTTACATTTCCAATACTGCCAAGGCACTTTCTGGTGTCTTCATGTGTCACAGTTTCAAATACAGATTGTCCTTTTACAGGAGTTAGTTGCAGTAGATCTCCAAAAACAATGACATGTTTCCCTCCAAATAACACATCATAGTCAGTTTTAAGTATCTGCTGCATTCTTAAATGTACAAAAGCAAGCATTAAATTGGATACCATGCTTACCTCATCAATAATAAGAAGTTTCATTTCTTTCAGTACTCTTGAAACTTCATAACAAGCATCTCCAGAAAGCTTGTGATATTGTAATTTGTTTTCATGTTCAACTGGCAGCATCAATAAACAATGTAAAGTAATACCTTTAATATTATGTGCTGCCAATTCAGTTGGAGCTGTCACAACACAAGACAATGGTGACTGAGTTTTTTGCTGTAGATATGCAGTAATTCCTTTTATAAGAAAACTTTTCCCTGTACCAGCTTGTCCACTTACATATAGTCGAATAGGTTGAAATGACATACATGAGCATTCTTTGTTCTCATGACAAAAACCATGCTCAATGTGCTCTGTCACTTCCACATATATTTGTCTTTGCTCAAGATTAAATTCCTTCTCCAATTCTTCTAAGTTTATTATTTCCTCTTGAGCTTGCTCCATTACTCTTTCCACCTCATCCATTGCAGTGGCTGCTTCATTTCGGATAATTGGTTCTCCCAGTGGATCCTGACTCAACGATGCTGAACTTTGTGTATCTTGTGAACTTTCTCTAGCAATCTCCGCTGCAATTGCTGCTTCTTGCTCTATTTCGTCGTTCAACATTTTCAGATAATTACTAAAAGCAGGACATTCTATACTACTTTTAGATGCGTTGAATGAATCTTCATAACCTATAAACTCTCCAAGTAGTTCCTCTTCGGTACGCCATGGTTTAAAGAGTTGCAAAAGAGCTAAATAGTAAAATTCTCTTTTGTCTGGATTTTCGCAACTCAGTTGTCGGTGATTAATCAAATGTCCTTTTGTTTGTTTCACCAGACATCCTTCCTGTCCAATTACAGCATACATACCTTTTTCTACATTCTCTCTAACATTTCTTTTAAAACTGTATTTTTCAAGAATTTCATACAGACAAATATTTTCTAGCAGAGTACTTCTGTTTGGATAGTATGTATCCAACATATTTGTTTTCAAAATGTCTGTACTGTTTGGTTCTTTCTGTGCTAAATATTCAATTTCTTGCACAGTTTTCAAAACACGGTTTCGGGTTCCTGCTAGACCTAAACTCACCCACAGGATACTTCGAGATTTCGCATAAAGACTTGCTGATGATAATCGATCACAGCATTCATATGCTCCAATTTCTCGATGTGATAACATCTTCAAACTGTATGTATACAATTTCTTGCTTAGGCTCTTTTCATGAGAAATATCTTCCCACATCTCCTTCAGTTCCGTCTTTTCAGATTTTGTGATGTAAGACGTTACATATCGAGCCACAGCAATAGAGTTGTCCGCAACATATTGTATATCCATGTTAGCATTCCACATGGACAAAATGACAGGGTTGTAGTCATTTATATATTTGGACTCTTCTCTTCTTAAATTATAAGTATGTTTGGGTGATCTTCTAGTAATGTTATGTCGCAAAGATGACATCAAATTATTCACTCTTCCTTTTGAAAGCACTGGTCGTGCAAATCCAAAACGACATTTTGTATAGAACTTATCCTTTGTTTAGAATTTTCGCAGACAATATTTTCCACAACGATGTCGTTGAAACCGTAACACTTTTGCTCTTAAGTCTTTATCACTTGTACTGTTAGGTATGTCACAAGTGGCATATTCCTCAATAAAAGACAGTACAGTTTCATCAGAGTCTTTGCCAAATTTGGGAGCATCCTTGATCCATAGTAACATATGAATATGTGGAGCACCTCTAGCTTGATACTCTTTTCTCCAGAAGAAATCCAAAACCTCACCAAGCGGTGGATTCTTCTTGTTTGTAAGAAACGACATCATTGCTTCAAATCGATGATTAAAATATCGGCAAACATTGACCGGATCCAACGAACACAATTCTCCTGGTGTCTTGTAGTTTATATTTTCAATATTTACATTCGCCACTCCAAGATATTCAAGTAAATCTTCCCAGGCGTACTCTGCACAGCTAAGAGTTACAAACCATGTTGGTGCTCCCAAGTTTCGTAGCATGCATTTTAAATCTCCATGACGACGGTACCAATATTCATTAGTACCACGCTGACATGCCATTAAATTAATTAGATGAGAATCCAAAACACTATCTTTCTGTTGCACTTTTTCCATGAAATCCTTTGCTGAAACATTATGCAGATGCACTCCACTTTTTAAGACATGGTTAACTGCATAAGAAAGACCAGATAAGTCACTCTCAAAGAGAAGATGAAACAAATATGGAATACATTGACGAAATCTGGGATCTTCTGCATATAACCTTGTTGTCCGGTACTCAGATGCAGGAATCTGCATCGATCGATCATCATATCGCGCACCTTCACCTGTTGGGAATAAGTGTGGGAAACAACGACCGTCCAAACTTTTTTCCCACACACTAATAGGACTTCCTTCTGCTTTTTTCATCTGAAATAATTCAATTGCATTCCCCATTGCTTCTTTGGAATGCAGTGGATGAACACTGTAATGTTCATAAATTTCTTCACTTCTGGACATGTCCACTCTTTCAATTTGTCCAATAGACAAATCATTATTCTCTTCATCACTTACATCTTCTTGTTCTACATACACATTTTTATAGTATTTATTATTTTTAACTAAATACAACGTTGCCTTCTTCACTTTCCTAACATCCACTAATTCTTGCCAGATTTTCTTACTCTTTGTAGGTACACCATTAACTAGAATAACAAGAGGTTCCTCTTCTACATTTTCAATACCAATTGTCTATATATTTTTTTTCAAATCAAGTGGCAAATCAAATCAAATCAAAGTAAACTTTATTCGGTGTATTTCAACCATAAAAGTACAATAAAATACATACAATACATACATCAAATTACATTTTAAATCCAGAAAGTGAGAGGGCTATGTACATTGCATACAATAGTTCTTTCATTGATCCAAACATAATCTTAATTTAAGAACCAATTTTAAAAATTCAAGAACTTGAAGGACACCATTACTGTGTAACAATTGTAAGTATAAAAAGGCTGGTCGTATCTGGTTAAAATTCATTTTTTTTAAAAGAGAGATTAAAAAGCGTTTGCGTGGGAATTCATAGTATTTACATAAAAACGTGAAATGCATCATGTCCTGTGGAGACTTTCCGTCGCAGCCACAGGACGAGGGAATTTTACAGAAGCTCTCCTTTTTAGGTCTGATAAGCAGATGTTGGAACTGATTGAATCTAAATCTTGTAAGCAGGAACTTATCGTGAGTGCTGAAAGTGCCGAGTAAATAAGGCTCTGTTGTCAGACATGTCTTAACCATGATAAATTTCCTCACACTTACTTTTTTTAACTCAGCACCCTCCCTCTCTGCCTTCTTATGTTGATGGAACAACTGCTTGACTTGATCAATGTCTGCCTTCCCAATTCCTGACGGGTATTCAAACAATTCAGGGCGGCCCAACTCAGTAAAACATGTTTTTAAATACTTAAGCCAGGGAGTGCATAGAGCGTTTTCAAGAGCCAAAAAATCATTAACTATCAAATGTGTCAGGGGGATTTCCTTACATAACCACATTTTCAGCCAACATAACAGAGGTCGTAGGGACAGGATATCGCTCAAATAGCCCACTCCTAGTTCCTCATGTACCATAAAATTAGAAGTGCTGGCCGAAACACATAAGAGCCGTTTATAGAACAAATTTTCTGTGGTTTGAAGTTGTTCCCCAGCCATATAGCCCCAGAGCTCACTCCCATATGCAGCCGTTGCTACAGATTTTGCATCATATAATTTAATCATAGCAGCCGTCGGTTTTTTACCGAGCTTTGACGCAAAGTTAAAAATGGAGGCATTGACCTTAGACACATCGCATTTCTTTTTAGCAATTTGCGGGGCCCAAGATAGCTTAGAGTCAAAGAGTACTCCTAAATAAGAGAATGTACTAGAGAATGGTATAACTGCCTTGTCTAGTTTGAAGGTGTATTGTCTCCTTGGCTGTTTCCCCACCTGCATAATGAAAGATTTGGAGTTATTTACTAACAAATCTCTATCTTCCATAAACTTTTAAAAGCATTAAGAAGCAATTGAAGGCCTTTTTCTGTTCTTGCTAACAGCACAGCATCATCTGCATATAGCAGAACAGGGATGCTTCTATTCCCCACTCTTGGGCTATCAGATTTCACCTCCCTTAGAACGCCATCCAACTCATTTATATAAAAATTAAAAAGGAAGGGGGCTAAAATACAGCCTTGCCGTACCCCCTTCCCTGTTCTAAAATCATCAGTTACGGATAAGTCTTGGGAATACCTAATATTTGCGCTGGTGTTATTATGGAGGTCAGCCAGAAAGTTTATGATATCATTGTCCACTCCTTTGGCCCTCATGGACCCCCACAGCTTCCCCCTGTTAACACAATCGAAAGCTGAGGATAGGTCCATGAAGGCCAAGTGGACTGTACCCTTTTGAACTTTAGTATATTTACTTAATATTAGGAAGAGGTTCAAGCACTGAGTTGTGGTCGAGCGGCCGTTACAAAAACCATATTGGGCAGTGGACAGAATATCATTGTCCCTTGTCCAATCGGTAAGTCGCCGCAGTACTATTCTCCCCACAAGTTTTGCCATAGAATTAATCAGGGAAATAGGCCTGTAACAAAGGGGACTATCCCTATCGCCCTTTTTAAATATGGGCACAATGGTTGAGAGCCCCCATGAAGGCGGGCAGCCCACCTTTGCAGCTGCGTTGATGACCGCTGCAATAATCGGTGCCCAGAAATTGGGATCTGATTTAAAAAGGTCCGGGGGTATCCCATCCGGGCCTGGTGATTTGCCCACTGTGAGCCCCTCTATTCCCACCAGGACCTCTCCTATACTAACATTCAAACATGTACCCCCAGAAGTACGACCATAGGGTACCACATTAGTTTCACTTCTCCCATACAGTTGTTCAAAATGTGCAGCCCATTCCTCTTTAGTGATGACACATTCTAGCCCTTCCCCTGAGTCTTTCACCAGAAAAGGTTTCTTGAGCACCGCCCAAAACCTAGCACTATTTTTCAGTGTTTCTGGTTCCAGAATCTCAGCCCAGGCCTCATTCTTCAGTGCCTCCTTTCTTGTTGCAATAACTGATTTATACTCCTTACGTGATCTCTGAACTAATTCCTTGTTACGAGGTTTTAACATCAAGGCTGTTCTAAGATCACGAGCCGCTTTAGAGCATTCCTTGCTAAACCACCTCGGGCCATCGCTCCCTTTGCGTGTTACGGGTTCTGTCAGCGATATAGCTATTTTATCAGTTAGGCTGTTAAAATCAGATAGGACCTGAAGTGGGTCAGGGTCAGCCTCAGTACATCTAGTGATAATATCACTATAGTTAGTTTGGATATTCTGGTATATAAGGTGCACATGGACCATTTTAAGCGGCGTCTACCATCAGTTACTGTGAGCCTACCCTTACCTAGATTTCGTCTTTCTGTAGCCACCCAGGGCCCCCTTAGGTGAATGGTCAAAGGGTTATGGTCACTGAGAGGATTAGTGTCAATGGAAAATGAACGAACGAACTCCTGCATGGGGACAGTTAACAACATGTAATCAATAATTGTTCCCTTCCCGTGCCCTTTAAAGGTTGGTGTAAGAAAGTGCTTTGAGGGATCACATAATGCCATTGCAATGGTGAGACCATGTTCATTCAGTAAATTATTAAAAATTCCCCCCTCAACGGTGTGTTCCAGGTGTAGTCCGTTTATTCTGGGACAATACAATTCCATGAGATTTTTCCCTGGAAGGTCACCACAAGGGTGAATGTTAAAATCACCCATTATCAGCAAATTGTGAGAACAGTCCCTCATTGACGTGTCAATGTACTCACTTAAGGTTTCTAAATTGCCAAGACTTGTAGCATTATTAATAGAATTATAAAAATTGATCAGACCAACCTTACAGTTGCCCGCAGATAAAACTAGACCTTGAATGTCAAGGTTACTAGAGGGCCTGCTAGCAATTGTACATCTCAATGCTACCGATATAAACATTACCATACCCCCCTTTGATCTCCCCCGAATTGCAGGTACAGCAGGTACAAAATATGCCTTATAGCCTTCAATATACATATCACATTTTACAGACCAAGTTTCTTGTAAGCAGATAATTTGAAAGCCCCTAATATAAGCTAACCAGCTTTCATCCTGCATTTTGTTTTCTAAGCCCGCCACATTCCAGCATATAACATTATTATTTGGTGTAGTAGGTAAAATCACCTCTAACTGTTGAACTGCAGGTGACTGAACGGTACTCTGACCTTCCGGGTCCCTCAGTCAATCGCAGGCTTCCAGCCCTGAGAGCAAGTTAAAACGGTTATGTAGGGGAACATTATAACTTTTGTTGTTCTGCTTATCGGCATTAAAGTTTCCTGTTGGTATCTGCCAGCTGTCAACATTTAATGCCGGTGTTTGCCACCCATTCAGCCCGCTAGTGTTGTGATTGTACATGTATGGTGTTACTGGACTTGGAATCTGAACTTGTGATAAAGGTCTGTACCGATGGGGGTTATTAAGAGGTTTTTTAGGTAGGTTCTGATCGGGTGCATAAAAGTATCCCAGAGGACGCACACAGACACTATTTGCATTATAGACAAGTGAAGATGCACGTAGCAAGACTGTGGCGACATGTTGGGGGTGCTGAAAGTTAACTATCACGCAATCTCCCGTGGTTGATTTCCTTGAAGGACCAACCCAGTTTACTCTTTCAGTGGATATAATTTGATCGTAAAAATGAGATGGGTAACCACAGTTTTTGTTTAGCCATCCCACCGTTTTATTTTTTAGGGAGTCTTGGGGTTCTCCATGAGATTGAGCTGATACTTCCTCATGGGGCGGAACATTGGTTAGTACCACCACATATGGGACACACTCAGGAGGGAGATTCACATTCCTGAGTCTGGCCCTCTGTGGGACCGGTACACGATTGCCTAAAGAGGCAGGGGCCTGCTGAATAGTCTGGTTTGATGGGGCTGTGCGAACCTCCGCCACAGAGCCTACCCTATTTACAGAGTTTAAGTGCCGATTCTGTTGCACGCTCTGGCTCCTGGCTTCAGTCTCCTTCCCGCTCCCAGCAGCGGTAGTTTTAGTGATTGTTACGCCTGGAGCAGGGGTCATATGTCCCATCACTAAAGTGCCCAATCTTTCTACCTCGGACGCTACTTTTTCCAATTTGGCCATAATTGGGGTAATTAAATCTACAATTTTGGCCTCCAGTTTACACACTAATGTATTTATTAGTGCTTCTAGGTTAGTGTCAGACAGAATCACACTACCTTCGGTATTACTAGCCACATTATTAGGTTCGTCCAGAGCCTGGTTTATTACACTATTAATAATAGTGGCTTTGGAATTATTTGGTTGTTTAGTGTGAGTTTTAGTTTTATAGACTTTCCCCTACGACACCCCTGAGTCTTTCTGCACTTCCGCACAGGTCTTTGAGAGGAATGGGCCTCCAGTGACTCTTCTGCTGAGGAGTCTTCCTCCGTTGTAACAAGCATGTCCACGCACTTCTCAGGGTGCACCTGTGCCTGTGCCACTGTGATATGGCCCTCTGTACTGAGTGCTGCATTTTCTACAGTGCCCTCGGGGACTTCTATCGTTTCATTAGATACAGAGTCCAAAACAGGGGGAAGACTTTTACTACCCAATGAGACCCTGCGCTCTTTATTGATTTGCGTTACTTTTTTTACCATAAAATTATCTATGGTGCGCAGACCCGATGCCGCTGGGTCCACGATAGTTGCAGGCATGTTAACAGGAGGCAGAGAAGTTGTATTAACCCACTCGCAATCAGCAGTTACCCAACAGTGTTAAAAAGAAGTAAAGTACACCGATCAATGTCTTACGTGTGGGCTTTAAGGCTCTTTGATCAAAGAGCCAGAGTCCGTGGCCCGTCCCGTCCTCTTCCGACCACTGAGGGCCACAGAGGGCCCGCCCTTGTCCCGGGCTTCTCCCCCGCGCTCCCGCGTCGCGGAGAGGCGGGTGCGGTCTTATAGGGAGAGAGGTGTGGGCGCGGCTTGCTCCCAGGCCAGGTGGTGCTGCTCGAGGCTCCTGGGGCTTGGAGTCCGCCTTGATGGACTTGCACGACTCCTACAAGCCCCAAGACTTCTCCCCACAAATGTCCGGTCCTTTTTGCTGCTCCGATATCACAGCCCCCTCTCACTCTCACGCTGCGGCTCCCGCGGAGCGGGAGCGGCGAGGTCCATTTTACAGCTGGGAGGTGGGGCGCTGCTTGCTACCGGGCCAGGTGGTGCTGCTCGAGGCTCCTGGGGCTTGGAGTCCGCCTTGATGGACTTGCACGACTCCTACAAGCCCCAAGACTTCTCCCCACAAATGTCCGGTCCTTTTTGCTGCTCCGATATCACAGCCCCCTCTCACTCTCACGCTGCGGCTCCCGCGGAGCGGGAGCGGCGAGGTCCGTTTTACAGCTGGGAGGTGGGGCGCGGCTTGCTCCCGGGCCAGGTGGTGCTGCTCGAGGCTCCTGGGGCTTGGAGTCCGCCTTGATGGACTTGCACGACTCCTACAAGCCCCAAGACTTCTCCCCACAAATGTCCGGTCCTTTTTGCTGCTCCGATATCACAGCCCCCTCTCACTCTCACGCTGCGGCTCCCAAGTGGCAAATATACAACTCTACCCTTTAATCCTCTTTGTAAATCTGTAGGATTTAATTTCCCAGTCTTAGGCTCCATACGAAACAATAGCCTGAAAAGGATGTACACATTGAATCAAAATAGTCTCATAAGTATTTAAATCCTTCAGTTCTGCTGGAATATTTATCAATTCAAGATTATTATCAGCTCTAGCAGGCATTTTATTTTCATTCAATTTATTATAACAATATTTACAAATACGTTGCTCAAAACCCAAATCAAAATAGTTTTCTACCAGCAAATAAGTTGCAAACTCTCTCCACTGAGTATTATCTTCATCTTCACTTTTTAAATATAAATCAACTAACCTAGTTTGACTTTTGTAATGAATGCGTCGACAACACACGCAAGTTAAATTTGGTTTTTCACCTGCAATGACCTTAAATTTTGTTATTTCCTGTTCAAATTCTTCGGTATTAAAATGTCCAACATTTTCTAATACATTTCCTTCTATAACTATATCAGTTGCTGCATTCTCTTCATCTCGACCAAAATAACTTACCTCAATTTCTGCACAAATACTCTTCACATCTAATACACATCCATGCAAAAGAGCAGTATTTAACTCTTTAAGTTTAAGTGCTGGACTTTTTGCATAATACATATTTCTGACTAATTTTCTCATTTTGGTATGATGCACTGCTAACATCCTAAAGTGATGAAAAACACTCTGGCATATTTTTTTTGAAAGACAAGCCAAAGAATGTCCTGACAAACCTATTTTTCTCTCACTCTGCAACGATCTAATTCTTGGAACAGTACAATTTTTTTTTTTAACTTTCCTTAGTGTACTTACGTAAGAAATTGCGAAAGAAATCAATTGAATCCTGTCGCACACTGCAAATACTGCTACAATTCCAACTATAAACAGGAGCATGAACACGTCCCTGTAAAACTTCTCCACCTATTTCCCCTTCTGTATTTCTGATCTCAATTTTCTCTTTCTCAATAGGACAGCCATCCTTCACTTCATACGCTCGACCACTGGTGTCAACTGCATTCAACAAATCGTGACTTTGAAAGTAACTCTCTTCATTAAAAAATGGCTCAGAATTTGAAGTATGCATCCATTTACCAGAAAAGATTTTACAAAAATTAGATCTATTTATGTGTCTCTTCCATTTACTCTTAGCTTATATTCTTTTAAGCACTAAAATAAACACATTTTTTTTCGTCTCGAACGCATCATCCACAACTTCTTCTATATATTTTTTTTTCTTATAAAAAGCAGAGTTCCTTTTAGAAACTTTTTCCTTTTGTAATAAATTCATAACAACTCTCTTATGAAACATACGTTTCCTTATTTCCGCAAACTGATTGGTAGTTCTTTTACTGTACATATTTTCCTCACCATTCTTTTCCAACACAGATTTCTTTTTTCGTCCATTTCTCCTTGTAGATCCTGAAAACTGTTTTTCCTTTGCAATATTATCCAATTGACTTTTTCTCTGACATAATTTTTTTTTAAATTCCTTACTGCTCTTACCAGGAGCACTCTTGTTTTTCTCCGTCCTTTGTTCATTACGTAAATCTTGTCCCTCTTTTCTCTTCAAATGGTATGTCTTTTTATGCAGCTTTCTTTTTTCATTTCTCGTCGGCATATTGATTGATGTTTCTCTTATTAATGATAACCTGTTTAGAAAAAAGTTAAAAAATATTATAGACCCCTACTACCATATACCATACAAATTATAACCAATGCTTGATTTTATAACTTGAATAAAGACAAAGAAACAGTCTTTGGTCAGAGTAGGAAATCCTATAGTGAATATTGTTTCTAAATTTGTGACACTCCATATCTATGTTATCCTTACACATGTATTGTATGACTGTAATTTTTGAGACATATAACTACTATTGTAACTTTCAACCATTGTCGATGTTTCTAATGCTTTTTATTTTTATAACTTTAATCTTTTATCCACCTTATCACAAATTTTACTTTCATTCTTAAAAAAGAGAATACTAATTAACGGTACAACACTAATATTTTCCAATTTTTTTTATTTAATCAAAATTAATTTTATTCATTTAATAAGTCATATTCGAGAATCACATTTAGCATAATTTCGTCTGATATTTCATTACTATTTTGCTCATCCAAATTCTCTTCTTCCACCATCTCTAAGTATGCACTATCAAAAGTGCTGTCCAAAAAGTCCTCATTTTCAATTGAAATTTCATCCTCAAATACTCCTTCAATTAATTCTTCTAGGACTTCTTTTGCCATTTCAAAATTAATATTCTCATTTTCACTGTAATCTTCCATGTTTTTATTAATTTTCTATCTTCTGTCTCCTTTTAAAGAAATATAAAGACTAAATTATATTTTTTTAATTATTAGTTAACCAATGATTATCTTGAGTAATCTTTTAACTACATACACTTTCACACTTTTAAAGACATTAACTGCATTGATTATTATAAGATATTCGTTTTTTTTTTTAAAACAGATGCTTTCATCCTAGACATTAACGGTTTCCTATTTAATTTTTTTAATTAAAATTGTGCTATAAAAACACATTTCACTCTGAAATTTGCTTTCTGAATTTCGTGCTGTAGAAATATTTATACAGTTTCTAATTCTATTGTAGAGATCTATTTTCTAACTTCACCACTATAAACTGTGATTCAAACTGTATGCAAAGTAAAGGAATAACTCACAATATACCAATTAAACATACACTAAACCGATTGCTACTTCCCACAGAGGCAGTTGCTTTTACCTTTAACAGCATACTCATCATGTAAATTTCATCTAATGTAAAACATTTCATCATAGTCATATGAAACCACAATGAGCCACAACTCGTGGAGAGAATTATGATGCGACAGGGAGACAAGGAGGGGAAGATCTTTGCTGGAGGGACCTAAAAACCAGGATACAGATAATTTGTAGTAAATACATAATTTAATTATTTAAATGATTTTTACAGTGTGCACTACATTCCAAAATGCGATGCTGTGTACACTGAAAAAATTACATTACTAATTAAAATATATACTTTCCTACATTTATCTATATACCATATTTTAGATCTCTCTACCCTACACCTCCCCCTCCCTCCCTGCCCTACCATTACTCCCTTGATGGCGTCCGACTGACCTCATCATAATACACCTGTGCAAATGCATATAATAGAATGCAAATAGATGGTACTGTCACAAAAATGCATTCGAAATGTCCATCACGGCAACAGCCATATCATAATATACCTCTATAATTTCTCAAAAGTTACTGTACACAAATGATACAGCATAAAATTAAGAGATAATGATGACTTAGCAAAAATTATCCAAGGTAAACAGCAAACTCTTACAGTCAAAGAATAGATGAACCCAAACTCTATACAAAATAACACATGAACCCGGCCCATCAAAAGATTGTAACAATCAACAATAAAATCATATTTCAAAATACATATGTACTACAAGCATGTTCAGACATGTTTAAAGTACAAATTAAAACCCTCATGTATAAGAGAAGCAGTGCTAATTTTTTTTTAAAAAACATGCATTTTTTGATAATCTTCTCAAAAATAAGTTATCATTTTAAATTTATCAACTCACCTGTAAAAAAGGATTTTCTGTTTCTATACTCTCACGTTCAACCTCAGGTTGTTGCTTTTCAGCACCAAACACTCTTTAAAAAAAAACACAACTGAATTTTAGTTAACATAATACACACATATATATTACACAACATACACCCATTTTACCAAATATCATGCCTACCATATACTTTCCCTAATTTGCTATCCAATATATATCGTAAAGCCTAAGTTTAATGGGCCTTATTTATGAAATCCTTGCGCCACCGGTGCTTCACTTTTTCCCATGTTAAAAGTGACGCACCGGCGGCGAAAGGCCTTCATAAATGAGGCCCAAGATGTCTTTGTGAACCACATTTATTTATCAAATTTTTCCCCCTTAAGTTTTTTTTAACTCAATCATTATATTTCTAGGGTACTACATGCAATATTTTTTATATACACTACTACACAACCTTACTTTCTATATTTATTACATAAATACATATACATTATATGCAGGGAGTTTTTTAACATAATAGCGCTCTACACTTTCTAAATTCCCCCCAAATGGGCATATTATCAAGGGTGTTTATCTCCACTTTTTTGCCTTCAAGAGCCAACAAAGCGAAGATAAAATTATCTCCCTATTACGTAGCTGTCGCTAACACCAGTTAGCAACAGGTAGTAGCAGATAGCAACCATCTATTGCGCCACTTTTCATGTCAGTAATAATTATCACTAATGATATCCTAAAGTGGGCGTGACAAGATGATAGCAACTGAGAACAGTCACTAACATCACTATTGCCTATTACCAATTTTGAAAATATTCACGCTAAGCGTGAATATCTCCAAAAGCTAACATCTGCCCTGAGCAGTTTTTAGTCATCTTATCCAATGGGACCTAGATAACATGGCTAAGATCATTACCTCGATATTGCATGAATATCGCTGACTTTTTAACAATATACATGCATTGCAGCCGTTATGTATAGCATTTATTATAATTAGCTGCTCAACCTCTGTCAACATTCCATTCGGAGCAAATAAGGAAGTGTTGCCCCCATTTTGTTAATACAACTGCATATATTCTACCGAGCAAACGGTCAGAACATGGAAAGAGAAAAAGGTACACATTATCTAAGCGAGTACGTTTTCTCAGAGAGTGCACTATAGACCCTGAACGCCAGAATAACATTTTTTCCCCCTGAAAAAAGTTACGGGGTGCGCGCACTCGATCGCGCATCCCTATTCACAAGACTATGATTCACATGCTTTATAAGTAAAATTTAATGGTGCAAATGCAGACGACACTTGAAGATCTTTTCAGATCTTTAAGTGTACTTATTTTGCCTATTGTTTAAAATTACAAAAATATACAGTTTATAGAATTCTCATTTGCTGTTAAACATCTGTTAACATTAGAATCAGTGGAAATCAGAAAGTGTTGGCTGCCATTTTGTAACTGCGAGTGAATATATTATACTGATCAAAGGGTTAAAACATGAAAAGGACAAAAGGTACAGATTATGTAACCGAATATCTCCAAAAGCTAACATCTGCCCTGAGCAGTTTTTAGTCATGTTATCCAATGAGACCTAGATAACATGGCTAACAGCATTACCTCGGTATTGCATGAATTGAGGTTCCGTGAAAATCTATACGGTGTTGTGGGCATTGCCGAATATGGACGAGTTTGGTATCTATGAACCGTAAATGGCGAAATTCAGTAAGTGTACTCGTTTTCGCTACACTACTCAACACGGTTCGCCTAAATGACGTGTTTCGTCGTCTGAACCCTCGGGTTCCATTTTAGATACGGCGTCCATTTTGTTTCTTGCCCTCACGCAGTCAGCGAGCAGGCAACTGTTCGCCTCATGACCCCATTCGTTCCCAAGCCATACGGAAGACGCATATTCCTTTCACACGTCTTTATGACCGGAGGAATGACACTGCAGAGGCAAATGGCTCAGCTTGAGGGTAATCGTGCCGTGCCTGCCTATTGTTTCAGCCGTGCACGTGCTGGGATCAAGCTCCTTGATCCTTCGATCATGTTTCCAATATTACCCCCACACTCTTTTATCTAGATGTGTCTGACTTCCTAGCAGCTGTTCTTGTCTCTCTTCTTTCTCATTTTACAGCTCTGGTAGGATGTGCCTAATGGTGGGAAGATGTGCGTTTACAGTTGGGAACCAGTGATGTTACTGTGATTATGTTCCGGGGTTCTGAAAACATGAAAGCGACCTTTTGATGTTTATTATAGGAACTGGGTTGTAACCTTTTGTTCACATATTGTGCAATGGCAGAATCTTGTATAAAGGAGAGCGACTCACATATGCAAGTCGAGAAGCAGACTCGTAGAACCTACACGCTGTTGTACTTCTAGTGACTTTTGCCTCCCTGCAGTAATAAACTCTGATCTTTGACGCCGAAGGAAGTGTCCCGTGTCTCTGTCTTTAGTGCGCCGAAACAGGTATCCCACGAAGGTTATAGGTGTTGTTCCCTGGCACCGCTGGGCCTTAAATAGCCCAGTCCTTCAGTTGGCGCCCAACGTGGGGCGACATCGGCGGTACCGGTCCAAAGCCTGACGATTGTGAGGAACTTCGTGTGAAATCTCCGAGGAAAAGGTGCACCCCGCTTCATCGATCCTGTTGTCGAAATAAGTGGTCCGAAGATTTTTCCCGCGAAGATTCCCGCCTCCTGACGGCTACGACGGACCGATGCCCTGACTGTCGACCTGTTTCCGACGCCCGGCACAGACCTTACGTACAAGCGAGACGATAGACGGGCCTTCCTGGTGACGCCATTGAAGTTCTAAGTTAAGTATTTGTGGGTCGCTCCCAGTCCTTAGTGGTTGTTCTAGCTTCTTGAAGCTTTGTTGTAGCTTATTAAAGCTTTGTTGTTGTAGCACATTGAAGCTTTGTTGTAGCCTTTTAAGGCTTTGTTGTATTGCATGGTTCCATTGCATTGGTGGTTCTTAGTTGTGGTTCTTAGTATTTATTTGACAGTTGCAATTGCCAAAAACCGAGGGTTTTGTTTTTCACGAAGAAGTAGCACTTCGGTAACCCTTGAAGTTTGATGCTAGGTTAGTGTGCACGATGCCTAGCCATAGTGGTTTGTTTGGTATCTTCAAATGTTGCGCAATGGATTCCCGATTGGAGGACTCGTGTCCGATACCTCCAGTTGGAACTCCGATATATGAGCTCTACAGTCGACATGGTGTGGGCCCTATTATATATAATGAATATTGGGTCCGTTACACGAGAAAAGACGGTGTCCTTAGTTGGCCACCGCATGGAAGTTTTGAACTTACGATTTTAGATAATCTTGAAGCCAAATTATTCAAAAGGAAAGCTAGGCCAGCTATGTTTGATTCTTTTCGGTTGTGGCGTAAAGAGGCCAAGCAGAAAGAAATCAAACAGCTTAAAAAGGATCGAAGAGAAGGGTTTGTTCCAATAATGCAAGTTGTACAACAATGTCAGCGAGATAAAGAAGAAAAAGAAATAGAAGTTTCTACTAGATTACATCACATGAGGATAGACAAATGTTATCCGGTTTTACAAACTAGTCCTGATAAGAAAGAGGAGGATCCAAAGGAGGATCCCCTGTTAACGTATTTCATGAACTCGCCACCTCCTTATGCACAGGGTGCTACAGCCCCCGTAGCTCCCCCAGTTGTCCCGCCTGTCGTTCCTCCTGTTGTCCCTCCTGTTGTTCCGGCGGCTGCTGGTCAGCCCGTTGTTAATCCTACGTTTGTCCCACCACCTGTTCTTATTTCTACTACACCTTTGTCTGTACCTCCTCAACCGCTAGCCTTTGCTACTTCGACTGTCTCGTCTGTCTCCACTGTTCCTACGTTCACTTCTAATATTGTCGCCCCTGTTCTTTTTCCTTCTTCTCCTTGTGCTCGTACCCGTATCCCTAATACTGTTGCTACGCTCTATTCACCACTAGCTGGATCGATACTACCACCCAGCGTTTCTGAAACTTCTCAAAGACGAAGTCAAATCCCTGGTGGAAGGGAAAGAGAGACGTTAGTGACGATGGCACATAGGTGGATAAGGCATCCTGGTAATTACCCTCCACGTGTGGTCTTCGACACATTTTCTCAGTTTAATGAGCCTACACAGAGATTCGTGTTCGAAGAAATGTGTAACTTTTTGAGAGAGCAATGGTATAACGATGATTTAGATACCGTACCGCCCGATGTGACTGAGCTTCAGAGTCAATTTTCGAACGGTATGATCGTAGGTGGAGATGTACGACGTGCTTTAGAGCGATTGTTAGCATTTAGATCCACCGTGCCTTCTCAAGTATTGTTTGATAACGACCTAGAAACTTGGAAAGCGGCTCCTGGTCAGTATCCTATGCGAGAGGTTCCGCCACTTTGGGTGCCAGGTGATCCGCAAGCTCACCCCCCGGTTTTACCGCACTTCCGAAGAGTTTGGATACACCTCCCATGGAAACGATCCGAAGTTTTGCAAGTGAAACAATCTTTGCCAGATCCGCGTAAGAATCCGGCTGGTTACTATAAGGAGTTATCCCAATTGGTGGACGCTTCTGTTATGAACCTTGCCGACATCGACATGCTGTTTGGTAATGTCGTACCGCAACCGGTGTGGGCGAAAATTCGCCAAGCAAATCATGCAAACGAGTTAGGTGGCGATTGGGCAGCACTATTAGCGGCTGATGGATTACAAGTTGGTGGGGCTAAGCCTGATCAGTTAATTTTAGATTTACCTCGGAAAATTATTACACTCATGAAAACTCTCATGCCGGCGATGAAGGTGAACTGGGATAAATTAGCAGCGTGTAAACAGAAGAAGGATGAGAGTGTCTCTGATTTCTTTACGAGGTTCGAAGAGGCATTTGTTGATCATAGTGGTCAGGACATGGGTACGGAGGGAGGTCAACGGTTATTTGTTGACAAATTTGTAGCGAATTTGTTGCCTGAACTATGCAACAAATTGAAAAATTCAGAAAGTGCATGGGCTGTTTCAACCACTGCACAGATATTAGCAACGGCTCAATATTATGAAAATAGGGAGAAAGAAGAAAGTGATCGTTCAGACAAGAAAACGAAAGAGCTTAAAACAAAGGTTTTGTTGCAACAAGCGTATCCTCCATGTTCGACTCACAATGATTCGCAACAGCTATAGATCTACACTTGGGTATAATCAGTGCGCATATTGTAGAAGAGAGGGACATATAAAATATGATTGCCCGGCTTTGCGTGATCGACTTAATGGTATATCGGCACGTGGAAGTCGTGGTGGTCCTCAACAAGCATCTCGAGGTAGAGGCCGCGGTACCTCCCAAAATCAAACTGAGCGCTCTAATACGTCAACAGAGGCGAATAATTGTTTCGACCAGCGAAATGCGGGGTCAGTTAGATCTACACAATATCCTGTGGACGATTACTACGCAGAACATGGGACTGTTGCAAACGATCATTACTAGGACAGCCACCGACAAAGAGAGGGAGTAGTATCAGTTCCGGTTGATCAGAGTGGGCCTTACGTCGCAGTAGCTACTTCTGGCGTAGTTGAGCCTTTTCTGTTAGACACTGGTGCGACGAAAAGTTCCATCATGCATTCGAAACTCCCTGGCGCACCTTTGTCTGGCTTAACAAATGTTTCCGTTGGATTCTCTGGCGCCCCTGTTAGCAATCCTGTTTCCAGCCCTTTGCCACTTACGATTGGCCCTCGTGAGCTGGAGGCTCCATTGATTCTATCTACTGGTTGTGGTGAGAATCTTTTGGGCTTGGATTTGTTAAAACGGTTATATGCGACTTTGTATTGCTCCCCTGAAGGAGTGGAGCTTACATTAGGTCGGAGAGTAATCTCTCCTATGTACTTGGCGATCGATAAATTCCCACCGGAATTGAGCTCCCTTCCTGCGTCTCTATGGGCCACAGGTCCCAATGACGTGGGTCTCTTGGACATCCCACCTTACATGATCAAACTGAAACCAAATGTGCGACTGCCACGTATACCACAGTATCGTATCTCCATTGAGGGAGAACGAGCGCTATTAGCGATTGTACGCGACCTGATCAAAAAGGATGTCGTTGAAGAAACTCGAGGAAATCTGTGTAACAGTCCTGTACTACCAATTTTAAAACGCACTGATCCATCTAAACCTCCTGTGTATCGGTTCATAATTGATTTGAGGGAAGTGAATAAAATAGTGATCCCACAGTTTCCCGTGGTCCCTGATATAACGGCTTTGTTGACCCTGATTCCAGCTTCTGCCTCCTGGTTCACGGTGATCGACCTAAAGAATGCCTTCTTTAGCATCCCGATCGCTGTGGAAAGCAGAGACCTATTCGGATTTTCGTTAGGTGGTCGCAGTTTCAGACTAAAACGCGCACCACAAGGCTATTGTGAAAGTCCGTCGATCTATAGCCAAGCACTTAAAGGTCAACTGGATGCATTTGTGTTACCGACGGGTGCGGTTTTGATTCAATACGTTGACGACCTATTAGTGGCAGCCGATACGGAGGCTATTTGCAAAACGGCTACAGTATCACTATTACGTTATCTACATGACTTACACCACAAGGTGTCACCTTCCAAGCTGCAATATTGTTGCCAAGAAGTCACCTATTTAGGTCACTTATTGTCGAAAGAAGGGAGAAGGTTGACCCCAGAGAGAATTGCAGCGATTACTCGAATGACTATGCCAAAAACTCAGAGAGATGTACGTGCCTTTCTAGGTATTACGTCATACTGCAGACAGTGGATTCCGAATTTTTCACTATTGGCGAAACCATTGTTAGCTCTCACGTGCAAGGATGTTCCGACTCCTTTGCCATGGACTGAAGAGTGTCAGAAAAGTTTCTCTGAATTACGTGATGCGTTGTGTTCGGCTCCTGTGTTAGGTACTCCTGATTACAGTAAGCCGTTTACACTGTACGTTCACGAGAGGGATGGTTGTGCGTTGAGTGTTCTGGCGCAACAATTTGGTGACAAACAGCGCCCATGCGCATATTTTTCTTCGACCTTAGACCCAGTAGCTAGAGCTTTGCCGAGTTGTTTACGAGCAACAGCGGCAGCTGCGGCGTCCATTCGACAATCCGCAGGTCTGGTCATGGATAATATGCTTACGGTGATGGTTCCTCATGCAGTTGACACTCTCTTGAACCGAACAAAAACTCAACATTTGACAAGCGCAAGGTTGTCTGGATATGAGTTGACGTTACTGGCTAGTCACATACGCATAAAAAGATGTAACATGTTGAACCCAGCAACATTGTTACCGATCAACATGGAGTCAAGTGGTCAAGCACCGCATGACTGTTATCTGAGGACTGAGGAGGAAACAAAGGGTCGTATTGACCTGAAAGATGCTCCATTGATAGATCCCGATGGTACTTTATATGTGGATGGTTCCTGTTTCAAGTTGCCGAATGGTGATGTGACGACTGCGTATGCTGTAGTGACATTGAGTACGGTTGTAGAAACTGCAAGATTGAGTCAGAATTCGGCTCAGGCTGCTGAGCTGATCGCCTTGACGAGAGCGTGTGTGTTGTCCAGAGGAAAGCGGGTGAATGTGTTTACCGACAGCCAGTATGCTTTTGGTGTGGCGCACAGTTTTGGGCGATTGTGGAGAGAAAGAGGATTCTTAACGTCGCATGACACGAAGATTCGGCATGGACAGCTTGTGAACGACCTTCTAGACGCACTTACACTGCCTAAGCAGGTGGCCATAGTCAAATGTAGTGCGCATCGGAAAGTGACGGATGATGTTGGTCGTGGTAATGCGTTTGCAGATGAAATTGCTAAGGAGACAGCTAAAGATCTGACAAATCGAATGGATGTTACAAGTTCAGTGAGATAGCCAACGGAGACTAGTATGTGCGAAGACACAGTTGAGAGTGTGAGGGGAATACAGAATGAGGCCACTGAGACGGAAAAGACTAAGTGGAAAGAGAGCACGGGGAGGTTGGATGAGAATGGATGTTGGGTTGATTTATCAGAGAAACAGAGATGGATGTTACCGGATGCATATGTGCTCGCTGTTGTTACAATGGCTCATGGTACAGCACACATAAGCGCAAAAGGCATATGCAAGTTGTTGTCCCCTGTATGGAAGAATGATGGGATTACTAAATGTGCAGAGAGAGTGGTTAAGAATTGTATGGTTTGTTTGATGTATAATCCCGGCAAGGGCACTCCCACTCCACCTGGTCATTTTGCCCCTCCTACATGCCCTTTTGAAGTTATCCAGATGGACTTCATCCATATGGAGAGATGCAACAACTTGAAGTATGTCTTGGTCGAAGTATGTGCGTTCTCCAGATGGATTGAGGCTTACCCCCTCAAGGATAATACTGCCCTGTCCACAGCAAAAATTCTGCTCAAAGAGTATTTCCCCAGATATGGAATGCCTCGGATTGTATGGTCGGACAACGGAAGTGAGTTTGTGGGGAGTGTGATGAAGAGTGTGTGTCGTGGCTTAGGGATAGTACAGAAATTTCATAGTGCTAACCATCCTCAGTCAGCGGGCTTGGTGGAAGGATACAACGGCACCCTGAAACTAAAACTTGCTACAATTCAGGCAACAACTGGTTTATCATGGCCAGATGCTTTGCCTTTAGCTCTCTTATCGACCAGGGCAACTGTGCACTCTCGAGTAGGGCTTAGCCCATATGAGATTGTGTTCGGCCGTCCTGCTAATATTTGGGGAGTCCCGAGGCCTAAAGAATTTGATAGAATTGAATATCCAATGTTGATTGATTATCTTCATGATCTGACTGCTAAATTGAGTTTGATTCATCAACAGGTCTTTGAGGCTCTGCCATCACAAACAGAGGGTCCTGGTCATCGGCTCCAACCAGGGGACTGGGTGTTGTCCCGTAACTTCGGCCGAAAACGGAACCTTGAGCCGAGGTTTGTGGGACCTTTCCAGGTGCTCCTGGCAACGAGGACGGCGGTTCGGCTAGAAGGACGGAAGCACTGGGTGCATGCCACCCACACCAAGAAAGTCCCGCTTCCTTTGCCGGCGGACACTTGGATGGGAAGAGGTTTTTCATCATCTGAAACCGACGCTCCACAACGTCTTGTCCCGTTCAGCGAAGCTCAGCCCCTATCTGACACCCCTGTTGATCCCCCTCTCACAATTTCCTTCCCGCCAACTTCGGAGAATTCGAGTGCTGAACAATTGCCTGAACGATCGAACACTCATTTGCCATCCAATCCACTGTTTGAAGATCAGACTCGCCCTGGGAGCAGCCGATACTTTCTTCGTCCACGCACAAAAGACTAATAAAAGAAATTTTTGTTATTTTTGAAATTCACATTTGCTCTGAACATTGTGGACATTTTATATTGTGTACCTTTTTCCTTTTCTTTTTCGTGCAGCCAATAATCTTATAGTAAATTGAATGTTCAATTTATCTAGAACCTATCATCTGGGTTGGCCGTAGGGCCGTGCGGGTACTTTCTTCTGTTTAGCAGCTATCGACACTAGGTCGGTTTCTTTTGTCAATTTCTGGGAACTCCTGGGGATTGATAATCGCTATTCGGAACAAAGTGCGTCAAGAACGTCGCGGACGGTCGTTAGAGGATGGAATTTTCTAAGCTGTCAAAAGAAGAGAAAATGTCGGCGCAAAGATCTGCATTAGAAAAAATGTTTCGTACAAGATGTTTTTAGTTACAGGTTTTCATGTTGTTCCTGACTGTATCTATGCTACTAGTGGGTGGAGTGTATTTTGGTTTTCAATCACTGTTGCCCTCTACTATACCTACTCCTCCTTCTCATGACCTAAATTTCTTCTCTACTGTTTCTCCACATTCTTTTCACATACTGCCCCAACATGAGCAAGTCAGACGTGCGGAATTTAGAAACAATTCTTTTGTGCAACTGTTGCATCAGCATCAGTTGGTGGTAAATACTACAAATTGTTGGGTGTGTGGACTAATGCCACATACAATGGACAGGGGTATCCCGTATTTCGTTCTTCCGTACAGCCCCCAAGGGTCAGCCCGAGCATTTCAAACTATGTTTCGCAGTGCACTAGATTCCTACCCCCATCGAGAGCCACGCTCAGCACACTTTGGTCCTGGCCCGTACCACAAGTCTCTGGCGATGCCTATTGCTGATTTAGATAGAGATATTTTTGACGCATCGCTTATCCCAGAGGAGGAGGTGCGAGCCTATAGAGAACTAAGTGAGACTGAGTATAGTGTATCAGTGGGTGATAGGCAGCTCAAAAGCTCATCTCCAATCTGGATTGTACCTCACCTAGGCCACTTATGTCTGCAAGGTCGTGGCCGAAATCCAAGAGCCCTGCTTGGGAAGAGCGCTTGTGTGGATACTTACGTTCTACCGATGCTCTCTTCCCCTGTCTTCCTAACTGCCAAGGGTACCTATTTTGCATGTTATGATCGAGCATATACGTGGTTACCTCATGACTTCTCGGGTACCTGCTATATTGCAAATCTCTTGCCTCCGACTTTCACTGTTGCTTCAGATTATCACCGAACTAGAGTTGAGAGAGGTGTTATTAGCAGAGAAGATACTGCCGGACAAGAGGCAGGAGACTTCTTTAAGGGGTTCCTACCGTTTTGGGGCCCTATGGTCAATAGTAGAAATCTGAGGCAGTTAACTCGTGTAGTAGAGTCAACTGCTAACATAACCGCAAGTGCCCTTGGTAATTTGACAGCAGAGCTTCAAGCGGATAGGCTTATGACGTTACAGAACCGTATGGTTCTAGACATTGTTCTAGCAGATAGAGGAGGTGTGTGCAAGGTCATCCATTCGAGCTGCTGCATATTCATACCTGATAACGCTCCAACGGTTTATCAAGCCATCTCCAAGTTGCACAAAATCTCGGAGTCCATACACGTGGACGAGGGAAATTGGACGCTTCTAGGATGGTTTTGGGGCCTAATGTCGACCTGGGGTTGGAAGATTCTGATGATTATAGGGCTTGTTGTGACATTCCTGTTCACGTGTTGTCTTTGTGTACAGTGTGGTCCTGCCTTATGTGGCCTTTGTGCTACAACGTGTATAAGAAGGCCATCTGTTACCAATGAGACATTGATGGATAGAATAATGTTTCAGCAACATCTGAATGATCTGATGAACATCGAGATCGATTATGATTTCGACTAGTGCTTGCCTACATGAGGGCAAAAGGAGCGTCTGAGGTTCCGTGAAAATCGATACGGTGTTGTGGGCATTGCCGAATATGGACGAGTTTGGTATCTATGAACCGTAAATGGCGAAATTCAGTAAGTGTACTCGTTTTCGCTACACTACTCAACACGGTTCGCCTAAATGACGTGTTTCGTCGTCTGAACCCTCGGGTTCCATTTTAGATACGGCGTCCATTTTGTTTCTTGCCCTCACGCAGTCAGCGAGCAGGCAACTGTTCGCCTCATGACCCCATTCGTTCCCAAGCCATACGGAAGACGCATATTCCTTTCACACGTCTTTATGACCGGAGGAATGACACTGCAGAGGCAAATGGCTCAGCTTGAGGGTAATCGTGCCGTGCCGGCCTATTGTTTCAGCCGTGCACGTGCTGGGATCAAGCTCCTTGATCCTTCGATCATGTTTCCAATATTACCCCCACACTCTTTTATCTAGATGTGTCTGACTTCCTAGCAGCTGTTCTTGTCTCTCTTCTTTCTCATTTTACAGCTCTGGTAGGATGTGCCTAATGGTGGGAAGATGTACGTTTACAGTTGGGAACCAGTGATGTTACTGTGATTATGTTCCGGGGTTCTGAAAACATGAAAGCGACCTTTTGATGTTTATTATAGGAACTGGGTTGTAACCTTTTGTTCACATATTGTGCAATGGCAGAATCTTGTATAAAGGAGAGCGACTCACATATGCAAGTCGAGAAGCAGACTCGTAGAACCTACACGCTGTTGTACTTCTAGTGACTTTTGCCTCCCTGCAGTAATAAACTCTGATCTTTGACACCGAAGGAAGTGTCCCGTGTCTCTGTCTTTAGTGCGCCGAAACAGGTATCCCACGAAGGTTATAGGTGTTGTTCCCTGGCACCGCTGGGCCTTAAATAGCCCAGTCCTTCAGAATAGCGCTGACTATTTAACAATATACATGCATTGCAGTCGTTATGTATAGCATTTATTATAAGTAGCTGCTTAACCTCTGTCAACATTCCATTCAGAGGAAATAAGGAAGTGTTGCCGCCATTTTGTTAATACGACTGCATATATTCTACAGAACAAACGGTCAGAACATGGAAAGGGAAAAAGGAACACATTATCTAAGCGAGTACGTTTTCTCAGGGAGTGCACTATAGACCCTGAACGCCAAAATAACATTTTTTTTCTCCCAGAAAAAAGTTACTGGGTGCGCGCACTCGATCGCGCATCCCTATTTACAAGACTATGATTCACTTGCTTTATAAGTAAAATTTAATTGTGCAAATGCAGACGACACTTGAAGATCGTTTCAGATCTTTAAGTTTACTTTTTTTGTCTATTGTTTAAAATTACAAAAATATACAGTTTATAGAATTCTTATTTGCTGTTAAACATCTGTTAACATTAGAATCAGTGGAAATCAAAAAGTGTTGGCCGCCATTTTGTAAGTACGAGTGAATATATTTTACTGATCAAAAGTTTAAAACATGAAAAGAACAAAAAGTACAGATTATGTAACCGAGTACGTTTTCTCTGGAAGTCCAGTATAGACCCTGAACGTGAATGAAACTTTTTTTTTTCTCCGTAAAAAGTTACGTGGTGCGCGCATTGGATCGCGCACCCCTATTTACAAGACTGTGGACTATTACCTTTTCTCACATATTATTAGCTGCACATATTAAACACACCATAATTTACTTATTTCACTAATCTTTATCAAACTTCAACTAACAGATCCGCTATGACTGTAACAATATTCTCATACCTTAGTTTGTGAAAAAAATAAAAACTATTCCATACTAAATTTAGCTCTCTTTAAAGGTTTTCCGTTGCGTAACTACACTACACTCACCTAACATTATTTCATTGCGTCACTTCTCCACTAGTCATAAGTACACAAAGCCTTATTTATGGAGCCCTTGCGCCGCCGGTGTCTCACTTTCAACATGAGAAAAAGTAACGCTTCTATGGAGCAAAATTTTCATAAATGATGCCCACAGTGTCATAATTATCAATGCCGCACATAATCGTTCACATCCAGGCCCTACCAATTGCATAACTTGTTTAACATGTAGCGCTGTAATGTTGTATGTGTTTTCAAACGTACACCGGCATCTCCTATAATGCCTAATTTTACCATAACACTCAGCAGTTAATATTTATTTTCAAACAATGTTAATTACTATGACTTTTTAAACGTCAAGCTTTAGTCTGAAATAGTCACTCTGCAAATGTTTCTCTGTATAAATGAACTTCACCCACCCACACATGAGAACCTTCATGTTTGCATCTGGCTGCAAAATACGGCCTTGAACTCAAAGTTCCATCCCAAGACTTGAACAACAGCCTTATTGTCCCAAAATCAAGCTACCCGAGCATCTGTTCACAAACATACCTCATTCACTTAGCTAACACTCGCAGAAAACTGCATATCTTATTAAATAGTGACCTTCCTTTACAATTTCCTGAGGTGACTCCCATAATCTTTAACGCTCCTCCACTTCCCAGCTGCACTATTTTTTTTACAACTACTAACCAATGGTTTGGTGCTTTTTTTGCACCAAATCATTAAAGGCATTCTGCTACTCTCACTCCATACTCTCTGATGTATGTTTCTGGACATCCTCATCTATTACCAGCAGCTGCAACCTTACTATTCCTATTTTCGTTATTACAAAATGGAGGTCCGTCCCGCCTTCGGAAACGAGCTGGAACACTTAGAACTTTTTCGCCACAAGATGCTTGAGTACTATGGCATCCTACCACTCGCGACTTTGAGTGCATCATATGGATTATCATTTCGATTTTCCTATTTCACCTGTGTGCAGCCTGTACTTCATTGACTGAGCTGTGATTTCATGTGGGCCCTGGACTTATGTCTCTGCAACTCAGTACCCCCTGAAGTGAATTACAATCATCTCATGAATCCGTTACTTGATCATGAACAGCTTTGTTCCGACGGAGGGATTATGGCCTTTGCAGCGATACATGGAGTTCTGGGTCATTGGAATATATTCGCAGCGGCGCAAGATTTCTTGGCACACAGCTACATTGAAAAATCACTGAGTACTCCTCTGATGCTACTAGAGGCTCCGGTGATTAATGACCATGTATGTTCATTGTTTTCGGATGATATCAATGACTTTCTTTTAGAAGCAGTTGCCACTTACTTTGCCTATTCAATGGAAGTATAGCTGTTCTGCAAACCACTGACAACTTGACTGTTTTTTCCCTTCCTAATTTTCTTTATTATTTTTTTATTATTATATTTCATATAAACTGACCTATTGGCTTCACTGACATTGGACATTGTAATTTCCTGCTGGTGTGAATTTTTTAAATTATGTGGAGTTATTTTTTCTTCCACACCTCCTCGATTTTGTTCAAAACATTTCATGATGCTCTAAATTCAAAAAATCACTACTTTATGTTATCTTATCTAAAATATTTTCGAACCAAGGCTGCGTAAAATATCGTTAAATGTGCCCTGATAAATGTGTATAGTTACAATTACTTTTTATATGATTTTATATGCTTTGTCACCATTCTCCCTTTCTACTCCTTATTTCCGCCTCACACACATGTGCTGCTTTTAATTTATGCCTGTTGAAAGATTTTTGATTCATAACTAAAAAGTTTATGGTTACCCTGATATTACCCTTGCTTATCAACCTGTATGAGACATTGTGTAGTGAAACCTTTCAAAAATTATCTCAATACAATAGTTGTTCTGAGTACTGATTTTCGAACGTCCCTGCAGATAGCATACATGCACCTGAAGCCAAAATCTCCCTTTTGGCACGTTTTTCATTTCCTTTCAAAATACCAGACAACAAGCTTGTTACTGCTTCGTATGCTGAAAACTAACTGTTAATGAAGTGATGTTTAACCATTACTATTTTCATATATGATTACTGAACTTAAAATCAAAACACACCTTCTTGCATCCAATATAATTAAATATATTTCATTGTGAGGCTGTACAATATATTTTTTAAACGTTATTCATTTTGCTTCATACTACTTTTCCTTCATTTGTGTTCTATGAACTAGTAACTATACCCACTATTTTCTTTATATTATGTTTACTTGTATTAAATAAAAAGCTTCGTCACTAAACACTGCTTCATTGAATAAAAATTTGAAATAAATACGTTCCCTCTTTTAACCCATATTCACAACTGATATAATGTATACAAAAACTGCATTCATGTGCTTCACGTAATCTCAACTACACTCAATTCATGTTTTCTTATGTAAACCTGAATTTTTCATACTTCAACCCCCTGGCCTGCGACGCTCAGTCAACCCTTTTTTTATGAGTTGTGAACCATAGCATCAATCGTACCTCTCGTAAAAAAATGATTTATTACTCTAACAAAACTCCGCCGCAGTTGTGGTTCACTCAGAGTGTTAATCACTGCTCCCCCGCATCCACAGAGCACACGCTATATCCTATTTCAGTACTTATCACCCTTTCATCTCCACTATAACAACTGTGTCTGCCTGCAGAACAAACTTCCTCAGCCCACACTGAACGCACACACACACACATACACACACTAAGATAACACAAAGCAACTGATATGGAAAGCAGGAGTGAGATGAAAATAGAGTCACACTGTGGTACACAGAAACCTCTATATATATTTGCTCTTCTACATTAATTTATAAAAGGCATATACTCCACGAACCTGTCTACAACCTCATGGTCACAATTTTTCATTTGATTGTACTGGGACACCTCTCCTTCTCACCCCACCCCCACCACTGCATCCCTTGGTTGCAAATCACACTATAATTTTTTCCTCAAACTTAAAGTTTAAAATTCAGACTTGAAAGAAAGTGAAGAAACGGCGCATAACCCCCATTAACTTAACAGAACTTCAGCCCCTCCCCCCCCTCTCACGTCTGCTGTGGAAGCCCAAGATAACACACATTTCCAGATACAAACACAACCTCACCTTAACGTTTCACATCTCTGTAAAGAACCATTTCAATATTAATTAGGCCTTGCACTTGTTTTACCCATTGTAAGAGCCCATCCACCTTTACTCTACCTACTGATTACACGTTCATGTCCCCCTACAAAAAATCATTTTCTTTCGTCCTCTCCCCCCCCCAAATTTCGTTGCATATCTGTCTCTAAGTAACATTTAATTCATAGACCTAACAGTTGCTCATAACTTTAAAACATGACTGAACTCCACTATCCTTAATCAAATTAATTAATCGTAATTTTAAACTAATAATTACAAACAAACAATGTTCCAAAACATTGATGTAATAAAATGGAAGATTAGTTGAAAACATATCAAATTGTATCAAAGCCAAAAATATGCTTCCTTAGACATAATAACTCAAATAATCAAATATAGTGATCAAACCACATTTAACGGTACATCATAAAACAAACAGTTATACACTCACCTTTACCAATGCTTTATCAGATGTAGAACAATGACAGTTGTAAAACGATAGCCGTTTGACGCAGCTCTCAATAATACTTCTATCACTGCAACCAAAGAATAATGGCATAGATTTTCTGTCAACACACACTCATATATGTCTCTTCAACCAATCATATTTGTTCCCGCACAATTTCATATTCAAATTAACATTTCAGTTGGCTATCCTTTCAATATTTTCAAAGTCACATAACGGTCACCCTTCACCCTCTGCCTTCTCTGGCTGTTACCATGGTAACAGCTCAATCTGCACCTGGCTGAAGGCACAGGTCAAAAGTTCATGTCTCAACGTTCTAAATCCAAGCAAAAAGGATAATTTCCCTCCAAACACACCTGCCTATCCACTCTTCTTTTACATTTCTTTTTTTTCCACGACCAATAGAAGATTTGTTTATAATAAAACTATAACATACAACATAGTCTTCAATCGTGAAGTATATCAATTAACCAATCATATTCAGTTTTTCATTAACACCGATCCTCACACACTTTTTTTATCGTGACTTTCACCATCTACTTGCATTTCCACTTCCAGAACCCATCGGAGTACTACTGCATCTACCTTGAAAATGAAGGTTTGGCTTGTAGGACACAGTTATATTCACTGGAGTGAAAAAAATGCTGCAAACAGACGAATTTCTAACCTTGATTTACCAAACGTGCAGATTACGTGGATTGGCCAAAGAGGATTAAGGTGTCACCAATTGATACCATTGGTGAAAACTTTTACGCATCTCCCTGAACCTAACCTAATAATTGTGCACTGTGGTGGGAATGATCTAGGCACATTAACAGGCGTAGGTCTAGAAATGCTTCTAAAAGACACCTTTCGTCAATTGATGTCACTTTTTCCTCGAACTGTCTTGGTGTATTCAAATATATGCCAAAGACAAAAATGGAATTGGTCCAATGAACGTTGTCCACAGTTTGAGAAAGCAAGGAAACATGTAAATAAATCTGTTTCTGCTTTCCTCAGAGATTATAACATGGGTTCTATATACAACAACAACCTACGTTTCAACATGGAAGGCATCTATCGGAGAGATGGTGTTCATTTTCACGGATGAGGGAAATAGAATTTTCCTCTGTAACATCAGACTCTGCATCGGAACGTACTTATAAGTTCAGCAAAAACTCAATTAACACAAGGGCTCTTTTAAGAGCCACCTTAGATCTAAACACTCAAACTTGTAATATATCTCCATCTTTCTTTATGTTTTTTGATCGCCGTGCGCGACCGAGTGCGTGCACCTCGTAACTTATTTGCAAAAAAAAGCTACTTTTAGACTTCCGTCATCCTTAATAAACCCCTCAAGAAACCTACGAAATCAAACACTCTCCACCCTGCTCCCTTTCCATTCTCACCACTATAGTTTTTCACAGTCTTGTAAATAGGGGTGCGCGACCGAATCCATGCACCCCGCAAATGTTTTCTCCAAAAAAAAAAGATATTTTCGCGTTTAGGGTCCATACTGTACCCCCTTCGAAAACCTACCCAGCCAGACAATCTCTACCTTCTCCCCTTTCCATGTACTAACCCTTTGTTCTATATTATATATTCACTCGCACTAACAAAATGGCGGACAACACTTCCTGATTTCCTCCGAATCGAATGTTGACAGACGTTAAACAGCAAATCACAATGCCGCTGGCGCACACCCGCATAGGTGCACGCACCCGTGCTCGCTTACAGATATATAACTGATTTCAACTTTAATTTTCTCAGTAACTACTGAACGGATTTACACCATTTAAACAAAAGCGTGATTTGCAACCCACACTCTACCTTTCTACCAAATTTCTTATAAATCCATTCAGCCGTTCGAGCTGTAGCCGTGTCTAAACGTCCTATGGAAAATAACATGGGAAAAACACGTTTTGGGACCCCCCTTTTATCTCAGCCCCCACTTCACCAATCCCCCCCAAACTTTCACAGAATGAGCGCAGCGGGCCGAGCCATCTTCTTTGAGAAATTCGCAAACATTCGTCCACCAGGGCCAAAGTTATTCCCAATAGAATGTTGCGGATTTCCTATGGAAACTAGGTCCTAACTATAACTACCTACTGGCGACCGCCAGTAGGTAATATATATATATATACTTTGGCGTTTGTGGACGGAATTGGCTGAAATTTTCAGGAAAATGGAACATTTTGTTTCTGGGCAGGCCCTGAAAATTTGGGGGGGGTTCGTCAAGGGGGGGCCGAGAAAAAAGGGGGGTCCCAAAACGCGTTTTTCCCATGTTAATTTCCATAGGGCGGTTGGCCTCACTTTTAGCCCGAACGGCTGAATGGATTTGCACGAAACTTGGCAAAATTGTAGGGACTGTTAGCCCGATGTGCCTTTGCTAGGTCTCAATATATGTGCTCCAGTGGATTTTGAGAAATTAACGTTCAAAAAAAGATATATATCTGTAAGCGCGCTCCGGGCAGCGCCCCGGTTCGCGTACTTGACGCGTAACGGAACTTCGCGAAGCGAAGCTGATTGGCTCTTCGGTGTCTGTCAACATTCTAAACAGTCCGGAGCGGCCGCCATCTTGTCTCTCGGTAGGATCGAGAGACAAGAGGAGGCCAAAACAAAGGCGAAAATGACCATAAGGGGGCATAGTAGATCCTCCCTGACCCCCTAGGTTTGATGTGGAGGCTTTAAAAGGGCCCCGCGGGGCAACAAAAAAAAAAATTGTTTTTTTTGCGTGGATAGCGCCCGGTTCGCGAACCGGGAAGCGGCCCGGGGAGCGTACTATAAGGAAAAAAGAATGGTAGACTTTTCAAATACTGTATGTTAATTGATTGTTGGTTTTGTTGATTATTTTTTTATTTCTTTATTTTTTAAGCAATTATTTATTGTGTTTCAAAATTTGATAAAATGTCTAACATTTCACTGTCTGAAATGTCGTTATTTTCATTGAACATAGCTTGTAATGTTTGAGTGTGTAAAATGTCCTCATTTTCAAGGAGGACATCTACTGCTTGCACACATTGCAGTAGTTCTTGGTCCCAAGTTTCATCCATAAATTCTATATAATTTGGATCAATTATTTCTTGGTTGGTCTCTTGCAGGACAATTTCAAATGAAACTTTGTGTTCGCCTTCCATTTTGTCTGAAATTTGGATAAAAAATATATTAGTAGAGATAGGGCACTGTTGGGATTAATTTTAGATAGGCAGTTTTTAACAGTGAATTTATCTTTGGGCAGTGTATAGTATCAGAGTGGAAGTAGGAATATAAAAAAGTGTATGTGATTTAACGTAAGTAAATTCATAATTATACAAGAGAAACCTAACTCCATCCATAACTATAACAGAGAAGTCTATCTAAATCTATAACTACTACAGAGGGATAGTATATAACTATCAGAAAAAGTTTACCATATTAACTTATAGTGCACAATATACTTCAGTTTTTAAAATAACAACTTACCTTTACAAAGAAGTTGAAGTGATTAGTGAAAATCCTATTGAAATGTACACCAGGAAGTAGTAATCAAAATGGCTGTGTTTCCTTCTCTTCCTTTATATATATTCAGGTACATAACCAATCAAATGTCAGGTTAAAAAAAAATAGAAAATGAAAGTAACATTTTAATTGGTTGTCAATTCCAACACTTCAGATGTGTTTTGTGAAGTAATTTACCTCAGGGTATTTAGAGAGGTCTACAGGCTAAATGGCTAAATGGAATTTCAACCAAATTTGTGAAAATGGTAGGGATTGGTATGTAGTATGAACAAATCTATATTTGGTGAAAGTGTCTCAAGGGTTTCTTCTGTAAATTACTTTCCCACCTTTTTTAATGGAGCGCTTCCCGGGGAGCGCCCCGGTACGCGAACTGGCGAGCGCCCCGGTACGCGAACCAGCAGCGTTACGGGAGTCCACCATTTTGTGTTTCAGTCGAATTAGGATACAAGATGGAGGGCAAATAATGTTCAGAAAGGGTAGAAGGGGGTACGGTAGACGTATCTTGACCCCCTAGGTTTTCTGAGGGTGGCTGAGGAGGCCCATATGTGCGGGAAAAAAAAAATGTTTTAAGAAATTTCGCGCGGTTAGCTTCCGGTTCGCGTACCGGGTAGCGCTCCGGGGAGCGTACTTTGTTGAAAATTAGTGAAAAAAGTTAGAGTAAAATAATAATTGTGAGTGATCAGATGTAGGGTAGCTCTGAGAAGAGCTTTTGGGTTTATGGTACATTTAGGTACTTATAAGTAGGTACCAATGCATAGTCTTAAATTCAAAATGAAAATTCTGTTGCCCTCATCTGAGAAGTGAACTCCATCTCCTCTGTAGATATCTTGCATGCAGTAACGCAAGTTATTGTTGTACACGGAGCCCATTCCATGGTCTCTCATGTAAGCTGAAACAGATTTGTTTACATGCTTCCTCGACTTCTCAATTTGTGGACAAAATTGGTTCGACCACCTCCATTTCTGTCTTTGGCATATATTTGAATATACCAAGGCAGTTTGAGGAAAAAGTGCCATTAATTGCTCAAAGGTGTCCTTTAAAAGCATTTCCAGACCTACTCCAGTCAAAGTGCCCAAATCATTACCTCCACAGTGCACAATTAACAGGTCAGGTTTTGGCAAATGCATAAAGGTTTTCAACAATGGTATCAATTGGTGACATTTTAATCCTCTTTGGCCAAACCACTTAATTTCCACATCTTGTAAATTGAGGTTAGGTAAATTTCTGTTCTCAGCATACCTTTGAGCCCAGTAGATGTAACTATGTCCAACAATCCAGACAGAAAACATGGTGAGAGAAGGTTCTGCTGCAGTCAGATGAAGTGTGGTAATGAAATGGCAGTTGAAAAAATAAGAGTTTAAAATGAAAAAAACTGTGGAGTTTCTGTGTTAATGAAGCAGTAACAGTGATTGGTGGATTTTGATTGCTGAAAACAGAAAGTTAGGGTGCATGGATGAGTTCTTTGAAAGATGTAATTTGAATGGTCAAGAAAAAATCATTTAATGAAAGATTGCACTGGATACGCAGGTGCACTGAGAGTTCAGAGTTCAATTGAAACATTGTTGTGTGAACTTGCAAACACCAGAGGTCTTCCAGGAGGTGGTTGCTATGCAAAAAAGGCAGAGAGGGCAGAGGGGGGAAGGGTTTTGATTTGAAAAAAGTGAGGGAAGAGTTTTGATTGGGTGACATGAGAGATATGTGTGATGAATTACAGCATTTCTGTGCTTTCTATAGCTGCAGCCTCTGGAGTGCATACCCTTTGTTCTGCTGAAGACAAATTGGTGTATTTCTGAGACTGTTTTGAAACTCATAAAGTATTTGCTAAGGTGAGAAAAGATTTATTTAATTTAGATAGAGAATAGTATGCTTTAAGGAGAAAATTATGAAGAAAGTTGTGTTTTTAAAATGTTACTTTGTCTCAAGTGTTTTACAAATAGATTTTGTTTCTTTGAGAAATTGTAATTGGAGATAATGTGAAGTATTAGTACTGACAGGGTGTTTTTGTACATAGGAGCTGTGCAGTGTTTTCAAATTATGACTTGAAAATCGTTTTTGAGGAAAAGGAATGCTTTTAAAATTTATGACAAGGAAATAATGGTGTCTGCTTCTTTATAAGGCATTTGAGTGTCTCTGATGTTATTTTTCCCATTTTAATTTAAGACCTTTCTCCGTGGGGAAAGTTCCTTGTAAATATGCTCCCACCTGTGCTTGGCAAATTTAGATTTTTATTCTTTGAGTTACATAGCCATGTTAAAAGTGACCCAAAAATGGTGCAAGGGCAATCAAAAAACGCTTTCATGTGTCTTAAGGACATTTTGAGTCATTTTCCCATGAATGTAGGTATACAATTGATTTATATGTTGTGTTTAAAAACGTTTTTTGAAATCAATTACATTTCTGGATATGTACTGCTAGAGCTTCATAGGTTGTTTGGGGCATATTTATAAGGCATTTGAGTGTCTCTGATATTATTTTTCCCATTTTAAATTAAAAGACCTTTCTCCGTGGGGAAAGTTCCTTGTAAATATGCTCCCACCTGTGCTTGGCAAATTTAGATTTTGATTTTTTGAGTTACATAGCCATGTTAAAAGTGACCCAAAAATGGTGCAAGGGCAATCAAAAAACGCTTTCATGTGTCTTAAGGACATTTTAAGTCATTTCCCCATGAATGTAGGTATACAATTGATTTATAAGTTGTGTTTAAAAACGTTTTTTGAAATCAATTACATTTCTGGATATGTACTGCTAGAGCTTCATAGGTTGTTTGGGGCATATTTATAAGGCATTTGAGTGTCTCTGATGTTATTTTTCCCATTTTAATTTAAGACCTTTCCCCGTGGTGCAAACTCCTTGTAAATATGCTCGCACCTGTGCTTGGCAAATTTAGATTTTGATTCTTTGAGTTACATAGCCATGTTAAAAGTGACCCAAAAATGGTGCAAAGGCTTTAAAAAAACACTTTCATCACCTGTGTTTCCTAAGTTTACGAATGACATTGTGCAGATGAAGTTTAGGTCTGTCCACGGACACAGAAGAGGTCTGGCCTTTGTTCAAGAGTGAAGTGGACATGACTTACTTCATTGGTAGGGTTTCACATGTATTATCTCCTTTGTATTCTTCAACAAGCGTAAATTTGATCTGCAACCCTGAGTAGGCCTCACCTTAAACAAACCTTTGGAGAGGCCACACCTTATCGTCATCCTGAATTAATCATTTAAAATGTTAGGGACAGATTTATGATAGGTGTATGCCTCTTTTGCGCCACTGTGCGTCACTTTTGTGATGCAGTGGCGGTGCAAAAGATTTGCTATGAGGTGACAAAATTACAAATTGATGCATCTAGGCAGATGTGTCATGCTGTAAAAAACCCGTGCCACATGAAACCGATGCAGCAGTGATGCGAAAGATGCACCATGTTGCAAGACAGGCCTCACTTCATCTCCAACAAGATAAGAAGCTGAGTCTTCTGTAAATGTCAAAATTGTTGTATACACTGCTCATCTTCTGTGTACTCTTTGATATGCTAGACTCCATCTGCACTATGAGGTACCTAAGCAAAGGAAACACAGGTGATGTGATTGTGAAATGAGGAAAAGAAACTCCACATTTTTCAATTACATCACCAGTGTTTCCTAAGTTTACGAATGACATTGTGCAGATGAAGTTTAGCTCTGTCCACGGACACAAAAGAGGTCTGGCCTTTGTTCAAGAGTGAAGTGGACATGACTTACTTCATTGGTAGGCTTTCACATGTATTATCTCCTTTGTATTCTTCAACAAGCGTAAATTTGATCTGCAACTCTGAGTAGGCCTCACCTTAAACAAACCTCTGGAGAGGCCACACCTTATCGTCATCCTGAATTAATCATTTAAAATGTTAGGGACAGATTTATGATAGGTGTATGCCTCTTTTGCGCCACTGTGCGTCACTTTTGTGACGCAGTGGCGGTGCAAAAGATTTGCTATGTGGCGACATATTTAAAAATTGATGCATCTAGGCAGATGTGTCATGCTGTAAAGTCCCGTGCCACATGAAACCGATGCAGCAGTGATGGAAAAGATGCACCATGTTGCAAGACAGGCCTCATTTCATCTCCAACAAGATAAGAAGCTGAATCTTCTGTAAATGTCAAAATTGTTGTATACACTGCTCAACTTCTGTGTACTCTTTCATATGCTAGAGTCCATCTGCACTATGAGATACCTAAGCAAAGGAAACACAGGTGATGTGATTGTGAAATGAGGAAAAGAAACTCCACATTTTTCAATTACATCACCAGTGTTTCCTAAGTTTACGAATGACATTGTGCAGATGAAGTTTAGCTCTGTCCACGGACACAAAAGAGGTCTGGCCTTTGTTCAAGAGTGAAGTGGACATGACTTACTTCATTGGTAGGCCTTCACATGTATTATCTCCTCTATACTCTTCAACAAGCGTAAATTTAATCTGCAACCCTGAGTAGGCCTCACCTTAAACAAACCTCTGGATAGGCCACACCTTATCGTCATCCTGAATCAATCATTTAACATGTTAGGGACAGATTTATGATAGCCGTGTGCCTCTTTTGCGCCGCTGTGTGTCACTTTTGTGACGCAGCGGTGGTGCAAAAGATTTGCTATGTGGCGACATATTTAAAAATTGATGCATCTAGGCAGATGTGTCATGCTGTAAAGTCCTGTGCCACATGAAACCTGCGTCAGTTTTCATATAGGTGTTTTGTTGCAAGGTATGCATTAATTTGCAAGAAAGCCCTGTAAAACTAACACAGTGAAATTTAGAAGATTTCACTGAGTCAGCTTTATAGCATTGCTGAATCAAATCCTTACGCCTGTTTGAAACAGGCATAAGAAGTGATGCACCATGCAATGTGAGGGTTCCTCCTGTGCATTGTAGTAGACATGTCGCGCTTATGACGTGATTCCTGCAATGTGCTGCTTTTGCGGCACAGATATGTGACGCATCTGTGCTGTTTTTGCTCAATGGTGCTCCACATTGTAAATTCGGCACACTACGGCTGGCAGAGCAGCGGTGCACATTAACTGGTGCATCCGTGGGGATGCGCCACTTAGCATAAATCTGCCCCTGTACATTTAAGTATGAGCAGGGGACACAGAGTCGGTGAGGCTTATCCAAGGTTAAGAAGAGATGAATCCTGTTCACTGAAAACTTGGACATAGGCCTCACCTCCTCAGCATCGCTGGACATGGCTAAATAATAGCTGCAAAATGTTACTCTTGTTAAACAATTTTACTATTATAATCTCTGAGATTTGTCTCTTACTCTGCAACATCTCATTGTTGTTATCTTTCTTTAAAGATAACGACAACATCAACATGAGCGACAATCAGCAATCAGTTGATCTCGACCTCATCATTGAACTCGTAATTGAAACATCAGTGGAAGTAGATCCCTTGGATGATTTAAATCCTGAGGATGAAGAAGAACATGATGAGGATGCAGATTTGTCAGAATTGTATGACATAGGGTGGGAAGCTGACCTGCTTGAGCCTATGGAACTATAAACATTTATTTTTAAAATTTGCAATAAATGAAAAGTAAAAATGTAAACTGTTTAATTTTAAATTAAACACACCTTCAAAAACAGGTTATGTGTAGTGTCTTCAATAAAATATTAAAATATAATCATAAAATTAGATCAGATTCACATATAAAACAGGACAGGTAAATGAAGAAGAATTCCATTTCTTTTCTGCTATTTGTGTATTCTAAATTTGCCAAAGCACTAAAAAATATTCTATGTAAAAATGTCAAGTAATGTGTTAAGTTTTTGACGACTGTTATTGATTTACTGTTTGGTAATAGTGGTTAATAACATTTTTTATTATATTTTACCACAGATTCAACTGCAGACCATTTCAAAATTTGAAAATGCCAACTAAGGCTCGAATTAGAAAGGCTACAAAACGTCAAAGACAGCAGGTGTATCAAATACTGCAGCAGTCCTCTACAAAAAAAAGTTGTCAAGTCACCAAGAAAGCACCGGGTAAGACCACGAAATCATTCATAAGTAATATTTGTAGTAAAAAAAGTATTACTACAGAAAATGTTTCAGTCCAGAAAAAGAGAAGCAATTTAAACGGAAAGGAAAGGCCAATGAAAAATGTTACTGCTAGAGCAAGAGATAACTCTGTGCATGATAGTAGAAGGAAACAACAGTTTAGGGACATTCGTAAACGAATGTTCCGCAACAGGATAATTGGCAATTTGTTAAAAAATATTAAGAAAGGTTAACAGAAAGTGGTTTTTTATAAGAGAAAAAAAAAAAGTTGAGAAAGTTATTGATCAGGCATTTGAAATTAAACGTAAGTTATTTATTTTGATAATCAATAGAATTAGGAAGCTAAACAAGGCAATTTATGATTTCAAAAGAAATAGTAGATGGAAGAGAATAGTTAATCGTAGTAATTTTTGTGAAGTTTTTTCCGGAGAATGGATGCATAGTTCAAGTTGTGAGGCATTTTTTTTTTTTTTAAAAACCTTTATTGTAAATAAGGTGGACACAATTACATGTTAACAAAAACCACATCCGGTCAATATCACAGAGACGGGCAATGCAAGTCAAAAAGTCAATACACATACCACCCGCCTCCCAAAGTCCACATCAACACCCAGGATACTGTTGTACCATAACGGCACCAGGATAAAAGAGGTTATGTTTTCATTTTTAAAAGGGTTCAGAGATAGAGCAGGATCCGACATCATACAATCTAGCAGCACCAGAGAGAGGGAACATCGCAATTCAGGATATACACATTTGGGACCGCTGCAGGCAGGGCGCAGACACTAACGCGCACTAAACAGGATAAGCAACAAACAGCACATCACGCCCTCCAATGCAGCACACGCCCGCTGAACCAAAAACGAGACACGATGATAACCTCCCCCATACTGGCCTGAAACATAAAAACATCCGATAAACTACCTACTACTCGGAATCCCAAAAAGAAGAAAAGAAGAGCAGAAAAAGAAACCCAAGCAAAGCAAGAGAGAGAAAGAGGCCCCCAGTAACTGAAAAAGGAAAAAGAAAAAACAGAGAATACCCCCCACCCTGCACCCCTGCCTCCGGCTACGGCCTCCCCCTCAGCAGTGTGCCTGTCGCCCGCTGTATGAACCCGAGATTTAGAAGAAAGAGAAAAGAAACGACCACCCGTCCAGACTAAAAAACCCAAGCGAGGGAAGAAAAGAAAGAAAGAAAAAGCGGGAGGGGAGCCCTCTAACAGTCCCCCGGCCTCCCCCTCTGCAAATATAATATAGGAACAGAACGTAAAACACCTTCGCCCACAACAATATAAGAGGACAATGCACTATGCACAGGAGCAGCCCACCGTGGCAACAATATAAAACAAAATATCACACATCCCACAGGAATCCGCAAGCAGGAAGCATCAAAACGGAGGAAACATCGTCTATCATTGCCCCGTCCCGCACATACCACGATGACCCAATTATCGCAACAACATGACTGCCACATCGTAAGCCACAAAGCAGAACAGGGAAGGAGTGTCGCAGGATGAAAACGTGATTGGAGCAGAATCGAAGACACCAACGACGTGGTGTGGAAAGAGTTCCAGCGCTCAGTTCCAAGCAGGAGCCCACGGATAGTTCTAGACCACGAATGTCACAAACTGGGGATCTCTCGAGAGCCCGCGTCCAGAAGTTCAGGATAACAGTGCAGGCGCCATATTGTCACGTCCGGGTACGAAGTGAAACACACTACCGTGCGCCCACAAACCACACGGGCTCCATAGTTCCAACACAAAATCAATACCACCCAGCGCATCTCACAGTGGACGGGCATCCTGCCACAAGGTATAGTGTAGATCAGCCAGAGCAGCCAGGAGATCACCAGGACCCAGTTCCACTCCACATCCTCCGTGTTAAAGCTCCCGTCCGCCATAGGATGAAAAACAGATCAGGACTCAGCAGCATGGAGACAGCACTATGCCCTCCTCTCTACGTTCCGAGGGAGCACCAACATAGTCCGGGGCCGGGGCATGTGCAGCAGGGCATCAAACATCATGGTAGCACAAGCCGGGCACCCAAACAGTGAAGACATGGCCAATACACAACTGCCGGGGGGGGCCGCAGTAGCAATTGCGGTCGGGCTCGAATTCGGGATTCTCCCGCAAATAGCGGGACAGGAAAGCCCACGGTCCTCAGCGGCAAGCGAGAAATTCCCAAAAATGGGGGACAAACGACCCAGTAGAATCACGAGGGGGCAATCTTAAACTCATGCCCCCAAGCAGAGAAGTGAGCGAGCCGAAAATCGGCCAGTCTGAAGCAATCCGGAGCCGACCGGACCCTCACTGTGACTGGTGGCCGTTGTTGTTGAATTAGTGGCCGGCCCCGCAGGTAGCCGAGGTCCCGGTCTTAAAGCCGCCTCAGGCCGCAGACGCCGCCGTCCGTATCTCCCCGTGTAGAGGTGGTAGAAACCCCGGGGACGCTCCATCGAGTACCGGAACCGCTCCTGCGCCCGTGCCTGCCCCTTGTAGCACAGGATATCAGGCCGAAGGCACCTCCGGGAGGAGATGGTACACGGAGCCGGGGGACTGGGCGGCCATCTTCGATGCCGGCTTGGCTCCTCCCCCTGTGAGACATTTTTTAATGAGGAGAGTTATTTCCAGGATAATGATTTGGTGCATGCAGTTGACACCAGTGGTCGAGCTTATGAAGTGAAAGATGGTTGTCCAGTTGAAAAAGAAAAACTTGTGACAACAGAGACAGAAGAGGTGTTAGGTAATGAGGTTTTAGGAAGATGTCCTAAGGGTCCTGTGTACACCTGGAAGTGTAGTAGTATTTGCAGTGTGCGACAGGATTCCATCAATTTGCTTTGTGATTTTGTACGGACATTTAATAAGAAAAGTTTGAAGCAGAAAATGAAGTTGTTGCAAGAATTAGATCCTTGCAGAGTGAGAGAAGTGACAGGTTTGCATGGTCATTTACTGGCTTGTCTTTCCAGGAGAGTATGCCAGAGTGTTTTTCATCATTTCAGGATGCTAGCAGTGCATCATAATAAAGTGAGGAAATTAGTTAGAATGTTGTATTATGCTAAGAGTCCAGCAATTATGCTTAAACAATTATGCGCTGCTCTTTTGCATGGTTCAGAAGTAGATGTGAAGAATATTTGTGCAGAAATTGAGTTTTGTTACTTTGGAAGTAAAGAGGAGAATGTTGAAATTGACCAAGAAGAAGAGGGTAAGGTGGAAGATAGTGTACAGGTTTCCAGTACAGATAATTTTCAGAGGGAAATTGCGACGTTTCAGGTGAAATCAAGTGAGAGGCCTAATTTCACTTGTGTGTGTTGTCGACGCACTTATTATAAGAATCAGACTAAGTTAGTGGATTTATATGCAAAAAGTGAAAGGGAAAATAATAGTGAATGGAAGGATTTCACAACATACTTGATGGTAGAAAATTGTTTTGATTTGGGATCGGATCAACGTGTGTGTACTTATTGTTGTAACAAATTAAATCAAAACCAGATGCCTGCTAGAGCAGTTCATAATAATCTGGAATTGGTTGAGATTCCTTCTGAATTGAAGAATTTAAATACTTATGAATCTATTTTGATTCAAAGTATCCATCCCTTTCAGGCTATTGTAAGAATGGAGCCAAAGACAGGGAAATTGCCTCCATCAGATTTACAGAGAGGATTAAAGGGAAGAGTTGTTTATTTGCCTCTAGATTTGAAGAAAAACATTAACACAATTGGAGTAGAAAAAGTGGAAGAGGAACCTCTGGTTATCTTAGTTAATGGGGTTCCGACAAAGAATAAGAAAATATGGCAAGATTTAGTGGATGTTAGGAAAGTCAAAAAGGCAACATTGTATTTGAAAAAAAATAATAAGTACTATAAGAATGTATATGTTGCAGAAGAGGAAGTAAGTGAGGAAGAGGATAGCGATTTGTGTGCTGGTCAAATTGAGAAAGTAGAACCCTCTACTAGTGAAGAAATATATGAACATTATAGTGTTCAGCCTTTGCATTCCAAGGAAGTCATGGGGAATGCTATTGAGTTGTTTCAAATGAAACAAGCCAAAGGGAGTCCCATTAGTGTTTGGGAGGAAATTTTGGAAGCTCGGTGTTTCCCACAGCTTTTTCCAACAGGTCAGGGAGGAAGATATGATGAGCGACCTCATCAAATTCCTGCTTCTGAATACCGGACTTTGCGATTGTATGCAGGAGATGCTAGGTTTCGACAATGTATTCCCTATTTGTTTCATCGCCTGTTTGAAAGCGATCTGTCTGGACTGTCATATGCAGTGAACCACATCTTGAAAAGTGGTATACACATGCAAAACATCTCGGCAAGTGACTTTATGGATAAAGTCAATGTCCAAGACAGTATTTTGGATTGTCACCTGATTAATCTCATGGCGTGTCAGCGTGGTACTAATGAGTACTGGTACCGTCGTCATGGTCATTTAAAATGTATGCTGAGGAACTTAGGAACTCCCACATGGTTCCTCACTCTGAGCTGTGCCGAGTATGGCTGGGAAGACTTACTTGAATTTCTACGAGAGGCAAATGGAAACATTGAAAACATCAAATTCAAGACACCCGGAGAACTGTGCTCTTTGGATCCAGTCAATGTATGCAGGTACTTCAATCATAGATTTGAAGCTATGATGTCTTTCATCATGAATAAGAAGAATCCACCTCTTGGAGAGGTGTTGGATTTCTTCTGGAGAAAGGAGTACCAAGCAAGAGGTGCTCCTCATATACATATGCTGCTGTGGATCAAGGATGCACCTAAATTTGGAACAGATCCAGAAGACTCAGTGATGAGTTTCATACAACAGTATTCTACGTGTGCTGTTCCAAACGCAAAGGAGAAGAAAAGCCTAAGAGAAAAAGTTCTACGTTTCCAAAGCCATCGTTGTGGAAAGTACTGTCGTCGTAAATTCCGAAACAAGGACAAGTTCTACACCAAATGTCGTTTCGGCTTTCCACGACCGGTGATTTCTAAAGGAAGAGTAAACAGTTTGATGTCTTCGCTGCGACATAATGTGATGAAGAAATCACCTAAAAACACATACAATTTGAAGAGGAACGAAGAGTCCAAGTACATCAACGACTACAACCCAGTGATTTTGTCCATGTGGAATGCTAACATGGATATACAGTTTGTGGCTGATAACTGTATGGCTGTGGCTCGGTATGTGACATCTTACATCACCAAAAAAGAAAAGACAGAATTGAAGGATATGTGGGAGGACATTTCCCATGAAAAGAGCCTCAGTAAGAAGTTGTACAGTTTCAGTCTGAAGATGTTGTTGCATCGAGAAATCGGAGCTTACGAATGTTCTGACCGGTTGTCTTCAGCAAGTCTCTATGCCAAATCTAGGAGTATCGTTTGGGCGAGTCTTGGTCTTGCTGCAACGCGTAATCGAGTTCTGAAACCTGTGCGGGAGATTGAGTATTTGGTGGAAAAGGAGCCAAACAGTACCGACATTTTGAAGACCAACATGTTGGATACATATTATCCAAATCGAAGCAGTCACCTCGAGAATGTTTGTCTGTATGAGGTTCTACAAAATTACATATTCAAGAGGAACATCAAAGAAGATACTGAGAAAGGAGTGTATGCTGTAATTGGAAGTGAGGGATGTCTGGTCAAGCAAAGAAAATGCCACTTGGTAAACCATCGAAAATTGAGTGGCGAATCTCCTGAAAAAAAGGAGTTTTTCTATTTAGCACTTTTGCAACTTTTCAAGCCTTGGCGTGCAGAAGAGGAACTGCTTGGAGATTTCCTCTGTTACAAAGACTCTTTCACTGCCGCCAAGGAGACCATAGAATGTCCTGCTTTTCCCAAATATGTAGAAATGTTGAATGCGGAAATCGAGCAGGAAGCAACGATTGCAGCCGAGATTGCCAGAGACAGTTCTCAGGACAGTCAGAGTTCTGTTTCATTGAGTCAGGATCCACTAGGAGGACCTGTTATCGAAAATGAAGCTGCCATTGCCATGAATGAAGTGGAAAGAGCCATGGCACATGCTCGGGAGGATGCGGTTAACTTAGAAGACTTGGAAAGACAACTCAACGTTGAGCAGAGGAAAATATATGACGAAGTTACCAAGCAAATTGATCATGGATTAAGTCATGAGAAGAAAGAGTGCTCATGTACGTCGTTGAAACCTGTCCGACTGTACGTGAGTGGAGAAGCGGGAACTGGAAAAAAGTTTTCTGATTAAAGCAATTGCATCTTATCTGCAGAAAAGGACTGAATCACCGCTGTCTTGTGTTGTTACCGCTCCAACTGGGCTGGCAGCACATAACATTAAAGGGATTACTTTACATCGTTTACTGATGCTGCCAGTGGAGCATGACAACAAATTACAATATCACAAGCTATCTGGAGATGCTTGTTGTGAAGTTTCAAGAGTCTTGAGGAAAATGAAACTTCTTATCATTGATGAAGTAAGCATGGTTTCCAATGTCATGCTTGCCTTTGTGCATTTGAGAATGCAAGAAGTTCTCAAAACAGAGTATGATGTGTTATTTGGTGGCAAACACATCATTGTTTTCGGAGATCTTCTGCAGCTGACACCAGTGAAAGGACAACCTGTGTTCAAAATGCTCACGCATGAAGATACCAGGAAGTGCCTAGGGAGCATTGGCAACGTCAATATATGGTTAAACTTCAATTATGCTGAACTGCATGAAAATATGCGTCAGGCGAAGGATGAAGTTTACAAGAATATTCTACAAGATGTTAGAATTGGAAAAGTGACCGAGCATGGGAAAGAAGCTTTACATGCACGATTACTGTCAAATTTATATCCAGAACAAGATGTTGTGCCTGAGAATATTTTTCAGAAAATTACTGAGAAGAAATCTGGAATATGTTTGATGCCAACTCTTGCAGAATGTGCCATCTTCAACAACAAAATGTTGCATTTAGAAAACCAAGAGATTGTGAAACTGGAAGCTATTGACAGAGTAGAGCATATGGGATCAACAATTATTTTGTCTGAGAATTTGAAATCAAAATTGGATTCATTAGAGAAGACTATATCTAAAACTGCAGGTTTTGAAAAGACTCTGAATGTGTGCTTAAACTGCCGTATAATTTTAAGAAGGAATTTACATGTTGAAAGAGGTCTGGTAAATGGATCAATGGGTAATGTTGGTGATTTTGTGAAATACAGAAATAGAGATGGAATTGAATTTTTAAAAATTAAATTTGATGGCATTGAGGAAGTACAGCTAATTGGTCGTTGTTCTGCTAGATTTTTGCTTGTAAAAGACTTATATGTTCGCCGTAAGCAGTTTCCTGTTTGCTTGGCATATGCGGTGACAATCCATAAATCGCAAGGTTTAAGTGTAGACAGTGCATTGGTGAATATTGGCAGTTCTGTGTTCAAGGAGGGTATGCCATATGTGGCATTGTCACGAGTTAGAACTTTATCGGGATTGTACTTGATTGAGTGTGATGTCACAAACATTTGTGCGGATCTAGATTGTGTTAAGGAATACAATAGGTTAAGAAGAGAGTATGCGCCACATTTGCCTCAATATCCTTTGTTTGAGAAACGTGTGGTAGGCCGGAAACGAAGAAATGTGACCAATACTAGGGAGGTTGTAGCAAAAAGACGAAAAGTCGATGAACCTGAAATTATAAGCAGAAACAAAAAGGATTCTGTTGAAGATGTTGTTGGTTTTCAATTTGAAAACAGTTCTGGTGTTAACTGCTATGCTAATGTAGTGGTTAATGTTTTGTTTTCTCTAGAAAATGTAAAAGAAGAGATTGTGGTCAATTCTGATCAAAGATTTTGCAGTTTGTTAAATTCTGTGTTAGAGAAATGTAGCACTGATAGAACAAAAATAGAAAGTGTGTCTGAAATTCGAAATCTGTTAGACAGATGTTCAGGTCAAACACAATTCTCTCAAAATATTCAGCAAGATTGTCAGGAGTTTTTAATGTATATGCTTGATGTATTGCATGCTGAAGGTGTAGATGCAGATCACCTGTTTGGGCTTTCTTATCAATGGCAGCATGACTGTGAGAACTGTAGGGTATCAAGTACTACTAGTGTAGACTCAGAAGGATTTATATATTTAACTTTGCCAGACAGTAAATCAGTCTCCTTTAATAAGCTAGTAAAAGCAGCTGATCACAACATGGAATGTAGCCAATGTAAATCTGAAATGATGTCAACATTATTTATACGAACATATGGCCAGTATGTCATTTTAATGTTCCAACGATGTAGGCCTGATGGAACAAAATTGACAACTTTAATTAAATATTTTGTGGCTTCACAGTTGTCAATATCAGGAAGGACTTTTGTAACTGCAGCAATTATATATCATGACGGTCCTTCAATAACATCAGGACATTACACAGCTTATTTAAAGTCTAGAAATGGCTGGTCATTCTGCAACGATTCTGTTTTAATTTTAAAAATAAATTGCCGTATGACCTTAAAAATTCTTACCTGGTGTTTTTAAAACCAAAATTTTAGGGAAAGAATCTCGGGATGTGCTCTGAGGAATTTCAAGAGGTTCTAATGGCTCCTACACGATTTGGCCTTGAGGATAAGTGTAGTACAGAGACATAACTTCTTACCATAACACTTGACGTCATGGAAAAATAACTGCACTTTGAATGAGTTCAGAAAAACTGTTTCTTTTTATAAGCTAATTGAAGCAGCCAATCAAAACATGGAGTAGAGGGAATGTAAGTCTGCAATGCTGTCTACTGTTTTATATTGCTTTGTGATTAAAAGTGATGTAGAGAATTAAATAATTGTAGTAGTCATAGATGTAGTGTAAGTCTGCTTCATAGTAAGCAGTATCAGTGTCATAGGAAATGTAGAACATGAGTGAGCAAGAAGGGTAAGATATTACTAGTCCAGGATTGTGAAAATGATCTTCAACATTTTAATTCTGAAAGTTGCGGAAATACAAAATGACGGGATTGGCTTACAAGAATTCCAAGAGTTATAAATGGCTCTTACATGATTTGGCCTTGTGGAAACGTGTGGTAGAGAGCGAGAAGTCATTTATTGTATGTAACATATTTTTCAAAACGATGGAGGTTTTCTTTCAGAAAGTGGCGGGCTGAAAGTAATAACAGCACAACAGAGTGTAAGCTGTTCATAGGACATCCTTCGACGTCATGGAAAGTAAGTTACTTTTAAGGAGTTCTGAATTCTGATTTGTTATGTTGTATGGGTTTTTTAAACACAATCATTTTGATTGTGTTTTTTTTCCCCGCTGTTATATGATGAATACCTTCAAGTCACTGTTTTTAGTGAAATTTGATACATTCTGAGAACAGCAAAAATAAACCATTTAACATGTATAATTAATTCTGTACTGTTTGTATTTATGATGTACATTTAGAACTGTGTAGGAGGCATGGAGAAGGAGAGGCTTCTGTAAGTGTCAAAGTTGTTGCATACAGTGCTCACATTCTACGTAGTCTTTCATATGATAGACTACATTTCCACAATGAGATACCTAAGCAAAGGAAACACAGGTGATATGATTGTGGAATGAGCAAAAAAAATTGCACGTTTTTCAATTATATTACCTGTGTTTCCTAACATTACACATCACATTGTGTAGATGAGGTTTAGGCCTGTTCCAGGAGACAGAGGAGGTCTGACATTTGTTCAAGAGTGCAGTGGACATGACTCACTTCGTTGGTAGGCCTGCACATGTATTATCTCCTCTGTATTCTTTAACAAACCTAAATTTCATCTGCAACCCTGAGTGGAACTTACCTGAAACAAATCTGTGGATAGGTTACACCTTATCGGCATCTTGAAACAATCATTTAAAATGTTACGGTCAGATTTATGATGGCCGTGCGCCTCTTTTGCGCCGCTGTGGGTCACTTTTGTGTAAAAGATGCACCATGTTGCAAGATAGGTTTCAGTTCATCTCCAGCAAGATACCATCAGTTTAAAATGTATATAATTAGCACTGTGTAGGGGGCATGCAGAAGCTGAAGCTTTTGTAAGTGTCAAAGTTGTTGCATGCAGTGCTGCACTTCTGGGTACTGTTTCATATGCTGGACTACATCTGCACAATGAGATACCTAAGCAAAGGAAACACAAGTGATGTGATTGTGAAATGAGCAAAAGAAATTGCACGTTTTTCAATTACATCACCTGTGTTTCCTAGGTTTACGAATGACATTGTGCAGATGAAGTTTAGGTCTGTCCACGGACACAGAAGAGGTCTGGCCTTTGTTCAAGAGTGAAGTGGACATGACTTACTTCATTGGTAGGCCTTCACATGTATTATCTCCTCTGTATTCTTCAACAAGCGTAAATTTGATCTGCAACCCTGAGTAGGCCTCACCTTAAACAAACCTCTGGAGAGGCCACACCTTATCGTCATCCTGAATTAATCATTTCAAATGTTAGGGACCGATTTATGATAGGTGTATGCCTCTTTTGCTCCACTGTGCGTCACTTTTGTGACGCAGTGGCGGTGGAAAAGATTTGCTATGAGGCGACAAAATTACAAATTGATGCATCTAGGCAGATGTGTCATGCTGTAAAAAACCCGTGCCACATGAAACCGATGCAGCAGTGATGCAAAAGATGCACCATGTTGCAAGACAGGCCTCACTTCATCTCCTACAAGATAAGAAGCTGAGTCTTCTGTAAATGTCAAAATTGTTGTATACACTGCTCAACTTCTGTGTACTCTTTGATATGCTAGACTCCATCTGCACTATGAGATACCTAAGCAAAGGCAACACAGGTGATGTGATTGTGAAATGAGGAAAAGAAACTCCACATTTTTCAATTACATCACCTGTGTTTCCTAAGTTTACGAATGACATTGTGCAGATGAAGTTTAGGTCTGTCCACGGACACAGAAGAGGTCTGGCCTTTGTTCAAGAGTGAAGTGGACATGACTTACTTCATTGGTAGGCCTTCACATGTATTATCTCCTCTGTATTCTTCAACAAGCGTAAATTTGATCTGCAACCCTGAGTAGGCCTCACCTTAAACAAACCTCTGGAGAGGCCACACCTTATCGTCATCCTGAATTAATCATTTCAAATGTTAGGGACAGATTTATGATAGGTGTATGCCTCTTTTGCGCCACTGTGCGTCACTTTTGTGACGCAGTGGCGGTGGAAAAGATTTGCTATGAGGCGACAAAATTACAAATTGATGCATCTAGGCAGATGTGTCATGCTGTAAAAAACCCGTGCCACATGAAACCGATGCAGCAGTGATGCAAAAGATGCACCATGTTGCAAGACAGGCCTCACTTCATCTCCAACAAGATAAGAAGCTGAGTCTTCTGTAAATGTGAAAATTGTTGTATACACTGCTCAACTTCTGTGTACTCTTTGATATGCTAGACTCCATCTGCACTATGAGGTACCTAAGCAAAGGAAACACAGGTGATGTAATTGTAAAATGAGGAAAAGAAACTCCACATTTTTCAATTACATCACCTGTGTTTCTTAAGTTTACGAATGACATTGTGCAGATGAAGTTTAGCTCTGTCCATGGACACAGAAGAGGTCTGGCGTTTGTTCAAGAGTGAAGTGGACATGACTTACTTCATTGGTAGATCTTCACATGTATTATGTCCTCTGTTCTCTTCAACAACTCGAAATTTCATTTGGAACCCTGAGTAGGCCTCACCTCAAACAAACCTCTGGATAGGACACATCTTATTGGCATCCTGAAACAATCATTTAAAATGTTAGTGTCTTGCGACACTTTTGTGAGACAACAGCAGTGCAAAAGATGCACCATGTTTTAAGATAGGCCTCACTTCATCTGCATCAAGATACTGTTAGTTTAAAATGTATATCTTTAGGACTGTGTAGGGTGCCTGGAGAAGCAGAAGCTTCTGTAAGTGTCAAAGTTGTTGAAAAACTGTTTGTCCTTCAATCTTTTCCCTTGTCTTTTCTAATTTTTAAATACATGTTTTAATATTTTTCAAATGTTTGTTCTCTCTTTCACAGATTGAAAGTATAAAAATAAAAAGTGAGTAAGTTAACGACAATTATAAGGTAAATGTTTTGTACTCTTTTCGTTACATTTCTATCACATTCACCTACTATTAGTTCCACAGCTTCATTTCTAACCCTCAGTTTCCTGCCTTTGCTACTTCCCTCATTCCTTTCTCTATTACCTACTTACTCTACTCCTTCCACTCCTTTTCTCAGTCCCTCTCTTCTCATAGTTCCTCACTCTTGTTCACTCACTCCGTCTCTATTACTCTTAGTGTCTTTGACTGATCACTCTTTCACTACTTGTTCATTATGCTTTCTCTGTGTAGTTGAAGCACACTAAGGGGCATATTATGAACACAGCCAATAAAATTATTGCTGTTTTTATTGGCAGAAAACTGCTGCTAAAGTGGTTTTAGCGGCAGTTTTCTGCCGCAAAAGCGGCTTTAGCGACACATTTCTGCCGATAAAAGCTGCAAAACTTTTATTGCCTATGTTGATGATATGGCCCTATGTTATTTACATTTCTTTGCTGTTTCAATTATTCTTTTTGTGTTACTTCTTCTTTTCTGTTTTCTGTTTTTTCTCTCTGTTATTCCACATGTTTTAATTTTATTTTGAACATTCACTCACATTCTCCAAGAAAATCTTCTTTGTTATTCTTCTACTCTCCTTTTTTTCTTTCACTTCCTTATCTATTTTGTTTTTCACAATTATATCCTCTTCCCTCTTTTCTTCGGTAAATAAATCTATTAAACAGTATCTCTGGTTTAGACCCTATAGCTGTCTTTGTTTTAACATTACTCTCTGTTTACTTCCCTTATACTTACTCTTCTTTTTTTTTTTTTTTTAAATTTTGGTTCGCTCCCGGTTCGCGTCCCGGTGTGCGAACCAGGAAGCGAACCAAAAGAAATACAGCTTGCCAGAGTGCTAAACATTCTAGCAATTTTTTTTGAAAGGGGAGGTAGTTCTGAAAAGAACTTTTTTTTTAATGTTTTTGTTGTTTTATATATTTTTTTATTTTTCTGAACATTTTTTGTTTTTTTGTATGTATTGAACAGTTTTATGTTTTTTTTGTTTTTTTTGGAGGGGAAACAACAAAAAACAGGCATTGGAAAGGGCTCAACAGGAGCAAAAAAAAAATTTACTTTCTGGGGCGTTTAGAGCACTTGTGGTTTTCAAATACTCTGTTGATTAAGGTAATGCTCATATTGGCACATGAGAGTAATGCACCGCAATATAAACAGGTAATCTTCATATGGACAAAGTTGTCCTGAATGTTTGACACGGTTTCCCGTGCCTCTGGCCCTGACAAAGATACCTGTGTTGATGTCCTGGCCACAGGAGTTGGAGGATTGTCCTGAAGGTCACGCATCTCTGCCCGGCTGTAGTTTAGTGGATGCCACCTCTGCATGTGACGGTGCATGGTGTAGTTGCCGAAGCTATACTTCTTTAAGGTGCCTCTAGATAAGTCCTCTTTACATATCAGGCACGTCACATATCGAGCATTAACTTTTTTCTGCCCTTCAGGGATTGAAAAAAACTGCCAAATGAAACTAGTTTTCCGATGAGAAACCCGGGGCTCCTTTTGTAAAAACTGTGGTGCCTGTATCTCTTCTTCCTCTTGTTTATCCTCTTCCTCCTCTGTGTTGCTAATGAACTGTGGAGGTGGTCCTCTCTTCCCATGAGGAGGTGGTGGTGGTGGGGGTGCACCAGCTGAAAATACCAATGAAGCCATTGCTCAGTGATCACAAAGGGTCTTCCTCTCACAAAGATGAAAGTCAGAGTGAGGAAAGAAGGAGGGGTTTTCATCATTTTGGAAAGAAAATAGGTCTAAACCAATGAAAAGTGTTATTTTTAGATCACATGACCTAGCCTTACATCATTAGGAAACCAAAAGTGAAATGAACCAATGAAAAGTTTTATTAACAAGTCACATGACCTGTTACGCTTATGTTACGCGCTGCGGAACGCGCCCCGGATCGCTTCCGGGGAGCTGCGCTTCGCGCCTCGGTTCGCGCTCCAGAGCACTTCCGGGTGCGCTAACGCGGCGCGTCATAAGACGCATTACGCGGCAACGCGATACGTCGCGCTTTCGCGACGCGCCCCGCGTCTCAGTTCGCGTACCGGAGCACTTCCGGGTGCGCTAACGCGGCGCGTCATAAGACGCATTACGCGGCAACGCGATACGTCGCGCTTTCGCGACGCGCCCCGCGTCTCAGTTCGCGTACCGGAGCACTTCCGGGTGCGCTAACGCGGCGCGTCATAAGACGCATTACGCGACAACGTGATACGTCGCGCTTCCGCGACGCGTCACGATGTTGATTTCTAACGCGGCAGTTGCGCAAACGGAACGTTTACTGGTTCGCGGACCGGGTCGCGGCACCAAATTAAGCTAACGGGAAGCTTCCCGGTTCGCTAACCGGGAGCGAACCAAAGCATAATAATAAAAAAAAATATTAATAAACATATAAAATAAATTTTTTGATTTAAAGAAAAATACATTTTACAGCTATAGATATTAGCTTTTAAAAAACCAATGAAATTCACTGAAAAAACCATAGGTTATAGACCATATATAGTTAGGAATTAGCATTTACAAAACCTTGAAAATTCACTGAAAAAACCATAGGTTATAGACCATATATAGTTAGGAATTAGCATTTAAAAAACCTTTTTTTACTCACACAAAACCATTGAAATTCCATATATAGTTAGTTGTACTAACTATATATCGCGCACCCGCAATCCACTGCTGATCATGTCACATATTACATCATTCATGACATGGTCAGTGACATCACTGATGACATCACTGATGACATCTCAAATGACATCACTGATGACATCACTGATGACAACATCCAGTGACTGTATGTTTCTGTAAAGTTAAAATATGTCTTACATATTGAAGAATGAGTGGATGTATAAGTGTCTGGATGAAGGATTTATTAGGTGCATGATTGACTGTATGAGTGAGTGAATAAATGTGTGTCACTGAGTGCATGAGTTAGTGACTAAACTGTCTTAATTTGTGCATCATTATGTCTGTTGTTCTGTAAACTGCTGCATGTGTTGATCAGTAGCTATATGAGTAAGTATATGGGTTATTGATTGGTTGCCCAAGTATTTGTATGGGAGACTGAGTGTGTGTGTGTGGGTGGCTGGGAGGTGTATGACTCTGTGCATAGATGTGTGAGCAGTTGATTCACTAGATGTATGGGTTCAAAAGTGCATGTGGAAACACCTGTATGGGCGGTTGACTGAGTGCATTAGTGAGTGAATGGATATCTCAGTGCTACATGTCAAAGTAAGTACATATGTAAAACACAGTACATGTGACAGTTGACATATATAAATAACTGTGCATAAGAGCCAGTGAATGTGTGAGTGGCTGTATGGATCATTGTGTACTTGTATCAGGCATTGTAAAAGAGAGTAAATATGTGTTAGTATATGTTTGAATAAGTAAGGTGTGTATAACTGTATAGTTGAGGAAATGGAGGTGTGATTGATTCTTTGCATGACTGACTAAGTGTCTGTGTAACTCCATGGATGAGTGACAGTCTGTGAGTGTCTGTTTACACTGAGTGTATCTAAGGTTATATTAGAGTCTGAAGAGGTTCATCGTATTATCACATGAATGATGTCATCAGTGATGTGATCAGTAATGTCAAATGAGATGTCATCAGTGATGTCATCAGTGATGTCATTTGAGATGTCATCAGTGATGTCATCAGTGATGTCATTTGAGATGTCATCAGTGATGTCATCGGTGATGTCACTGACCATGTCATGAATGATGTAATATGTGACATGATCAGCAGTGAATTGCGGGTGCGCGATATATAGTTAGTACAACTAACTATATATGGAATTTCAATGGTTTTGTGTGAGTAAAAAAAGGTTTTTTAAATGCTAATTCCTAACTATATATGGTCTATAACCTATGGTTTTTTCAGTGAATTTTCAAGGTTTTGTAAATGCTAATTCCTAACTATATATGGTCTATAACCTATGGTTTTTTCAGTGAATATATATATATATATATATATATATATATATATATATAAATATATATATATATGTATGAATAACAGCTGCTCCGTCTTTGATATTCACAATTTTCTTTTTAAATCATGGCAGACAGATATTACGTTTTTCGACTATGGGGAGTCTTGATAGATATAGATATATAGGGCTGCTCATCATAAATATAGCTTTGTTTTATCCACATTACATCATTGCAGTACTTCATGTTTTTAGTTGTTATTCCAAAGTTGGAACAAGCAAAACAAGCTTTACTTAGTGTTGGGCACTTAAGTTGAGCCAACAGGCCTCCGGGCCATATTTTGTGTATTACTGTATCTAGGGTATGTCTGCAGTCCTGTGATGTGTCTTGCATACAATGAATCCCTCAGAGGGGCAATCAAGGGCTAGTCAGGTGGCCTGATGTGAGAAGCCCGGAATGTTCGTTTACACATTTAAGCCATGCCTTAATAGCATGGCCTGTGTCTCTTAAAATTATTATTTAGTCATGTCCCTGTTAAGGACCTGCTGCTTATTGCCACAGGGGGACCACTTTGGTCACTATGGGGGTAGTAGTTTCGGGGCTCAATCTGGGCCACATTTACCAGGCTTACAATATATATACAGTATGTGTGCAGTTGCAGGGGTAGACCTCCTCAGTTGTGGATAACTAAACCGCATTTAAAAAAAGGGCAGATGCGCGCCAAACACTAATAGCTTGTTTTGTTTTCCCTTTCAGCATCATGGGTGGCGCACTGCACGGAAATGGAAGCAACATGTTCTCTGGACGGAAACTAGCAGGAACTGCAGAAGGGCAGCCGACTATCGGTACCAGCAGACATGGGACGGATTCCATAGCCCTTGTGGTGACTGTTTGGTATGGTATGCAAAGGGGTTCAGGGGAGTTACAGACAGCTTTGCTAGAAAGTGGCATAATCCATGTGCAATGCAGAGCCTCCCTCTCAACGCGGCGACCATATTCTAAGTTCTTGTTCACAAAGGTGGGGACAGGTCTGGGGTGTATGGTCTGCCAATTCCATAACACACTATCGTCAATGCTGGGGAGGTAAATCTGGCGGAGATTTGCTCACAGATTTAATATAATTTGCAGGGCGCAGCGCCCTGGCAGTTCTAAGATCTCCCGTTTTGAAAGGAGTTTTTCAGTATGTTACTTGACTAAACATTTAATATGATTTGTAGAACCCACCTCCGTGGTAACTTGTGGACAGATTTAATTTGGTGGGTGGAGCTCAGCATCCTTGGGGTACTAAAATTAGCAGTACGTTGCAAATTTTCAGTACGTTACTTGCTTACAGAGTTAATATTAATTGCGGAGCTCAGCGCCCTCGCAGTCCTAAGCTGAGCCATAAAAGTGTCCCAACACGCCAGTAAGGGCAATAATGGTTATTTTGTTCCAGGGTGACAAAGTCCAGGTATAATCGTCTTGGTCATTCAGTGCCAGCCCACGTACCTATGGTCAAATTCAAATATTTGGCCGCATGCTAGTGTGCGGCCGAGGTAAAAAGTTAACAAGTAAAGTTCAAATGTTTGGCCAAGTTGTATATTGCACGGTCCATTAAATAGCTGTGCGCGTTGGGGCCTGACGGCGCAATGTGCACAGCAGAGTAGGGCGCTAGTGGCCGAAGCGATCAAGTTCAGTTATGAGTCCATGTTTTAGTGTGCAGCCGACTTTCAAATTTAAGGGTAAAGTTCAAAGGTACAGCCAAGTTGTACTTGAGTACAGCCGAGTTAAAGTTAAAGGGTAATCTCGTCCCTACTTTCCCTTCGGCCTTTGCATATTAATGCAGGTATGGGATCCTCCTAATTTAATTCTGTCTGCAAGGGTCAGGTATCACAGTGGTAGTGCTAACTTTCTGAAACAATAAGCACAGGTGCCCAATTTTCTTCTGCACTGATGCCCACTATTCAAACATAAGTGCCCTTCCATGTAATAACTCAGTGCACACTACATGTTTGTCCCTAGCGCTAATTAACAGCTGCCCAGTGGACCAAGGCAGTATGCAGTGCCCCTAGCGCTATGCGCATCGGACATCTCAAAAAGTACATTATCCACGGATGGTGGACGCAATGGGCATATGGTGAAGTTAAATTGCATATTTTCAAGCATCCAGATCTAGCACTGCAAATCTGCTTAAAAGGCCTGTCTTCAAATTGATAACTAGAGGAGGGAAGTCTGCCATGGGTTTAGGGGCAAAGGCCTGGAAGTGCATGCCAAAGGAACTCAGAGCAACGGAACAGGAAGAGCAGTGCAGAAAAGCTCTAAAGACATGGATCTTTGGAACATCAGATGTCTGTTGCCTGGCACTAATCTAGGTCCTACTCTGATACAGCTGATGTTTGTTATCTGATAGCGCAAGGAGACTCCGTTAGGAGTGGAAGCTGTGCTTTATAAGCAACACTTTTCATTTCATTACATCATATTTCCAGTGTATGCCATTGGTAAACAGGTAGGTTCTACACTGATGGTGGATGAAGTAGGCATATAGTGAAGTTATCCTGTATATTCTTCAGTAGAGGCCATTTATAAATGGGCACGAAGGTACTGTTGGAAAACTGGGAAAGGTTGTTGGAAAGCGGGCTGGGATGGCACTCTGGGCACAGCGAATATCACTTTGTTATGTACGGTTCGCTTCGATAGTCAGCTTCTACATTGGGGGTTAATATACCAGCAATATGGTCTGGGGTGGCTCCAGTCCAATCGAAACAATTAACAACTTAATCAAAGCAATTTTAGCAACAGGTACGTCTATATATATAAAAAAAAAATGTTGTGGAGCACAGTCAGTGTCTGGGGGGGAGGGCGAGTGCGCCGGGGAGCTTCCCACCCTGAGGTGGAGCCCTGACATTTAACAACAAAGAGGGATACACAACAATGGCGGTGCAGCCATTCCATGGACCCCAGGAGGGGGTAGATTCCACATGTGTAGTGGGTCAGCGGGGAGGAGGGACCGACCTGACGGTGGTCCTGGACTCTACTGCCCTAACCCACAACGTAAGGACTGAGTAGTATATTGGGAGGCATACTATGTTCAGGTACCCCGGAGGGCCGGTGCGGTATGCGGTGCCCTGGATGTCAAGTAACTGTTGGCTGTAGCGCGTTGGGGCCTGACGGCGCAATGTGCCCAACACAGTGGGACATTGGTGGCCGAGATGGCCAAGTTCAAATGTACGGCCAAGTTCTAGTGTACGGCCGAGTCTAAAAGTTATAGTGTAACGTTTAAATGTACGGCCAAGTTGTGTACGGTCAAGTTAAAGTTAAAGTGTAATCTTGTAACTAATTTCCTTACTGCCGTTGACATGTGATGCAGCTAAAGTGAGATGTGATGCTCTGAATAATTCTTAAATATCCAAGAAGGATATCTTTCTTTGGTAATGGTTTGTGGTAAATTGCCTGCAGTAATGTGAATAAAAGTCTACGCTGTGGACAACAGACCCTGATTCTGAGAGTTATTGGGCGCAGCGGGCGGTAAGGTGTAGGAATTTGTGGAGGAGGGAATTTCACGTTGTGTGCATACTAATTATGCGCCATCCTTGAACAAAGAATCTGCGCTATTGAGTGCATAGACACAATAATCTGGATACAGATTATACAGATCTACTATAATATAAAAGTGCACACATATATACAATCTGACACCTTGAAGCTGGATCAAGGAGGGTGATTGAGTACAAAGTGGAACATTGAATGCTGGGAGCATCTCTTGAAGGGCCTATCCTGGGCAGCCCTACAACTGATTGCTTGACCTTCACTGCAAATTCACTTCAAGTGAGATAAGAAGTACGCAGAAGACTTGAAAGAAACCACAGAGCAAGAAACCGTTAACTGTGACACAGACTTCCGTTATTTCAAAGCACACAAAGCATACTATGTAGAGCAGGAGGAGATGGTGGTCACAAAGAAAGGGCTTGGACATTGTTCTCGTAATAGTCAAGCCACTCCAGCAGTCAGACTCTGACCACCAGCCTAATTGTTTTTTCATGAACATTTTTATCTTATATTTCATTTTGAATTAATTATTATTGTCTGAAGAACACATCCAGCTCATTTCATTTTCATGTGAGCGTGTAAAAATCCCCTCTATTGTGTACTGACAAGTGCGGTGTAGACAGCTCTACTGTGTACTTTTAAGTGCTGTGTAGAAGTTAAACACTGCTGCCGGAGTTGAAAAAAGCTTACTACATCCCCATGAGGGAGTCTACTTAACTTTCCCTGCCACCAAAGTTATATCCGAAAACGTTTTTGTGCAGGGTAATTGATGTTCTGGCCACAATAACAAAGGTCTCTGTAAATCCCTGCACCCCACATGAATCTGGTCTGTGCAACATAAAACATCTACATTAACTAAATGCACAAGTCTACAATGATTTTATTTTATTAGATGTTGTCAAGCCAAGGTCACACCCATAGTTCATCGAGGCGCATTACATATAGAGAATAGTCTAAAAAAATTGAGAAAAACTTGGAAACACAGGATTCGTCAATATAGTCACAGTGTGGCAGCAGGTGTAGGAGGAGTAAGAGGAAATCAACAGGAAGCAACATCATCAGACTTTAGGCCACAAATTTATGGAGCAGAAACAATGTCAGATTCTCTTACAGGAACAGAAGGGGTGCTCTATATTAAAGAAGTAGTGATGGATCATTCCAGAGGGAGGAGACCCAGCTGGAGCATGCCCATGTCTAACTTTTAATTAGTTTGTCAACTACTTGGGTTAACAATGCCTCTGTTAACCAACAGGAAGGTCGCACCACTAGTGATAAACTCCTAGTCAAGTGGTTCCCAAACTGTGCGCCACGGCGTCCTGGTGCTCCATCAAAACCAGCCAGGGGCGCCTTGTGCTATGCTTGTGCCATGCTGCATTTTATCACAGGCCCCCCTCCCCTGTACGACTACCTGTCAAGGATTGCATGCAAACACGTCTGTTTGTCTGTTTCACGGCCTTTGCCTTGCGACTTATTAGGACAGGCAGGTTCTCCTACAAGTTATGAATTTTGGTGAAACAATATTTAACAAAGGGGTTATTAGTGAACAAGGCACATCTGCTATATTTATCACCTTCCTGGAACGTTCCGTGTGAGAAATCTACGTGGGAGCGGGAGAGGAAAGCGCCACGATGACATTTTAAAGTCACAAGAAATAACTGTTGCAAAAATCTCAGCATACACTCACTGCTAATTTTCTGTGCAGTGTACGCACACGAAGCTCTACAATAGTTTATGTAGTAACTTAGGGAGAGCTTCTCCCGTAGGAGCCTGGTTATAAATAGGTCACGTGGCTAGAAACTCGACTCCTATAGCCCATCTTTTGCAAAGGTATGTAGACCACATTCATATTTCAATTATGGAAGTGCAATATATGTATTTTTCTGAGGAGACAGAAAAACTGAAGTTTAAGTTGGCTTGAACTCAAAGGGCAACAAAAATATGCAGACTGCCAGCATACTCCGGATGAATGCTTTTTGCCGATTTACTTGGAGAGGTAGGGTCCTAGAGTTTATTCTGATTTACGGCACACGAATCTCTGAAAATCAGGAATACATTTAAGTACCCTGTCTCACATGCCCTTGGGGCTTCAGAGATCTCTTCAAAATATTCATGCATTTATTGTGCCTGCCGGTATTTTCTGAATTCCATCAGAGTTTTTCAACTTTTAAATGCATTAATTGCACTAATCATCAAAATTAAATTTCATATAGGGGAGCGGGGCCTGTGATAAAATGCAGCGGGGCACAAACATAGCACACAGCACCCCTGGCTGGTTTTGATGGCGCACCAGGGCGCCGTGGCGCACAGTTTGGGAACCACTGGTCTAATGCCAGTCGCTGTCCCTCATGTGAAAAAAAAGTGCAATAAATTCGACACTGAACGTATGCTTAGTCAAATCACTACTATCATCAGTACTCGTTTTTTCCAACTTTGCACTCAAAAACATACCCAGTAGCTGTTCTTTTTCTCCACAAAAGTGCAAATTCGGAAAGGTTTTATTGCAACGGTCTGGACCATTGTAATTAATTCTACCTGCACTTGTTCAATTCACTGAGGAGAAGCTACACATTGTGCTGCCAAGATAGCAATGGGTTCATATTTCTTCCTCCCTTGCTTCCATACATTGGTGGCCTGTTAAGGAACAGGTTTTGTTGAAGTTGGTCTTTCTGGTGCAGAAGGAGATATCTAGCTATCTATATATATATATCTATATACACATATATATGTATGCATGAATAACAGCTGCTTCGTCTTTGATATTCATGATTTTCTTTTCAAATCATGGCAGACAGATATTATGTTTTTCGACTATGGGGAGTCTTGATAGATATAGATATAGATATATAGTGCTACTCCTCCTAAATATAGCTTTGTTTTATCCACATTACATCATTGCAGTACTTCATGTTTTTAGTTGTTATTCCAACACAAGCTTTACTTAGTGTTGGGCACTTAAGTTGAGCCAACAGGCCTCCGGCCATATTTTGTGTATTACTGTATCTAGGGTATGTCTGCAGTCCTGTAAATGTAAATGTAAATGTAGTTGAGCTTATATAGCGCACAGCTACCCGCAGTGGGTTTCCCGGCGCTTGCTTAGGGAACCCGTCCTGGTATTCCCCTGTGAGATATCAGGGTATCCACAAGGTGAAAGTCAGGCATCCCGCCGCGAGGGGCCGTTGTGGAGATTAAGCAAGCTATTGCCCAGAGTCGCAGAGTATGAACCCGTGAGTCGAGGAGGCACCGGGGCGAGAATTATCGAGTCCGTGGAATTTTTAGCCCAAGACCCGCCGAGGCGGGGAATTGAACCCTGGTCCAGGACCGATCTCAGCTTCCGGGTCTGCTGCCTCTAACCCCTGAGCCACACCTCTGTGATGTGTCTTGCGTACAATGAATCCCTTAGAGGGGCAACCATGGGCTAGTCAGGTATCCTGATGTGAGAAGCCCGGAATGTTAGTTTACACGTTTAAGCCATGCCTTAATAGCATGGCCTGTGTCTCTTAAAATTATTATTTAGTCATGTCTCTGTTAAGGACCTGCTGCTTATTGCCACAGGGGGACCACTTTGGTTACTAGGGGGTAGTAGTTTCGGGGCTCAATCTGGGCCACATTTCCCAGGCTTACAATATGTACAGTATGTGTGCAGTTGCAGGGGTAAACCTCCTCATTTGTGGATAACTAAACCGCATAAAAAAAAAAGGGCAGAAGCGCACCAAACACTAATAGCTTGTTTTCTTTTCTCTTTCATCATCATGGGTGGCACACTAAACGGACATGGAAGCAACATGTTCTTGGGACGGCAACTAGCAGGAACTGCAGAAGGGCAGCCGACTATCAGTACCAGCAGACATGGGATGGATTCCATAGCCCTTGTGGTGACTGTTTGGTATGGTATATGCAAATGGGTTCAGGGGAGTTATAGCCAGCTTTGCTAGAAAGTGGCATAATCCCAGTGCAATACAGAGCCTCCCTCGCAACGTGGCAACCAAATTCTAAGTTCTTGTTCACATAGGTGGGGACAGGTCTGGGGTGTATGGTCTTCCAGTTCCATAACACACTATCGGTCAATGCTGGGAGGGTAAATTTGGCAGAGATTTGCTCACAGATTTCATATATAATTTGCAGGGCGCAGTGCCCTGGCAGTTCTAAGATCTTCCGTTTTGAAAGGAGTTTTTCAGTATTTTACTTGATTAAACATTAAATATGATTTGTAGAGCCCACCGCCGTGGCAACTTGTGGAGAGATTTAATTTGGTGGGTGGAGCTCAGCGTCCGGGCAGTACTAAAATTAGCTATTTGTTGCAAATTTTCAGTACGTTACTTGCTTACAGAGTTAATATGAATTGCGGGGCTTAGCGCCCTCGCAGTCCTAAGCTTAGTCACATAGCTGTCCCAAAACACCTGCTAAGGGCAATAATGGTTATTTTGTTCCAGGGTGACAAAGTCCGCGTATAATCGTCTTGGTTATTCAGTGCCAGCCCACGTACCTATGGCCAAATTCAATTATTTGGCCGCATGCTAGTATGCGGCCGAGGTAAAAAGTTAACATGTAAAGTTCAACTGGTTGGCCAAGTTGTTATATTGCACGGTCCAATAAATAGCTGTGCGCGTTGGGGCCTGAGGCGCAATGTGCACAGCAGAGTGGGGCTTCTAGTGGCCGAAGCGGCCAAGTTCAGTTATGCGGCCATGTTTTCATGTGCGGCCGACTTTCAAATTAAAGGGTAAATTTCAAAGGTACAGCCAAGTTGTACTTGAGTGCAGCTGAGTTCCTACTTTCCCTTCGGCCTTTGCATATTAATGCAGCTGTTAGATCCTCTTAATTTAATTCTCAGAGTCTCCAGGGGTCAGGTATCACAGTGGCAGTGCTACCTTTCTGAAACAATAAGCACAGGTGCCCAATTTTTTTCTGCTCCGATGCCCACAATTCAAACATAAGTTTGCTTCCATGTAATACCCAGTGCACACTACATGTTTTTCCCTAGTGCCAATTAACAGCTGCCCAGTGGTTCAAGGCAGTATGCAGTGCCCCTAGCGCTACGCGCATTGGACAGCTCAAAAAGTACGTTATCCACAGATGGTGGGCGTAATGAGCATATGGTGAAGTTAAATTGCATATTTTCTAGCATCTAGATCTAGCACTGCAAATCTGCTTAAACAGCCTGGCTTCAAATTGATGCCTAGAGGAGGGAAGTCTGCCACGGTTTTAGGGGCAAAGGCCTGGAATTGCATGCCAAAGGAACTCAGAGCAACGGAACACGAAAAGCAGTTCAGAAAGGCTCTAAAGACATGGATCTTTGGAACATTAGATGCCTGTTGCCGGGCACTAATCTAGGTCCTACTCTGATACAGCTGATGTTTGTTATCTAATAGTGCCAGGAGACTCCGTTAGGAGTGGCAGCTGCGCTTTATAAGCGAAACTTTTCATTTCATTTCATCATATCATCCATCCAGTGTATGCCATTGGTAAACTGGTATGTTCTCTACTGACAGTGGATGAAGTAGGCATATATCTTAAAGTTATCCTGTATATTCTCCAGTATAGGCCATTTATAAATGAGCGAGAAGGTTTTGTTGGAAAACTGGGAAAGGTTGTTGCAAAGCGGGCCGGGATGGCACACTGGGCACAGCGAATATCACTTTATTATATGCGCTTCGCTTTGATAGGCAGCTACTACCTTGGGGGTTAATATACCAGCAGTATGGTCCAGGGGGGCTCCAGTCCAATCGGAACAATTAACAACTTAATCAAAGCAATTTGAGCAACAGGTACGTCTGTATACCAAATAAAAAAAGAAAATAGAAAATGTTCTGGAGCACTGTCAGTGTCTGGGGTGGGGAGGGCGAGTGTGCCGGGGAGCTTCTCACCCTGTAGCGGAGCGCTGACATTCAACAACAAAGAGGGATGCAAAACAATGGAGGTGCAGCCATTCCATGGACCCCAGGAGGAGGTAGATTCCATGTGTGTAGTGGGTCGGCGGGGAGGAGGGACCAACATGACGGTGGTCCTGGACTCTACTGCCCTAACCCACAAAGTATGGACTGAGTAGTATCTTGGGAGGCTGCCTGTGTTCAGGTACCCCGTGGGGGCAGTGCGGTATGCGTTGCCCTGGATGTCAAGTAACTGTTGGATGTAGCGTGTTGGGGCCTGACGGCGCAATGTGCGCAACACAGTGGGACATTGGTGGCCGAGACAGCCAAGTTCAAATGTACGGCCAAGTTCTAGTGTACGGCCGAGTCTAAAAGTTAAAGTGTAATGTTTAAATGTACGGCCAGTTGTGTACGGTCAAGTTAAAGTTAAAGTGTAATCTTGTAACTAATTTCCTTACTGCCGTTGACATGTGATGCAGTAAAGTGAGATGCTATGCTGTGAATAATTCTTATATATCCAAGAAGGATATCTTTCTTTAGTAATGGTTTGTGGTAAATTGCCTAGAGTAATGTGAATAAAAGGCTACGCCCCGGACAACAGACCCTGATTCTGAGAGTTATTGGGCGTAGCTGGCGGTAAGGTGTAGGAATTTGGGGAGGAGGGAATGTCGTGTTGTGCGCATACTATGAACAGGCCCCCCCCTGTGCCTAGGGGAGGGGTGCCCTTAGTTGCACCACGGGGCTGAGCCTCCTCCGGGCCCCAGGACAAAAAGAAGGGGGTTGTTGGTGATGTCTTTGTGACGTGAGGCATGGAGAAACGAAACCTATGGGAAACAAAACTTAACAAGTATTTAAGGCTGTGCCCTGGGGTGTTTCATTCTCTTTGTACCCTTAGGCTGCAGCCTGAGCTTCAGGAGCGTCGTCGACCACCCACCCACCCACCCGGCAGAAGAGCGTGACTTTGCGGAGGTGGAGCGCTGACATTGAACAACAAAGACTGATGCACAACAATGGAGGTGCAGCCATTCCCTGGACCCCAGGAGTAGGTAGACTCCACGTGTGTAGTGGGTCGGCGGGGAGGAGGGACTGACCTGATGGTGGTCCTGGACTCTACTGCCCTAGCCCACAACGTATTGACTGAGTAGTATCTTGGGAGCCTTCCTGTGTTCAGGTACCCCGGTCGGCTGGTGCGGTATGAGGTGCCCTGGATGTCAAGTAACTGTTGGCTGTAGAGTGTTGGGGCCTGACGGCGCAATGTGCGCAACACAGTGGGATGTTGGTGGCCGAGACGGCCAAGTTCAACTGTAAGGCCAAGTTCTAGTGTACGGCCGAGTCTAAAAGTTAAAGTATAATGTTTAAATGTACGGCCAAGTTGTGTACGGTCAAGTTAAAGTTAAAGTGTAATCTTGTAACTAACTTACTGCCATTGACATGTGATGCAGCTAAAGTGAGATGCGATGCTGTGAATAATTCTTTTTTTGATAAACAAATTTTTATTGTTTTTTAACAAAGTACCAGCAAAACGGCAAGATGCCATGATTACAGAAGGATGCATGTACCAAACTGGACAATCCAAGGTTAATTACATACAGCATCAAAAGGACAATTTCGAAGCATCCCCTACAAGACTAACAAGACTATGCTAGGCCCCCCAACCACTTCCCCCAAACCCTAAGGTACTTCTTGGGGCAGCCACACGCTCCATACAGTGTTCCCTCCTGCGTGGCGCACCAGTCAACCTCGGCCCGCCATTTCCCCACAGTGGGAGGGTCAGGACTTTTCCAGACAGAAGCTATGTTCCTCTTCGCCACCACCATCGCTGTAGTGTAAAATAATTTTTCGATCCTGGACCCAGTTAAAGGGTAATCTTGTAACTAATTTCCTTACTGCCGTTGACATGTGATGTAGCTAAAGTGAGATGCGATGCTGTGAATATTTCTTATATATCCAAGAAGGATATCTTTTTTTGGTAATGGTTTGTGATAAAATGAGTAGACTAATGTGAATAAAAGGCTACCCCGTGGACAACAGACCCTGATTCTGAGAGTTATTGGGCATAGTGGGCGGTAAGGTGTAGGAATTTGGAGAGGATTGAATGTCCCGTTGTGCGCATACTAATTATGTGCCAGCCTTGAACAAAGAATCTGCGGTATTGAGTGCATAGACACAATAATCTGGATACAGATTATACAGATCTACTATAATATAAAAGTGCACACATATATACAGTCTGACACCTTGAAGCTGGATCAAGGAGGGTGATCGAGTACAAAGTGGAGCATTGAATGCTGGGAGCATCTTTTGAAGGAGCTATCCTGGGGCGGCCCTACCACTGATTGCTTGACCTTCACTGCAAATTCACTTCAAGTGAGATAAGAAGTAGGCAGAAGACTTGAAAGAAACCACAGAGCAAGAAACCGTTAACTGTGACACTGACTTCCGTTATTTCGAAGCACACAAGCCATACTATGTAAATCAGGAGGAGATGGTGGTCACAAAAAAAGGGCTTGGACATAGTTCTCGTAGTAGTCAAGCCATTGCAGCAGTCAGACTCTGACCATCAGCCTAATTGTTCTTTGATGAACATTTTTATGTTATATTTCATTTTGAATTAATGATTATTTTATGAAGAACATGTCCAGCTCATTTCATTTTCATGTGAGCATGTAAAAAAAACCTCTATTGTGTACCGACAGGTGCGGTGTATACAGCTCTACTGTGTACTTTTAAGTGCTGTGTAGAAGTTAAACACTGCTGCCGGAGTTGAAACAAGCTTACTACATCCCCATGAGGGAGTCTACTTAATTTTCCCTGCCACCAAAGTTATCTCCGAAAACGTTTTTGTGCAGGGTAATTGATGTTCTGGCCACAATAACAAAGGTCTCTGTAAATCCCTGCACCCCTCATGAACCTGGTCTGTGCAACATAAAACATCTACATTAACTAAATGCACAAGTCTACAATGATTTTATTTTATTAGATGTTGTCAAGCCAAGGTCACACCCATAGTTCATCGAGGCGCATTACATATAGAGAATAGTCTAAAAAAATTGAGAAAAACTTGGAAACACAGGATTCATCAATATAGTCACAGTGTGGCAGCAGGTGTAGGAGGAGTAAGAGGAAATCAACAGGAAGCAACATCATCAGACTTTAGGCCACAAACATATGGAGCAGAAACAATGTCAGATTCTCTTACAGGAACAGAAGGGGTGCTCTATATTAAAGAAGTAGTGATGGATCATTCCAGAGGGAGGAGACCCAGCTGGAGCATGCCCATGTCTAACTTTTAATTAGTTTGTCAACTACTTGGGTTAACAATGCCTCTGTTAACCAACAGGAAGGTCGCACCACTAGTGATAAACTCCCAGTCAAGTGGTTCCCAAACTGTGCGCCACGGCGTCCTGGTGCTCCATCAAAACCAGCCAGGGGCGCCTTGTGCTATGCTTGTGCCATGCTGCATTTTATCACAGGCCCTCCTCCCCTGTACTACTACCTGTCAAGGATTGCATGCAAACAAAACTGTTGCACTGCCTTTGCCTTGCGACTTATTAGGACAGGCAGGTTCTCCTACAAGTTATGAATATTGGTGAAACAATATTTAACAAAGGGGTTATTAGTGAACAAGGCACATCTGCTAAATTTATCACCTTCCTGGAACGTTCCGTGTGAGAAATCTGCGTGGGAGCGGGAGAGGAAAGCGCCACGATGACATTTTAAAAAGTCACAAGAAATAACTGTTGCAAAAATCTCAGCATACACTCACTGCAAATTTTCTGTGCAGTGTACGCACACGAAGCTCTACAATAGTTTATGTAGTAACTTAGGGAGAGCTTCTCCCGTAGGAGCCTGGTTATAAATAGGTCACGTGGCTAGAAACTCGACTCCTATAGCCCATCTTTTGCAAAGGTATGTAGACCACATTCATATTTCAATTATGGAAGTGCAATATATGTATTTTTCTGAGGAGACAGAAAAACTGAAGTTTAAGTTGGCTTGAACTCAAAGGGCAACAAAAATATGCAGACTGCCAGCATACTCCGGATGAATGCTTTTTGCCGATTTACTTGGAGAGGTAGGGTCCTAGAGTTTATTCTGATTTACGGCACACGAATCTCTGAAAATCAGGAATACATTTAAGTACCCTGTCTCACATGCCCTTGGGGCTTCAGAGATCTCTTCAAAATGTTCATGCATTTCCTGTGCCTGCCGGTATTTTCTGAATTCCATCAGAGTTTTTCAACTTTTAAACGCATTAATTGCACTAATAATCAAAATTAAATTTTGTGTAGGGGAGGGGGGCCTGTGATGAAATGCAGCAGGGCACAAGCATAGCACACGGCGCCCCTGGCTGGTTTTGATGGTGCACCAGGGCGCCGTGGCGCACAGTTTGGGAACCACTAGTCTAAAGCCAGTCGCTGTCCCTCATGTGAAAAAAAAAGGTGCAGTAAATTCGACACTGAACGTATGCTTAGTCAAATCACTACTATCATCAGTACTCCTTTTTTCCAACTTTGCACTCAAAAACATACCCAGTAGCTGTTCTTTTTCTCCACAAAAGTGCAAATTCTGAAAGGTTTTATTGCACAGTCTGGACCATTGTAATTCATTCTACCTGCACTTTTTCAATACACTGAGCAGAAGCTGCACATTGTGCTGCCAAGATAGCAATGGGTTCATATTTCTTCCTCCCTTGCTTCCATACATTGGTGGCCTGTTAAGGAACAGGTTTTGTTGAAGTTGGTCTTTCTGGTGCAGAAGGAGATATCTATCTATCTATATATATATCCTCTCCAACTTGCTTGGAAACAACCGCAGCAGCAGCTGATCAGCGGATGTGTCGTTCGGCGAACCTCCAGGCTTGGTTCGCTAACATAAACCACAACGCTCCTCTTGGACAGAAGTACACGACGCAGTGTCTTGACAAATACAGCCAGAGTTTATTCAGCAGGCTATGCCGGACATGTTTTGCCTGAGCCAGCAGGCTTGTTCACCAACATTTGTTTTGTCAACAGTGCCACCATTTTATGCAAGAGGATATGGAGAGGAATGTATCCAAAGTGCGTTGCACAAAGTTAGACAAAAAACGAGGGAAGAGATTCTATTTCAACCATCAGAAACGAGCAAACGAGTGCAGAATAATGCACAGGGTGCACGTGAGTGCAGAATGGTAACCACATATAACAAGCAACGTGGTCAGGTTCGGAGTAATTTAATGAAACACTGGCACCTGGTCAGAAATGATCCAGTGTTGGGTAAAATGGTATCCAAGAAACCGATGGTAACTTTCCGCAGAGCTAAATCACTCAAGCAAATGTTGGTGAGTAATATGGCGCCTATATCCTTTAATCAACCCACGAAAAAATTATGGCTACAACGTAAGAATGGGTTTATTACATGTTCGAAATGCAAGGCATGCCAACATGGTAAGAACACAACCAAATATATGACAGGTTGCTCACAAATTGAGAAAAACATCAAAGGGCCGTATTATTGCAAAACAGAGTTTGCGGTGTACGTATTGTGTGGCCTGTGCAAATTACAGTACGTGGGCAGCACAATTCTTCAGGTACACAAGGGAGTGCTTCAGCATTTGAGGGCCATTAAACCTGTTGACAGAGCCTACCCTGTGGCTCACCACTTCTCAACATTTCATGGTAGCGATGTAACTGGCCTGACATACTTTGTCATTAATGCGATTGCCCCTAACATTAGAGGGGGGGATAGACAGAAAAGTTTAAGAAAGCTAGAATCAAGATATATTGTGGAACTTAACACTAAGGCACCTATGGGCCTTAATATGGAGGAAGACCTGTATTCACATCTGTAAGTCAAAAGATATGAATTATTAGCAATTAACCTGTATCCGTCCTAACATTTCCACTTTTAAAATATGTTTTTGTATATTATTTTGTTGTTTTGTTATTAGATTAGACTTTAGGTGGTGCACTTTGTTTTATTCACTTATTGTGATGATCTACATCGTTTACACAATCGGACAGCGATTGGGATGTTGTGAAGCTGGGTAACGCCCACTTGGAGTTTATAATTAGGATTTAAATAGTAAACAGACATAATATCGACTCCAAAATATCGAATGGACATAATATCGAGTTTTAAATATAGTCTGGACAAAATATCGAATGGACAGAATATAGACATCCAAAATATCGTTTTTAAGGTAAGTAATGTAATATCGAATGTTAAAAATATAGAAAGTTACAATATCGAAGTATATAATATAGGTTATTAAAAATATCAAATTTTTAATAATATCTAATTTTTTATAGTGTTTTTATGTTATTATATGTGTGAAAAGTGTGTATTTGTGTTATAATTTATTTTAATTAATGAATTTAGTTTTTTTAATTTTTGCATAATTTCATTCTGTAGCGGGTTGTGGGTTTATAGGGGAATAGGGTGGGAAGTAATTTAATTATAATTAATTAAATATGTAAATGTATTTATTGGTATTCATTTTTAATTAATTGTTAATTAATTTATATTTGGTAATTAATTAAATTTTAATTGGCAATTAATTTTAATTAATTGATTAATTGCTAATTATGTTAATTGTACTAATTTATTTTCTGTAGCGGGTTGTGGGTGTATAGGGGAATAGGGTGGGAAGTAATTTAATTATAATTAATTAAATATGTAAATGTATTTATTGGTATTCAGTTTTAATTAATTGTTAATTAATTTATATTTGGTCATTAATTACATTTTAATAGGCAAATAATTTTAATTAATTGATTAATTGCTAATTATGTTAATTTGACTAATTTATTTTCTGTAGCGGGTTGTGGGTTTATAGGGGAATTGGGTTTGAAGTAATTTATTTGTAATTAATTAAATATGTAAAATTATTTATTGGTATTTATTTAGAATTAATTGTTAATTAATTTTTATGGGTAATTAATTAAATTTGATTTGCAAATTAATTTTATTTAATTGATTAATTGCTAATTATGTTATTTTTACTAATTTATTTTCTGTAGCGGGTTGTGGGTTTATAGGGGAATAGGGTGGGAAGTAATTTATTTATAATTAATTAAATAAATCAATTTATTTAATTGTATTTAATTTGAATTAATTGTTAATTAATTTTTACATGTGAAATTATTAATTTTTTAATTTGTAAATAATTTGTATTAATATGTAATTAATTATAATAAATAATTTTAATTTGTAATTGTAATTGATTAATTATTATATTATATTAAATTGGTAATTACTTTTAATTAATTCTTTATAGATATTAATTAATATTTTTTTAAATAATATGTGAAGTATTTACTTTCCCTACTGTTGCACTCTCTGGAATGGGAATACAAATTCTTACCTCTACGCTATCCAACGCTTTCCCTACTGTTGCACTCACTGGAGTGGGAATAGTAATTTTTACCTCTACGCTATCCAACGCTTTCCTCACTGTTGCACCCACTGGAGTGGGAATAGTAATTTTTACCTCTACGCTATCCAACGCTTTCCCTACTGTTGCACTCACTGTAGTGGGAATAGTAATTTTTACCCCTACGCTATCCAACGCTTTCCCTACTGTTGCACTCTTTGGAGTGGGAATAGTAATTTTAACCCCTACGCTATCTAACGCTTTCCCTACTGTTGCACTATTTGGAGTGGGAATAGTAATTTTTACCCCTACGCTATCCAACGCTTTCCCTACTGTTGCACTCTTTGGAGTTGGAATAGTAATTTTTACCCCTACCCTATCCAACGCTTTCCCTACTGTTGCACCCACTGGAGTGGGAATAGTAATTTTTACCCCTACGCTATCCAACGCTTTCCCTACTGTTGCACCCACTGGAGTGGGAATAGTAATTTTAACCCCTACGCTATCCAACGCTTTCCCTACTGTTGCACTATTTGGAGTGGGAATAGTAATTTTTACTCCTACGCTATCCAGCACTTTCCCTACTGTTGCACTCTTTGGAGTTGGAATAGTAATTTTTACCTCTACGCTATCCAACGCTTTCCCTACTGTTGCACTCACTGGAGGGAGAATAGTAATTTTTACCCCTACGCTATCCAACGCTTTCCCCACTGTTGCACCCACTGCAGTGGGAATAGTAATTTTTACCTCTACGCTATCCAACGCTTTCCCTACCGTTGCACTCACTGGAGTGGGAATAGTAATTTTTACCCCTACGCTATCCGACGCTTTCTCTACTGTTGCACCCACTGGAGTGGGAATAGTAATTGTTACCCCTACGCTATCCAACACTTTCCCTACTGTTGCACTCTTTGGAGTGGGAATAGTAATTTTAACCTCTACGCTATCCAACACTTTCACTACTGTTGCACTATTTGGAGTGGGAATAGTAATTTTTACCCCTACGCTATCCAATGCTTTCCCTACTATTGCACTCTTTGGAGTTGGAATAATCATTTTTACCCCTACGCTATCCAGCGCTTTCCCTACTTTTGCACACACTGGAGTGGGAATAGTAATTTTCACCCCTACGCTATCCAACGCTTTCCCTACTGTTGTACTCACTGGAGTGGGAATAGTAATTTTGATGCCTACGCTATCCAACGCTTTCCCTACTGTTGCACTCTCTGAAGTGGGAATAGTAATTTTTACACTTCCGCTACCGTACGGTAATAATATCGGATATTATTTAATTATATTATGTTACCATATATATATATGTTTTAACAAATATGATTGTAATTTTTTTTATATCTTTAATTAATTATTTAATTATTATAAGTTAATTCAAGTATTTTTAAGTATATTTTAGTAATTAATTTTTAATATTAATTTAATTTAACACTGTTTTTAATAAAGTCGATATTTTTATAAACTATATTTTTGTAAACGATATTTTTAACTCGATATTTTTGTACTTACCTGGTTGTAGATACAAACTCGATATTCTGTCTGTCGATATTTTGTCAACGATATTTTTGCTAGTCGATATTATGTCCCTCGATATTATGTCAGCGATCCGATTTAAATATAATCAACGAGGCGCGTACCAGTGGTTATTGACAAATTGTGTCGAAATGACAGTGCTTATTATAATGTCATAAATGTGGTATCTCAAAATGTTGCTACTTTATGCATACATTTCATGTCTTTCGAAACAAGCCTAAAGTGCTTCACAAACCCAATGTATTTTTGTAAAAAACTACAAGTCTGTTGTCGATTGCGATTGTTTGCTGTTCTCACATGACACAATCACATGCACAGCATAAAATGGTGGCACTGTTGACAAAACAAATGTTGGTGAACAAGCCTGCTGGCTCAGGTGAAATGCGTCCGACATAGCCTGCTGAATAAACTCTGGCTGTATTTGTCACAACACTGCGTTGTGTTCTTCTGTCCAAGAGGAGCGTTGTGGTTTATCTCTCTCTCTATATATATATTTATATATATGTATGTATGAATAACAGCTGCTCCGTCTTTGATATTCACGATATTCTTTTTAAATCATGGCAGACAGATGTTACGTTTTTCGACTACGGGGAGGCTTGATAGATATAGATATATAGTGCTACTCATCCTAAATATAGCTTTGTTTTATCCACATTAAATCATTGCAGTACTTCATGTTTTTAGTTGTTATTCCAAAGTTGGAACACGCAACACAAGCTTTACTTAGTGTTGGGCACTTAAGTTGAGCCAACAGGCCTCCGGGCCATATTTTGTGTATTACTGTATCTAGGGTATGTCTGCAGTCCTATAATGTGTCTTGCGTACAATGAATCCCTCAGAGGCGCAATCAAGGGCTAGTCAGGTGTCCTGATGTGAGGTGTCCTGATGTGAGAAGCCCGGAATCATCCCAGTTATTTTCAGAGAGAAAAATGGAGGTACTCCCAAGGCTGGATTTACATACCCCACCCGCCCCCAAAAAAAGTAACATAATGGGGAGCCGCGGCCAACAGCCTGATTAGGTCAAGGGGAGCCGTGGGTTGAAAAAGTTTGGGAACCACTGATTTAGTAGTATAGATAGATAATAATTATTGCCATCAACTTCTCAACTTTAGGTCCATGGACCAGAGGAAATAAGTTGATAAACAGGCTCAGTTATGTATTTAGTGTGAGAGCCTGTATAATAATAACTGATTTGTGTTCACCAGGATCAACAGGGATTTATGATTGGGCAAATGAGTATGGGCTCCTGTTGTATGTGTTTTTGATTGATTATCGATCCCTGATTGGCGCTGGATCATCACTACAGCCTCTACTCAGCATGACAGTCGCAGCTTTGAGCCTGTCGTGATTGGGTGCATTCCATGTGGTCCTTTAATTGCCAATAAAACCGACTGCAATGCTCACTTCTAAATCATATGATTTCATCCATTCAACAGTGCAGACAGCAAGTTGGGAAAGGGCTCAATGTGCAACATGGCTGTGCTGTGCAGATAGTCTCGACTGACAAGACGACTGTGCAGTTTCCTCGAATGAGATGTTCAGTTCTTCAATTCTTGCACCTACAAAATCCTGCCAAGCAGCACCTTCGAAACGAGTGACCATCAAGGCAGGTGTTTGTGCTGTGCAATTCTGGTGTTGAGTGCCAGCATTTCATCAGAGAGCAGTGAGCTGTGACCTTTCAATGGCAATTCATCATACTTGTTAAGCACAGTAATTGCAGGCAAGGGTCGGGCGATCTTCAGGGGATAGCATCATCACATCGATAAGGGTGACTCGCGACGGCCATCTTGAGTGGTCCTTGGTGATGGATCTAAACCACGTTTCAATTTTGTGTTTGAGCTGCAGCAACAACTGTATTGCAAAGGGAAAGGCAGGTGAGGTCAAATGGGGGGCATCAGCAGAGATTACAGTACATTATCTTTTGCTACATTAATAGTGGTTCTTCTTGTCCATACTTTACAGCACCTAAGGTATTCTACTGCTGTATTTACCTGAGTCAGTTGCCAACTTTATTGGTAATATTTTCAGCGAAATGCAGTATCTTGATTACAAATTTAACTCTAATGATATAATATGTTCCACCTGCTATGTATTCCAACAGCATGGGCAACCTGTTTAAAAGCAGAAATAAAGTTTTAAGACATATGATAATTAGTTTCCGGCAATAGAAGAAAACTGACTCAGTGAAAAAAAAACATGTTTACATTAGAAGGGCCTTATTTAGAGTTTGATGAACAGGTTACTCCGGTTACATACGTGACAATTGACCTGTCTTCCTTATCTCAAATGTCTCCGAGTCAATTGGACTTGTAATATGACGGACGGAACATCAGCCACATTTACCACAGAGTGCCTTGCTGCCAATCTCTAAATATGGCGCGTAGTCTCTGAAGGAAACACCATATTTCATCATGTTCCAGAAGTGGAACTTGATGCCACAGATTTTTTGCAGATAGTGCGAGTGCAACTCTTTGACAAGCACTTCCAGAATTAACCAAGTACTGTTGTGTAACGTCACCTGAGATTATAGGTAGGTATACAGCAGCCTAAATTCGGGTCTAGCACTTCCTAGGTGAACGTTGTAAAAGGTGGAACTAGAATACACAAAGGGATTAGAATAGAATAAACAAGTGGCCACTGCTGCAGATAAGGACCAGTGGTACACATTTGCCTCACAAAAGCCCATTTAACAGGGAATGTCAGAACAAAATTAAAAGAAAGAGTTATTAGAAACACTTAGGGACTGATTTAGATCTTGGTGGTCTTACTGCCATCCTGGCGTCAGAGTCCTGAGGCAGTGGGGCAATTGTGGCATGGAGACAGGTAAGTTCTGCTAATCATCTGTCACGGTCGTCACCTCCTCAGGATCAGGGCGATGCTCAAAGGGGTCCACCTCCTGATTTCCCCATACTCTGACTGATAACAATACACAGAGCATAAAGGTAATCAAGTGAGTGAAAGGTAAGGGAAGGGACTGGAACGGGAAGGGACAACTGAAACGAGAAAACACAAGGATTATAACATGTATCTCTAACTACTCTCATTAGAGTCTCGCTAGTAGAACACGTACCAAAAGTAGTTTTCTGGAGGTGAACCCTTCCTCTTTGATTCTGATAGCAGATGCGTCTCTCTACACTGATCAATCGCTTTCTACAAGATAAAGCCACAATTACAGTCCATTCATGCTTTCCCAGACTGTTATTCAAGAGAAGCACACTTTGTTCCATACATACCCTTCCAATTCCCCAAAATGAAATAAAGAACCCGTCTCCAATAACCGGTAAAAATAAAAATGTTCACAGGGTAAGTACTGGATCGACAGATACTTCAATATCCACTCCAATAGTCTCGCACTAAGAAATGGTTAACAAGATCCAGGCTGAAAATAGGAACCAAGTCTATCCGCCATAGAAGGTTGCAATCCAAAGAATGAGAGCAAACAATGAGACAAAAAAAGAACAAAAAACTTGAAACCTCACAGGAGGCTTACCCCAAACCAATGTCACGATCTTCCAGCAAAGAAGATCCACCATCCAGTAATGTAGCAGCAGATTCCGCCACCAATGCCACTGGGAAGAATGCACAACAAAAGGTTTTACCCAAACCGAGGGAACTACTCCGAGAACTGAAACGCGTCTCAGCCGAGAACGCGTAGTCTTTTTCTCCTCTGAAGCCGCTGACAGGAAGGATCCTGAAAACACGACTCCCAAATGCCTAATGTCCTAATGCCTTCAACTCCTTGACTTCCTCCCGAGCGTGTCTCAGCCGAGAACGCGCTAAGACAAATACCGCCGCAGCCGCAGATGGTAGTTTCTTTCAGCAAAGTTCGTTCGGCAGCCGCCGAACGTTCAAACAAAGGCCAGGAACTTCTTTAGCCAGAAATACAGCGTCTCAGCCGAGAACGCTGTAACCAAGTACTTCTTGATGTTCTAAACTCCAAAGCAAAAACAAGACAGAATTCAGAAATGGAATCATGTACAGCTCCCGTTTGTGCTACGTGCACCTATATGTCTTTTTAGGCTCCTCCCTTGTACTGAGCCTTCTGGGACCTGTAGTTCGGCAGGCGCTTCAGGCAAATCGTGACATTATCATCTCAATACACATATATGTTGTGCATATATCAATATGTACATGTAGGTAATGCGCACTGGCCATTGTTGTTGCATATAATAATGCACAACAACAACATACACACACCAACCATTAACTGTACACGCACACTCACCACAAAAGTCTACCTTGGAATCTGGTGACAATGGGGTGGCTGAGCTTCGTAGTCAAATAGCAGCAGCACAGAGAGGACCTGAACAATGTTGTTCAAGATGGTATCAATGATAGTACCACCGAAAAAGGTGAGTTTTCACCTTTTTTTCTTCGTTTCCGTTCCGTTTGTGAAGTTGCGAGTTGCAATGTTATCCAATGGGCCCATTTTGGGGGTTGTCGGGAAAAGCTTTTGGGGTGGTTCCAGTTGCTCCAGGCAAAAATGGTTTCTATCACTGATGGCTAGGGATGTCTACTGTGCCAGTGAATTTTTGGGAGAAAATCGATCAACAGGAATGTGGTTTTGGGCCTAGTTTCTGAATGGCAAAATGCCTGTATTGGGGCCTATGAAAAGGAGCGATTTTGCTTATTTTCAGGGTGCGATTAGAGGGTGTTCCAGGTGGTTTCGAGCACAACTGCTTGGCTGGGCGAGTAGCTGGCATTGTCTAGTTTTGACATATTCCTTTAGCAATCATGCCCTGCAGAAAGGACACATTTCTAACAGTTCCTAAGTATTGACTTTTATTTCAGTCCAAACCTATATTCACTCAGAATTTTGAATGTTATATATTAATTTGCTGACCATTACATTTGTTGGGCCTGGTAAAGAAACAGATTAAGTTGGATTATTCTATGTCAGATGCTTAAAGTGAACAATAAAGTGAACAATGCCATATCATATACCTGTACCAATGAGCAGAAACTTGAGGAAGAGTTTTCTCTCTCCATTTCTTTATATATATATATATATATATATATATATATATAGTTAGGATTTTTTCTCTATGGGATTTTTGAAAATTCTATGTCTAATAACTTTGGCGTTTGTGGATGGAATTGGCTGAAATTTTCAGGAAAATGGAACATTTTGTTTCTGAGCAGCCCCTGAAAATTTGGGGGGGGTTCTTCAAGGGGGGGGCCGAGAAAAAAGGGGGGTCCCAAAACGTGTTTTTCCCATGTTAATTTCCATAGGGCGGTTGGCCTCACTTTTAGCCCGAACGGCTGAATGGATTTGCACGAAATTTAGCAAAATTGTAGGGACTGTTAGCCCGATGTGCCTTTGCTAGGTCTCAATATATGTGCTCCAGTGGATTTTGAGAAATTAACGTTCAAAAAAAGATATATATCTGTAAGCGCGCTCCGGGTAGCGCTCCGGTTCGCGTACTTGACGCGTAATGGAACTTCGCGAAGCGAAGCTGATTGGCTCTCCGGTGTCTGTCAACATTCTAAACAGTCCGGAGCGGCCGCCATCTTGTTTCTCGGTAGGATCGAGAGACAAGAGGAGGCCAAAACAAAGGGGGAAATTACCATAAGGGGGCATAGTAGATCCTCCCCGACCCCCTAGGTTTGATGTGGAGGCTTTAAAAGGGCCCCGCGGGGCAAAAAAAAAATACATTTTTTTTTGTTTTTTTTGCGTGGGGAGCGCCCGGTTCGCGAACCGGGAAGCGGCCCGGGGAGCGTACTATTAGGAAAAAAGAATGATAGACTTTTTAAATATTGTATGTTAATTGATTGTTTGTTTTGTTGATTTTTTTTATTTATTTATTTTTTAAACAATTATTTATTATTGTCATTGTGTTTCAAAATTTAATAAAATGTCTACCATTTCACTGTCTGAAATGTCGTTATTTTCATTGAACATAGCTTGTAATGTTTGAGTGTGTAAAATGTCCTCATTTTCAAGGAGGACATCTACTGATTGCACACATTGCAGTAGTTCTTGGTCCCAAGTTTCATCCATAAATTCAATATCATTTGGATCAATGATTTCTTCGTTGGTCTCTGCAAGGACAATTTCAAATGATACTTTCTGTTCGCCTTCCATTTTGCCTGAAATTTGCATAAAAAAATATATATTAGTAGAGATAGGGCACTGTTGGGATTAATTTTAGATAGGCAGTTTTTAACAGTGAATTTATCTTTGGGCAGTGTATAGTAGCAGAGTGGAAGTAGGAATATAAAAAAGTGTATGGGATTAAACGTAAGTAAATTCATAATTATAAAAGACAAGCCTAACTCCATCCATAACTATAACAGAGAAGTCTATCTAAATCTATAACTACTACAGAGGGATAGTATATAACTATCAGAAAAAGTTTACCATATTAACTTAAAGTGCACAATATACTTCAGTTTTTAAAATAACAACTTACCTTTAAAAAGAAGTTGAAGTTATTAGTGAAAATCCTATTGAAATGTACACCAGGAAGTAGTAGTCAAAATGGCTGTGTTTCCTTCTCTTCCTTTATATTTAGGTACATAACCAATCAAATGTCAGGAAAAAAAATGGAAAAGAAAGTAACATTTTCATTGGTTGTCAATTCCAACACTTCAGATGTGTTTTGTGAAGTAATTTACCTCAGGGTATTTAGAGAGGTCTACAGACTAAATGGCTAAATGGAATTCCAACCAAATTTGTGAAAATGGTAGGGATTGGTATGTAGTATGAGCAAATCTATATTTGGTGAAAGTGTCTCCAGGGTTTCTTCTGTAAATTACTTTCCCACCTTTTTTAATGGAGCGCTTCCCGGTGAGCGCCCCGGTACGCGAACCTGCAGCGTTACGGGAGTCCACCATTTTGTGTTTCGGTCGAATTAAGATACAAGATGGAGGGCAAATAATGTTTAGAATGGGTAGAAGGGGACACGGTAGACGTATTTTGACCCCCTAGGTTTTCTGAGGATGGCTGAGGAGGCCCATATGTGCGAAAAAAAAACATTTTTTTAAAAAAATTCGCGCGGTTAGCTTCCGGTTCGCGTACCGGGTAGCGCTCCGGGGAGCGTACTTTGTTGAAAATTAGTGAAAAAAGTTAGAGTAAAATAATAATTGTGAGTGATCAGATGTAGGGTAGCTCTGAGAAGAGCTTTTGGGTTTATGGTACATTTAGGTACTTATAAGTAGGTACCAATGCACAGTCTTAAATTCAGAATGAAAACTCTGTTCCCTTCATCTGAGAAGTGAACTCCATCTCCTCTGTAGATATCTTGCATGTATTTATTGTTGTACATGGAGCCCATTCCATGGTCTCTCATGTAAGCTGAAACAGATTTGTTTACATGCTTCCTCGATTTCTCAATTTGTGGACAAAATTGGTTCGACCACCTCCATTTCTGTCTTTGGCATATATCTGAATATACCAAGGCAGTTTGAGGAAAAAGTGCCATCAATTGCTCAAAGGTGTCCTTTAAAAGCATTTCCAGACCTACACCAGTCAAAGTGCCCAAGTCATTACCTCCACAGTGCAAAATTAACAGGTCAGGTTTAGGCAAATGCATAAAGGTTTTCACCAATGGTATCAATTGGTGACATTTTAATCCTCTGTGGCCAAACCACTTAATTTCCACATCTTGTAAATTGAGGTTAGGTAAATTTCTGTTCTCAACATACCTCTGAGCCCAGTAGATGTAACTATGTCCAACAATCCAGACAGAAAACATGGTGAGAGAAGGTTCTGCTGCAGTCAGATGAAGTGTGGCAATGAAATGGCAGTTGGAAAAATAAGAGTTTAAAATGAAAAAAACTGTGGAGTTTCTGTGTTAAGGAAGCAGTAGCAGTGATTGGTGGATTTTGATTGCTGAAACAGAAAGTTAGGGTGCATGGATGAGTTCTTTGAAAGATGTAATTTGAATGGTCAGAAAAAATCATTTAATGAAAGATTGCACTGGATATGCAGGTGCACTGAGAGTTCAGAGTTCAATTGAAACATTGTTGTGTGAACTTGCAAACATCAGAGGTCTTTCAGGAGGTGGTTGCTATGCAAAAAAGGCAGAGAGGGCAGAGGGGGGAAGGGTGTTGATTTGAAAAAAGTGAGGGAAGAGTTTTGATTGGGTGACATGAGAGATATGTGTGATGAGTTACAGCATTTCTGTGCTTTTGATAGCTGCAGACTCTGGAGTGCATACCTTTTGCTCTGCTAAAGACAAATTGGTGTGTTTCTGAGACTGTTTTGAAACTCATAAAGTATTTGCTAAGGTGAGAAAAGATTCATTTAATTTAGATAGACAATAGTATGCTTTAGGGAGAAAATTATGAAGAAAGTTCTGTATTTAAAATGTTGCTTTGTGTCAAGTGTTTTACAAATAGATTTTGTTTCTTTGAGTTACATAGCCATGTTAAAAGTGACCCTTAAAAAAACGCTTTCATGTGTCTTAGGGCATTGTAAGTCATTTCCCGATGAATGTAGGTATACAATTGATTTATATGATGTGTTTAAAATCGTTTTTTGAAAAATATTAGGTTTCTTGATATGTACTGCTAGAGCTTCATAGGTTGCTTGGGGCATATTTATAAGGCATTTGAGTCTCTCTGATGTTATTTTTCCCATTTTAATTTAAGACCTTTCCCCGTGGAGCAAGGTCCTTGTAAATATGCCCCCATCTGTGCTTGGCAAATTTAGATTTTTATTCTTTGACTAACATAGCCATGTTAAAAGTGACCCAGAAATGGTGCAAGGGCCTTAAAAAAACGCTTTCATGTGTCTTAGGCCATTTTAAGTCATTTCCCCTTGAATGTAGGTATATAATTGATTGATATGATGTGTTTAAAATCGTTTTTTGAAAAATATTAGGTTTCTTGATATGTACTGCTAGAGCTTCATAGGTTGCTTGGGGCATATTTATAAGGCATTTGAGTCTCTCTGATGTTATTTTTCCCATTTTAATTTAAGACCTTTCCCCGTGGAGCAAGGTCCTTGTAAATATGCCCCCATCTGTGCTTGGCAAATTTAGATTTTAATTCTTTGACTAACATAGCCATGTTAAAAGTGACCCAGAAATGGTGCAAGGGCCTTAAAAAAACGCTTTCATGTGTGTTAGGCCATTTTAAGTCATTTCCCCTTGAATGTAGGTATACAATTGATTTAGATGATGTGTTTAAAATCGTTTTTTGAAAAATATTAGGTTTCTTGATATGTACTGCTAGAGCTTCATAGGTTGCTTGGGGCATATTTATAAGGCATTTGAGTTTCTCTGATGTTATTTTTCCCATTTTAATTTAAGACCTTTCCCCGTGGAGCAAGGTCCTTGTAAATATGCCCCCATCTGTGCTTGGCAAATTTAGATTTTAATTCTTTGACTAACATAGCCATGTTAAAAGTGACCCAGAAATGGTGCAAGGGCCTTAAAAAAATGCTTTCATGTGTCTTAGGCCATTTTAAGTCATTTCCCCTTGAATGTAGGTATATAATTGATTTAGATGATGTGTTTAAAAACGATTTTTGAAATCAATTAGTTTACTTGATATGTAGTGCTAGAGTTTCATAGGTTGCTTGGGGCATATTTATAAGACATTTGAGTCTCTCTGATGTTATTTTTCCCATTCTAATTTAAGACCTTTCCCCGTGGAGCAAGGTCCTTGTAAATATGCCCCCATCTGTGCTTGGCAAATTTAGATTTTAATTCTTTGACTAACATAGCCATGTTAAAAGTGACCCAGAAATGATGCAAGGGCCTTAAAAAAACGCTTTCATGTGTCTTAGGCCATTTTAAGTCATTTCCCCTTGAATGTAGGTATATAATTGATTTAGATGATGTGTTTAAAAACGATTTTTGAAATCAGTTAGTTTACTTGATGTGTAGTGCTAGAGTTTCATAGGTTGCTTGGGGTATATTTAAAAGGCATTTGAGTCTCTCTGATGTTATTTTTCTCATTTTAATTAAAGACCTTTCCCCGTGGTGCAAGGTCCTTGTAAATACGCCCCCATCTGTGCTTGGCAAATTTAGATTTTAATTCTTTGACTAACATAGCCATGTTAAAAGTGACCCAGAAATGGTGCAAGGGCCTTAAAAAAACGCTTTCATGTGTCTTAGGCCATTTTAAGTCATTTCCCCTTGAATGTAGGTATATCATTGATTTAGATGATGTGTTTAAAAACGATTTTTGAAATCAATTAGTTTACTTGATATGTAGTGCTAGAGTTTCATAGGTTGCTTGGGGTATATTTAAAAGGCATTTGAGTCTCTCTGATGTTATTTTTCTCATTTTAATTAAAGACCTTTCCCCGTGGTGCAAGGTCCTTGTAAATACGCCCCCATCTGTGCTTGGCAAATTTAGATTTTAATTCTTTGACTAACATAGCCATGTTAAAAGTGACCCAGAAATGGCGCAAGGGCCTTAAAAAAACGCTTTCATGTGTCTTAGGCCATTTTAAGTCATTTCCCCTTGAATGTAGGTACATCATTGAATTAGATGATGTGTTTAAAAACGATTTTTGAAATCAATTAGTTTACTTGATATGTAGTGCTAGAGTTTCATAGGTTGCTTGGGGTATATTTAAAAGGCATTTGAGTCTCTCTGATGTTATTTTTCTCATTTTAATTAAAGACCTTTCCCCGTGGTGCAAGGTCCTTGTAAATACGCCCCCATCTGTGCTTGGCAAATTTAGATTTGAATTCTTTGACTAACATAGCCATGTTAAAAGTGACCCAAAAATGGTGCAAGGACCTTAAAAAAACGCTTTCATGTGTCTTAGGCCATTTTAAGTCATTTCCCCTTGAATGTAGGTATATCATTGATTTAGATGATGTGTTTAAAAACGATTTCTGAAATCAATTAGGTTTCTTGATATGTACTGCTAGAGTTTCATAGGTTGCTTGGGGTACATTTAAAAGGCATTTGAGTCCCTTTGATGTTATTTCTCCCATTTTAATTAAAGACATTTCCTCGTGGTGGAAGGTCCTTGTAAATACACACCCATGTGTGCTTGGCAAATTTAGATTTTGATTATTTAACTTACATAGCCATGTATGCCTCTTTTGCATCACTGTGCGTCACTTTTGTGACGCAGCGGCGGTGCAAAAGATTTGCTATGTGGCGACATATTTACAACTTGATGCATCTAGGCAGATGTGTCATGCTGGAAAGTCTCGTGCCACATGAAACCGATGCAGCAGTGATGCAAAACATGCACCATGTTGCAAGACAGGCCTCATTTCATCTCCAACAAGATAAGAAGCTGAATCTTCTGTAAATGTCAAAATTGTTGTATACTGTGGGGTGTGGGGGTGTGCGGGCCGGAATAACAGGCGTGGAGGCCGAATGTAGTGTGCTATGGTTAGCAAGGATTTTATTAGATACAGAGGAAGTCAAAGCCTTGGGCACGGTGTCCGGGTATACTGCTTGCTGGTCCTGTTCCGGGTCCTCGAGAGGGGGTCCGAAGAGGGGAACACAGGTAGGTCTTCCTCCGCCGGGCTGGGGATCTCCTTCCTGTTGGCGGGCGTTGGGGTGTCCCTCGGAGGTAAGTGAGAAAGACACAGGGCAGTTAGTTCCAAAGCACACGGAACTTAGATGACTGTCACCGGCACCGGGAGTGTAGGGACGGAAATAGACGGTGAGGGAGGAGGACAGGGTAGGGTAAGACGGGAAAGAAAAGGGAGGTGTCGGAATAGAGTGGTTGTCGTGAAGGGAGGGGGGGGTGGTAGGTATCATACAGTGCGGGGGTGACTATATTACACAGTGCGGGTGCGCGTGATATCTGTACAAGATTTACACTATTTACACTAATTACACAAGGTGGGGAAAACACGGAGAATGATAACAGATTACTCACGTGCCCCGCCGCAACTCTCATCCGAGTTACGGCCGCTTTCCAGCCACCTCCTGAGGATGCCACCAATCCTCGCACCACAGTTCTTCCTCTTCTTCGCTCTCTCCTCGCGTCCGCTCTCCTACAGCCTCCGTCGCTGGTCCTTCGCGTCTCGCCAACTCCTGCCACGAGTCCACCGCTGGGGATCCATCCACCTCTGTGTTGCTGGTCTTTATACGATCCCCTCGGGTCGCTGAGGAAAGGCTTCCGGGGTCATGCAGGGTCACTTCCGGTCCTTTAGTGGCCGTTGCACTTCCGGGGTCGTTCCAGGTCGTTTCCGGTCCGCTGGGCGCCGGCGATGCTGTCGGTACCTGCAGGGAGACAGAGAGAGGTGTAGCCGGTTTGGGCGGCAGGTTAGTGTTGTCGCCCCTAAGGGCGTTCGTACGGGATCGCTGCGACCTGGAGGTAGGCTCTGCCCCTTCACATCCCCTTTCCCTAGGATTGTTTCTTGTAGGGGTTAGGTTTGGTGGGTACCGGGAGAGATAGTCCGCGTTACCCTGTTCTTGCCCTTTCCGATGTAAGGTTCGGAAGCGAAAAGGTTGGAGAGAGAGGAACCACCTGAGTACTCTGTCATTGTTACCCCGGTTACGCGCCATCCATTCAAGAGGGGCATGATCTGTGTATAGAATGAATTCCCGCCCCTCCAAGTAATACCGGAGGCTTTCGATTGCCCACTTAATGGCGAGGGCTTCTTTTTCTACCACTGAATAATTGGTCTCACGGGGAAATAACTTCCTGCTTAGGTATAGAACGGGTTTTTCCGCCCCTGATTCGTCCTTTTGAGACAACACTGCCCCCAACCCTTGATCTGACGCATCGGTCTGCAATATAAAGGGCTTGGAATAGTCAGGACTCATCAGCACGGGTTCTGAGGTCAGGGAATGTTTGAGGAGATGAAAGGCCTGTAACAACAAGGGGGTTGGTTGTTTGAGGATCTCCTCCGTTTTCGTTGCTTTCTTTAGGAGATCCGTCAAGGGGGCTGCCGTATGGGAGAAGTTAGGTATAAATCTCCTGTAATATCCCAGCATACCCAGGAACGCTCGGAGATCTTTACGAGTTTGGGGAAAGGGAATGTCCTGGATGGTCCTGACCTTGCTGTCTTGTGGCCGAATATGTCCCTCCCCCAGCAGGTATCCCAGGTACTTTACGCTTTGGGCGGCTAACGTGGTCTTGACGGGATTTATGGTGAAGCCAGAGGCACCTAGGGAGTTTACGATTGCTCGTACATGAGACAGATGCTGCTCCCAGGTGTCACTGTAGATGACTATGTCGTCTAGGTACGCACCCGAGTAGTGGGAGTGGGGCTGTAGAACCTGATTCATGGCCCGTTGAAATGTTGCTGGGGCTCCATGAAGGCCAAAGGGCATAACTCTAAACTGGAACAGTCCCTCTGGGGTGGAAAATGCTGTTTTGTGTTTATCCTCGGCTCTCAAGGGAATCTGCCAGTATCCTTTGCAGAGGTCGAGGGTGCTTATATACTGGGCCCTTCCGATGCGCTCGACCATCTCGTCTACCCGAGGTAGGGGTTAGGAATCGAAGGCTGAGATTTTGTTTACCTCCCTAAAATCGATACAAAACCTGGTTTTCTTTGCACCGGAGGTGGTCTCGTTGGCCTGGGATGGTTGCCCCGACCTGGGTGGGTTGGGTGTTCTTCCCTCGCCCGCTGGCCTTCCTGTGCTCGATTATAGGCACTGGCTATTTCGACAGCACTGTCAAGAGTCAAATGGGCATGTTGGCGTACCCACTTCTGCGTAGCGGGATGTAGGGAAGCCAGATATTGTTCGAGGTATATCTTGGCCATTATTTCAGCCTTACTTGAGGTTGCAGGTTTGAGCCATCGGTCGGCCAAGTCTTGTATCCTGAACGACAATGCCCGGGGATTCTCTTGGGGTCCCTCCTTGGCCTGGCGGAGTCTAACCCTGTAGGTTTCGTCATCTATCCCCAGACGTTCCAGGATGCATTTTTTTATATCCGCATAGGGAGTCTGTCCCTGGATGTTGGCCTGCTGATAGGCTGCTTGCAGTTCCCCTGTTAGTAGGGGACCTAGGTAATGGCCCCATCGATCTGCGGGCCAGGCAGCGGCCTGAGCAAGCCGTTCGAAGTTGGTGAAGAAAAAGTCTGGATCTTCGCCAGCCACATACTTCTGCAGGACTACCGAGGGTAACAATGCCATTGGTCTCTGCTGCCCCATGACGGTGGTCAATTTTTCCAGGGCCTGGTCCTGGGCTGTGCCCTGTCCCTTCAGGACGTCGTGCAATTGGCCCCTGTCATCTTCTGCGGTTTTCAGAAACCTCTCCATCAGTTTGCCGAGGAGTTCCTGGCCCTCGGCCAGCTGTTTGACGGCGGCCTCCATGCTCCCGGGCGATCCCACTTCTGACACCACTTGTGGGGTGTGGGGGTGTGCGGGCCGGAATAACAGGCGTGGAGGCCGAATGTAGTGTGCTATGGTTAGCAAGGATTTTATTAGATACAGAGGAAGTCAAAGCCTTGGGCACGGTGTCCGGGTATACTGCTTGCTGGTCCTGTTCCGGGTCCTCGAGAGGGGGTCCGAAGAGGGGAACACAGGTAGGTCTTCCTCCGCCGGGCTGGGGATCTCCTTCCTGTTGGCGGGCGTTGGGGTGTCCCTCGGAGGTAAGTGAGAAAGACACAGGGCAGTTAGTTCCAAAGCACACGGAACTTAGATGACTGTCACCGGCACCGGGAGTGTAGGGACGGAAATAGACGGTGAGGGAGGAGGACAGGGTAGGGTAAGACGGGAAAGAAAAGGGAGGTGTCGGAATAGAGTGGTTGTCGTGAAGGGAGGGGGGGGTGGTAGGTATCATACAGTGCGGGGGTGACTATATTACACAGTGCGGGTGCGCGTGATATCTGTACAAGATTTACACTATTTACACTAATTACACAAGGTGGGGAAAACACGGAGAATGATAACAGATTACTCACGTGCCCCGCCGCAACTCTCATCCGAGTTACGGCCGCTTTCCAGCCACCTCCTGAGGATGCCACCAATCCTCGCACCACAGTTCTTCCTCTTCTTCGCTCTCTCCTCGCGTCCGCTCTCCTACAGCCTCCGTCGCTGGTCCTTCGCGTCTCGCCAACTCCTGCCACGAGTCCACCGCTGGGGATCCATCCACCTCTGTGTTGCTGGTCTTTATACGATCCCCTCGGGTCGCTGAGGAAAGGCTTCCGGGGTCATGCAGGGTCACTTCCGGTCCTTTAGTGGCCGTTGCACTTCCGGGGTCGTTCCAGGTCGTTTCCGGTCTGCTGGGCGCCGGCGATGCTGTCGGTACCTGCAGGGAGACAGAGAGAGGTGTAGCCGGTTTGGGCGGCAGGTTAGTGTTGTCGCCCCTAAGGGCGTTCGTACGGGATCGCTGCGACCTGGAGGTAGGCTCTGCCCCTTCACATCCCCTTTCCCTAGGATTGTTTCTTGTAGGGGTTAGGTTTGGTGGGTACCGGGAGAGATAGTCCGCGTTACCCTGTTCTTGCCCTTTCCGATGTAAGGTTCGGAAGCGAAAAGGTTGGAGAGAGAGGAACCACCTGAGTACTCTGTCATTGTTACCCCGGTTACGCGCCATCCATTCAAGAGGGGCATGATCTGTGTATAGAATGAATTCCCGCCCCTCCAAGTAATACCGGAGGCTTTCGATTGCCCACTTAATGGCGAGGGCTTCTTTTTCTACCACTGAATAATTGGTCTCACGGGGAAATAACTTCCTGCTTAGGTATAGAACGGGTTTTTCCGCCCCTGATTCGTCCTTTTGAGACAACACTGCCCCCAACCCTTGATCTGACGCATCGGTCTGCAATATAAAGGGCTTGGAATAGTCAGGACTCATCAGCACGGGTTCTGAGGTCAGGGAATGTTTGAGGAGATGAAAGGCCTGTAACAACAAGGGGGTTGGTTGTTTGAGGATCTCCTCCGTTTTCGTTGCTTTCTTTAGGAGATCCGTCAAGGGGGCTGCCGTATGGGAGAAGTTAGGTATAAATCTCCTGTAATATCCCAGCATACCCAGGAACGCTCGGAGATCTTTACGAGTTTGGGGAAAGGGAATGTCCTGGATGGTCCTGACCTTGCTGTCTTGTGGCCGAATATGTCCCTCCCCCAGCAGGTATCCCAGGTACTTTACGCTTTGGGCGGCTAACGTGGTCTTGACGGGATTTATGGTGAAGCCAGAGGCACCTAGGGAGTTTACGATTGCTCGTACATGAGACAGATGCTGCTCCCAGGTGTCACTGTAGATGACTATGTCGTCTAGGTACGCACCCGAGTAGTGGGAGTGGGGCTGTAGAACCTGATTCATGGCCCGTTGAAATGTTGCTGGGGCTCCATGAAGGCCAAAGGGCATAACTCTAAACTGGAACAGTCCCTCTGGGGTGGAAAATGCTGTTTTGTGTTTATCCTCGGCTCTCAAGGGAATCTGCCAGTATCCTTTGCAGAGGTCGAGGGTGCTTATATACTGGGCCCTTCCGATGCGCTCGACCATCTCGTCTACCCGAGGTAGGGGTTAGGAATCGAAGGCTGAGATTTTGTTTACCTCCCTAAAATCGATACAAAACCTGGTTTTCTTTGCACCGGAGGTGGTCTCGTTGGCCTGGGATGGTTGCCCCGACCTGGGTGGGTTGGGTGTTCTTCCCTCGCCCGCTGGCCTTCCTGTGCTCGATTATAGGCACTGGCTATTTCGACAGCACTGTCAAGAGTCAAATGGGCATGTTGGCGTACCCACTTCTGCGTAGCGGGATGTAGGGAAGCCAGATATTGTTCGAGGTATATCTTGGCCATTATTTCAGCCTTACTTGAGGTTGCAGGTTTGAGCCATCGGTCGGCCAAGTCTTGTATCCTGAACGACAATGCCCGGGGATTCTCTTGGGGTCCCTCCTTGGCCTGGCGGAGTCTAACCCTGTAGGTTTCGTCATCTATCCCCAGACGTTCCAGGATGCATTTTTTTATATCCGCATAGGGAGTCTGTCCCTGGATGTTGGCCTGCTGATAGGCTGCTTGCAGTTCCCCTGTTAGTAGGGGACCTAGGTAATGGCCCCATCGATCTGCGGGCCAGGCAGCGGCCTGAGCAAGCCGTTCGAAGTTGGTGAAGAAAAAGTCTGGATCTTCGCCAGCCACATACTTCTGCAGGACTACCGAGGGTAACGATGCCATTGGTCTCTGCTGCCCCATGACGGTGGTCAATTTTTCCAGGGCCTGGTCCTGGGCTGTGCCCTGTCCCTTCAGGACGTCGTGCAATTGGCCCCTGTCATCTTCTGCGGTTTTCAGAAACCTCTCCATCAGTTTGCCGAGGAGTTCCTGGCCCTCGGCCAGCTGTTTGACGGCGGCCTCCATGCTCCCGGGCGATCCCACTTCTGACACCACTTGTGGGGTGTGGGGGTGTGCGGGCCGGAATAACAGGCGTGGAGGCCGAATGTAGTGTGCTATGGTTAGCAAGGATTTTATTAGATACAGAGGAAGTCAAAGCCTTGGGCACGGTGTCCGGGTATACTGCTTGCTGGTCCTGTTCCGGGTCCTCGAGAGGGGGTTCGAAGAGGGGAACACAGGTAGGTCTTCCTCCGCCGGGCTGGGGATCTCCTTCCTGTTGGCGGGCGTTGGGGTGTCCCTCGGAGGTAAGTGAGAAAGACACAGGGCAGTTAGTTCCAAAGCACACGGAACTTAGATGACTGTCACCGGCACCGGGAGTGTAGGGACGGAAATAGACGGTGAGGGAGGAGGACAGGGTAGGGTAAGACGGGAAAGAAAAGGGAGGTGTCGGAATAGAGTGGTTGTCGTGAAGGGAGGGGGGGGTGGTAGGTATCATACAGTGCGGGGGTGACTATATTACACAGTGCGGGTGCGCGTGATATCTGTACAAGATTTACACTATTTACACTAATTACACAAGGTGGGGAAAACACGGAGAATGATAACAGATTACTCACGTGCCCCGCCGCAACTCTCATCCGAGTTACGGCCGCTTTCCAGCCACCTCCTGAGGATGCCACCAATCCTCGCACCACAGTTCTTCCTCTTCTTCGCTCTCTCCTCGCGTCCGCTCTCCTACAGCCTCCGTCGCTGGTCCTTCGCGTCTCGCCAACTCCTGCCACGAGTCCACCGCTGGGGATCCATCCACCTCTGTGTTGCTGGTCTTTATACGATCCCCTCGGGTCGCTGAGGAAAGGCTTCCGGGGTCATGCAGGGTCACTTCCGGTCCTTTAGTGGCCGTTGCACTTCCGGGGTCGTTCCAGGTCGTTTCCGGTCTGCTGGGCGCCGGCGATGCTGTCGGTACCTGCAGGGAGACAGAGAGAGGTGTAGCCGGTTTGGGCGGCAGGTTAGTGTTGTCGCCCCTAAGGGCGTTCGTACGGGATCGCTGCGACCTGGAGGTAGGCTCTGCCCCTTCACATATACACTGCTCAACTTCTGTGTACTCTTTGATATGCTAGAGTCCATCTGCACTATGAGATACCTAAGCAAAGGAAACACAGGTGATGTGATTGTGAAATGAGGAAAAGAAACTCCACATTTTTCAATTACAACACCTGTGTTTCCTAAGTTTACGAATGACATTGTGCAGATGAGGTTTAGGTCTGTCCACGGACACAGAAGAGGTCCGGCCTTTGTTCAAGAGTGAAGTGGACATGACTTACTTCATTGGTAGGTCTTCACATGTATTATCTCCTCTATACTCTTCAACAAGCGTAAATTTAATCTGCAACCCTGAGTAGGCCTCACCTTAAACAAACCTCTGGATAGGCCACACCTTATCGTCATCCTGAATCAATCATTTAACATGTTAGGGACAGATTTATGATAGGTGTGTGCCTCTTTTGCGCCGCTGTGCATCACTTTTGTGACGCAGCGGCGGTGCAAAAGATTTGCTATGTGGAGACATATTTAACAATTGATGCATCTAGGCAGATGTGTCATGCTGTAAAGTCCCATGCCACATGAAACCGATGCAGCAGTGATGGAAAAGATGCACCATGTTGCAAGACAGGCCTCATTTCATCTCCAACAAGATAAGAAGCTGAATCTTCTGTAAATGTCAAAATTGTTGTATACACTGCTCAACTTATGTGTACTCTTTCATATGCTAGAGTCCATCTGCACTATGAGATACCTAAGCAAAGGAAACACAGGTGATGTGATTGTGAAATGAGGAAAAGAAACTCCACATTTTTCAATTACATCACCTGTGTTTCCTAAGTTTACGAATGACATTGTGCAGATGAGGTTTAGGTCTGTCCACGGACACAGAAGAGGTCTGGCCTTTGTTCAAGAGTGAAGTGGATATGACTTACTTCATTGGTAGGCCTTCACATGTATTATCTCCTCTGTACTCTTTAACAAGCGTAAATTTCATCTGCAACCCTGAGTAGGCCTCACCTCAAACAAACCTCTGGATAATCCACACTTTATCGTAATCTTGAATGAATCATTTAAAATGTTAGGGTCAGATTTATGATAGGTGTATGTCTTTTTTGCGTCACTGTGCGTCACTTTTGTGACGCAGCGGCGGTGGAAAAGATTTGCTATGTGGCGACATATTTACAACTTGATGCATCTAGGCAGATGTGTCATGCTGTAAAGTCCTGTGCCACATGAAACCTGCGTCAGTTTTCATATAGGTGTTTTGTTGCAAGGTATGCATTAATTTGCATGAAAGCTCGTAAAACTAACACAGTGAAATTTAGAAGATTTCACTGAGTCAGCTTTATAGCATTGCTGAATCAAATCCTTACGCCTGTTTGAAACAGGCATAAGAAGTGATGCACCATGCAATGTGAGGGTTCCTCCTGTGCATTGCAGTAGACATGTCGCGCTTATGACGTGATTCCTGCAATGTGCTGCTTTTGCGGCACAGATACGTGACGCATCTGTGCTGTTTTTGCTCAATGGTGCTCCACATTGTAAATGCGGCACACTATGGGTGGCAGAGCAGCGGTGCACATTAACTGGTGCATCCGTGGGGATGCGCCACTTAGCATAAATCTGCCCCTGTACATTTAAGTATGAGCAGGGGACACAGAGTCGGTGAGGCTTATCCAAGGTTAAGAAGAGATGAGTCCTGTTCACTGAAAACTTGGACATAGGCCTCACCTCCTCAGCATCGCTGGACATGGCTAAATAATAGCTGCAAAATGTTACTCTTGTTAAACAATTTTACTATTATAATCTCTGAGATTTGTCTCTTACTCTGCAACATCTCATTGTTGTTCTCTTTCTTTAAAGATAACGACAACATCAACCATGAGTGACAATCAGCAATCAGTTGATTTTGACCTTATCATTGAACTTGTAATTGAAACGTCAGTGGAAGTAGATCCCTTGGATGATTTAAATCCTGAGGATGATGAAGAACATGATGAGGATGCCGATTTGTCAGAATTGTATGACATAGGGTGGGAAGCTGACGTGCTTGAGCCTATGGAACTATAAACATTTATTTTTAAAATTTATAATAAATGAAAAGTAAAAATGTAAACCGTTTCATTTAAAATTAAACACACCTTCAAAAACAGGTTATGTGTAGTGTCTTCAATAAAATATTAAAATATGCTCATAAAATTAGATCAGATTCACATATAAAACAGCACAGGTAAAATGAAGAAGAATTCCATTTCTTTTCTGCTATTTGTGTATTCTAAATTTGCCAAAGCAGTAAAAAATATTCTATGTAAAAATGTCAAGTAGTGTGTTAAGTTTTTGATGACTGTTATTGATTTACTGTTTGGTAATAGTGGTTAATAACATTTTTTATTATATTTTACCACAGATTCAACTGCAGATCATTTCAAAATTTGAGAATGCCAACCAAGGATAGAATTAGAAAGGCTGCAAAACGTCAAAGACAGCAGGTCCATGAAATAATGCAGTAGTCCTCTACAAAAAAAACTTGTCAAGTCACCAAGAAAGCACCGGGTAAGAGCACGAAAACATTCATAAGAAACATTTGTAGAAAAAAAAGTAGTAGTACAGAAAATGTTTTAGTCCAGAAAAAGAGAAGCAATTTAAACGGAAAGGAAAGGCCAATCAAAAATGTTACTGCTAGAGCAAGAGATAACTCTGTGCATGATAGTAGAAGGAAACAACAGTTTAGGGACATTCGTAGATGAATGTTCCGCAACAGGATAATTTGCAATTTGTTAAAAAATATTAAGAAAGGTCAACAGAAAGTGGTTTTTTATAAGAGAAAAAAAAAGTTGGGAAAGTTATTGATCAGGCATTTGAAATAAAGCGAAAGTTATTTATTTTGATAATCAATAGAATTAGGAAGCTAAACAAGGCAATTTATGATTTCAAAAGAAATAGTAGATGGAAGAGAATAGTTAATCGTAGTAATTTTTGTGAAGTTTTTTCCGGAGAATGGATGCATAGTTCAAGTTGTGAGGCATTTTTCAATGAGGAGAGTTATTTCCAGGATAATGATTTGGTGCATGCAGTTGACACCAGTGGTCGAGCTTATGAGGTGAAAGATGGTTGTCCAGTTGAAAAAGAAAAACTTGTGACAACAGAGACAGAAGAGGTGTTAGGTAATGAGGTTTTAGGAAGACGTCCTAAGGGTCCTGTGTACACCTGGAAGTGTAGTAGTATTTGCAGTGTACGACAGGATTCCATCAATTTGCTTTGTGATTTTGTACGGACATTTAATAAGAAAAGTTTGAAGCAGAAAATGATGTTGTTGCAAGAATTAGATCCTTGCAGAGTGAGAGAAGTGACAGGTTTGCATGGTCATTCACTGGCTTGTCTTTCCAGGAGAATATGCCAGAGTGTTTTTCATCATTTCAGGATGCTAGCAGTGCATCATAATAAAGTGAGGAAATTAGTTAGAATGTTGTATTATGCTAAGAGTCCAGCAATTATGCTTAAACAATTATGCGCTGCTCTTTTGCATGGTTCTGAAATAGATGTGAAGAATATTTGTGAAGAAATTGAGTTTTGTTACTTTGGAAGTAAAGAGGAGAATGTTGAAATTGACCCAGAAGAACAGGGTAATGTGGAGGACAGTGTACAGGTTTCCAGTACAGATAATTTTCAGAAGGAAATTGCCACGTTTCAGGTTAAATCAAGTGAGAGGCCTAATTTCACTTGTGTGTGTTGTCGACGCACTTATTATAAGAATCAGACTAAGTTAGTGGATTTATATGCAAAAAGTGAAAGGGAAAATATTAGTGAATGGAAGGATTTCGCAACATACTTGATGGTAGAAAATTGTTCTGATTTGGGATCGGATCAACGTGTGTGTACTTATTGTTGTAACAAATTAAATCAAAACCAGATGCCTGCTAGAGCGGTTCATAATAATCTGGAATTGATTGAGATTCCTTCTGAATTGAAGGATTTAAATACTTATGAATCTATTTTGATTCAAAGTATCCATCCCTTTCAGGCTATTGTAAGAATGGAGCCAAAGACAGGGAAATTGCCTCCATCAGATTTACAGAGAGGATTAAAGGGAAGAGTTGTTTATTTGCCTCTAGATTTGAAGAAAAACATTAATACAATTGGAGTAGAAAAAGTGGAAGAGGAACCTCTGGTTATCTTAGTTAATGGGGTTCCGACAAAGAATAAGAAAATATGGCAAGATTTAGTGGATGTTAGGAAAGTCAAAAAGGCAACATTGTATTTGAAAAAAAATAATAAGTACTATAAGAATGTATATGTTGCAGAAGAGGAAGTAAGTGAGGAAGAGGATAGCGATTTGTGTGCTGGTCAAATTGAGAAAGTAGAACCCTCTAAAAGTGAAGAAATATATGAACATTATAGTGTTCATCCTTTGCATTCCAAGGAAGTCATGGGGAATGCTATTGAGTTGTTTCAAATGAAACAAGCCAAAGGGAGTCCCATTAGTGTTTGGGAGGAAAGTTTGGAAGCTCAGTGTTTCCCACAGCTATTTCCAACAGGTCAGGGAGGAAGATATGATGAGCGAGCTCATCAAATTCCTGCTTCTGAATACCGGACTTTACGATTGTATGCAGGAGATGCTAGGTTTCGACAATGCATTCCCTATTTGTTTCATCTCCTGTTTGAAAGCGATCTGTCTGGACTGTCATATGCAATGAACCACATCTTGAAAAGTGGTATACACATGCAAAACATCTCGGCAAGTGACTTTATGGATAAAGTCAATGTCCAAGACAGTATTTTGGATTGTCACCTGATTAATCTCATGGCGTGTCAGCGTGGTACTAATGAGTACTGGTACCGTCGTCATGGTCATTTAAAATGTATGCTGAGGAACTTAGGAACTCCCACATGGTTCCTCACTCTGAGCTGTGCCGAGTATGGCTGGGAAGACTTACTTGAATTTCTACGAGAGGCAAATGGAAACATTGAAAACATCGAATTCAAGACACCCGGAGAACTGTGCTCTTTGGATCCAGTCAATGTATGCAGGTACTTCAATCATAGATTTGAAGCTATGATGTCTTTCATCATGAACAAGAGAAATCCACCTCTTGGAGAGGTGTTGGATTTCTTCTGGAGAAAGGAGTACCAAGCAAGAGGTGCTCCTCATATACATATGCTGCTGTGGATCAAGGATGCACCTAAATTTGGAACGGATCCAGAAGACTTAGTGATGAGTTTCATACAACAGTATTCTACGTGTGCTGTTCCAAACGCAAAGGAGAAGAAAAGCCTAAGAGAAAAAGTTCTACGTTTCCAAAGCCATCGTTGTGGAAAGTACTGTCGTCGTAAATTCAGAAACAAGGACAAGTTCTACACCAAATGTCGATTCGGCTTTCCACGACCGGTGATTTCTAAAGGAAGAGTAAACAGTTTGATGTCTTCGCTGCGACATAATGTGATGAAGAAATCACCTAAAAACACATACAATTTGAAGAGGAATGAAGAGTCCAAGTACATCAACGACTACAACCCAGTGATTTTGTCCATGTGGAATGCTAACATGGATATACAGTTTGTGGCTGATAACTGTATGGCTGTGGCTCGGTATGTGACATCTTACATCACCAAAAAAGAAAAGACAGAATTGAAGGATATGTGGGAGGACATTTCCCATGAAAAGAGCCTCAGTAAGAAGTTGTACAGTTTCAGTCTGAAGATGTTGTCACATCGAGAAATCGGAGCTTACGAATGTTCTGACCGGTTGTCTTCAGCAAGTCTCTATGCCAAATCCAGGAGTATCGTTTGGGCGAGTCTTGGTCTTGCTGCAACGCGTAATCGAGTTCTGAAACCTGTGCGGGAAATTGAGTATTTGGCGGAAAAGGAGCCAAACAGTACTGATATTTTGAAGACCAATATGTTGGATACATATTATCCAAATCGAAGCAGTCACCTCGAGAATGTTTGTCTGTATGAGGTTCTACAAAATTACATATTCAAGAGGAACATCAAAGAAGATATTGAGAAAGGAGTGTATGCTGTAATTGGAAGTGAGGGATGTCTTGTCAAGCAAAGAAAATGCCACTTGGTAAACCATCGAAAATTGAGTGGCGAATCTCCTGAAAAAAAGGAGTTTTTCTATTTAGCACTTTTGCAACTTTTCAAGCCTTGGCGTGCAGAAGAGGAACTGCTTGGAGATTTCCTCTGTTACGAAGACTCTTTCACTGCCGCCAAGGAGACCATAGAATGTCCTGCTTTTCCCAAATATCTAGAAATGTTGAATGCGGAAATCGAGCAGGAAGCAAGGATTGCAGCCGAGATTGCCAGAGACAGTTCTCAGGACAGTCAGAGTTCTGTTTCATTGAGTCAGGATCCACTAGGAGGACCTGTTATCGAAAATGAAGCTGCCACTGCCATGAATGAAGTGGAAAGAGCCATGGCACATGCTCAGGAGGATGCGGTTAACTTAGAAGACTTGGAAAGACAACTCAACGTTGAGCAGAGGAAAATGTATGACGAAGTTACCAGGCAAATTGATCATGGATTGAGTCATGAGAAGAAAGAGTGCTCATGTACGTCGTTGAAGCCTGTTCGACTGTACGTGAGTGGAGAAGCGGGAACTGGAAAAAGTTTCCTCATTAAAGCAATTTCATGTTATTTGCAGGAAAGGACTGAGTCATCGCTGTCTTGTGTTGTCACCGCTCCAACTGGACTGGCAGCACATAACATTAAAGGTATTACTTTGCATCGTCTACTGATGCTGCCAGTGGAGCATGACAACAAATTACAATACCACAAGTTATCTGGAGATGCTTGTTGTGAAGTTTCAAGAGTCTTGAGGAAAATGAAACTTCTTATCATTGACGAAGTAAGCATGGTTTCCAATGTCATGCTTGCCATTGTGCATTTGAGAATGCAAGAAGTTCTCAAAACAGAGTATGATGTGTTATTTGGTGGCAAACACATCATTGTTTTCGGAGATCTTCTGCAGCTGACACCAGTGAAAGGACAACCTGTGTTCAAAATGCTCACGCATGAAGATACCAGGAAGTGCCTAGGGAGCATTGGCAACGTCAATATATGGTTAAACTTCAATTATGCTGAACTGCATGAAAATATACGTCAGGCGAAGGATGAAGATTACAAGAATATTCTACAAGATGTTAGAATTGGAAAAGTGACCGAGCATGGGAAAGAAGCTTTACATGCACGATTACTGTCAAATTTATATCCAGAACAAGATGTTGTGCCTGAGAATATTTTTCAGAAAATTACTGAGAAGAAATCTGGAATATGTTTGATGCCAACTCTTGCAGAATGTGCCATCTTCAACAACAAAATGTTGCATTTAGAAAACCAAGAGATTGTGAAACTGGAAGCTATTGACAGAGTAGAGCATATGGGATCAACAATTATTTTGTCTGAGAATTTGAAAACAAAATTGGATTCATTAGAGAAGACTATATCTAAAACTGCAGGTTTTGAAAAGACTCTGAATGTGTGCTTAAACTTCCGTATAATTTTAAGAAGGAATTTACATGTTGAAAGAGGTCTGGTAAATGGATCAATGGGTAATGTTGTTGATTTTGTGAAATACAGAAATAGAGATGGAATTGAATTTTTAAAAATTAAATTTGATGGCATTGAGGAAGTACAGCTAATTGGTTGTTGTTCTGCTAGATTTTTGCTTGTAAAAGACTTATATGTTCGCTGTAAGCAGTTTCCTGTTTGCTTGGCATATGCGGTGACAATCCATAAATCGCAAGGTTTAAGTGTAGACAGTGCATTGGTGAATATTGGCAGTTCTGTGTTCAAGGAGGGTATGGCATATGTGGCATTGTCACGAGTTAGAACTTTATCGGGATTGTACTTGATTGAGTGTGATGTCACAAACATTTGTGCGGATCTAGATTGTGTTAAGGAATACAATAGGTTAAGAAGAGAGTATGCGCCACATTTGCCTCAATATCCTTTGTTTGAGAAACGTGTGGTAGGCCGGAAACGAAGAAATGTGACCAATACTAGGGAGGTTGTAGCAAAAAGACGAAAAGTCGATGAACCTGAAATTATAAGCAGAAACAAAAAGGATTCTGTTGAAGATGTTGTTGGTTTTCAATTTGAAAACAGTTCTGGTGTCAACTGCTATGCTAATGTAGTGGTTAATGTTTTGTTTTCTCTAGAAAATGTAAAAGAAGAGATTGTGGTCAATTCTGATCAAAGATTTTGCAGTTTGTTAAATTCTGTGTTAGAGAAATGTAGCACTGATAGAACAAAAATAGAAAGTGTGTCTGAAATTCGAAATCTGTTAGACAGATGTTCAGGTCAAACACAATTCTCTCAAAATATTCAGCAAGATTGTCAGGAGTTTTTAATGTATATGCTTGATGTATTGCATGCTGAAGGTGTAGATGTAGATCACCTGTTTGGGCTTTCTTATCAATGGCAGCATGACTGCGAGAACTGTAGGGTATCAAGTACTACTAGTGTAGACTCAGAAAGATTTATATATTTAACTTTGCCAGACAGTAAATCAGTCTCCTTTAATAAGCTAGTAAAAGCAGCTGATCACAACATGGAGTGTAGCCAATGTAAATCTGAAATGATGTCAACATTATTTATACGAACATATGGCCAGTATGTCATTTTAATGTTCCAACGATGTAGGCCTGATGGAACAAAATTGACAACTTTAATTAAAAATGTTGTGGCTTCGCAGTTGTCAATATCAGGAAGGACTTTTGTAACTGCAGCAATTATATATCATGACGGTCCTTCAATAACATCAGGACATAACACAGCTTATTTAAAGTCTAGAAATGGCTGGTCATTCTGCAACGATTCTGTTTTAATTTTCAAAAAAAAATTGCTGTATGACCTTAAAAATTCTTACCTGGTGTTTTTAAAACCAAAATTTTAGGGAAAGAATCTCGGGATGTGCTCTGAGGAATTTCAAGAGGTTCTAATGGCTCCTACACGATTTGGCCTTGAGGATAAGTGTAGTACAGAGACATAAGTTCTTACCATAACACTTGACGTCATGGAAAAATAACTGCACTTTGAATGAGTTCAGAAAAACTGTTTCTTTTTATAAGCTAATTCAAGCAGCCAATCAAAACATGGAGTAGAGGGAATGTAAGTCTGCAATGCTGTCTACTGTTTTATATTGCTTTGTGATTAAAAGTGATGTAGAGAATTAAATAATTGTAGTAGTCATAGAGGTAGTGTAAGTCTGCTTCATAGTAAGCAGTATCAGTGTCATAGGAAATGTAGAACATGAGTGAGCAAGAAGGGTAAGATATTACTAGTCCAGGATTGTGAAAGTGATCTTGAACGTTTTCTTTCTGAAAGTTGCGGAAATAGAAAATGACGGGATTTGCTTACAAGAATTCCAAGAGTTATAAATGGCTCTTACATGATTTGGCCTTGTGGAAACGTGTGGTAGAGAGCGAGAAGTCATTTATTGTATGTAACATATTTTTCAAAACGATGGAGGTTTTCTTTCAGAAAGTGGCGGGCTGAAAATAAAAACAGCACAACCGAGTGTAAGCTGTTCATAGGACATCCTTCGACGTCATGGAAAGTAAGTTACTTTTGAGGAGTTCTGATTTCTGATTGGTTATGTTATATGGGTTTTTTAAACACAATCATTTTGATTGTGTTTTTTTTTCCCCGCTGTTCTATGATGAATACCTTCAAGTCACTGTTTTTAGTGAAATTTGATACAGTCTGAGAACAGCAAAAATAAACCATTTAACATGTATAATTAATTCTGTACTGTTTGTATTTATGATGTACATGTAGAACTGTGTAGGAGGCATGGAGAAGGTGAGGCTTCTGTAAGTGTCAAAGCTGTTGCATACAGTGCTCACATTCTACGTAGTCTTTCATATGATAGACTACATTTCCACAATGAGATACCTAAGCAAAGGAAACACAGGTGATATGATTGTGGAATGAGCAAACAAAATTGCACGTTTTTCAATTATATTACCTGTGTTTCCTAACATTACACATCACATTGTGTAGATGAGGTTTAGGCCTGTTCCAGGAGACAGAGGAGGTCTGACATTTGTTCAAGAGTGCAGTGGACATGACTCACTTCGTTAGTAGGCCTGCACATGTATTATCTCCTCTATACTCTTCAACAAGCCTAAAGTTCATCTGCAACCCTGAGTAGGACTTACCTGAAAAAATCTGTGGATAGGTTACACCTTATCAGCATCTAGAAACAATTATTTAAAATGTTAAGGGCAGTTTTATGAAGGCTGTGTGCCTCTTTTACGCCGCTGTTCCGTCACTTTTGTGTAAAAGATGCACCATGTTGCAAGATAGGCCTCAGTTCATTTCCAGCAAGATACCGTCAGTTTAAAATGTATATAATTAGGACTGTGTAGGGGGTATGGAGAAGCTGAGGCTTCAGTAAGTGTCAAAGTTGTTGCATGCAGTGCGTACTCTTTCATATGCTGGACTACATCTGCACAATGAGATACCTAACCAAAGGAAACACAAGTGATGTGATTGTGAAATGAGCAAAAGAAATTGCACGTTTTTCAAATACATTACCTGTGTTTCCTAACATTACGAATCACATTGTGCAGATGAAGTTTAGGCCTGTCCAGGGAAACAGAGGAAGTCTGAACTTTATTGGTTGGCCTGCACATGTATTATCTCCTCTGTACTCTTGAACAAGCCTAAATTTGATCTGCAACCCTGAGTAGGCCTCACCTGAAACAAACGTCTGGATAGGACACACCTTATTGCCATCCTGAAACAATCATTTAAAATGTTAGGAACAGTTTTATGATGATTGTGCACCTCTTTTGCGCTGCCATTGCGTCACTTTTGTGAGACAACAGCAGTGCAAAAGATGCACCATGTTCCAAGATAGGCCTCACTTCATCTGCATCAAGATACTGTTAGTTTAAAATGTATATCTTTAGGACTGTGTAGGGGGCCTGGAGAAGCAGAAGCTTCTGTAAGTGTCAAAGTTGTTGAAAAACTGTTTGTCCTTCAATCTTTTCCCTTGTCTTTTCTAATTTTTAAATACATGTTTTAATATTTTTCAAATGTTTGTTATCTCTTTCACAGATTGAAAGTATAAAAATAACAAGTGAGTAAGTTAACGACAATTATAAGGTAAATGTTTTGTACTCTTTTCGTTACATTTCTATCACATTCACCTACTATTAGTTCCACAGCTTCATTTCTTTAACCCTCAGTTTCCTGCCTTTGCTACTTCCCTCATTCCTTTCTCTATTACCTACTTACTCTACTCCTTCCACTCCTTTTCTCAGTCCCTCTCTTCTCATAGTTCCTCACTCTTGTTCACTCACTCCGTCTCTATTACTCTTAGTGTCTTTGACTGATCACTCTTTCACTACTTGTTCATTATGCTTTCTCTGTGTAGTTGAAGCACACTAAGGGGCATATTATGAACACAGCCAATAAAATTATTGCTGTTTTTATCGGCAGAAAACTGCTGCAAAAGTGGTTTTAGCGGCAGTTTTCTGCCGCAAAAGCGGCTTTAGCGACACATTTCTGCCGATAAAAGCTGCAAAACTTTTATTGCCTATGTTGATAATATGGCCCTATGTTATTTACATTTCTTTGCTGTTTCAATTATTCTTTTTCTGTTACTTCTTCTTTTCTGCTTTCTGTTTTTTCTCTCTGTTATTCCACATGTTTTAATCTTATTTTGAACATTCACTCACATTCTCTAAGAAACTCTTCTTTGTTATTCTTCTACTCTCCTTTTTTTCTTTCACTTCCTTATCTATTTTGTTTTTCACAATTATATCCTCTTCCATCTTTTCTTCGGTAAATAAATCTATTAAACAGCATCTCTGGTTTAGTCCCTATAGCTGTCTTTCTTTTAACATTACTCTCTGTTTACTTCCCTTATACTTACTCTTCTTTTTTTTTTTTTTTTTTTTTTGGTTCGCTCCCGGTTCGCGTACCGGCGAGCGAACCGGGAAGCGAACCAAAAGAAATAGAGCTTGCCAGAGTGCTAAACATTCTAGCAATTTTTTTATAAAGGGGAGGTAGTTCTGAAAAGAACTTTTTTTAAATGTTTTTGTTGTTTTATATATTTTTTTTAATTTTCTGAACATTTTTTGTTTTTTTTGTATTTTTTGAACAATTTATGTTTGTTTTGGTTTTTTTGGAGGGGAAACAACAAAAAACAGGCATTGGAAAGGGCTCAACAGGAGCAAAAAAAAATTTATTTTTTGGGGCGTTTAGAGCACTTGTGATTTTCAAATGCTCTGTTTACTAAGTTAATGCTCATATTGGCACATGAGAGTAAGGTACCGCAATATATACAGACAATCTTCATGTGGACAAAGTTTTCCTGTATGTTTGGCACTGTTTCCCGTGCCTCTGGCCCCGACAGAGATATCTGTGTTGATGTCCTGGCCACAGGAGTTGGTGGGTTGTCCTGCAGGTCACGCATCTCTGCCCGGCTGTAATTTAGTGGATGCCACCTCTGCATGTGACGGTGCATAGTATAGTTGCCGTAACTATACTTCTTATCTGTGCCTCTAGATAAGTCCTCTTTGCATATGAGGCACGTCACATACCGAGCATTAACTTTTTTCTGTCCTTCAGGAAAAGAAAAAAACTGCCAAATGAAACTATTTTTATGATGAGTTACCCGGGGCTCCTCTTGTAAAAACTGTGGTGCCTGTATTTCCTCTTCCTCTTCTTGATCCTCTTCCTCCTCTGTGTTGGCAAGGAACTGTGGAGGTGGTCCTCTCTTCCTATGAGGAGGTGGTGGTGGTGGTGGGGGTCCACCAGCTGCAGCTACTAGTGAAGCCATTTTCCACTGAGCAAAATAGGTCTTCCTTTCACAAAGTTGAAAGTCAGAGTGAGAAAAAAGGTGGGGGCTTTCATCATTTGGGAAAAAAAATAGTTCTAAACCAATGAAAAGTGTTATTTTTAGGTCACCTGACCTAGCCTTACATCATTAGGAAACCAAAAGTGAAATGAACCAATGAAAAGTTTTATTAACAAGTCACATGACCTGTTACGCTTATGTTACGCGCTGCGGAACGCGCCCCGGATCGCTTCCGGTTCGCGCTCCGGAGCACTTCCTGGTGCGCTAACGCGGCACGTCATAAGACGCATTACGCGACAACGTGATACGTCGCGCTTCCGCGACGCGTCACGATGTTGATTTCTAACGCGGCAGTTGCGCAAACGGAACGTTTACCGGTTCGCGGACCGGGTCGCGGCATCAAATTGAGCTAACGGGAAGCTTCCCGGTTCGCGAACCGGGAGCGAACAAAAAAAAATATTTAAAAAAAAATTATTAATAAACATATAAAATATATTTTTGGATTTAAAGAAGAATACATTTTACAGCTACAGATATTAGCTTTTAAAAAACCAATGAAATTCACTGAAAAAACCATAGGTTATAGACCATATATAGTTAGGAATTAGCATTTACAAAACCTTGAAAATTCACTGAAAAAACCATAGGTTATAGACCATATATAGTTAGGAATTAGCATGTAAAAAACCTTTTTTTACTCACACAAAACCATTGAAATTCCATATATAGTTAGTAGTACTAACTATATATCGCGCACCAGCAATCCACTGCTGATCATGTCACATATTACATCATTCATGACATGGTCAGTGACATCACTGATGACATCACTGATGACATCTCAAATGACATCACTGATGACATCACTGATGACATCTCAAATGACATCACTGATGACATCACTGATGACATCTCAAATGACATCACTGATGACATCACTGATGACATCTCATTTGACATTACTGATCACATCACTGATGACATCATTCATGTGATAATATGATGAACCTCTTCAGACTCTTATATAACCTTAGATACACTCAGTGTAAACAGACACTCACAGACTGTCACTCATCCATGGAGTTACTCAGACACTTAGTCAGTCATGCAAAGAATCAATCACACCTCCATTTCCTCAACTATACAGTTATACACACCTTACTTATTCAAACATATACTAACACATATTTACTCTCTTATACAATCCCTGATACAAGTTCACAATGATCCATACAGCCACTCACACATTCACTGGCTCTTATGCACAGTTATTTATATATGTCAACTGTCACATGTACTGTGTTTTACATATGTACTTACTTTGACATGTAGCACTGAGATATCCATTCACTCACCAATACACTTATGCACACAGTCAACCGCCCATACAGTTGTTTCTATATGCACTTTTTAACCCATACATCTAGTGAATCAACTGCTCACACATGTATGCACAGAGTCATACACCTCTCAACCACCAACACACACACTCAGTCTCCCATACAAATACTTGGGCAACCAATCAATAACCCATATAGTTAATCATATAGCTAATGATCAACACATGCAGCAGTTTACTGAACAACAGACATAATGATGCACAAATTAAGACAGTTTAGTCACTAACCCATGCACTCTGTGAGACACATTTAATCACTCACTCATACAGTCAGTCATGCACCTACTAAATCCTTCATCCAGACACTTATAAATCCACTCATTATTCAATTTGTAAGACATATTTTAACTTTACAGAATTATACAGTCACTGGATGTAGTCATCAGTGATGTCATCAGTGATGTCATTTGAGATGTCATCAGTGATGTCATCAGTGATGTCACTGACCATGTCATGAATGATGTAATATGTGACATGATCAGCAGTGGATTGCGGGTGCGCGATATATAGTTAGTACTACTAACTATATATGGAATTTCAATGGTTTTGTGTGAGTAAAAAAAGGTTTTTTAAATGCTAATTCCTAACTATATATGGTCTATAACCTATGGTTTTTTCAGTGAATTTTCAAGGTTTTGTAAATGCTAATTCCTAACTATATATGGTCTATAACCTATGGTTTTTTCAGTGAATATATATATATATATATATATATATATATATATATATATATATTCACTGAAAAAACCATAGGTTATAGACCATATATAGTTAGGAATTAGCATTTACAAAACCTTGAAAATTCACTGAAAAAACCATAGGTTATAGACCATATATAGTTAGGAATTAGCATTTACAAAACCTTGAAAATTCACTGAAAAAACCATAGGTTATAGACCATATATAGTTAGGAATTAGCATTTAAAAAACCTTATTTTACTCACACAAAACCATTGAAATTCCATATATAGTTAGTTGCACTAACTATATATCGCGCACCCGCAATCCACTGCTGATCATGTCACATATTACATCATTCATGACATGGTCAGTGACATCACTGATGACATCACTGATGACATCTCAAATGACATCACTGATGACATCACTGATGACTACATCCAGTGACTGTATAATTCTGTAAAGTTAAAATATGTCTTGAGTGGATGTATAAGTGTCTGGATGAAGGATTTAGTAGGTGCATGACTGACTGTATGAGTGAGTGATTAAATGTGTCTCACTGAATGCATGGGTTAGTGACTAAACTGTCTTAATTTGTGCATCATTATGTCTGTTGTTCTGTAAACTGCTGCATGTGTTGATCATTAGCTATACGAGAGGCTATATGTGTTATTAATTGGTTGCCCAAGTATTTCTATGGGAGATTGAGTTTGTGTGGGGGTGGCTGGAAGGTGTGAGACTCTATGCATAGATGTGTGAGCAGTTTATTCACTAGGTGTATGAGTTCAAGAGTGCATGTGGAAACAGCTACATGGGCAGTTGACTGTGTGCATGAGTGTAATGATGAGTGAATGGATATCTCAATGCTACATGTCATAGTAAGTACATATGTAAAACACAGTACATGTGAGAGTTGGCATATATAAATAACTGTGCATGAGAGCCACTGAATGAGTGAGTGGTTGTATCGATCATTGTGAACTTGTATCAGGGATTGTATAAGAGAGTAAATATGTGTTAGTATATGTTTCAATAAGTAAGGTGTGTTTAACTGTATAGTTGAAGAAATGGAGGTGAGATTGTTTCTTTGCATGACTGACTGGGTGTGTGAGTAACTCCATGGATGAGTGGCAGTGTGTGAGTGTCTGTATACACTGAGTGTATCTAAGGTTATATTAGAGTCTGAAGAGGTTTATCGTATTAGCACAAGAATGATGTCAAATGAGATGTCATCAGTGATGTCATCAGTGATGTCATTTGAGATGTCATCAGTGATGTCATCAGTGATGTCACTGACCATGTCATGAATGATGTAATATGTGACATGATCAGCAGTGGATTGCGGGTGCGCGATATATAGTTAGTGCAACTAACTATATATGGAATTTCAATGGTTTTGTGTGAGTAAAATAAGGTTTTTTAAATGCTAATTCCTAACTATATATGGTCTATAACCTATGGTTTTTTCAGTGAATTTTCAAGGTTTTGTAAATGCTAATTCCTAACTATATATGGTCTATAACCTATGGTTTTTTCAGTGAATTTCAATGGTTTTTTAATAGCAAATATCATAAGCTGTCGAATGTCAAGTACGTGGTAAGTAAAAACATTTTCGTGTTTATGCACACTGATCTGCTTTGAATGCTGCCCCCCACCCCTCATTTCTATTAGGAGTACTCTCTCTTTGCAGATAGTGAAGGGTAGTTAACGCAGCCCTTTGCCCCCTTTGTAATCCGTCGTGCCTGCTTCTCTCTCCATTTGATTGATTGTTCTCTTTGGTTCATTCTCTATTTACAAACAAGCACAGAGTCGCAATACTCTGTTTAGTCTTTGCAGATAGCGAAAAATCGTGTAAAAAAACAAAAGGAATCGAGCAAAATCAGTAGGCCACTAATGGGATCTCTTTTTGACCTCGCTAAAATAGAAACATTAGGAACAACCTGTTGAAAATAGCAATGCGTATGTACATAAGCGGCGTTCATTTGTGTTCACAGTACCCCTTGTTGATTGTTTCAATCGAGCATTGAATTGTTCGAAGTTAATTCTCTTAAGGATCTTCTCTACCTGCAAACGAGGAAGAATAGGAATATTCTCTCTCCCTTTGCAGATAGTGAAGGGTAGGTAACGCAAGCCTTTAACACGTCGTACCTATTTCATTCCTCATTGATTGATTGATTGTCCGAACATTGACTGTTTGGGAATTAGTTCTTTTTGGAGGTATTCCCTGTTTGCAAATAAACGTAGGAAAATCTTTGCAAGTAGTGAAAGGGTACGTAATGCGGACCTTTCTCCCCCGTTGTAATCTGTCATGCCTATCTACTCCCCACTGATTGATGCACCTTTTTCACCCGGACCATTTACTAGAGATACGTCATCTGGCCCGACCAGAGAGCACCCCTAGTGAAAAGGACATATGCAATAATAACGAAGTGATCACTGTATCCTTTTAACAGAAACTTTACCATGAAACAACCTGGAAAGAAAAAAATAGGAAAACGAAAATCAGTAGGCCACTGATGAACATGAACTTTTATTAAACAACGAACAAAGAAACGATAACATAACGTAATGATAAAACCTATTAATGTCCTAGAAACAAGAAAACGTTAAAATATGCCAGTGGTGAGAGACCAGAAAAACAGTAAGAGAAACTAAATCACCCCTCGCTGTCCCACCGCCTGCCACGCCAAAAAAATCGATAGACTAGGGAAAATGCAAGTCAGTAGAACATCCGCCCCCACTCTGGAAACTTCCAAGGTGGGGCAGGGTTCCGGCTACGCCCAGCCGGGAGCAGCCCATATAAGGCAGGTCCTGCTGCCACGCCTCGGCCAGGAGATCCTAACGTAGGGTGTAGCCGGAGGAGAGGCCGAGGCCAGCGGGACCCGGCCAGGGGATTGCCTTTACAACGCTGAACAGTTGCAGGGGGGGGGAATGTCTCCTCGACCCTCCCCTCTCTCTCCCAGTCCGGCCGCGGTGGCCCTTGAGAGTTGCAGGTAGTCCCGCCACATGCTCTTCCGGTCCGGCCACCAACAGTCGGGGGGCCGAGGCCGACGGGATCCGGCTGCAGCCGATAAACCAAGAAACCCGTTCATGGGGCCAGAGCCAGGGGCGTCCGGCCGACATCCACCGGAAGCCCGGCCCGAAGACGGACGGGACACTTCTTTCTTTTATAATGGCTGCGACAACACTGGGGGGGGATGTCTTGCACATGCCTCCGACCCCCCCCCCCTCGTCCTCATCGCCTGGTCCGGCCATAACAAATCTCAAGCGAGACGCCGTGGGGTGCACTGGGAGGGAGAGACGGTGCGAACAGGCCTCTCCTGCCTCCCCAGGTGGAGGCTTCCCAGCTGCACCCTCAGCGCTCCAGGTGCCCGGAAAAGGGTTCTTCCACTGTGGCCATGCTGCAACGTCTCGCCCGGCAGGGTGGAGCCCGTCCGCTCATGTGACCCCGCGATCGCCGGTAGCTGCCGAACTCTCAAAATGGCGGTCGACCTGGCAAGAGCGGGCCCAGCATAAAGAAATGGCCCGGTCACTGGTTGACTCCACCACCACCGTAGTCCTCCACGACCTTGAAAATTCTAGAGGAGCCGCGGGAGTCTCCGACCCCCGATGGGGAATGACTGCCATGATCGCCCGTGGAGTGACGAAACTGTATCCGCGGGACGTCGGCGCTCCCATGCTGGCGCCAGCCTCACTTTGAATTACTAGAATCCTGCAGACCTCACTTCCGGTGAAAGCACAGTGTGACCCGGTAGGAAAAATTATTGCACCCCCTCCCCTTTTTGACTGATAGTTCAAACCACCGATCCTTTCCTTTGCCCTTTTAACGGAACTTTGGACTGCCTCCCCCTCTTTTACATTTTCTAGAGAAAACAAAACATTAACCACTACATTAGCATAGCAGTTGACACCAGAACTGTTTTCAAATTGAAAACCAACAACATCTTCAACAGAATCCTTTTTGTTTCTGCTGTGACCCTGCTACAGCACAGGCATTGTCCCCAGCAGTAATTCTGCAATGCCGGTAAGAATAGCTGTGGTGCCTACTGGACTCACTCACCCCCGCGGCGCCCCACGCCGTTTTTTGCTGGGCGGCAACTTACTAGACATCACTTTCGTGCCATCTAGATTTCAGCGCGTTCTGCTGCCTTGGAACTATTCGCACAACAGACCGCTACTGACAAGAATATTTCATTATTGGTGCTGTCAATTTCAATAAATCTATTGGATAATTCAAAAGAAATTGCCACGGTATCGTTTCGTTGTTTAAATGTTTTTACTGTTTTTGTTTTCTTGTATATATTTATATGTTATTAAAGTTTTATATTCCTACTACTTTGTTGGAGTGCTATATATTTTTAATGTGACACATAATTGTAAAAACTTTGATGTACAAAGAGTCATTCCTGGAATCTTCCGCTTCAGGCTCGGTCCCCTCCCCAATCACAATACAGGATGGTTTTCAGATAGTAGGAACACGTGTGGTGTGACGGATCTCATCGGGTGTGGGCCTTGATCTACTATAACTCCTTTGAAGAGGGGTGATTCTTTACAGCTGTTATGTTATGTTATGTTATTTTTTATTTGTTAAGCGCGCATACGCCCGAAGGCTTCTTGGCGCTGGTAAGAATCAAACATAACAGTGCATAAAAAGACACAAATCACTACTTACAGTAAACCTGAGAAAAAAGAAAAGTTTTAAATGTCTTCCTAAAGGTAAGGAGGTCCCTACTGTGTCGCAAAGTCAGGGGGAGAGAGTTCCACAATGAGGCCGCCAAAAATTGGAAACTGCTGCCTCCCTGACGTTTCCTTTTAAAACGGGGGACCTCAAGTAGGTTGTGCTGGGCAGATCTCAGACTGCGAGGGGGTTGGTATCTGCGCAGTAATTGTCTAAGGAAGATAGGGCCCTTACCCTCCAAGGCCTTAAATACAATGCAGCCTACCTTAAACATTGCTCTCTGCTCCACAGGCAGCCAGTGCAAAGTCTCCAGTCCATGTCTAATCGATTCCCACTTCGGGACTTTACAAATGAGTCTCGCTGCTTGATTTTGCAGATATTGCAATCTTTTCAACTGGCCGATGGGAGCCCCCAAATAGAGGCCATTTGAAAAATCGATGTGAGAAAGGACAAGAGCACTGACTGTTTGAATTAAAGCCATACCTGTGAGGAGATGTGCTATCTTCTTGATCTTCCTCAATTGGAAAAATCCCGTGGAAACCACTGTTCCAATTTGACTTTCCAAGGAAAGATCCTCACTGAGAGTCACTCCTAAACTTTTAGTTGTACGAGATTTTTTAGGAGGCGAGCCCATGTCCGATGGCCAAAAACAAGGGTTCCAACTGATCTCGCTCTTCCCAGGTAGAATGAGCTCAGTTTTTCCCGGATTTAGCTTAAGGTGGTTTAGCGACATCCACCTTTGAATAAAAGACATGGTTGCTCGAAAATCCTCAGCCGCGTTGTCTGCGTTTAAAACAAAGACCAACTGCAGATCATCTGCATAATTGTACACATCAACATTAAACTGTTGTAGGGAGAGCAAAAGAGGCCGCATATACAAATTAAATAATAAAGGGCCACAAATTAAATAATAAAGGGCCACAAATTAAATAATAAAGGGCCATAAACTACATCTGCAGGGCTAGCTGATAGCCTGGACAATCGGACACAGAGAAAGAGGAGTGTCAGAGGGTGCGGTAGTGAATAGGGCGAAAGGGAGGTGTCGGGCGGGCACAGAGTGTGATTCTCAGGGAAGAGCAGCGCAGATGGGGGGAGGTTTATTGCCCATGCATAAGACAGAGAGCGGTGGTGACCAGTGCCTAGGGAAGATGCTTGCGTGGGTGAGGAGCCATGCTACGAATCGACAGCGTGCAGAGAGTGGGTCTGGTCAAGACATCTAAAATGGCTGCCGTGCACGACAAAAGTGTGGCATTTCAAAAAAGGCAAGATGGCGCAGACAATGTTTTTCAACACTTCCTCATTTCCTTTGAATCGAACGTTAACAGAGGTTGGGGCATATTACCAAAGTTAAGCGATATTTATCGCTAACGATGCTTACCAACCAATTTTTTACCACTAAGCATCGTCAGAAATTATCGAAGATAAACCTTGCTATTATCAAGGTTTATCGCAAATGCGATAATAAACGGCCGCAATGCATGAATATCGCTAAAAACTCAGCGATATTCATGCATTACCGAGCTAATGCTCTTAGCCATGTTATCCACCTCCCATTGGATAACATGGCTAAGAACTGCTCAGGGCAGGTGTTACTTTTTGGAGATATTCGCGCTTAGCGCGAATATCTCCAAAAGTTGGTAATAGGAGATAGATATCTTGCATGTTGTAATGCAAGTTATTGTGGTATATGGAACTCATACCATAATCTCTCAGGAAAGCAGAAACTGATCCTTTTGGGACCGCCTAAAAAGGCCTAGGGGGTGAGGAGTACTCTACTTTGCCCCCTTTTCACGTTCCGAACTATTTTATTTTACTCTCTTCTGTAATTACACAAAATAACAGCGATAAGATGCATCGGAGACACACAGTGAGAGAAAGGAGGCCGGAGATGAAGAAGAGATGTCAAATACACATTGGAGATAATATAGTGGCAGAAGGCAAGTAAATATGAGTAAACTTACCATGTAACATAAAAATGTTGCACTCTATACTATAAGTCTCATTTTATACTACAATCACTTCGCTACAACCTCATAAATTAAAAATAAAAATGAATAATGTCTCAAACAATTTTTGATTTCTAAATATAAATTTATTCTTCAGAATTTTCTAAATTTGAAAGAACTAGTAACATGTCCTCATCAGCAATGTCCTCATTAAAAGTCTCCAATGATGATTCTTGTAACTCTATGGTCTCCAAACACTCGATAAATTCGCCATCAAGAGATTGATCAAAAAAATCATTCAAGTCATCTCCTCCTTGTGACAATATTTCATTATTGGTGCTGTCAATTTCAATCAATGTAGTGGAATCATTCAAGTCATCTTCTCGTGACAATATTTCATTATTGGTGCTCTCAATTTCAATCAACGTAGTGGAATCATTCAAGTCATCTCCTCCTTGTGACAATATTTCATTATTGGTGCTGTCCATTTCAATCAATCTAATGGAATCATACAAGTCATCTCCTCCTTGTGACAATATTTCATTATTGGTGCTCTCAATTTCAATCAATGTAGTGGAATCATTCAAGTCATCTCCTTGTGACAATATTTCATTCTTGGTGCTGTCCATTTCAATCAATCTAATGGAATCATACAAGTCATGTCCTCCTTGTGACAATATTTCATTATTGGTGCTCTCAATTTCAATCAATGTAGTGGACAATTCAAAAGAAATTGCCACGGTCTCTTCATTGTGAGCCATTTTATTTTGAAATTGCTTGCTGTAAATTGCAGAAAAAAATAATCACTTTCATTTATCGTTTTTAGTAATACATAATATAAAACTAACTTCATCAAGTATTTAGTATAACAGAAGGACTGCAAATAAATAACAGAAAACATTTTTCAAATTATCTTCAAGTGTACAACATAGTTCCCCTTACAAATTAACAACTCACCTTTTTAAAAGTAGCAGAAGTGTTAGTACTGTGTAAATCAAACACCAGAAATTCACCACCAAAAATTCCTCACAAATGTACCTCAGACAGTAGTATCACAAAATGGCTGTGGTTTCCTCTCATTTGACATATATACATAACCAATTAACTTTCATCACACACAAATACAAAACCAAAGTAACATTTTAATTGGTTCTAAATTTCAACACTTTCAAATGTGTTTTCCCCATGCAATTTTCCATAGGACATTTACATACGTCTACAGCCTGAATGGCTGAACGGAATTACACCAAACTTGACAAAATGGTACATCAAACCTAAGAGGTCAGGAAGGATCTACTATGCCCCCTTATGGTCATTTCCCCCTTCGCTTTGGCCTCCTCTTGTCTCTCAATCCTACCGAGAGACAAGATGGCGGCCGCTACGGACTGTTTGGAATGTTGACAGACGCCGGAGAACCAATCAGCTTCGCAAAGCTCCGTAACGCGAAAAGTACGCGAAGCGGAGCGCTGTTACAGATATATATCTTTTTTTGAACGTTAATTTCTCAAAATCCACTGGAGCACATATATTGAGACCTAGCAAAGGCACATCGGGCTACCAGTCCCTAATATTTTGCCAAGTTTCGTGCAAATCCATTCAGCCGTTCGATTATTATTATTTTATTTTTTTTTTGCCCCGCGGAGCCCTTTTAAAACCTCCACATCAAACGTAGGGGGTCAGCGAGGATCTACTATTCCCCCTTATGGTCATTTGCCCCTTCGCTTTGGCCTCCTCTTGTCTCTCGATCCTACCGAGAGACAAGATGGCGGCCGCTACGGACTGTTTGGAATGTTGACAGACGCCGGAGAACCAATCAGCTTCGCTTCACAAAGCTCCGTTGCGCGAAAAGTCCGCGAACCAGAGCGCTGCCCGGTCCGCTGTTACAGATATATATCTTTTTTTAAACGTTAATTTCTCAAAATCCACTGTAGCACATATATTGAGACCTACAAAAGGCACATCGGGCTACCAGTCCCTACAATTTTGCCAAGTTTCATGCAAATCCATTCAGCCGTTCGGGCTAAAAGTGAGGCCAACCGCCCTATGGAAAACTCAATGTTAAAAACACGTTTTGGGACCCCCCTTTTTTCTCAGCCCCCCCTTGACGAACACCCCCCAAATTTTCAAGGGCTGCTCAGAAACAAAATGTTCCATTTTCCTGAAAATTTCAGCCAATTCCGTCCACAAACGCCAAAGTTATTAGACATAGAATTTTCAAAAAACCCATAGAGAAAAAATCCTAACTATATATACCTACTGGCGACCGCCAGTAGGTAATGTATATATATATATATATATATATATATATATTCACTAAAAAACCATAGGTTTCACACCAGTTATAGTTAGGAATTAGCATTAAAAAAAACCTATTAAATTCACTGAAAAAACCATAGGTTTCACACCAGTTATAGTTAGCTGAAAGTTTTACTCGCATAAAACCATTGAAATTCCCACGTTATAGTTAGTTGGACTCACTATAACTTGCGCGTGCAATGCACTGCTGATGACGTCACATATTACATCACTCATGACATGGTCAGTGACATCACTCATGACATCACTGATGAGACCATCCAGTGAATGTGTGTATTTAAAAAAAAAAAATATTTGTTATATATGTATATGTAAAAGTTGCTGGAAGAATAAATGTTTAAATAAGAGTTTACATTGATGTTTTTTTTTAAAAAATTGATTGTTTAACTGGCTTATTAAGTGTATCTTAGTGAATACATCTATTAACAAGTAATGTTTACATATTCAAATATATGTATTAGTGTTTCACTTTGTGTATAAGTGGCTGCATGGGTTGGTGAGTAGCTACATGTGTATGTATATGGGTTATTAGATGTTTTTCTTAGTATCAGTATGAGTGTTTCTATGGTTTGGTGGGGGTATTACTTAGCACATAGATGCATGAATGACTGACTCTCTCTTTGTATGTGTTTTGAAGACAGCATATGTGCAGGACTGTATGGGTGGATGACTGTGTATATGTGTGTGTTACTGAGTGAATGAGTGTCTCACTAGTTTCCTTATCAGTAACTACATAAGTTTAAATCTAGTATATGTGAATATTGTTGTATATAAGTGAGTATATGTGAGAGTGAGAGATTGTAAGAGTTCCTATTTAAATTAGTATGTGTTTCTATAAGTGATTGTTTAAGAGAGTAAGTATGTGTAAGTTTCCTTAGAAGTAAAGTGGTAGTGTGTGTATACCTGTATATGCAAATAAATGGATGTTCAATAGTTTATTTGCATGTGTGAGTATGTGTGTGAGTAACTTTTGGATGACTGTCGGTGTGTAACAGGATGTATAGGTGTATCACTACATATGATGAGTGAGTATATGTAGAAGTGACTATATAGAACTGTTGGTGAATTAGTGCATGAGTATATAGATGGTGGAATTATTGAATTGGTTGTTGTAAGTGGTATGGGTATCTCCATTTTTTTCAATATTTTAGTTTCTATTTTTGAATATTTGTTTCAAGGGTTACATTACAGTGAAAGGAGCTCTGTCACTCTGTCACAAGGATGGTCTCATCAGTGATGTCATGAGTGATGTCACTGACCATGTCATGAGTGATGTAATATGTGACGTCATCAGCAGTGCATTGCACGCGCAAGTTATAGTGAGTCCAACTAACTATAACGCGGGAATTTCAATGGTTTTATGCGAGTAAAACTTTCAGCTAACTATAACTGGTGTGAAACCTATGGTTTTTTCAGTGAATTTAATAGTTTTTTTTAATGATAATTCTTAACTATAACTGGTGTGAAACCTATGGTTTTTTAGTGAATATCAATAGCAAATCTTTATAGGTATAAAAAGTGAAAAAATGTAAAACAAATTTTATATTGTATAAATATGTTAATTTTTTTTTCTTTTCTTATTTTTCACCCCGGGGCGCTCCCGGTGCGCGTACCGGTGAACGCACGGGTAAGCGCAATGTTACGGCGCGCCCCGGGGCGCGTACCGGTGAGTGTCCCGACAGCGCTATTGCCGCGAACGAAAACAACCTCGTGACGAATCGCGTAGCCGCCACGCCTTGCGTCATAAGACACGTATCGCGTAGCCACGAGATGCGTCTTATGACGCACCGCGTAAGCGCACCCGGAAGCGCAAACGATCGCGCAACGTAAGCGCCCCGACGCGCTTACGCTACGCGCCCCAGGGCACGTAGCGTAAGCGCGTCAAGCCATGTGACTTTAAAATAACACTTTTCATTGGTTCAGAACTTTTTTTTTTCAAAATTTTGAGAAACCCACCCATTTCTCTCACTATTGCTTTGTGCTTGGAGAGAGCAAGAGCTGTTCTGTGTATTGTCTTCTTTTCCTAATTTTCCTGATCTACAGCAATGGCTGCAAGGGAGTCATCCAGCAGTGATTCAGACGGTTTTTTGCCTGAGGACCCTCCTCACCAGAAAAAAAAGAACCACTTCATCTGGAAATTTTATGACATCCCTGAAGGACAAAAAAAAGGTAATGCTGCAAAAGTAACCTGCAAAATATGTGGCAGTATTTTATCGAGAGGCAATCCTCTAAAAAAATATAGCTTTGGAAATGCCAATTTAATTAGGCATGTCAAGAGAAGACACCCAAACAACTTTGCCAGGGAGAGTGTCAGGGAGCTGGCACGGAATTTACCAACAGATGGTGGCAGCACCTCCACTGGTGGAGCAACACCTTCGGGACCACCACGTGGAAGAATGGTCCCTAACATACAGCCGGTGTTTGCAGGCATTACATTTCTGTGCGTGGAGTATGAGGAACTGCTCTGTTATGTGGAGCAGAGCATTGAACTCATTGCTATAAAGAGACAGGAACACCGGTGCCCTCCCCGTCCCTAAATTTTCACAGTTTTTTGCTCCTGTTGAGCAGTTTTGGAATCCCTGTTTTTGTTTTTCCCCTGAAAAAAATCCAAAAAAAATATAAAATCGTTTTAAAAAGTATAAAAAAATATAAAACAACAAAAACAAAAAAAAAGTTATTTTCAGAACTACCTCCAATTTATAAAAAAATGCTATTTTTTAAAAAAAAAGTCTGTCATTCTTTTATCTCCATGGTACGCTCCCCGGTACGCGTACCCGGCGCTCCCCCCACGAAAATCTAAAAAAATATATATATTTGTTGTCCTACGGGACCCTTTTATGGCCCCCACATCAAACCTAGGGGGTCAGGGGGGGTGTACCCTGCCCCCTTTTGCCCATTTCCCCCGTTGATTTTTGCCACCTCTTGTGTCTCAATCCTACCGAGACACAAGATGGCGGCCGCTGCGGACTGTTTCGAATGTTTACAGACACCCGAGAACCAATCAGCTTGCCGTGCGCAAGTCGCGTGGCGTGCGCGGAGCGCTCCCCGGTACGTGTACCGGGGCGCGGCTCTAGATATATACATTTTTTTGAACCTAAATTACTCAAAATTCACTGGAGCACATATCTTGAGACATAGCAAAGGCACATCGGGCTACCAGTCCCTACAATTTTACCAAGTTTGGTGAAAATCCATTCAGCCGTTCGAGCTAAAAGTGCGACAGACCGCCCTATGGAAATTAACATGGGGAAAACACGTTTTGGGACCCCCCTTTTATCTCGGCCCCCGCTTGACGAATCCCCCCCAAACTTTCAGGGAAGGAGCGGAGCGCCGCGAGGCAAAGTTGCTGATTGCTCAACCGGCGCCAAAGTTATTCCAAATAGAATGTTGCGATTTCCCTATGGAAATCAATTCTAACTATACCTACCTACTGGCGACCGCCAGTAGGTAATATAAAAAAAAAAATATATATATATATATATATATATATTTCTCACAAAGGCTCAGCTTACAAAGGATCACTCGACAGCAGGCCAGTTGAAAACTGTTCTTTATTGCATTTCTGGATGAGATGCCAAATTCCGTCATTTCTTTATGTCCGCCCGACGCGTTTCCGTGCAGTCAGCACTTTCCTCAGGGGCAATTGACAAAGCAGCATTAAGGCAGTTCGAGTTGATATTTAAGTAATTCAACCTGAGTGCTTTGTAGCACGTGACCCTGCTGTCGAGTGATCCTTTGTAAGCTGAGCCTTTGTGAGAAACAAATCAACACGACAGCTGCGTCGTGAAAGGAGCACCGCCTCAGGACGGTAGAGGAGCCGGTCTACAGGGACCTTCCCTGATGGAAATGGTGACAGCAGACTGCTATTAATGCGGGTGAATCCAAAAACCGGAGCACACTGAAGTGCTTTAATATCACAGCGAATGGACAGGATATAGCGCTGTGAAGGTCTACATTTTAATTAACAAGCAGGACCCACTGTGGGTTTCACGATTTCAGTGGCAGTAAAAGACTACAACTCCCACAAGTAAGTGGGGGTCACGTGCTACAAAGCACTCAGGTTGAATTACTTAAATATCAACTCGAACTGCCTTAATGCTGCTTTGTCAATTGCCCCTGAGGAAAGTGCTGACTGCACGGAAACGCGTCGGGCGGACATAAAGAAATGACGGAATTTGGCATCTCATCCAGAAATGCAATAAAGAACAGTTTTCAACTGGCCTGCTGTCGAGTGATCCTTTGTAAGCTGAGCCTTTGTGAGATATATATATATATATATATATATATATATATATATATATATATATATATATATAAATATAATATATTATTCACCAAAATTCAACAGGGCAATGGAGAACTCACGGGTGACTTTCATTTTATGCCTCAGGCATTAGCAGATGCGTTTTGGCATAGATTGCCTTTCTCAATGCTATTAATGCATGTAACATCATGTGCTGAATTTTAAATGGTTCACAATCCTCCTATTCGCCACTCCATCCTTGGTGGGAAAGACAGACTGTTATTTCTCTTTTCCATAGGCAACAAGCCACCATCACAGCTTGTGTCTTAAAGTGCTGGAGCATTTGATGTAACTTTGGTAGTTTTTTCTCCTCAATGGACAAGCCCAATACGACACCTCAAGTTTGTATCAGGTTAGCTGTGGAAACACACAGCGGCCGAAACGTGTATCAACTCGATGTTTCATTCCCACTTTTCATTAACTGGACAATACAAAAGACAGCTGCCTGTTTGATATCACCAGTTTTCCAAGTATGTATTGAATAGGGCATATGTCACTTCCCATCACATTGCAATTGTACGTTATACTACCAATAACACAAGGTTAGCACTTCTCTGTCGGTGGCGGCTTGGCTCTATGTCAGTGGTTCCCAAACCTTTTCAACCCACTGCTCCCTTGACCTATTCAGGCCGTTGGACGCGGCTCCCCATTATGTTACTTTTTTTTGGGGCGGGTGGGAAATGTAGATCCAGTCTTGGGAGTACCTCCATTTTTTCTCCCTGTAAATAACTGGGATGAAGCCAATGAAAGTAAAGCTTGTGTTGCTTGTTCCAACTTTGGAATTACATCTAAAAACATGAAGTACTGCAATGATGTAATGTGGATAAAACAAAGCTATATTTAGGATGAGTAGCACAATATATCTATATTTATATCTATCAAGACTCCCCATAGTCAAAAAACGTAATATCTGTCTGTCATGATTTAAAAAGAAAATCGTGAAAATCAAAGATGGAGCAGCTGTTATCCATACATACATATATATATAGATATATACATATTTATAGATAGATGTCTCCTTCTGCACCAGAAAGACCAACTTAAACAAAACCTGTTCCATAACAGTCCACCAATGTAAGGAAGCAAGGGAGGAAGAAATATGAACCCATTGCTATCTTGGCAGCACAATTTGTAGCTTCTCCTCAGTGAATTGAACAAGTGCAGGTAGAATGAATTACAATGGTCCACACCATTGCAATAAAACCTTTCCCAATGTGCACGTTTGTGGAGAAAAAGACAGCTTCTGGATATGTTTTTGAGTGCAAAGTTGGAAAAAACGAGTACTGATGATAGTAGTGATTTGACTAAGCATACAAAGTTCAGTGTCAAATTTATTGCACTTTCTTTTCACATGAGGGACAGCGACTGGCTTTAGACCAGTGGTTCCCAAACTGTGCGCCACAGCGCCCTGGTGCGCCATCCAAACCACCCAGGGGCGCCGTGTGCTATGCTTGTGCTCTGCTGCATAAACAATATTTTATGTTGCTTTATGTTGCGCAGACCAGGTCCATGTGTGGTGTAGGGATTTACAGAGACCTTTATTATTGTGGCAAGAACATAAATTACCCTGCACAAAAACGTTTTCGGAGATAACTTTGGTGGCAGGGAAAGTTAAGTAGACTCCCTCATGGGGATGTAGTAAGCTTTTTTCAACTCCGGCAGCAGTGTTTAACTTCTACACAGCACTTAGAAGTTCACAGTAGAGCTGTCTACACCACACCTGTCAGTACACAATAGAGGTGTTTTTTTACACGCTCACATGAAAATGATATGAGCTGAATGTGTTCTTCAGAAAATAATAATTAATTCAAAATGACATATAAGATAAAAATGTTCATGAAAGAACAATTAGGCTAGTGGTCAGCGTCCGACTGCTGGAGTGTCTTAACTATTATGAGAACTATGTCCAAGCCCTTTTGTTGTGACCACCATCTCCTCTTGATTTACATAGTATGGTTTGTGTGCTTTGAAATAACGGAAGTCTGTGTCACAGTTAACGTTTTCTTGCTCTGTGGTTTCTTTCAAGTCTTCTGCATACTTCTTATCTTACTTGAAGTGAATTTGCAGTGAAGGTCAATTAATCAGCGGTAGGGCTGCCCAGGATAGGTCCTTCAAGAGATGCTCTCAGCATTCAATGCTCCCCTTTGTACTCGATCACCCTCCTTGATCCAGCTTCAAGGTGTCAGACTGTATATATGTGTGCACTTTTATATCATAGTAGATCTGTATAATCTGTATCTAGATTATTGTGTCTATGCACTCAATACCGCAGATTCTTTGTTCAAGGATGGCACATCATTAGTATACGAACAACGTGACATTCCCTCTTCCCCAAATTCCTACACCTTACCGCCCGCTACGGCCAATAATTCTCAGAATCAGGGTCTGTTGTCCACGGCGTAGCCTTTTATAAACATTACTCTAGGCAATTTACCACAAACCATTACCACAGAAAGATATCCTTCTTGGATATATAAGAATTATTCACAGCATCGAATCTCACTTTAGCTGCCTCACATGTCAATGGGAGTAAGGAAATTAGTGACAAGATACACTGTAACTTTAACTCGACCGTACACAACTTGGCCGTACATTTAAACATTACACTTTAACTTTTAGACTCGGCCGTACACTAGAACTTGGCCATACATTTGAACTTGGCCGTCTCAGCCACCAATGTCCCACTGTGTTGCGCACCTTGCGCCGTCAGGCCCCAACGCGCTACAGCCAACAGTTACTTGACATCCAGGGCACCGCATACCGCACCGGCTCACCGGGGTACCTGAACACAGGCAGCCTCCCAAGATACTACTCAGTCCATACATTGTGGGTTAGGGCAGTAGAGTTCAGGACCACCGTCAGGTCGGTCCCTCCTCCCCGCCGACCCACTACATACGTGGAGTCTACCCCCTCATGGGGTCCATGGAATGGCTGCACCTCCATTGTTGTGCATCCCTCTTTGTTGTTAAATGTCAGAGCTCCACCTCCGCGAAGCCACGCTCTTCTGCTGGGTGGGTGGTTTGTCGACGACGCTCCTGAAGCTCAGGCAGCAGCCTAAGGGGACAAAGAGACTGAAACTCCCCAGGGCACAGCCTTAAATACTTGTTAAGTTTCGTTTCCCATAGGTTTCGTTTCTCCATGCCTCACGTCACGAAGACATCACCACCAACCCCCTTCTTTTTGTCCTGGGGCCCGGAGGAAGCTCAGCCCCATGGCGCAACTAAGGGCGCCCCTCCCCTAGGCACAGGGGGGCTCCTGTTCATAGTATGTGCACAACGTGACATTCCCTCCTCCCCAAAGTCCTACACCTTACCGCCTGCTACGCCCAATAACTCTCAGAATCAGGGTCTGTTGTCCACGGCGTAGCCTTTTATTCACATTACTCTAGGCAATTTACCACAAACCATTACCAAAGAAAGAGATCCTTCTTGGATATATAAGAATTATTCACAGCATCGCATCTCACTTTAGCTGCATCACATGTCAACGGAAGTAAGGAAATTAGTTACAAGATTACACTTTAACTTTAACTCGACGGTACACAACTTGGCCGTACATTTAAATATTACACTTTAACTTTTAGACTCGGCAGTACACCAGAACTTGGCCGTACATTTGAACTTGGCCGTCTCGGCCACCAATGTCCCACTGTGTTGCGCACCTTGCGCCGTCAGGCCCCAACGCGCTACAGCTAACAGTTACTTGACATCCAGGGCACTGCATACCGCACCGGCCACCAGGGTACCTGAACACAGGCAGCCTCCCAAGATACTACTCAATCCATACGTTGTGGGTTAGGGCAGTAGAGTCCAGGACCACCATCAGGTCGGTCCCTCCTCCCCTCCGACCCACTACACACATGGAATCTACCCCCTCCTGGGGTCCAAGGAATGGCTGCACCTTCATTGTTGTGCATCCCTCTTTGTTGTTAAATGTCAGCGCTCCGCCACAGGGTGAGAAGCTCCCCGACACACTTGCCCCCCCCCCCAGACACTGACTGTGCTCCAGAACATTTTCTTTTTTTTTTTGGTATATAGACGTACCTGTTGCTAAAATTGCTTCGATTAAACTGTTAATTGTTCCGATTGGACTGGAGCCCCCCCAGACCATACTGCTGGTATATTAACCCCCAAGGTAGAAATTGACTATCGAAGCGAACCACACATAATAAAGTGATATTCGATGTGCCCAGAGTGCCATCCCGGCCTGCTTTGCAACAACCTTTCCCAGTTTTCCAACAGAACCTTCTCGCCCATTTATAAATGGCCTATACTGGAGAATATACAGGATAACTTCACTAAATGCCTACTTCATCTACCATCAGTGGAGAACATACCTGTTTACCAATGGCATACACTGGAAAATATGATGAAATGAAATGAAAAGTGTTGCTTATAAAGTGCAGCTGCCACTCCCATCGGAGTCTCCTGGTGCTATCAGATAACAAACATCAGCTGTATCAGAGTAGGACCTAGATTAGTGCCAGGCAACAGGCATCTGATGTTCCAAAGATCCATGTCTTTAGAGCCTTTCTGAACTGCTCTTCCTGTTCCATTGCTCTGAGTTCCTTTGGCATGCACTTCCAGGCCTTTGCCCCTAAAAACTGATCCTCTGGTTATCAATTTGAAGCCAGGCCGTTTAAGCAGATTTGCAGTGCTAGATCTAGATGCTAGAAAATATGCAATTCAACTTCACCATATGCCCATTGCATCCACCATCCGTGGATAACGTACTTTTTGAGATGTCTGATGCGCGTAGCATACTGTCTTGGTCCATTGGGCAGCTGTTAATTGGTGATAAGGAAAACGTGTAGTGTGCACTGAGGTATAACATGGAAGGGCACTTATGTTTGAATAGTGGGCATCGGAGCAGAAGAAAATTGGGCACCTGTGCTTATTGTTTCAGAAAGATAGCACTGCCACTGTGGTACCTGACCGCTGGAGACTCTTAGAATTAAATTAAAAGGATCCCTTAGCTGCATTAATATGCAAAGGCCGAAGGGAAAGTAGGGACGAGATCACCCTTTAACTTTAACTCGACTGCACTCTAATACAACTTGGCTGTACCTTTGAACTTTACCCTTTAATTTGAAAGTCGGCCGCATAACTGAACTTGGCCGCTTCGGCCACTAGCCCCCCACTCTGATGTGCACATTGCGCCGTCAGGCCCCAACGGGCTAAGCTATTTAATGGACCGTGCAATATAACAACTTGGTCAAATAGTTGAACTTTACACCTTAACTTTTTACATCGGTCGCACTCTAGCATGCGGCCCAAAATTTGAATTTGGCCATAGGTACGTGTGTTGGCACTGAATGACCAAGACGATTGTACCCGGACTTTGTCACCCTGGAACAAAATAACCATTATTGCCCTTAGCAGGCGTTTTGGGACAGCTATATCGCTAAGCTTAGGACTGTGAGGGCGCCGAGCCCCGCAATTCATATTAACTCTGTAAGCAAGTAGCATACCGAAAATTTGCAATGAACGGCTAATTTTAGTACCGCCCGGACGCTGAGCCACCCACCAAATTAAATCTGTCCACAAGTTGCCACGGCGGTGGGGTCTACAAATCATATTAAATGTTTAATCAAGTAACAGACTGAAAAACTCCTTTCAAAACGGGAGATCTTAGAACTGCCAGGGCACTGCACCCTGCAAATTATATTAAATCTGTAAGCAAATCTCCGCCAGGTCTTACCTCCCCAGCATTGACCGATAGTGTGTTATGGAATTGGCAGACCATACACACTAGACCTGTCCCCACCTATGTGAACAACAACTTGAAATATGGTCGCCGTGTTGCGAGGGAGGCTCTGTATTACACTGGGATTATGCCACTTTCTAGCAAAGCTGGCTATAACTACCCTAAACCCCTTTCCATATACCATACCAAACAGTCACCACAAGGGCTATGGAATCCGTACCATGTCTGCTGGTACCAATAGTCTGCTGCCTTTCTGCTGTTCCTGCTAGTTGCTTCCATGTCCGTGCAGTGCGCCACCCATGATGATGAAAGGGAAAAGAAAACAAGCTATTATTGTTTGGCGCGCTTCTGCCCTTTTTTTTTGTAATGCGGTTTAATTATCCACAACTGAGGAGGTTTACCCCTGCAACTGCACACATACTGTACATATTGTAAGCCTGGGAAATGTGGCCCAGATTGAGCCTAGAAATTACTACTATCCCCCTGGTGACCAAAGTGGTCATCCTGTGGCAATAAGCAGCAGGTCCTTAGCAGGGACATGACTAAATCATAATTTTAAGAGACACGGGCTAAGCAATTAAGGCATGGCTTAAACGTGTAAACTAACATTCCGGGCTTCTCACATCAGGACACCTGACTAGTCCTTGATTGCCCCTCTGAGGGATTAATTGTACGCAAGACACATCACAGGACTGCAGCCATACCCTAGATACAGTAATACACAAAATATGGCCCGGAGGCATGTTGGCTCAACTTAAGTGCCCAACACTAAGTAAAGCCTGTGCTGCTTGTTCCAACTTTGGAATAATAACTAAAAACATGAAGTACTGCAATGATGTAATGTGGATAAAACAAAGCTATATTTAGGATTAGCAGCACTATATATCTATATCTATATCTATCAACACTTCCCATAGTCGAAAAACGTAATATCTGTCTGCCATGATTTAAAAAGAAAAACTTGAATATCAAAGACGGAGCAGCTGTTATTCATACATACATATATATATATATATATATATATATATATATATATATATATATATATATATATTACCTACTGGCGGTCGCCAGTAGGTATATATAGTTAGGATTTTTTCTCTATGGGATTTTTGAAAATTCTATGTCTAATAACTTTGGCGTTTGTGGACGGAATTGGCTGACATTTTCAGGAAAATGGCACATTTTGTTTCTGAGCAGCCCTTAAAAATTTGGGGGGGGTTCGTCAAGGGGGGGCCGAGAAAAAAGGGGGGTCCCAAAACGTGTTTTTAACATTGAGTTTTCCATAGGGCGGTTGGCCTCACTTTTAGCCCGAACGGCTGAATGGATTTGCACGAAACTTGGCAAAATTGTAGGGACTGGTAGCCCGATGTGCCTTTTGTAGGTCTCAATATATGTGCTACAGTGGATTTTGAGAAATTAACGTTTAAAAAAAGATATATATCTGTAACAGCGGACCGGGCAGCGCTCCAGGACGCGTACTTTTCGCGCAACGGAGCTTTGTGAAGCGAAGCTGATTGGTTCTCCGACGTCTGTCAACATTCCAAACAGTCCGTAGCGGCCGCCATCTTGTCTCTCGGTAGGATCGAGAGACAAGAGGAGGCGAAAGCGAAGGGGCAAATGACCATAAGGGGGAATAGTAGATCCTCGCTGACCCCCTAGGTTTGATGTGGAGGTTTTAAAAGGGCCCCGCGGGGCAAAAAAAAAAAATAATAATAATAATCGAACGGCTGAATGGATTTGCACGAAACTTGGTAAAATATTAGGGACTGGTAGCCCGATGTGCCTTTGCTAGGTCTCAATATATGTGCTCCAGTGGATTTTGAGAAATTAACGTTCAAAAAAAGATATATATCTGTAACAGCGCTCCGCTTCGCGTAACGGAGGTTTGCGAAGCTGATTGGTCATTCTGTCACTGGGCTATAGTTGGGCTACATCTGGCTGATATTTGGGCTACATTTGTTTTTTTTCGTCTCTGGCGGCCATCTTTGGGCTACATTGGGCTACATTGGGCTTCATTGGGCTTCATTGGGCTACATTGGGCTACATTTGGGCTCCAACATATATATAGGCCAATGTAGCCCAATATATATTTTTCAAAGTTAATTTTCGTAAAAACCACTGGAGCATATATCTTGAGACATAGCAAAGGCACATCGGGCTACCAGTCCCTACAATTTTGCCAAGTTTCGTGGAAATCCATTCAGCCGTTCGAGCTAAAAGTGAGTCCAACCGCCCTATGGAAATGAAGGAAATGAATGGGTAATTTGTAATTAGCAAATAGCTCATCGCAAACTAGGAATGGTAAAGAATCGCTATTTATTCCTTAAAGTTCGCTATTTAGGAAATGCAAAAAACTTTGATGATACATATGGCGGTTCATCTCTAACAAGATAAGAAGCATAGGGATAGATTTATGATGACTGGCGCATCACCAGGGATGTGTTAGTCATTCTGTGCCGCTGTTCCGTCACCTATGGTGTGCTGCATTTACAATGCGGCGCATCATGGGGCAAAAACAGCACAGATGCGTAATGTATCTGTGCCGTAAAGGTGGCGCATTGCTGGAGTTGTATCGCAAGTGTGATGAAGCTCCAGCAAGGGTCGGGGGTGCCCCTGTCGCAGGGTTTCTGTTCTCACACAGAACTGTGGACAGAGGATTGGAACCTCGGCGAATTAGGGTGTCCCAAAACTCACCTTAGTAATCAAAAACCCCTTAGCAAGCTAGGTACAGTGTCACATTGGATATAACAAACTCTCAATGTTTAGACAATCCAGAATATGAACTTATAGTACCTCAGGATACGTGGAACTCATGAACAGTCGGTCGTTATATATTTCTTAGAAACCAGAACATGGAGTTAAGAAGAACACATGTGTATTTGAAATGTTTATTTACTAATGCCGTCTTCTCAGGCGTAGTATCTTAGATAATACAAGTACACATATTATCAGTAGCAAAATTACCAGCATAGTTACTAGTACATAAAAAGCGAATGGTGATAGTATGTTAACATGCTGTAAATGAATAAGAGTTAGCAACACTTATAAGCAGCCGCGGGCCGTGGAGGGAGTTACGGTGGGGCAGGGAGGCGGGGAGGGGGAGGGGCGGGGTGGAGAGGGCTCCACCCTGCTTCTCCCCTTCCCCGCCTCCCTGCCTCACCGTAACTCCCTCCACGGCCCGCGGCTGCTTATATCTCACCCTCCCTAATACACATATTATATTATTTGCTAAGAAGGTCTCTTTGTGTTGGTTTAGGGCGTGCCCATACTTTAGTGTCTTAGATTTGAAGGAATCACATCAGCATACACCAGCTCTCTCTTCATGTGAACCGCATCAAGTGTTGTGTATGTGTGTTCGGCAAAGCAATATAAAACCCGCCTCATGCCCAGAATTTGCAGAAGTTGCACTTATGTTATGAGTATGAAGTCGTGGAGATCAGACCTCATAACAATTCTGTATCGTGTTGTTCTTGAAACTTTAGCACTCGCTGTACAGATATAGTTTAACAAGCAAAGCAGATAGTAGAGCAATAACATATTATTCTCATGTAAACCACGATGAACTACTAGGTTGAAAGCTAAAGCAACAACTAAGTGTCGTGTGCAGAAGTTGCAAAAATGGAAAAATGGCGTTTAAACCGGTAATGAGCCCATGCTAACTTAACACGGTGTAAAGATATCCAGGACCTAGATGACACCTCCCCATGATCCGGAAACGAACTGAATAAGATAATAGAAGTGCCATCTCATGAGAGCAGATTGCAAGTTTATATGTGGACGGTCCGCAAGGTAAAGCATTAAAAACTAGGAAAATTTAATGCTAAAGAAAAATAAAACAGCCAAGTACTTTATCGAGTCTTAAGCCAATAGGCAAGGTAAATAATAAAAACTTGACAAATAAGTCAATGAATTGTCAATGAAATGCTAGTACTCAGCATATCAAACATGAAAAAGGTCTATGACATAACTGTGTATGCAAAATAAGCTGCAACAGCCTCCAATAGGAAGTCACCGTCTTCATCCGAAAACAGTTCAGCCATCCAATTTAAAAGCGGAAAAGAACATACGTGCTCTCCCAGCACCGGATCCTCTATCACCATCAGAGGACAGCTCGGTGGGTTTTCAAGAAAGCTCTGTTCCAAGAAAGACTGTGTTGCCGCCAGTAAATTCCAGGGACCAATTAGTCCATGCATCAATGCCACAGCTATAATCCTTTCGCCTGGACAAACCAACTCGTGAGTAATGATAGGAGTCATCAGCTGATTAAAGTCGACGTCAGGAGAAACCGGTCCGCAGAGACACAAATCAATGGCCCAATCGAAATCACAGGTCAGGCAGTGAAATACAGGCTGGACACAGGTGAAGTAGGAGAATCGAAAAGATAATCCATATGCCGTGCTTAATATCGCCAACGGCATTGTGCCATAATATTCTAGCATGCGATTGCGGAACAGTGTCAGCAGCTGCAGGGCGGGAGGTTGCATAGGAGGGACATCCATATTTAAAAATGTAAAAAAGCACAAGAGCGTCCACTGGTAATGCAAGTAAAAATGGCAATCCACGAAGCAGAGTGGAAAAAATAGAATGAAAGAAAGCAGGGATGACTCCAAAGATTTTCTCAAATGAAGTCACGAGACCACTGGTAACAACTTTAAAAAAGTGCACCAGGGCCTTTGTGGAGGATGCGTTAAAGATAGTCCGAACCATCTTGCTGAAATGGAAAGGCAAATCTGAATTGAAAAGGGTCTGCACCTCTGTACGGGTGTTCGCTATGTGAAGCACGAAAGTTTCACGGGCCGAACTCAAGGCCACCTCTCTCTGAGACAAAAGAGCTCTTATTCTTGCCATGCCGTTGAAATCTGCTCCCAAGGTTGGTATTTGTGGAGAGATTGAAAACTCCCTATGTTCATGTGTGGGAGGAAATAGAACATTTCTGCAGCAAATAACCCGTTCACTTACTGTTACGATAAAAGGAATACTTTTAATTAACCCAGAACAATCTTCATTATTGAGCATCAAATAACTACCATTTTCCAACAACTTGAATGTGGGGATGATAGCAGGAACTGGCGTGCCTTGCAACACGCAAGCCATATTTGGTCGGTGTTTGTTGCATGAACCGTGTAACTGTATGTGCCTACACATTAGTGAATGATCTGGCGTCTCAGTGCATTCCTCTCCATTCAGATAAACTTCTTGATCATCTTTGAAACATCTGTATGTGTATGGAAGCGACCAGACCTCATGAAGAAAAGCACTACCTAAAGGTTCATAACGACCTATTGGTATATATTTCATACAATTTGAAAACTTATATAAAGCAAAAGGCAGCGTTATTAAACCGTGGATAAGGCACGTTGCCAAAAAACCCGCAATCCTCTGCTGATGATGTCACTGAGCATGTCATGAATGATGTAATATGTGACATCATCAGCAGTGGATTACGGGTAATAGTATCTCTAGTTTACTCCCCTATAGCTGTCTTTCTTTTAACATAAGTGTCTGTTTCCTTCCCTTATACTTACTGTTTTTGGTTCGCTTCCGGTTCGCGTACCGGCGAGCGAACTGGGAAGCGAACTAAGAGAAATAGAGGTTGGCACAGTTCCAAATATTGTACCAATTTTTTAATAACGGGGAGGTAGTTCTGAAAAGAACTTTTTTTTTAATTGTTTTTGTTGTTTTATATTTTTTTTATTATTTTTCGGAACATTTTTTTACTTTTTTTGAATTTTTCTGAACAGTTTTATATTTTTTTGGGTTTTTCTTGGAGGGGGCAATGAAAACGATTCATTGTAAAGGGCTCAACAGGAGCAACAAAACAAAAAAAAAGTATTTATTATTTGGGGCGTTTCGTACAAACTTGCATATGATTGTCAATAGCTCTGTTGATCAGAGTGATGCTACTTTCTCTGTAGCAAATGAACCCATTGCAATGTACGCAGACTTGCTTTACTTCCCCGAATCTCATTTGTATATTTGGCACCATCTCCATGCCCTCTGGTCCCGTTACTTCCGGTACAACAGATCTTCTGGCCATAATAGGGAGATTATCTAGGTCGTTCCGAAACTGTGCAGCACTGTAGTTGTTAGGATGCCACCTAGTCATATGGCGATGCATTGTGTAGTTTCCGAAACTGTATTTTTTCTCGGTTCCTCTGGACAGTCTATCTTGACATATAAGGCAAGTTACGTATCTTGCATTTACTTTTTTCTGACCTTTGGGAATTTTAAAAAATTGCCAAATGAAGTTTTCTTTCCGGTGAGACGTCCTGGGCTCCTCAGGCAAAAACTGCCTCTCTTTGTGCTCGTCGTCCTGTTCCTCTTCTTCTTCTTCTTCTTCTTGCTGAATTATAACTTGAGCAGGTGGTCCACTCTTCCTTGGATGTGGTGGAGGTGGTGGGGAAGCACCAGCTGAAGCTACTAAAGAAGCCATTGCTCAGTGATCACAAAGGGTCTTTCTCTCACAATGATGAAAGTCAGAGTGAGGAAAGAAGGAGAGATTTTCATCATTTGGGAAAAACAAGAGTTCTCAACCAATGAAAAGTGTTCATTTTAGATTATATGACCTAGTCTTACATCATTAGGAAACCAAAAGTGAAATGAACCAATGAAAAGTGTTATTACCAAGTCACATGACCTGCTGTGTTTACGTTAAGCGCTTTGCAGGGCCTCCCGGTTTGCTTCCAGAAACCTGCGCTTTGCGACTCGCTTCGCGTACCAGTTCGCTAACGTAGCACGTCATATGACGTATCACGCGACAACGTGAAACGTCATGCGGACGGGAGGCGTCACGATGTTGTTTTCTAACGCGGCAGTTGCGGTAAAGAAACGTTTACCGGCTCGCGGTCTATTTCGCGGCATCAAGGTCAGCTAACGGGAAGCTTCCCGATTCGCGAAGCGGGAACGAAGAAAAAAAATTATTTAAAAAAACAATTATTCATAAACATATAAAATATATTTTTGGATTTAAAGAAGAATACATTTTACAGCTACAGATATTAGCTGTTAAAAAAACCAATGAAATTCACTGAAAAAACCATAGGTTATAGACCATATATAGTTAGGAATTAGCATTTACAAAACCTTGAAAATTCACAGAAAAAAACATAGGTTATAGACCATATATAGTTAGGAATTAGCATTTACAAAACCTTATTTTACTCACACAAAACCATTGAAATTCCATATATAGTTAGTTGCACTAACTATATATCGCGCACCCGCAATCCACTGCTGATGATGTCACATATTACATCATTCATGACATGGTCAGTGACATCACTGATGACATCACTGATGACATCTCAAATGACATCACTGATGACATCACTGATGACATCTCAAATGACATCACTGATGACATCATGACACACCAATACCAGTTACTACATACGCACTCACTGATTCCTACGTCTACACACACATTCACTCATTCACCCATACAATCACTCATACATACAGTCACTCATTATTACAACACTATCATATGCACTCATACACCTATGCAGACACTCACACACTGCCACTCATCCATGGAGTTACTCACACACCTAGTCAGTCCTGTAAAGAATCAATCACACTTCCATTTCCTCATCTATACAGTTAAACACAGAACACCATACTTCAGTGACATCACTGATGACATCACTGATGACACCTCAAATGACATCACTGATGACATCTCAAATGACATCACTGATGACATCATGACACACCAATACCAGTTACTACATACGCACTCACTGATTCCTACGTCTACACACACATTCACTCATTCACCCATACAATCACTCATACATACAGTCACTCATTATTACAACACTATCATATGCACTCATACACCTAGTCAGTCCTGTGAAGAATCAATCACACTTCGATTTCCTCATCTATACAGTTAAACACAGAACACCATACTTTTTCACACATATACTAACACATACTTACTCTCTTATACAATCACTGATACAAGTACACATTGATATGCACAGAGTCACACACCTCCCAGCCAGCCACACACACACTCAGTCTTCTATACATCCACTCATTCTTCAATATGTAAAACATATTTAAACTTTACAAAAACACACAGACACTAGATGATGTCATTTGAGATGTCATCAGTGATGTCATCAGTGATGTCATTTGAGATGTCATGAGATGTCATGAGATGTCATCAGTGATGTCATCAGTGATGTCATTTGAGATGTCATCAGTGATGTCATCAGTGATGTCACTGACCATGTCATGAATGATGTAATATGTGACATCATCAGCAGTGGATTGCGGGTGCGCGATATATAGTTAGTGCAACTAACTATATATGGAATTTCAATGGTTTTGTGTGAGTAAAATAAGGTTTTGTAAATGCTAATTCCTAACTATATATGGTCTATAACCTATGGTTTTTTCAGTGAATTTTCAAGGTTTTGTAAATGCTAATTCCTAACTATATATGGTCTATAACCTATGGTTTTTTCAGTGAATATATATATATATGGACTCACCCCGCATGCAGCACTTACCTGGGAAACGCATCCTGGGGCTTGTGGTCCCTACGAACCACTAGGAGTGAGCAGTTAGTACCGAGGGGGTGTGGCGAATTCCAGCGAATGGGAATGTGGCAATGACACTTTAAACGTGAAGCAAGTCTCCAGTTATGTTTTGATGGCATCTGAGGAAGGCCGGTGTGAGGTCGAAATGCATTATGCCTTGTAATCAAATATTAAAGCTTCCACCAGATTCCCCGCTGTGGCCTCTGCTTCTTTGCTTGCCGGAGGAGTTTGCTGTCATATATATAGATAGATAGATATCTCTTTCTGCACCAGAAAGAGAAACTTAAACAAAACCTGTTCCTTAACAGGCCACCAATGTAAGGAAGCAAGGGAGGAAGAAATATGAACCCATTGCTATCTTCGCATCACAATTTGTAGTTTCCCCTCAGTAAATTGAACAAGTGCAGGTAGAATGATTTACAATGGTCCAGACAGTTGCAATAAAACCTTTCAGAATATGCACTTTTGTGAAGAAAAAGAACAGCTACTGGGTATGTTTTTGAGTGCAAAGTACTGATGATAGTAGTGATTTGACTAAGCATACAAAGTTTAGTGTTGAATTTATTACACTTTTTTTTCACATGAGGGACAGCGACTGGCTTTAGACCAGTGTTTCCCAAACTGTGCGCCTCGGCTCCCTGGTGCGCCATAAAAACCAGCCAGGGACGCCGTGTGCTATGCTTGTGCCCTGCTGCATTTTATCACAGCCCCCCCTCACCTATACGAAATTTAATTTTGATGATTAGTGCAATTAATGCGTTTAAAAATTGAAAAACTCTGATGGAATTCAGAAAATACGAGCAGGCACAAGAAATGCATGAACATTTTGAAGAGATCTCTGAAGCCCCAAGGGCATGTGAGACCGGGTACTTCAATGTATTCCTGATTTTCAGAGATCCGTGTGATGTAATATCAGAAAAAACTCTGGGACCCTACCTCTCCAAGTTAATCGGCAAAAAGCATTCATCCGGAGTATCCTGGCAGTCTGCATATTTTTTTTGCCCTTTGATTTCAAAGCAAAACCAAAGGGGATGATGATCGACGGAGTGTTGAACATTGCGAGCACTCACCCCCAGTCAACCGATCTGTGTTTAATTCATCATCATTATTTAGCTCACTCAGCCACCCCATTTCAGACATTGCCATGTGCAAATCAGTCTGACCCTGCGCCTCATAAGAACAGTCCAGCCCTAACTGCCAAGCCATGTCTTGCCTGGACTGGAAACAAGCGGCCAGGGACCAGTTTCTGGCTAATCAGCCGTCATCAGCCAGGCTAGCTTGAATCCAGTGGCAAAGTGAGCAAGGGCCCCACGTCTGGGCATACCCTGCCAACTTAGGGCGAGCAAAGCAAAACCAAAGGGGATGATGGACGGAGTGTTGAACATTGCAATCACTCACCCCCAGGAAAACTGATCTGGGTTTAAACCATCATCATTATTTAGCTCACTCAGCCACCCCATTTCAGACATTGCCATATGCAAATCAGTCTGACCCTGTGCCTCATGAGAACAGTCCAGCCCAAACTGCCAAGCCATGTCTTCCCTGGACCGGAAACAAGCATCCTGGGACCGGTTTCTGGCTAATCAGCCGTCATCAGCCAGGCTAGCTTGAATCCAGTGGCAAAGTGAGCAAGGGACCCACATCCGGGCATCCTCTGCCAACTTAGGGCGAACAAAGCAAAACCAAAGGGGGTGATGGACGGAGTGTTGAACATTGCAAGCACTCACCCTAGTCAACTGATCTGGGTTTAATCCACCATCATTATTTAGCTCACTCAGCCACCCCATTTCAAACATTGCCATATACAAATCAGTCTGACCCTGTGCCTCATGGGAACAGTCCAGCCCGAACTGCCAAGCCATGTCTTCCCTGGACCGGAAACAAGCATCCTGGGACCGGTTTCTGGCTAATCAGCTGTCATCAGCCAGGCTAGCTTTAATGCATTGGCAAAGTGAGCAAGGGACCCACGTCTGGGCATACCTTGCCAACTTAGGGCGAACAAAGCAAAACCAGAGGGGATGATGGACGGAGTGTTGAACATTGAAAGCACTCACCCTCTGTCAACTGATCTGGGTTTAATCCATTGTCATTATTTAACTCACTCAGCCACCCGATTTCAGACATTGCCATATGCAAATCGGTCTGAACCTGTGCCTCATGGGAACAGTTAAGCCCGAACTGCCAAACCATGTCTTCCATGGACCGGAAAAAGCATCCTGGGACCGGTTTCTGGCTAATCAGCCGTCATCAGCCAGGCTAGCTTGAATCCAGTGGCAAAGTGAGCAAGGGACCCACATCTGGGCATACCTTGCCAACTTAGGGCGAACAAAGCAAAACCAAAGGGGATAATGGACGGAGTGTTGAACATTGAAAGCACTCACCCTCAGTCAACTGATCTGGGTTTAATCCATCATCATTATTTAACTCACTCAGCCACGCCATTTCAGATATTGCCATATGCAAATCGGTCTGACCCTGTGCCTCATGGGAACAGTCCAGCCCGAACTGCCAAGCCATGTCTTCCATGGACCGGAAACAAGCATCCTGGGACCGGTTTCTGGCTAATCAGTCGTCATCAGCCAGGCTAGCTTGAATCCAGTGGCAAAGCGAGCAAGGGACCCACGTCTGGGCATACCCTGCCAACTTAGGGCGAACAAAGCAAAACCAAAGGGGATGATGGACGGAGTGTTGAACCTTGCAAGCACTCACCCCAGTCAACTGATCTGGGTTTAATCCATCGTAATTATTTAGCTCACTCAGCCACCCCATTTCAGAAAGTGCCATATGCAAATCAGTCTGACCCTGTTCCTCATGGGAACAGTCCAGCCCGCACTGCCAAGCCATGTCTTCCCTGGACCGGAAACAAGCATCCTGGGACCGGTTTCTGGCTAATCAGCCGTCATCAGCCAGGTTAGCTTGAATCCAGTGGCAAAGTGAGTGCTTGCAATGTTCAACACTCCGTCCATCATCCCCTTTGGTTTTGCATTGTTCGCCCTTTGAGTTCAAGCCAACTTAAACTTCAGTTTTTCTGTCTGCTCAGACAAATGCATATATTGCTCTTCCATAATTGAAATTTTAATGTGGTGTACATACCTTTGCAAAAGATGAGTTGTAGGAGTGTGGTAAATAAATAATTAATTACCGGATCTATTTTTGACTGGATACAATATAAACAGGTAGCTCAATAAATAAGAGTCAAGATTCGAGGTAGCTGGAGTTTGCAGGTTTTAATATAGCATAAAGGACAGGAACAGGACAACCTGCACGGGAATAGGATGGCAGCTGCCGGGGGCAGGATCTGGAATGGCTAGAGCAACTTTAATAACAGTGCATAACATATATATACTAAAACAATTGCATTACAGTCAATACAGTAGGCGTAGCAGTGGGCGGGGTTCGTAGCAGTCGCGAAAGATAAGGCATAAAGTGGGTGTAACAAGAGGTGTGTACAGGGCGTATACATAGACATGTGATGTAAACGTAACAGAATATGTCATAAATGGGGCGGAAACATGGAGGGGGCTACCCGAGGAGCCGGGACCTCTGACCTAGTGGTGCGTGCAAACTGGCAATGACGTGTTACTAGGAGGAACTGGGGGCTATGACTTCTGCACTAGAAGAGGAGACTAAAGTCTGGAGTGTCAGAGCGACATGTACCTAAACACTATCTAGTAACTGATGTTTAGAGAACATGTTGATAGAATCCAAAAGTTTTCAGGGTAAAGGCTAACAGACTCTAAGACTGGTGCATGCATTATTCTACATGTAGTGCGTGTTGAGGAATATTCTATGAATATTAATACAGTATTTCTCTTACATGGAGACATAAAGGCTAGACTATGACTGAAACTATTGATGCGATTCAGTAGCTTAGGAATGCAGAGAAGGAGAGCTGGACTGATAACTAGAAACATAACATACTCTTGGCAGACTGGGAGGCAGAGCCAGGCCGAGCCGGGCACTGTGAGGCAGGAAGTAAGTGAAGGGTCAGGGATGCAGGTGGGGGCTATATCGCTCCTCGGAGAGGGTTCAGGAGACAGGAGCTGAATCTGGTGTCCGGGCCCCTTTGAGGCCTAGAAACGGGGACTTTTCAATGAATTAACGTGCACACTGTGAAACGTGGCAACATAGGTTTACATAGGCCTAATACTCGTAGCTTTCACGAGAACTGGAAACTGGCATACTAGAGATGGACACAACTATAATTGCGTCTTTAATCGATCATAGGGAATACATATGCATATTAATCATGCACATATAACATAAGATGGGGGAACACGTAGGGACACAGAACATGGCAAAATTTACTTTTCCACATTCCCTCCTTGTCACTACGTTTCCATCAGGAAACATCAATATTCATGATACCATCTATCATTTCATATAGCATCATTTGCTCGTCTCGAATTGGCTTGGAACGGGACTTAGGACTAGGAATACAAGAGGTAGCGCAAATGCCGCAAATCGCAGGGCCACATTGTATACATAGGCAGCAACTGAATATGATCATTACTGCTATACCTAGGAATGACAATACTTTCCATCCCCAGGCAGATATGATACTCCAGAGCCAACCGGACCATGTCCAGGTGCCTGGATTCTGGTGTAACTGATGGGCAATTTTATGAAGTCTGGTTATAGCTGAATAAACAGACGGCGCGTTATTAGGAATGAAAATGCAGCAACTAGATCCGATGACTCTACATGCTCCTCCTCTATCGGCCAGTATGACGTCAAGAACGAGACGATTTTGGAGCACGACAAATCTCATAGCAGATTGCTCTTCGGTTAAGTTACCTAGAGCAGAAGTAGTCTCATTCACTACTGCTTCAAGGGTTCTGGTTAACCTACGGATTAACTTACTATTCTGGATAGGTCCTATAAAGAAGAAGAAACCTCTATTGAAGTCTGTATACTGTTCTAGAGCAGTTTCAGTTTGATCGACAATTGGGGACTCGATCTCTCTTTTATGTCTAATGTGTACTAGATGTGTGTTTCTATGATAATCAGATGGGGCTAGAAAAACTGGTGGCAGTAGGAAAGCAATATAACATGTTCCATCCCAATCGAGGGGCAGACGAACATATGCGGTCTGACCACAAACAAAATAAGAATGACGTGAGGCTTTGAAAATAGATTTCCCACTGTCACTATACTTGACAGTTGTAGTACAATCACTATGTCCTACATGTGCGGAACCATTCTTTCGGACACATAATTCGCCTTTGACTGGTAGTACTGAAATAGCAGGTAAGTCTGGAGTAGTATCAGACTGAACATTCAGGACCATAAAATTCGAAAAATAGTTACCTAAATTATAAACTTCATTTGATAGATCTAACCCGGTTCTATGGGTGAGACCTTGCTTGTCTGGAAAACATGTACTATTCAGAAGGGACATGTCAATTGAGGATGACGTTAACGTGGACCATGCTCCACACGAACCATTATGTGAAAACGGATAAGGAAAGAGTGGCAGAACTCCCTTCGGTGTCTGGAAAGGGGGGAGTCGACCACACACCCAACAATTAGTGGCACTGCTGGTCTGGTGTGAATAGTGTAACATTCTAATAAATGTATTATTTCTCATAGCAAGACGATAGGACAGCTCGTGAGGAGGCAGATCACTAAATGTGTGCTCTACTGTAGCATTAGGAAACTTATTTACATGAGAAATTGGAAAACATAAATGCAATGCATAACTTGTGCAGGTAACCATGAGGCTTAGAAACAATATAAAACTTAGAAAAACGATACATCTGATAGAGTTTTGACTAACTCTCTCACTATGGGGGTCTATCTCATACATGTCAGAAACCTGTCTAACCGTTTCACCCGAGGGGGACTTAGACAATTAAACTGGCTGACTTATTTTACTAGACCGGAGTTTTAACTTATACTCCTGTTGTGGAGTTTTCTCTAACAGAGGAACTTTCAGTTCAGGATTTAGATTAATGTCTTGTTTTAGGCAGTCTTTAGAAATGGAACAGTCTTTGGAATTGTCATTAAAAGTCTTTTTCCGGATTCCATGAAATTTCTTGATATGCGACAGGTGGACCCAACCCTTGCGGCCTTCCAACTTCACGGCCGTACGGGTGGTCAGAAGGACTAGTTGCGGCTGCTTCCAACGAGGCTCCAGCGGACTTGAACGATCAAAGTTCCTGACGAGTACTAGATCTCCTGGAATGACCTCATGCGGTTTCACTTCGGTATTGTCTGGAAATGTGGCGCCAACCTGTGAACGACAAGAGTGTAGGGCAGACATCAAGGAAGCTAGGTAATCTGTCAGCATATTACTGGAAACATCTGTAATACTTCGGGTCTAGGTGTACCCCACATGTTTGGGGGGCGGCCGAATACGACCTCGTACGGGGACAGACCTGATCTGGAATGTGCGACCATGCGCATATAAAATAAAGCGACTGGCAGAGCTACTAGCCAGTCTACACCTTTCTCTTTACATATTTTGGCAATGCGGATTTTTAGAGTCTGATTATGTCTCTCTACGAGACCGGCTGCTTCAGGATGGCGTACACAATGGAACTTCCACTGGTACCCAAACAGAAGGGAAACATGCTTCATTAACTCAGATGAGAATGGCTGGCCGTTATCTGAATACACGACCCTAGGGAGTCCATAACGAGGAAAGAATTCACGAACCAACTGCTTGGCAGTGGTCGCGGCTGTGTAATCTGGGACTGGATATGCCTCTGTCCACCTGGACAAAGCGCATACAACTACGAGGACATACTTGAAACCTCGACATCGCTCCATCTGAATATAATCCATTTGGAGGACCTCAAAAGGGTGGTCAGGAGGCTGGAATCCCCCTTGTTCCACCGGGACACTTTTACCTGGATTGAACTGGCAACATATCATACAGGTACGGACTTTCTGCTTGGCTGCAGCTCGTAAATGCTTGTTGAACCAAATGTTCTGGATACTGTCTAACATAGCTTTTTCTCCTAAATGTGCTGGACTATGCGCGGTATTGATAATGACTTGAACCATTGAGTCGGGGAGAAACCATGTGGCTTTTCCCTTCGTCAACCATCCCTGATCTGTCTGGACCCCTCCTTGTTTAGATCATTTCTTGATTTCATCGGGAGTAGCATGTAACTGGATATCTATGACATCTTGTGTAGGGTCCTTAACTGTCATACAAGTAGTCGGATCTGGAGTGGATGTCTGTGTCGTGTTAACTGGAACGTCTGGTGTCTGGGCTGTAAGCTTGGCTGTTCGATCGGCTAGATCATTACCTTGGGAAATAATGTCAGTAACTTTCGTATGTGCTTTGCACTTCATGATAGCGATAGCTGTCGGTAAATGTATTGCATCTAACAGAGCTTGAATGAGGAGACCATGCTGAATCTTGGTTCCATGAGAAGTCATAAAACCTCTTTCTTGCCAGAGCACTCCAAAGTCGTGTACGACTCCGAATGCATAACGTGAATCTGTGTAAATACTAACTTTCAGGTTCTTGGCACGTATGCAGGCTTGGGTCAGAGCGACTAGCTCTGCTGCTTGAGCGGACAGGGTGTCAATACGATGCGTCTCTATAACTTCAGTGTCAGTAGTCACTGCATACGCGGCTACTAGTTCTCCTGCACTTGTTCTCATACATGAACCATCCACATAAAGTGTCAGGTCGGGATCAGGTAATGGAATATCTGTCAAGTCTTGTCTTGGTTTTGTCATAGTGTTAACTACTTCCACACAGTCATGTGTGGCAGGATTTGAGGTAACTGACGGTAACAGTGTAGCAGGGTTCAGAACGTTGCAGCGTCTGATTTCTATGTGTGGCTGGAACAGTGTCAATTCATAACCTGTTAAACGTGCAATTGTCAAGTGCTGAGTCTGTGTTCGGTTTAAAAGAACTTCCACGGAGTGTGGAACTTGTACTGTCAGGGAGTGTCCTAACACTATGGAATCACTTTGTCTGATAGCTAGTGCTGTGGCTGCAACTGACTTGAGGCACGCAGGCAGAGCCTGGGCTACTGGATCTAATGTGCTCGAAAAATAAGCACAGGGCTTGTATTGTCCTGCTTGATGTTGTGTGAGAACAGATAATGCAGTACCATCACGTTCTGTAACAAAAAGTGTAAAAGGCTTACTGTAGTTCGGTGTTGCTAGAACAGGAGCTTGGCATAAGGCTTTCTTTAATTCATTAAAAGCAAGTGTATGTTCAGATGTCCAAGGGAGGACAGTCGATACGGCTGCCTCCTGTGTCGTTAACTGTATCAGTGGCTTGGCTAGAAATGCATACTGAGGAATCCATTGTCTGCAATAGGAAGTGAGGCCGATAAAAGCTTGTACCCCGTTCTGGGTCTTGGGCTGAGGAAGACTCGCTATTAACTGGATACGATCAGGTGTCAACTGCCTACCCCTCTTGGACAGTAAGTGTCCTAAGTAGACCACTTGCTGGACACAGAATTGAAGCTTCGAAGGGGACACCTTGTGCCCCATCTCGGCTAGGAAATACAGAACTGTAAGTGACGCTCGCTCGCAGTCACGTTCAGAACGGGCTGTGATCAATAGATCATCGACATACTGGAGCAGGGCAGTGTCAGTTGGCATGTGAATATTGTCTAGTTGTCTCTTAAGTGCTTGACTGTAAATACTAGGACTTTCTGTGAAACCTTGAGGAGCTCGTGTGAATTTATAGCTCCTTCCATTTAAACAGAATCCGAAAAGGAACTGGCTGTCTGGATGAATCGGGACACTGAAAAATGCATTCTTGAGGTCTATGACAGTGAAAAATGTAGCTTCAGAATCAATGGCTGTCAATAGGAAAGAAATATCTGGGACAACTGGGTACTGGGGAATGATACATTTATTAAGCTCTCGAAGGTCAATCACTAATCGATATACTGGAGGTGCATTTGGATCAGTACGTTTCATGACTGGAATGATAGGAGAATTACATACATTGGAGTCAGTTTCTACAACCACTCCTTGAACAATGAGCTCGTCAATAATTTTGGATAAGGCTGCTACAGCCTCAGGTGGCAATCTGTACTGTCGGATTCGTGGCAAAACTATACCTGGCTTGAGAGTCACACGGTGGGGTGTGATGTGCATACAACCAACATCAGTTGGACCTTGTGCCCATAGATGCTGCGGGACATTCAGTAATCTTGGATCAAAATCACGTAATACATAGTGACCTTTAAAGTCTCTTAAAAACAATCGGATTCCTTCTGGGGAGCAGCAAATAACTGCACCTAATTCTTTTAATGTCTTGATGCCTAACAAATTTTCTGGACATGACTTTGTAAGTAACAAATCAGTAGTTCGGGACAATGGACCTACTTCTAGAGTAACTGGTTTCGAAATTTCATTAACTATTGGCTTTCCTGAAAATCCAAGGGAAACATTTCTTGAGCCTGAGAGCGGAGCCCCTGGAACCTCGTCATGACTGATAGTAGTCCTACTTGCCCCTGTATCAATCAGAAACTTTCTGTCTTTCCCTAATACTTGACTGTGAACATAGGGACCCTCTTGATCTACAGGTATCTCGATGAGAGGCAAGCCTACCTCCCTCTCTAGGCTGTTTCATGAATACTGCTGGTAATCTGGATACTCGGACTGTGCATACTGGTACATCTGCTGTGTAACATGCTGTGTTGCAGCTATAGGCTGCGGTGCTGGAGCTGTCTGTTGTACATTCTGTGGTGACTGAGAAGTCTGCGAAACTTGTTCTTGTCTAGGCGGACGTGGTCTTTCTTTAGTCTTACCGGTAGCTATGTTGTGTTTCAGAACTGCACATTCGTTTATAAAATGACCTGGCTGTTTACAGTAATTGCAGGTCCCTTTAACGGGAACTGCAGGATGACTGGCTTGATTCGGACCCCTCTTCTGACTGTCTTGTGGAACAGATTGTGCAACTAATACTTTCATTTTCGTGTCTTTCATACGTTTCCTTTCATGATCTTGCTCTTCCCTGATTCTATTCTGGTGATACTGTAGCATCTGAAGCATTTGGGACGGAGTATTAGCTTGCCAGGTACTTTCGACTTTCAGGACTCGGTTTTTGACTTGTGGACTTGAATTCTCGACTAATTTAGTAACAAAAAGATGAGGGTATGACTCGCTACTCGTCTTCAGACCACTGTTAATAATAAAACATTTCTCGAATCTAGAATAAAAATCACTAGTATCTTCGTCTGGTTTCTGTTTACAGGCTGAGATTGCATCCCAGTCTTCCTTTTTCGTGGCTAGTAATCTTGGCAAGACTTGTATTAACAGTTCAGGCAATTCTTTACATTTATCTCCTAGACCGGTACCTGGTACACGTGTTTTGTCTTCAGCTTCTAGAGCTGTCCAATCTATCTTTTTCTCTCCCACCTCCCATTCTTTTTCCTTGAGTTTTTCATATATGCCCGCAGGCAACAGGACCTTTAACATTTTAATGATATCCGGATATGTGTATTCTCCCATACGGAGCATGTCTTTTAATTCACGGTGGAACCCTGCTGGATCTTTGTCGTGACAGGGAATTAACTTCTTCATCTCTAAGAGTTCCATCTTGGTAATAGGGGTGTAAACAAATACTCGTTCTAGATCGCCACCCGTTGTCCTAACTGGGTGCACTTCTCGTAACGGATGCTGTCTGTCTATGTAGAATGGTTTACTTTCGGGGGGTGAGACATGAACAAAATGCGGATTCAGGAACGTTCGGTATTTGTGGCGCTGTTCTAGAATGATACTAATTAAATCGGTACCTAGACCTTTCCATCTATACTGGAGTAACTCGTTTAGAACATCATGTAACGGACCTGGATCAGAATGTTGACCCTCATACAGAGTAATGAGGTGCTGGATCATATACATACCCACCAGTCGCTGCTCGGCTGGGGGCAGCTTCAGAAACATTTGTGCCACTATTTCGTCTGGAAAAGTGGTAGAATCAGTAGCCCATCGGACTGCTGATCGGGCTAGTTCTTGTTCATGCATAGTACTAAGTTCACTATAACCGATCCGTGATTTCAGAATGTGATCGGTAGCTTGAAATACTTGTTCTAGAGAACACTGTTCTGGTACTGGAGAAGAAACAGTTTTCTTGTAGTCTAGACGTGAATGTCGGTCGGGAAGTCTAGTTCTACTTACATACGCTATTCTGGAAGGATTCTCGTCGTCTACCTCTTCAGTAGAAGAGTCATTTTCTTTCTCGCTTACTTGTGCTGCTTTACGTTTCTCGTGTAACCTTATTATTTCCTTACGAATTTTCTTGTACATACTCTCTATACTACTGAGTGTCTTGTGTCTTCCCTCGGCTATATGATCACTCCATTTTGTCAGGACTTTCATTTCAGTCGGATCTTTAGTCGGATAATCTTGTTCCCTTATTAGACAATTAATTAGAAACTTCAAAAGCATGAGCTGGGTCTCAGCTTTCCTTTGAGACATGGCTTCGCCAATACTTTCTGGGTCCTCTCCTGTACGGATGAAACGATATATTCTGTCTAGATCTTCTTTCATATTCGGTAGGGTGTCCAAATACTCGGTCACCCGTCTTACGCGCAATGAATATATAACCATATTATCATCGCCTGGGACTGGATCATAACGGCATTCGGTAAGAGCTCGCCTGATATCTGCAACGGACTGGTGTTTGGGCGTACGCTGTAACGCACGTTCATGTAACTCGACTGACGTTACACGTTTGTGTGGCAGCGGGGTACCAGGAGGACCTCCCCCCGCGGCCCCTAAACTGGAATCGTCGACTGATACTCTTCGTGCTGGCAGAGTGACCGATGTAGCGGGAACTTGTAATGTAGGCTGGACCGGGGGTACCGTAACAGGTACTGTAACGGGTGCCCCGGTGGCTGGAGGAGCAGGAATTACATTATTTACAGGAGCTGGCGGAACAGAATTTGCATATTCTGGGACTGTGTCGTCCAAATAGGACGAGAGAAAAATATCAGCTGCGGTTGGTTTGTGACGTAGCTTAGTCGGAACTAATGGTGGCGGAAAACTACTGGATGCCTCTGGGGTTGCCTTTGGCAAGCCCTCGGCAAGAAGAGGGTACATACCCTTAATAAGGGCATTCCTCTGTCTGTCTGACTGTTCGGCTTTAACTCGTTCACCTATTTTGATTAATTCCCTTTCTTGGGCTCTTTCTGAGGATTCTCTACTTAATTCTGCTTTTCTGATTTCTTTTTCGGTTCTTTTATGAGATTCTTTGCGCCATAACTCGATGGCATCTTTCTGTGACTGTCTGGCTTTCTTTTTCCATAATGCTTCTTCTACTCGCATGATGCACTCGGCATCCCATGTGCCTGATACAGGCCATCTATATTTCTCTTCTAATTCCTTGGTGTACTCTACCCATAAGTCTAGATATAATATGGCACTTATGCCATGCTTATGATACATGAAATGACCTGGACTGTCCCTAGGCGGGACAGGAACTGCTTCCTCGAGCAGACCTTTTCTAGTTCTTAACTGACATAACTTGGAGAACAGAGGCATGATTTAGACTAGAATACTGAACACAATACAATACACGATAAACACAATAATAATAACTGAAACAAATCACTCATACCACGACATTGAAAACACATGAAATAACATTTAAAATAACAGTTCGGACAGAATATTACCTGGAATACTGAGAACAGAACACATGAATTTCTCGAGAACAGAACTTACTGGAACAGAAACTTACTAGAATGACTAGATGTACTGCTAAAACAGTACGAAACTTACCGGTCCCATAAAGAGACACGTCAGGACCCGCATCCACCTAGGTGGACACTTCGTGTTGGATCTGTGTACCCAAACCCACGGACCAGAGACAAATTAATTGACCCTGTCTAGATACTACCCCAGCAACGGTACTCACCGGGCAGCAAGAACGGAAGGCCTCGGACTGGACTGGACTGCTACGACGACGGACTACGAACTTCGGACTTCAGTTACGGGTGGGCCTCCGGATACCTCGGACCTTGAACTCTCGGCTTGGGCTCTGGTCGGGACTCGCCGCGTTCCTCCACCGCCTCGTCTGGACGCTGGACCGCAACCTCCGTCTCCTCCGTGGGCCTGAGGGATACTTGAAGCAGAAATATCTGCACGTGGCCGGTATGGTTCCGTCACGGCTGCAGAGGGTCAGGGGGCTTGCGTGGCTTCTCCGGCGCGTGGGGAAAGGGCAAGTCCCTATTCGGGCGCCATTATGTGGTAAATAAATAATTAATTACCGGATCTATTTTTGACTGGATACAATATAAACAGGTAGCTCAATAAATAAGAGTCAAGATTCGAGGTAGCTGGAGTTTGCAGGTTTTAATATAGCATAAAGGACAGGAACAGGACAACCTGCACGGGAATAGGATGGCAGCTGCCGGGGGCAGGATCTGGAATGGCTAGAGCAACTTTAATAACAGTGCATAACATATATATACTAAAACAATTGCATTACAGTCAATACAGTAGGCGTAGCAGTGGGCGGGGTTCGTAGCAGTCGCGAAAGATAAGGCATAAAGTGGGTGTAAACAGAGGTGTGTACAGGGCGTATACATAGACATGTGATGTAAACGTAACAGAATATGTCATAAATGGGGCGGAAACATGGAGGGGGCTACCTGAGGAGCCGGGACCTCTGACCTAGTGGTGCGTGCAAACTGGCAATGACGTGTTACTAGGAGGAACTGGGGCCTATGACTTCTGCACTAGAAGAGGAGACTAAAGTCTGGAGTGTCAGAGCGACATGTACCTAAACACTATCTAGTATCTGATGTTTAGAGAACATGTTGATAGAATCCAAAAGTTATCAGGGTAAAGGCTAACAGACTCTAAGACTGGTGCATGCATTATTCTACATGTAGTGCGTGTTGAGGAATATTCTATGAATATTAATACAGTATTTCTCTTACATGGAGACATAAAGGCTAGACTATGACTGAAACTATTGATGCGATTCAGTAGCTTAGGAATGCAGAGAAGGAGAGCTGGACTGATAACTAGAAACATAACATACTCTTGGCAGACTGGGAGGCAGAGCCAGGCCGAGCCGGGCACTGTGAGGCAGGAAGTAAGTGAAGGGTCAGGGATGCAGGTGGGGGCTGTATCGCTCCTCGGAGAGGGTTCAGGAGACAGGAGCTGAATCTGGTGTCCGGGCCCCTTTGAGGCCTAGAAACGGGGACTTTTCAATGAATTAACGTGCACACTGTGAAACGTGGCAACATAGGTTTACATAGGCCTAATACTCGTAGCTTTCACGAGAACTGGAAACTGGCATACTAGAGATGGACACAACTATAATTGCGTCTTTAATCGATCATAGGGAATACATATGCATATTAATCATGCACATATAACATAAGATGGGGGGAACACGTAGGGACACAGAACATGGCAAAATTTACTTTTCCACAGGAGTCGAGTTTCTAGCCAGATGACCTATTTATACCCAAGCTCCTACGGGAGAAGTTCTCCCTAAATTACTACCTAAACTATTGCAGAGCTTTGTGTGCGTACACTGCACAGAAAATTAGCAGTGAGTGTATGCTGAGATTTTTGCAACAGTTATTTCTTGTGACTTTTTAAAATGTCATTATGGTGCCTTCCTGTCCCGCTCCCACGCAGACTTCTCACACAGAACATTCCAGGAAGGTGATAAATATAGCAGATGTGCCTTGTTCACTAATAACCCCTTTGTTAAATATTGATTCACCAAAATTCATAACTTGTAGGAGAACCTGCCTATCCTAATAAGTCGCAAGGCAAAGGCCGTGAAACAGACATGTTTGCATGCAATCCTTGGCAGGCAGTCGTATAGGGGAAGGGGGCCTGTGATAAAATGCAGCATGGCATCAGGATAGCACACGGTGCCGCTGGCTAGTTTTGATGGCGCACCAGGGCGCCGTGGCGCAGAGTTTGGGAACCGCTGCTCTTGGTGGTCGAACTGTCCAAATCAGCATGTCTCTGTGGAGATTTCAATTGAGTGTGTAATTATGTTGTTGCCTTTTTAGCATCATTCACAACTTCCCAATATGAGGTTAGTAAAGCGCAGACTCAGACCATATAGTGAAATTCAGCATCTGCAGCAGAACACCTGGGGCGTGTTCTCATGATTAAGACATAAATATTATGCATTTGGATGGAAATTAAGTAAGTTTGATGTAAGTAGTAAAATTGTACCATTTTGAGAAGTGGATGTATAGATGCGTCTGCACATATGCCTTAATCTTAAAGAGGCCATCCAGTGAATAATGTCCCAATACATCGCACAACCCCACCTGACATCAAAGCAACATTCTACAATCTTTATAGTTGGTGATTGTTAGCGATGCAGAAAGCTACTAGAACATTCCAGCCACTGAGGGTAGAATGTTCTAAATTAAAAAAGGGAGAAACATGAAAACTAACCTTTTTTGTATTTCAATTATTTTTTATTTTAGAAATTAATTCATTACTATAGAGTGCAATGATAATGACTGACACAATAAGTTATCCGCATGACAATACGTTGATTTGTAAGTATTACAAAATAATACCCGTATAATCTTCTGTGGAATAGAAAGAGCGAAAAAAACAGAGAAGTCAGGAAGGAAGAAAAGAAGAGAAAAGAAGGAGGAGAGGAAAAGGCAAGCGTTTGAGAACTGTTGAAATCAGTGTATTTCTAGCACAAGGAGGGCCGATCTTTGCAAATAAAGATCTGATTTGAACCATAAAATTTGAGAGGATTTGGTATTTGCATTTTCTTTGTATTTTTTACTTATACCCAAGGGTGTCAAAGCGCTAGCAAAAAATAAGAGCAACTACAGGAGAGGCGACCAGAGCTATCCATCATGACAGGGAGAAAAGCCATGTTTTTAAATGCTTGCGTAAAGCTGCATGGGAGGACAGATTTGCAATGTAAGTGAGTAGAGTGTTCCATAGCTTAGAAGCAGCCGCCTGAAAGCACTGGGGCTCCCACCTCACCTGGCCTTTCAAAATCTCGATACCTCCACCTTCCGAAGAGAGGCCCACATCAGCTCTCTTTTGAGGATACTGGTGGTGTACAGCAATGTGAACTAGACAGGGGGCTTCCTGGCCGGCACCCAGGGGTCTGACTGACAGACATTTAGGGATGTCCAGGGCAAAATGGGCAGCTGCATTCTGAATAGTCTGAAGTCTATTAAAGGTGGTTTTATCAATATTTAAGTACAGAGCGTTGCAGTAGTCAAGGTGCGATGTAATAAGCTCGATGACCACTGCAACTTTGAGCTTGCTGGAATGAGAGGAAAAACCTTACTAAGAGTTTTGCTTTTTAAAAAAATTATTTTTATTTGATTTTTATTGCATACATAGAGAAGACATCTCTATTAACAGTTGGCATTCGCAGTTGGATGCATTACTATATTAATGTTGATATTTATGTAGCCTAGGGTTCTGTCTTAATGTTGTGCTCTTGTTCTATTCCCTGGTGGGGGATATACGTTCAATTCAATTTGTATATTGCTGCTATCCTTAACCTTTGTCCCTAGTAAGTGTAAGAATCTATTTTAGTGGGTGGGGAGTACAACTGTAACTGAACTTGGGGGGCTGTACCGGATCAGGACCACACTGTGTATGTAAAAAATACAAAGTATTAGATGTGAGTGTGAATTGCTGAGAATTCTCATTTTGGTGACGGTGAGAGGTTATCAAGGGGACGTGCATCAGGGGTGTGTGAGCTTTGGTGCTTATACATGCTCTGTATTTGCAGCCTGTGCATTGTGTGTACGGGGATGGTCATCTTGATCGCACTCTGGAGAAGCCTGTGGGGGATTTGTCGGTGATTGGGGGGACTCGTCATGCTCTGTCATATGGTTGAAAGTGTGCAAGAGTGCTGCCCACTGCGTGGAGATGTGGTGTTAACAGATGACGTGGACTTCCTCATGGCGTAGTGCATCTTCCTCTGATGTTCCTCATTTTGCGACTGCTCCCTTCCACGCTGCCAGAGGGCCCCAGGCTGGAGTTCTCCAGTGCATGGCAATGTTTCGTTTGACCAGTAGGAGAGCTGGAGATGTAAACCTTATCTTGACTTTGTGTTGTTTGCAACTTTTGAATGTACCTAATGCACTGGCTTCCCATGTTGCAGTGTCTTTGAGCCCCTTTACTTACTTACGCGCAGAACATGTGGAGGAAAGTAGAGCTAGGTTCTTGACATCTCAGGCATTAGAATAAGGTGTTGGGGTAGTATCGTTGAAGATTTTCTGGTGTCTAATATGTGTGATGCAGGATAAAAACCTGTATATTTTTGAATCTATAGTTTCAAGATACTTTTTTGGTGGTATTCTAATTCTTGTTCCCATTATTTGTCATGGAGGGGCCTCTGGAGCTCTACCTCTCATTTTTCCCGAAGAGGGGCAAGGGGCACTGCATTCAGTTCTCGGATCACTTTATACAGCCGTCACTATTTGGCATCCTGGCCCCATTGCAGGATAGCATGGAAGACTGGGTGTGTTGCCGGTTCGTTGTCGGTCATATGACAGGCTCGGCGACGATCTGCCACCAACCGCCCATACATGAGGAATTGACCTCTGGGAAGGCCAGTATCGGTTGTCAGTTATGCAAATGAGATCAAGTGACTGTCTGCGAACAGCGATCCCTCCTCTGTAAGTTAGTGTTTCTGTCTAGATATTTAGGAACAGTGTTGTGTAATGGTCGGGATCTCGGGGAAGACCTATTAGCGGCAGGAAAGGGGGAATAAAGTGGGGTTGTCTGTGACATACGGTGTATGCGTTTCATGCATGGGAGTGCCACTGTCACCTGCAATGGATAGGTTGACGTGGGCTTAGGTCCTGGCAGCAGCATGCGTCGGATCGATGGAATGGGTATTGGCCCGTGTGGGTGTATGTCTCTGCTAATGAGCCTTCAGTGGTCCCTCGTGATACCCACCTTACTTAAAGTTTTGATAATGTAGAAGCTGGAGCTCACAATCCTCTTTGCCGGAGTATCAAAGGAAACGGAGGTATCAAAAAACACCGCAACATTTGTGGCCTCATGACTGGAAGAGATCAGGGCCACAAAACTCTTGCCAACACAGTTCAGACCATAACAACGTTTGCTCTCCAAAAATCAGGATCTCTGTCTTGTCAGCATTCAGTTTGAGCCAATTATTTTTCATCCAGTTATTTATATCAATCCTACAGCATTTGAACCTTTCAGCCACCGCCGGGATGTAATTGGATATTGAGGCAATAATTTGTTTATCATCCGCATAGAAAAGTACTTAAAAGCTGAAAAACACATTCAGCTTGACCAAATATAGATTAAACCGCGTCAGGATGCGAAAAGAGCCTTGTGTCATCCCACACGGTAACTGGAAAGAGCCCACCTTAAAGTGAACGCAACTCACAGTGTGAGATCTTTTAGAAAAGGACTCCATCATGGTCAAGACAGTGTCCCTCTCCCCTGCCTTGTGCAGTCTAAGAACCAGGCGGGAGGGAGACATACTATGAAAAGCAGCTGGAAGTTCCTGATTCTCCCTGATAGACCTGACTGCCAGCAGAGTGGATTCTGTGCTGTGGCCACTCCGAAAACCATTCTGTGAAGGATCCAAAAGGCCAAAAACACTACCAGTTCCTGATTAGAATATATTTCCAATAGCTTAGTTGGCGCAGGTAAAAGAGAAATGGGGCAAAGATTACTCACATCTTCAGGGTTGTCATTGGGCTTCTTTTTTAAAGGGGACAACTATAGCCTCCTTCTCCAGGAAAAATACCTGTTAACAGAATTTGATTGGATACCTTTTTCAAGAAAAAGGGCAATCTGATCTGGTACTAACCGCAAGATTCTGGGTGCACATGGATCTTCCGGAGAACAGGATCTCAAGTTTAGAAGAATTAGCTTAACTTTCTTAAGTGAAATGGGGGAAGACAGATAGAGTAGCAGTGTGGGCAAGATTAATCACTTCCTCTTCTTTCTTTGAGGTGGGGCATTCCTCATTCAAATTAAAACAGGCAACAATCTTCAGAATCTTGTCCTTAAAGGAAGCTGCAATGTTATTACAGAAACCTTGGGAACTTTCAAAGGCTTGCTTAACAGGCAAGATGGAAAGATTTTTTACCATTTAAAGAGTTCTTTAGGAGTATTAGTGGCCAACCTTATTTTTATAGTGAAGTAGGAGGACTTAGCTAATATGATAGCATGTTTGTAGTTATACATCAGTTCTTTGTGCTTATCTTTTTCTTCAATATAGGGAGTTATCCTGCACCTCTGTTCTTGCCTCCCTGTCTTAAAAGCAGGAAGAGCAATTTGATTGTTGGCGGTCTCAAACCACAAGTGAAAGTCCTCTGCGGTATATTCCAGTTGTCTATCATTCCTTTGTAAGGATTCACACAATGCAACCTCTACGTTTTCAGCAGAGATTTTATTCCACCTCCTAAACATGGTGATATTACTTTGCAATTTTTTTTGTTTTTAAAAGAGCTGCATAATGGTCAGTCCAGCAGAGAGGGATGGATCTTCCACTCCCAAAGCCCCATGATTGACAAAAAAAACATCTAAGGTATAATCTGCCTTGGGAGTGGGTGAGTTCACCAATTGCCTGAAGCCAAAATCCTTTATAAGTTCAAGAAACCTAATACAGTCAATGCAATCAGTGTCCTTCAGGTGAAAATAAAAGTCCCCCAGAATGGTAAAATTGTAGCAGGTAATATAGGATTCCAATTCTAGGCTCCATGCGTTGACTAATTTAGTACGAGAGCGGGTTAAAACTATTGTGGTGGACATAGACAGTCTTGACTTTGGCGCGCCTTTAATCCCCCATAAAGCACATAGTAAACAAAAGCCAATTTTTTTAAAGAAACATTGTGTAGTGTATTATCTGCACTTCTTTTAATATCTATAGATAGCAAGATTTCCATAAGAAAACAATCCCAGATGGTTATAGAGTTTATTAGGTGTGTATCAGAACAAGCGTGAATATTCAAAGAGACTAACACATGAGTGAGGGAGAATTTAACATTTAAAATGTTAGACAGCGTGACTTCAATATCTTTCCAGAAAGAACGTATACAGAAAAACGGTAAATGATCTAGATCACTCAGAGGATGATCGCTATGCCAACAAGCAGCTGAGGGCAAGAGCCTTTGTTTGTGTAAATGCTCAGGGGTCCAGTATGATCTATAAGCTGTCCAAAGTTTACATTATATTAATGGGGGAAGATTTTATAACACAGGAAAGAACTCCATATTTTGTCCCACGATGTGAAAGGAATGGGTTCAGTGTTATATTTAGAACAAGAATTTTCACATGCCAGTTGAATCTGAGCTGTCTCTGGGTTGGAATTTTTAGATTATTGACAATGTATAACTCTTGGACAAACGTTTCTGAAGAAAGAGTAAACAGTCAGCCTTATGCGAAATTCTAATCCCCTCAAGGTGACTTTATTGTTAAGTCCAGAGGTTGAAGGTTAAATCTTTCATATAACATAGCAAAATATATGGGGTTGGCAGGTTGGATAATATCTCTAACATAGAAAATACTCATAGATGACCACTGTTTCCTGAAGGATAAGAAAGGATCTACTTTAATAGCAGTATTAAACCACAAGAAGATGAACTCTGAGCATGTAAAGGAAAACATTTATCCAAATATTTAATGGCTGAAATTGAGTTCTTGGTCTGGTAAGAATGAGACACTTTAAGTTGCTAAATTTTTAAAGAGTTAATGAGTGAAAGAGGATAAACCAAATCTGATGTAATATCAACCCATGCTGGACGATGGCCGCTGTTGGGTGAAGCCAACAAATCGATTGTCTGACGAGATAAGCTCTATGATAATTTTTTTAATTAGGAAAAAGAAAGCCGCCTGAGATTTATTTGTCTATAGCTTTCGGAACAATATTCTGGTACTCTTACCCCTCCATATAAAAAAATCATAATATTGCATTGACTGAGTTGTGAAAGGAAATGGGAAGGCTGGTTGGAAACATGCTTAGGAAAAAATTGATTTGTGGCCCAAGCATCACTTTAACTGATTCAGCCAGGCCCCACCATATAACACATTTTGGTGAACAAGCATCTGTTAATTTTCTAATTTTGGCAATTAGTGTTTCCTCCTTATGAACATTGATATCGTTGATGGAGCCTGCACAATAAAGACTCAAATATTTGAATCTAATCTTTCGCCATTTCAAATAAAAATTGACCACTATATGACGGAGACAAAGTATTTTCAAAGGACAAATTTCAGCTTTTTCCTTATTCAAAGAGTATCCTGAAACATTTGTGAAAGTTGCAATAACCCTAAAATTTCTGGAACAGCTTATCTGCATCAGTAGAGAAGATCAGCACATCATCAGCAGATACACCCAATTTATGGATACCACTATAAAAAGGGGTACCTTTGATTGTATCTTTAATCCGAATGGAATGTAAGAATGGTTTAATTGTAAGAAGAAAAAGGAAAGGGGACCAAGGACATCCTTGCCTTTTACCCTGCGACAAACAGAACATATTTGCTAGTTGGCCATTACTTTTTATTTGTGCCAAATATTTCTGATAAACCGCCATGACCATTCGTATAAAGCGAGTGCCCAATTTAAACTTTACTAGTGCTGATTTTAAGAAGGCCCCAGAGACCTTATCAAAGACCTTCTCCGCATCTAAGGCCAATCCCATGGTGGGAGAAGGGATCTGTTTGGTGTTGTCAGTTATATGGCAGAAAGTTCAGATATTATCAGCCGACAAATTTCCCTTAGCAAAACCTGTTTGTGAGGGATGAATTAAAGATGGAAAAACCTTTTCTAATCTAAGACCCAATAGCTTAGCATACACCTTATAATCGGTATTAAGGAATGAAATAGGATGGAAATTCTTCATTTCTAATGGATCTTTAAATTCCTTTGGCATCACCACTATATGAGCCTATGAAGCAGAGCCTGAGAGTGCACCTTGTGAATTAAAAATGATAGGTGGAGTAATAGTATATATTGAAAACTCTGATAAAAATCTATCCAGACCTGGAGCCTTTTTCAGTTTAGGAAAATGAATAGCTTTAGTAATTTTGTCTTGTGTGATTGGTCTACTAACAGATTCTACATCTTTTTCAGAAAGTGTGGGTAGCAGATGGGGTTCCAGAAAATCTTTGCACATTTCTAAATTAGACGCATTCCGAGACTGAAGAGGGTTATATAACTCAGAATAAAAGCTCTGAAAGGCTTCCATTACTTTAGCTTGTTCTGCTTGCAAACAACCATTAGTCTCTTTGATGACAGGAAAATTAATAGATTTTTAGGTGTCAATGTAAGAAGCCTGCACACTTTGTTGCGTTCCGAAAGATTTTTTAGCTTTAGACTTAGAATACCATATATGGGCCCTGTCACTTAAGATTTTGTTATATTCATCATTAAGATGTTTAATTTTAGATGTGGTTAAGGGATCAAGGTTGAATATCCTAACCATTTGGAAAGAGTTGATTCCACCTTGCATTTAACAGCTTGGTTGTTCTTATTTGACATTATGCCTAATCATCTCACCCCTTATAGTTGCTTTCATGGCATCCCATATCGTTTTAATATCCACATCCAAGGTGATATTCTCTTTAAAGAAGCTGGTTACAGATCAGGCAATTTGGTCTTTGAAGTGAGATCAGTGAGAATGTAGTCATTCATGTTCCATGAACAGGATTTAGACTGTTGCAAAGCTACGTTTAAGGTTAGTTTGATACATGCATGGTCTTATATGAGAATGGGCTCAATAGTGTGATCACTGGCTGAATGGACCAAGTTTTTGCTAATGAAAAAGGAGTCAATTCTAGACAGAGTATTGTGAGTGTATGAATAAAAGGTAAAAATCACTGCCTGTTGGGTTGTGTAGTCTCCAAATTTCAATTAGTTTATTATCCTTTGCTAGGGTATGGAGCTGTGTATGGGAGCGATTAGGTCTATAAGAGTATTGAGGAAGTCTGTCGAGAGGAATATCAAATGGGAGATCACAATCACCTGCCAAAATAAGTTTATTATCCTGATGAATTTCATGTAATTTTTGATTCAGAGAATACCAGAAGTAGGGGTCATCCGATGCCACAGCGTAGATGTTTGCAATAAAAAAGAAAAGTCATCCTTGTTGATTTTGGGCAGGAGCCGTCTGCCCTGATCATCATGTACAACAGTATCAACTGAGCACCTGGTTTGTTTTGAAATGAGAGTGAACACTCCATCCTTCTTATAAAGTGCCAGAGATCACAAACAGTCTGAAATCCAGGAGTGTTGCATACTACGAGCCCAGCTCTAGTCTCCGTAAGAAGTATACTATCACTCTTCAATTTCCGACAAGAAAACCTACTTCTGTTTGATTGAGTGATTTAGTATTAAGAGTATTATTTTAAGGAATGTTGAAACCATCATGCAACAATCTTATCCAAAGCAGCATGGTATGCACCGAGGAAGAACCTCTATAGAAGAGTAAAAGAGAGAAAAAATATTGACACAAAAGGGAAAAGGAGAGGCAAAGAGAAGGAAAGGACAATGACACCATAACAAATATTGTAATTGGGCAACATTTCAGAGGAGAAATCCAACTCCCAATTCAACCCCCTACCACCCCACCCCTACCCTCAACCTATCCCGTGATCCCCCCCCCCCCCACCCCCAAAGCAGAAAAAGGAGCCATGTAGGCCTCGAAACAGAAACATGGTCCAGACAAAGAAAAACTTCAGACTTGAGCAGGACAATGAGTATACACATACCAACCAGAGAATTATTGACAATATCAATGGAGCACCCTCCAAACATGTCACCTCTAATTAGGAAAGGTAAGATATATTGTAAAAGGTAGACAGACTATCAAAAAATTACCTTTTTCATTTTCATCTGAACCAAGATAACAAATAACATTTGTGAATATGGATATTATCCAATGAGTGGTAAAAATGTTTATACATACTTATCTGAACCAAGTTAACAAGTAAAATTCATTAAAAAGGATATTATCCAATATGAGGTAAAAATACCTTCTATATACTTGTCTGAGCCATAATAATAAGTAAAAATCATGAAAAAGGATATCATCCGAAGTGGAGTAAAGTTACCTTATACATTCGGTTTCTGAACCAAGATAAGGAGTATAGATCATGAGAAAGAATATTATCCAGTGTATAGTGAAATTATCTTGTACATTCTTATCTTAACCAAGGTAACAAGCAAAGTTAAATAAAGAAGGATATTATCCAAAGTATGATGAAAATACCTTATACAAATGTAACTGTACCAGGCTAGCAAACAAAAGGCATGAAAAAGGATATTTTGCAATGAGTGTGAAGATTACCGTATACCTTCTGACCTGAACAAAGATAATGAGCAGTAAAATTAATGAAAAAGGATATTATCCAATTTGTGGTGATGGGGGAATAGAGCATAGCAAAACTTCAAACCTGAATCATGAAGGGAAAAATCAGAGAGATATACTGGAATCTAACAAACGTTTCGCAAAGGCCTCTAGATCTTTAGGTTCATCATAAATTTGTGAATGTCCTTCAAGAGTGGTCTTCAACTTTGTTTGACCTATAAAACAGAGAGTGATGTTTAAGGAATAGAGCTCATTACATAGTCCAAGAAACTTTTTTCTTCAATCTACCATAGGCTTGGCATTGTCCTGTGAAATACCCACTTTATGACCCATCCAATCAATGGCTTTATTATATCTCATGTGATCCGGAATCATTTCGGTGTGTTGATATTGCAGTGGTCAGAATATAAGTGCCCTTGAGTGATTAGCTGAAGAAGAGGTTATACATGTTGTAACCCTATGAGCCCTTTCCATCTAAAAGCTAAATTCAAATAATCCCAGGACTCGGGTAAGAAATGACTTAAGAAAGGCTACACAAGATTTGTCTCTATTTTTCGTGTTCTCCGGCAAACCAAAAATTCACAAGTTACCTTTCCTACTTCTGTCCTCTAGGGCACCAATTTCTCTTGCCAACTACAACACTTTTCATGACATTAAGTTTGAGGTTTTCATCAAAGAATTCTGATTGCCTTCAACTTTGATAATGCTTGATTCATCCTCCTTCTTTTGATTTGCTAAAACTCGAACATCTTGTCTAAGGCTGAATATTTTGATCTACAGACTTTCTGTATTGACTTTGGTTGACTGCGTCAGATTGTGTAGTGAATTGAGTTTCAAGAAAATGGTTTAATTGTTTTTAGGGAGACCTTGTTTGGGGAGTTCGGTGAAGGAAGGTCTTGTTTGGTACTTTTTTTTTTACCAGGTTTCTGTTCCCTTTGATCTCTAGAGCCTTTATGTCCCCCCTGAGCGCCTTCTCTTTCCTGTCCGCCATTTTGTGGAACAATGTATATCCTAAGGTAGTTTAGAGTTGTTTCCGCGCACTGCTTCCCTATAAGTACATCTGTCTTTTAATTCCAAACACATCAACAACAGCATAAACAAATATAATACCGCATGAAAGTTATACAATGTCTGCTCTCAGTGATCTTCTCTAATTAGCTTATTCACCAGTCTCTTAAGTCTCGGACCCCATGTCACACATCGCCTGCAAAGAGAGCCCTCACCTGGGATAACATAGGGTGGATTGGATTTATTTGAAAGGAAGGCCGCACCACACTTGTATGCTGCGAGACAAAGCGAACTGAAAATACAGCGGGATAAACAACAAGAAACTGGCACAGTAAAGATTTGTAGCAGTGTGTTAAAGCGCTATGATAACTTGTTCTCCTTATGGGCAAAGTAGCAGTTCATACTACAATGAGACTAGGCTCAATTTTATAAACCATGTCTGAGGCAAAATGAAGAGAAAGTCTCCTCCCTCCATACAACTAAAATTGATGAAAAGTCATTGCATGTAGTGTTGGTTTGATGAACCATTGCACCGCTTTAAATAAGTGCTTTTATTGCCTCCGTTAGTTCCTGTACAAGTCACCCAACGGCGCCATGAAAATAATGCAGGTCATCTGTCATGGCATCTTAGAGAACAGGCACCATCTTAGAGGTTGTGGGGAAAACCATTATTGAAGTAACAGGGCTTAAAAAAGCCTACAGAAGAGGTGGGGCATAAAGTTTATCCAGGGGAGTAGTACAGTGTTCTCCTACTTCTAGATTATCCGGCTGGCACAGCTATTCAGAAGCTGCTTACACTGAGGAGATATGCTGCACATTGCACGACAAATTAGGCTCCATCTTGGTTGCTCAGAATGCTTCCCTTATCTGCACTCATCTCTTCTGTTCACAAGGTGTAAAAATGCTGGAAAAGGGCTTTAATGTTAACCCCATATTCGCGACAGCACACTCCATTAGTGAGACTGCAAATCTGTAGGATGGAGCATTCCTCAAGAAAATAGTTCAGAAGTTAAAAGTCGCTCGTTTTCGTAGCTCCACTCCTACGCGACCACCCCATCGGGCGCTAGCCACTCCCTCCCCATAAGGACAAACATTGAAATGTTGGTGCCCCGGGCTTATGCCAGCCATTATACGCCCAGAGATACTCCATTGACTTGAATGGAGCTCTCAATATTCCAATGTTTCAATGCGCTATACGGCACTCACTGATTGGAAATAGCATCTGAACCACATCGCAATGTTCATAAGTAGGGCCAGCACTGCAAATCAGGGTAAACACTTAGGGTTCTTTGTTATCAATACTTTCCTAGTAGTAGCTACAAACATCTCCGACTTGTGCATACAGAAAGTTCCAAACCACTTTGCTTTCGGCCTCACGATGTATAGAGGCACCAGAACCCTTCAATGGCAAAACTAAGGCCATATTACAGAGTTATCCATCTATCTATCTATCTATCTATCTATCTATCTATCTATCTATCTATCTATCTATCTATCTATCTATCTATCTATCTATCTATCTATCTATCTATCTATCTATCTGTCTGTCTGTCTGTCTGTCTGTCTGTCTGTCTGTCTGTCTGTCTGTCTGTCTGTCTGTCTGTCTGTCTGTCTGTCTGTCTGTCTGTCTGTCTGTCTGCCTGCCTGCCTGCCTGTCTGCCTGCCTGCCTGTCTGTCTGTCTGTCTGTCTTTCTAATTAAGCATGATTGGACCCTAAATAAAATATGTGCTAAACATGGACTTCGATAAAACAAACATTTTCGTAAACACACAGTGGACGGCTATATAAACATTGGTTTCCAGAGTTTGGGAAAACATTGGAAAATCGTTACTAGAATCTACAACAACAAAATTGCAACAAGGATAGCTCATACATGCCTGAATAAAACCCTGGGACCCCAGACTTAAAGAGAATTCTTAAGTACCACATTCCACTTTCAAGTAATTCTGTTTCAGTCCCCTGCATCAGAACATGAGAAGTATGGAGTACATATTTTAGTCATTTACACATTGGAAAAAATGTTCTTATGCAACAGTATTCATGAGACATCCCCAGATTAGGGAAGTAAAGAATGTATTCTTCACCAAGCAATTGTTATGCTATAGATGCTACTGCCTCTGTGTGGCGAATTCAGTTTCCACCCGCTGTCTGAACTCGCCCAGAGGATTAGTTGATCTTAGTAATGACATGTCCACGTCACCCATTTATTTTTAACCCAAGAACTCAATGGGTCTGGAACCAACAACTCCTCCCCACTCTCTGGGCATCTCTGAAGTACAGGCTGCTGATTCACTCTCTGGGAATCTGGCCACTAGAGGCTCTACAATGCCTAGTGCCTGTCTGTCTAGCCCTTGGGTCTCCTTGTATCCAACCCTTCCTCCTGATTGGGGCATCTCGGTCAGCCAGGTTCCCTCCTGCAAGGGTTGATAGCTCTCTCTTTTCACACTTGTTGCGCTTAGAAAAGTGTTGACCCCACAGCATTGCACCATAAACAGTTATAATGATTTATTATTATTTTTTTGTCTTATAAGGCGCACAGCTACCCAAGGGTTTCCCGGCGGCGCCCAATCAGGAACCGAAAAGAAATTAGAAAAGACGAGAGAAGATTAGATTCTACATATTAAACAACCAGGTTTTTAGGCACTTATGATAATTCTCATATATGGTTTCTGTCCGAATTGACATAGGAAGGGAGTTCCACAAGGAGGGACCTAGGTAGGAAAAGGACCATAAACAGTGCTCATGAATGAGGCTCCTGTCGCCTTAGAGACTAGCTTTCAACTGACTATCGTGCTGGAGAGTACCAACAAATATTCTGACACATAAACATGTAGCCATCCAGAGAGCCGCAGAACCCATCACTCAACCTGTAATCAGCTACTTTACCACCATCATCCTTCTTCTTCTGAAAGAATGCCACATCCCTTCAGGGTCTCCGAACAGGTGGCTTGCCTTGTGTTCTACCTGTTGTAATTACTCAGCTCCCTTCATGCACACTAACACAAACTTGTGAGAAGGTGGCCACCTAAGAATATTAAATGAGGCTATGATTGGTCATACATGCAAAAAACAACCAGTATTTTATGTTTTCCTTCTTGAATGATCTATTTCAATGTGCTAAAAAAAAATTCTGGTCACCTACCATCAGTTTAGTGAGAGAGATGGACCTTCCCCTCTTCTTTTATACACTATGGCACCATCTCCTACCGACGTAGTCATTGGTGACACCCACATGTAGGATCAGGTGAGGAATGAGTTGCATGTGGCATTTCAAACTTAATGTACTTTAGTGTTAATCAGATAATGTGTTTTTCTTTCAGAGAGATCCAATATTTAACTTATTCCACTATTACCCCATTGGAGTTTCACCTTTGGCACCTTTGGGAATAAAAGTGCATATTAAAAGTGCTAGTGGCTGTAACCCAATCCAGCAAATTCGAAAAAAGGCCCTGTAGCTTAAACGGCAGGAAAGCTTTTGTTTCTGTGGCTCTATCATTTTCACTTTATTTTCAGCCCTAGAATTATGAGTCACTGTTGCTTTTTCATCATCAGTCATGTTTTTTAAATCATGTTCGGCAGCTGGGAATAGAACACAAGCTTCATATCTATAGTGTCAACTGTGAGAAATTGGGTTGTTGGTTGACTGGGCTGTGAGCCCAGGTTAAGCAATAGCCACAATCCCTTGCAGGGTGAACCACACTAAATTAACATGTGCCTAACCCTGGGTAGCTTGGCACAAAATAGCAGTCAGGCAATGTGTAAAGTATTTATGCAGCACACAAACAGCTATTAAGTTAAAACATGACACAAATAAATCCAAATCCAATTCAGAAAAATAGAGTAAATTATAATAACGTATTTCACACCAAAACCACAGTTATTAATTTTCAAAGAATAAAAGGAAAAAAAGTGCCTAAAAGCAGAAAGCGTCAACCAGGAATATCTGGTCCTGCTGGACTGGGTCAAAGTCAAAAGGTCAGGCTGACCGTGATGGAGCATGGGCCAGATACAGTCCCAGATAAGTCCCACTAAAGTTTTACCTTCTCAAGTTTGGTGAGAAGAGTCCCTTTCAAGTTGGAGATGATCGCGACGAGCTAGGAATGCGCCCTCAGAGGCAGTCGGCGAGGTGCACAGAGCAGGCTGGGCATGGCAGAAGGACGGGCTGGAGCTTCGTGTTGACAGTCCCTGCAGGCTGTTGATGCTGCTATATGAAGAGACAGGCTGGCAGTGGCTTATGCTGACTTTCGTTGTGAGCAGAGTGGTTCTGGTGCGACTGGGCCCTTGTGGGATCTGAAAGAGCCCAAAAGCTTTATTTCAAGAGCTTGTGAACTCCACCAAGGGTCCAGGACCTGACAGGCACAACTTGGGGGGTCAGGAACCCATTAAAGATGGATCCAGGAGATATTGGGGAGCCTTTTATGTCCCTGAGGCTCAAATCAGGTGGCCATCAAACTAGCCCTTTGAGTCACTCTCTAGTTTTGGTTTCAATATGGGTTGCTGGTCCAGTTCTTCCTCCTCAGGCAAGAGGGCAACAGGCAGCAGGTTAGCCTACGAGGGCAGCAGCTCCTTCAGAGTAGCAGCACAATAGTTCTTCTTCCTGGCAGAGTATCTACAGGCCCAGAAGTATACTAAAGAGTTTGTGTCTGAGGTCCTTCTTTTACACCTTTGTGCTCTGACTTTGGAAGGTGAAGAAGGTTCTAGACAGTGGCTTTGAAGTGCATGTAATTTCCTGCTTCCCCTGCCCTGGCTCCAAGCAGGTTGAAGTGACAATGCAGGTTTGTTGGCCCCTTTGTATGAAGGCAGAGCACGGGCTATTCAAGTGTAAGTGGGGCTGTGCTCAGGTCCGCCCTCCCCATCCTGCCAGCAGTTTGCCCACTCAGGCCCACCTATTCTCTTTATTGTGTAACTGTCTGGGAGGAATTCACAAAGTCTAACTTTCAGTTACACTCAGTCATGTGATGCAGGCTATAGACACAAAAGGGCTATTGGAATAAAAAACGCCAACTGTCTAAAAAAGTGGCATTTTTATAATTGTGTGAGAAAACCTGACTTCCCCACTAAATAGGGCTTTTCACCCCAATTCAAAAGACACCAAACATGAACCGGTTATTTCTTCCCATTCGTAAACTACACTTAGAAAATGTAATAAGGTAACTCCAATGTCATCCTATGGGAGAGATAGGCCGTGCAGTAGTGAAAAACGAATTTAAGAGTTTTTCACTATCAGGAAATGTAAAACTTAAAACGACATATACAACTTTTTAAATACAGTTCACCCTGCCCTTAGGGCTACTCAGGGCCTACTTTAGGGATGACTTATATGCATTAAAAAGGAAGGTTTGGGTCTGGCAAAAGGTTAACATTGCCAGGGCGACATAGCAGTTTAAAACTACACCCACACAGGCTGCAATTGCAGACTTGAGACATGTTTAAAGGGCTACTTAAGTGGGTGGCACAATCAAATCTGCAGACCCACTAGTATCATTTGATTTACAGAACCTGGGCACATGTATTGCCACTTTGCTTAGGACATATAAGTAAATTAGATATGCCAATTGGGTATAAACGAATTTTACCATGTTTAAGGGAGAGAGCATAAGCACTTTAGCACTGTTTAGCAGTGGTGAAGAACACAGAGTCCTAAGGCCGACAAAAACAAATTCAGTAAATATAAGAAGAGGAAGACAAAATGTTTGTGTGTGCCCCTGCAGAGAGGGCCAGGTTCAACCAACATCAATGTGATCTTCATATTAATTGTTTGGGAGGTATATTCTTATTTTACCTTAGAAGGGATAGTCACAATCAATTGTTCGATATTCAAGGATTGTCTCCTAAGCAAGTCATCATAAAGAAAGTTATATCTCACATACTTCAGGGGTCACAAGCATTATATAAATACATTTACAATCTACAATTGCATGAGCAATATCAGATCCTTGTCTGAAACTGAGTGATCACCACACACAAGCCATTGAAGATAACATTTTGAAATGATAAGTTGGAAGTAACATTTTGGGCTGTTAATTGCATAAAAGATCTTAGTGGATCCGCATGAAGAACCGATTACCCTGTCCAGGTTGCTTTAAGATTAGGCTGGTAGGAGAGTCACCTGATTTGAAAGGCTTTTCATTGCTCTCCTTTCATGAAGACAAAATCAAAAAGTTCCCTCTAGTAGGCTCTGGGACAAGTTGGTCCAGTTGGACCAGTTTCTGAGACTGCAGTAGATTATGGCCCTAGGCTGTAAATGTTCCCTCTGTTACTGGTTTCTTCACTCAACATGCCAATGACGGTGCTTCCACTGCATACCTTGTGTCAGCTGCATCAAGATGTTGAAACTAAAATGTATAATATGGGTATACTTGCAAATAGCTCGAAGGACAGTGAATACCCTATGCTAACTCCAATCCCCATAAAAAAGAAGCATAGATACACAATACAAAATTCTCTTTCACAGTGGAACACACATACACATTCCCAAACAGACAGCACCTTCTTTAGATTGGGCTTTATACATTTAATTAATAGAAACACTGCATGCTCACTTCTTCGGGCTTCAATATGTAGTCCGGTCTATCATGTGTTACTGAGTATGTCTACATTGATGGGTATCGCTTCTTTTTGTATACCTTTCATTGGTTGTAACACCCTATATTATATACTCCAATTCCAATCATTGACAAGGAATCATATTACACAGTATCCCAAAGCATCTAGATTCAACAAATAAGATATGTAACAGATTAATTACACTTAAGGGGAAGGGAAAAGTAAACTCCACTAAATAACAAAATAAAATTAAATAATAAACAACAGTGAGACCTAAACCAAGGCACTCTTCGTCTTATTTTCTTAACTGTACTTCTGTGATTACATTGCCATTTTTAATTTCGATTTTTTGATATTTGAGCATTTAGACTAACAGAAAGAGACCATATTTAAATGATCTGTCAAAGCCAAAACTGTGACATAAACCCGGGCTATATGTGTGATCCTCTGTATCTATCATTCACTGGCTGAATTAACAAAAATGGTATCGTTCTGCCTGTCACGTGCTAGTGCTGTAAGGCAATGTCACCAGAAGCCCCTTTTATGACACAGGGGCAAAGTGACCAGTGCTTACTGTTGTTTACCATTGGTGTTCCAGGGCCTAAAACATGGTTTTGTTTCAACTGAATGCCTAATGTATTGTCACTTACTTTAAAACTTACCTTGTAATGGTATTTTATTGGTTTTGGGCCTGGATAATAGTGCTCTACTAATCGTTAAATACATTTCCATGCTGATTTTAGTTATGTTTTGTCCAGTCAGCCACAATAGATGAGTCTGTCAAACACATGATGCTATTTCACATGTATTAATTGCATAGGAAGAGGCTCCAGTGAAGGCTTCTCAAATCACACTAGATTTGAGCCCCATCATCTTTTTCATCACACTCAAAGCACTGCATATAACATTTTAGGGATTGTATCATTCTCCTTTATTGACCCGGACAAGACAGGTTCAATGTTCAGTCAGACCAGCCCATTGTGTACATAGCAAGATTAAGCATGGAGTTTGATTTTCAACCACTCCGCCACTCATAGCTCAACATTTAGGGCCAGATGTAGGTAATTCCTATTTACCGACTCCTAAATACCGACTCATACCGAATCGGTATTTAAGAGTCGGTAAATAGGAAGGAGGCAGATGTAGGTAAAAAATTACCGATTCTGTAAGAGTCGGTATTTACCGAATCTGTAAATACCGATTCGGTATTTCACATTGATTCCTATGGGCCCCGAAGGCCATAGGAATCAATGTGAAATACCAATTCGGTATTTACAGATTCGGTAAATACCGAATTCTGCAAGGGTGCAGGGGGTGTCACTTTGACATCCTCTAGCACCCCAAGTACAGGCATGTGTGCCATGTGGCACACAGACATGCCCTAAGGGCATGTATGTGTGCCACATGGCACAGGTGTGCATGCACAGATGTGCATGCACACCTGAATTCGGTATTTTACCACCCAATAGGATTGGGTGGTAAAATACCGACTCTTAAGGGCCTGTGGCACTCTTAGGAGTGTCACCTACATATGGATTTACAGAATCGGTATATTTACCGATTCGGTAAAATACCGAAGTGGTAAATTTACCGAATCGGCAAATATACCGATTCTGTGAATTCAGACCCACCTACATCTCAAAAGCCAAATACCGGTCGGTAACGGCCGAAATCGGCCGTTACCGACCGGTATTTGGCGACCTACATCTGGCCCTAGTGCATTAAACCCTTGTTGTGTTACAGAAAGTTGTACTTTGTGTAAAGCTGGTCTAATTTACTCACCCCACCCCACGCCCTAGGGTATATGCTGCGCTTTATAAATATCAAAAATAAATAAATAAATAAATAAATAAATACCAGATGATTAAATATCATGAACTAGATCACAAAATATTTTTGATAGGTGCTATTTCATGTTTTGGTGGTAAGTTAAGGCATGCTTGCTCTGCACAATTTGTGTGGTTCTCCCCCAAACGTTTTGCCTTCTCCCCTATTGTTTGCTGAAATATATTTGAGTTAGCCTTAGGGTTCTGTGCACTTTACCACTTGCTAACCAGTGCTAAAGTATTTGTGCTCACTCCTTTCACTGCACTGCACTGGCTGTCAATCCAAGCCAGCATTCAGTTTAAGGTGCTATGTACTGCGCACAAAATTCTGCGGCTCCAAGCCCCTATTGGGTTATTAGGTCTACTGAAGCCATATTTGCCTAGACGCGCTCTGCATTTGGCTACTCAAGGTCTGGTCTGTGTCCCTCGAGTTAAGAAAGCGAGGGCAGGGGGTCATTAGTTTGCTCTCTTGGCGGCCAAACTGTGGAACTCTCTTCCAGCAAGCATGCGAGCCATCCCTAATCTTCTGACGTTTCGGAAATCCTTAAAAACTTGGCTGTTCCCCACTATTTGATATTTGTCGCTCGCTGTGTCTCCCTGTCTCTTGTCTGGTTTCTGGCTGCGCTGGGACGCCTTGTCGCTGAGGCAGCCATCCGCATTACAAATCCTTAAATAAATAAATACATTTCAACATGGTAAAATTGGCTTTCATCCAAATGACACAAGTGATTTACTTGTAGGTCCCTAGTAAAGTGATACTGCATTACCCAGGGCCTGAGAATTAAATGCCATGAGCCGGACTGCAGCACTTAAGGTGCCACCCACTTAAGTAGCCCCTTAAAACATGTCTCAGGACTGCCATTGTAGCCAGTGTGCAGTTTTAAACTGTGAATATACATGGCAAAATAAATCTTTTGCCATGCCTATACCTTCATTTTTAATACATATACGCCGCTCCCATGGCAGGCCCTAAACAATCCATGGGCAAGGTGCATTGCATTTAAGATAGGACATATGTATTTTAAGTTTGACATGTACCACTAGTGAAAAACTACTAAATTAATTTTTCACTACTGTGAGGCCTACCACTCATATAGAATATATAATGGGGTACCTTTATAACATTTAATAAGCGCTAACGTTTGATTGGGAACAGGTCGAAATGTCATATGTGGTCTCAAAATAATTGTAATTTAAAGTCTTCTTTAATGGTAAAGCTGGATTTTAAGTCACAATTCTGAAAATGCCACTTTTTTGTTTGTCTGAACCATTTAGTGCAGCAGCTTGTGTCACATGACCGTGAATAGTTGGCAGGTGGCCTTTGTGTATTCCCCCCACACAGGGGGACAAAGGGGGATTAGGTATTTGCAGGGTGGCTCATCCTGCCTGGAAGGGTGGCTCAGAGCCATTTCATGCCCTAATCATATTTCAAAGGGCTGCCTCTAGCACACTCAGAAAGAACTTGACATCAGATCGTTGTCACCTTAGACCTCATGGAGCCTGGACACGTGAAGGAAGAAAATAATGAGAACCAAAGAGAGGGGAAAGCCTAGAAGTTTCTCCCACTTTAAAGGCTGGCACAAGGTATACAGGACCCTTAGACCAGCTCTTCAGCAGACCCTTGACCTGTGGAAGAATTCAGAAGCCCTGCTTTGTACACAGAGCACTGCCCTGCTGCTTGAGGCCTGCCTTGCTTCTCACAGAGCTCTCCTTCTGCTAACAGAGCCGTGCCTTGCTGCTTGAGGCCTGCCTTGTTCTTTAGAGGACTGCCCTGCTACTTGAGGGCCTACCTTGCTACTTGAAGGAGAGAGGACCATCTCCTTGTTCCGAAGAAGACCTGAGTGACTCCAAGGGTCAGTTGACTGACCTCCTCTACAGAAGTACAGGGATACAACAAGCTCCAGATGCCTCCTTGCAACTGCCCAGCTGACCTGCTGCAACTGGACCTGCCTGGATCTGAAAAATCAACTTGCTTGAGCCCTGCTGAACTCTGCTAGAGTAGGTCCCTGAGCCCCAAGAGGTGCTTCACTAGGACTGGATCCTTGGTAAGCATCAGAGTGCACTCCTTTGTAAAGCAAGGAGAAATCCTGAAGTTTTGGTCTCTTTGTGACTACTAAAGTGCCGGTTTATGCCAAAACTCTGCCCCAAGCGACGACCACCACCGTGAAGCTTCAGTGAACCCGACTATTCAGGGTATAGTGACTGCCAATGATGAATGGCAACATGAGATCTACACTTTGGGTGATCACCAGTGAAGACCGGCAACGCGAGATCTGCACTCCACTCTACAGCATCGACAGCCTACGTTGACCACCAACATGCAACTCCAGCAACGATCATCTGCAATGCCTGACCAGCTTTTTGTGCTACAGTGACAACCGTATGAAATGCCTGGCCTACACGTCAAGCGTCATTAAAGGCCATCCATGACGTTCTCCCTGCTCCTTGTGGCCTCCACCGCAGCAAGCTGGACTCTTTGTACTGGGCTTTTACGAGGTAACTCTTTCAGCGGACTAACCTGGTCCCAGTATCCGGCCAGTGCTCCATCTTGGTTGGCCTGAACTGATGACTTTCCCCCAGTCTAGTCCGACCAGAGAACTGCAAGTGATGCTTTGTGCTTTTAAGCACTACACTTAGCTAAACATTTGCAACTGCATATCTCCAGTTAGATTGACGGAATATATGTCATTTTGGCATCATTTTATTTATTAAAACTTTCAGAGATGTTTGCGGTTCACCCTCACAAGGATTGTGGTTGTTGCTTGAGAAGGGTCTTCACAACTCTCAATTAAAAATCCAATTTCATACATTATGAAAAAAGGATCCTGGTGGTGGTAATATGTATAAACAAAGAGATTCTATCAATGTGTAGTGATTTAATTTTTATTTTTATTTTTGTGGGTGGTAAAAATCTAATAAATAAACTCTCTCTTAGGGTGATAAAGATGAGAGCACAATGTGCTTTTTAAAATACCCCTCACACACTAAAAAAATCCAATAGTGTCATGCTTCATCATTGGGGTCTTCCCGTCCCTCTACGGGGCGGGGCGTGCTACGACCTGACCGACTACGCGGGAGCACTAGTATGGTGACAAGGCTATGTGACAGTGCAAAGTGGGTGATGTCAGTGAAGTGTAGGGACCTAATAATGTGTGGGAATTTAAAAAAGGTTAAAAATCCTCTGGCTAGTGGAAAAAAACAATTTATTCACTTCCCTAGCTGGGGACGTTAAGAAGGGGGTTTTGAGGTGGAGCAATTCGCTGCAACCTGGTCTACATGTTTCGTAGGCAGTCCCCTACTGCCTACTCATCAGGACCTTCTAATGGCCCCTACTAGAACAAAGCTCAGTTGCTAAGTGTAATAAGCCTGTCGTCCTAAAAACTAGCAGTAAAAATCCACTGTTAGTTTTGGCTTCAGGGCATGAGCTGGCCCCAGGGAAGCAAAAATATCAATATCATGGTAATATGTAACAAATATGTTTGTGCACATTTGTTGTGTCGAACTTGTAGTAGTGATGTGTGCTGTATTGTTTGGTGCTCCTACATTTTTGTGCTGCATTATTGCAATGCAATGTTGTTGTCTTGTAATTTGATTGTTGTGTTGCATTCTGTTTTCACTACTTTGTTTTGCTTAAATTGCATTAATATATTGTGCTTTGTATGGTATTGTGCTATAGTCCTTTGCTTACTTTAGAGATGTCAATATATGCCTCTACATCCAGCCAAAAGCAGCACCTGCCTAGAAAGTTCTCGTAACAAAGAACCATTTACCACGACCTAAAGTGATACAATAGAGCTGTGCCAGCTCTTAATTTATTCAAGCTACTAGTCAGCCAGAACCTATGATGCAGTAAGGACCTTAACATAGCACTTTTAGGTGCTGAGGCCACGTGTATTTCTTTCAAGACTGCAGTAGAGAGGGATACAGGCATATTGACGAAATATAAATCGATCAATCAGATCAGTTTTATTCGGCTGCATCCAGCTATGAAAGTATAAAATAAAAACAATGAAACAATGTAAAACAGGAGACCAAACATAAACTACTCATACAGATACAGTTATAAAGGTTAAAACGTACTTACTTATAACAAATATAAACAGGCCTACTGAAAGTGCTATGTGCTTTAGGACACTAAGACAGTAGTACATTAATCTGATTTTCACCATTAGAGATTAAAAACCCACCTTATAAATTAAAAAAACAACAGCAACTTAGTCAAGGTGCATTGAGTGTCTCGAGTGTACAGCAGCCCTTAATAGGTTTACATAAAAACATGTTTGATCATCGCGCAGTTGTTTCAGAAAAAGTAATGACTAAGTACAGTGAAATCAAATTTCTGGACTTAATAAAAGGCATTAAGAATTTTCTGGCATATTTCTGATAAAAAATACACAAGAAAGAAAAATGAAGCATTGACTGTTTAAAAATATTATTACATGGGCAAAGAGATGACTCTAAATTGTGCTGAAAACCTAAAGGAAAGCAGAGTAGTTGTTTTACTGCTCAAAAGCAAAACAGTAAAGAGCATTCCCACCTTCCTCTCCCAGTACGCAAGTAATTGCTGAGAGTATTCTCATGGTTCACTGAGAGATAAGTTGAAATCAGGGTTTTTGATATTTCCGCGCTTGACCTTTACCCCTTGGCGAGAGTTAGCAATAAAGATGGAAGGAAATAATAGAGCAATCTGGGTTACAGTACCATTTTGGAGATTGCCAACCTAACCCTGCCAATCAGAGCAAAAGCTTCTTACAAAAGGTTATCGAGCACTTCATTCCTCTAACAACTCTGGAGTATGCTGCATCCAACAGATCTTCATGTTTTTTAAGCCACAAGGTACAAATAAATAAATAAATAAATACATCACAATTCCATACTTTACATCACTTAATTCATTAATAAAGAGGAACAGTTTATCTTAAAGCACTCTAGGCATATGTCATATGAAGGGATCGAAGCCACTCAAGTCAGGCACACAAGGAGGTAGAGACCCGTAGGTATACACTATAGTAGGTTCTTTATTTTTGTTGCATAAAGAAAAACACAGTCCAATGGGATGCTGATCCGCCTGTGGGCTTCTCCTGTCTTCACCAAGAGTTCCGTTAGAATGAGGGAGTGAAGATGCAGTTGCCTTGCTTCTGCCATCGTCCCAAAGGCTCGGAACCGAAAGGGGGAAACGAAAAAAAAAAACAACATGGGGTCAGTCCTACGGAAGGTTGATGCTTCCTGACAGAGGGAAAGGGTGTGAGGGAAGATTCACCTAAAATCCGACACGTGTGAGTCTTAGCGTGTCCTCCCTTTACAAGGATTCCCTTCCCTGCCTGTGCCCTGAAAACCCCTGTAGTTTCGTCCATACTTTGTGACGCCACCCTCCTCAGGGAGAGTAGCGGGGCTAGGAGCGGTCTCGTTGGCCTCCTGGCTTGACGTCCGCGTCAGGGATAGCACCTTCGGTCAGTTCTTTCTTCAGCTCTTTCAATTCCTTCAGCTTCCGCGTCTCTGGATTCTCACCCACTGGAAAACTCAATTCCCTCTCCATCACTGTTGTCTCTCCTCTTGTTGGGTACTGCGTCATGTCCGATAGCAAGGTTAGGGTGACCAACTGGCATGGGTGCAAATTCAGGACGGTAAGTGTAAAAATTCAGGACAAAGGGTCAAAATTCAGGACAAAAATTCAGGACACAAGGTCAAAATTCAGGACAAAACTTCGGGACAAAAGGTAAGTTTTACAGACAGGAAGTTGCACAATAGTATAAAAATGGGTAAATAGACAACCATTTAAGTAGAAGTCAAAATAAGTTTAGATTAGGTTGAGACAATCGTGCACTTTATGGTTTTTCGGTATGCGTGCAGCTTTGAGCAACTGTGCTGTTTTTTTGTTGTACTTCATATGATAGTAATCTATTTATATGGTTACTGCACTGGGTTGTCAGTCCGATATTTTGTTTACAACTCATGGTCCTGAGCAGGCATGTTTGGTGAGAGAACTGGTCAGCAAGATCTGCTCGGATAGACTTTGTGACTAGCATCTCATATCTGAGTGCCATTGTGAGATGTAATGCGGCACACATAGGCCAACTAAAGGGAGGATTGCTGTGATGTACCCGCTATAGTGAACGCATTATGGGTGTTTCAGCAAATGGAAATTAAAATATGGAATTTGACTTTGATTATGGAGGCTTCCAGAGAGTTGCACTACCTGACGAAGTCACAAAGGTGCTTTTCCCTGCAGCTTTCTTAAAGAAGGCACTGTCGATCCACTATTACATCGTTTATTTTTTATGCTTTGCCTTTTGCTACAAACACAATATACATCTCAAGCACAGCTCATGGCACTATGAGGCTTTCCCTAGCACCTAAAACAAAACATGCAAACATTTACAATTATTAGTGTAACATTCAAGTAGTAGTTGGGTGTCACTCAAATTGTCATATGTATGATGTATAGAACCCACACATAAGAACAGAGCAAATACTGAATAGTAACATATAAGCAAGGGAGTAGCCAGAAAATTAAAATACCTCCCACTTTGAACTAAAGCTCCTATGTTACCAAGAAAGCAAATAAGTCATCACAGCCCTCCCCAGAAGAGCTCTCTTGTCCAAGGATCTAGCCATCCATCCTTCCATCAAACTCCTGATATCCACCATTTCAGATTTACATTCTGTCATCTATTAATTCTTTCATTCATAATTCAGTCTTTCACCATTCATTCTGTCCTTCCATCTGTGTGCCCATCCATATCCAAACATTTGCAAACTTATCCATCATCTAGCCTTCCATCCATCATTTCACTCATCCATCCCTCCATCTATCATTTCACTCATCCATCCCTCCATCCACCCTTTCACTCATCCATCCATCACCCATCCACCCTTTCACTCAATCCATCCTTTCACTCATCCATCCACTTTTCCACCCATCCATCCACTCATCCATCCAGCCATTTACCCTTTCATCCAAGCCAACCTTTCACTCATCCATCCACTCTTCCATCCATCCACTCACTCATCCACCCACCCATTTATCCTTTCACCCATCCAGCCATCCTTTCACTTACTTATCCATCACCCAGTCACTCATCCATATACCCATTCAACTTTTCACTCATCCATCCATCCTTCCTCCCAGTTCTCCACCCTCCCTTTCACTCATGTATGCATTCTTTCACACATACATCCCTACATTCGTCCTTTCACTCATCCAGACACCCATTCCCCCATCCATTCTGCCAATCATTCATCCAGGCTTTAACTCATCCATCCATCTATCCTCCCTTTCTCGCTCCATTCCCCTTTCACTTAGCCAGTCATCCTTCCATCCTCCCTTCACCTATCCACCCACTCATAAATCAATCCATTGACCCTATCACTCATCCATCCTTTCTCTCATCCATCCACCCTTTCACTCATCTATCCATCCTTCTTTCTATTCATCATCATCATCAAAGCTTTATTCGATATACAGAATATCATAAAATCACATAAAAATATAAAATCACAGTTCATTGACAATACATTTTTTAAAAAGGTTACAGTAAAAATCATTTATGTTACAATAAATAATTTAAAAATGCATTAAACTATAGCAGCTTTGTGAGAATTTATATATGTAAAAAGTCAGTTAAAAATTGAATCATCTAGTAGCCTTCAGCCTAATCAACCAGGCCCAACTAAGAAATTTGGCCACCCCACACACTAAGGTTGTGCTAACATCAGCCTTCAGAATTCTAAGTGCAGTGGAGTGGTCCCTGGTTCCAAGCAATAGGCACACAGGTTTAAGCCACTTTTGTCTAGGTTTAACATAGGCTGGGCATACAAAAAAGACATGGGAGATATTTTCAATTGTGCCGTCACAGAAGGGACAGTCAGGAGAGGTTTGGTGCGGGGGCTTCCACTTACTGGTATAGTCACGAAGGGGGAGTGTTCCCAGCCTAAACTGGATAAAAAGCGATCTATCTCTTGGTTTCTTGATAAAATCTAGGTAGGGCTCCAGACGAGGCTTTAATTTATGCTGTCGAAACGCCTCAGTCAACCTACCTAGATTTTGGTCCCTCTGTTCTTGGTCATCAACCCATGACCAATAGGCTCGCTTAATTTCTGCCTTGGATAACGATACCCCAGGCTCCCACTCAGTTGGCATTAAGAGCTTTTTTATGTTTCTAATCCAACTAATTTTGTGGGCACCAAATAGATTCATAACTTCTCTTAGGCCATCTACATACCTCGAGAGCTCTGGAGTCCTCCATAGCCGGGCCCAATACAAGAGAGGGCGTAAAATGGCTAAATCCTTAATAGAGCGGCGACCCAGATCACTCAAAAGTGGTTTAGTGGGAGTACCCCTCGGGAGCGATACCAGTTCCTTAAAAAACTTGTTCTCTGAAGTGACTAGGGCATCAACACAATCAAAGCCCCAAAGCTCTGCGCCATATAGGGCGCAGCCTACAGCTTTCGCTGCATAGATATCAAGAGCAGGAGCAATGGGCTTGGAGGTGGATGCGCAATGTTCCCTCCCTAGCACTCCAACTACCCTTTTGTGGCTTAATGCCATTTTATCTATGTGTGGCTTCCATTTCATTTTATCTGATATTCTAATTCCCAAGTAGTCAAATTCATGTACGCGTTCCAATGGCACCCCATCGAGGGAAAGGGTGGATCTTGACGACCTACTTGGGTTGAAATAGAGGAGCTTAGTTTTTGAGGTGTTTATTACAAGGCCCCTAAGCTTACAGAACAGACAGAAACGGTCCAACAGCTTCTACAACCCTGCGGGAGTTTTCGAAACCAACAACGTATTGTCCGCAAAGAGAAGTGCGGGGACTTTATCGCCCGCCAATACCGGGGCTTCAGCATTGATATCGAGCAGGAAAGAGATTACACCATTCACGAATAACGTGAAGAGTGTTGGGGCTAGTACACAGCCCTGGCGTACCCCATGATTCACAGGGATTCTGTCAGTTTTTTGCTCCTGTGTACCCCATCTAATACGGGCGTAAGTGCCGTCATGCATGCGTGCCAGAAGATTCACTATGGGTGAGGGAATCCCCATCTCCTCCAGAACCATCCAGAGGCGGTCTCGAGGGACCAGGTCAAAGGCGGTCTTTAAGTCAATAAATGCCAAATAAAGACCGCCTTTGCCAATGGTGACCACCTTCCAGTGTAGAAGTACCAGCCTGAAAGCCTGGTCTATCGTACCTGTGCAGGCCCTAAAGCCCGCCTGAAAGGGTGAGATGATATTATTCTCATCAGCCCAGGAAATAATCCTCTCCAGGAGTACCCTGCCAACCAATTTCTGTCCTGCGTCTATAAGACTAATTGGACGATAGTTGGCAGGGTCCTCCCTGAGACCCTTCTTATAGATAGGGATCACTTCAGCCGCCTTCCATGAACTGGGGACAGGTGAACCTTCCAACAGAGCATTCGTTAGATTTACAAAGTAAGAGGCCCAGCCTTCATGATTAACTTTAAAAAAGTCGCCCGGTACACCATCCTGCCCTGGGGCTTTAGCAGGTGCTATCTTAGTTATTGCCACCAGCACCTCTTTCTTATCAACTCTAGTTAGGGGTATCCCTCCGGAACCAATATCCACGGCACCGCTCAAATGCCCTGGAGTTCTGGACAGTTCACCCCCCCCCCCATAGAGTTTACTGAAGTGCTCAAACCATTCAGTATCTGTAATATGGTTGGGGATTTGGTCCGGGTCACATCCATTAGATCTTCTGACTAGGGCCTAAAATAGCTCACCGTTCTGAGCATTACTTGCAGCCCTGGGGCTTTCCCAATGAGATTCTTCCCACTCCCTTTTAGCTGTTATCAAGGCTTGTTTGTAGTGCAATCTGGCCACCCGAACAGCAACTGGATTACTAGATTTAATAGCAAGAATCAAGTTGTTCTTCCGCTTTCTGCAATTACTGTCAAACCATGTTTGCAATGACTTGGCAGTTGTCAAGCTCTTCTTACCTGAGACTACGAACAGTTTGCCAATCTGATCTATAGTGTCAGTGTAAATAATATCAACCTCCGCAGGCCCAGCCGTGCCATTACATGCTGCTGAAAGCCTTAAGGACTGCTCACTAAGGATTCCATCCAGTGAACCTAATCTAGTTTCATCTAAGCTAAACTTGGGCCACTTAAGGAATATATTGCAGTTCGATGGTACAACTCTCTTGGTTATTAATCTCGCATTGTCTAGCGCAGTATTCTTATTTCTCTTCCATACATCCACTAATGTAAGGGATAGGGGGTTGTGGTCACTCTCCTCTGACGGTATAATAACCATTTTACAAAAAACAGTGGTCCCTACATGTGGACAAGATAACATACAAAAACAATAATCATACACCTGATAAGTAGTATGTCTTATGTCCAGCCGGACAAGAACATTTATTTTAAATGTTCTGGTTGATAAAGTGAATTTTAAGAACCAAAAAAGATAACAAGTGGGCACAGCCATGACCCACAACAATCAAGACAAAACAACAAGGAAATGGCCAAAAGGGCAAAGCGAAAATCTGTCTGAATACTTGTGGTCAGTGCTACAGACTCAATCTCTTAAACATAACCATACCATTGCATCAAATAATATAGCATTATCATATTGCATATGGGGTTTTTTAGTCGACGACGTTTCGATGCCTTTTTACATTTGTGACATCATCATCAGGACAAGAATTATCAACATTATTGTTTTGTACAACAGTTATTAACACAATGCCTATTATCGCATTAATGTTGGTTTCCTCGTAGGTTCAGGAATACTGATGAGTAAATGCTGATAGATGTGCTTTCTTTCACATCAAGTCCAGGGCTTCCATCAGGTTTTGTATGGATTTGCCAGGAAAGGAGCGTGATGGCTCAATTTGTGATGGCCGGAGCGCTATGACAAATACGGCAGTCCGTTGGGATAATTTAAAATACATTTTCTTGTCCGGCTGGACAAAAGACATACTACTAATGATTACTGTTTTTTGTATGTTATCTTGTCCACATGTAGGGACCACTGTTTTTTGTAAATTGATACTGCCCAAGGTCCCTATGGCATACCTTTCTGGTTCCCTTGTTGTAACGGGGTCCCCCTTGCGCGCCCCGACATAGGGCGCGACCTGATCAAATATGACCCCCCCCTCTTCTCTTCACAGCCCACGCAGTATTCCGAGTGGACCGGACACGACTCCTACAGCTGTGATGAGGAAGACGCCTGGCCCTTTAACCAGTCCGGAGGTGCAGCGGAGGAGGGGCCCAGCAGTTGGATAAAGGAGGAGAACGCCCTACACCAGGTGTGTCTATACACCGGAGGAGCGGTCAGAGTGGAGCAGAGCGGAGCGGCGGGAAGCAGCGAGGAGGAGCGGAGCAGAGAAGGACGGGAGAACAGAGAAGAAGAGAAGAGGAGAGGAGGACGCGACGACAGCGAGAGTGAGCGGCACGGCTGTTTCAGGTGGATCAGCGAGACCAGTCTCACGGACGGAGAAGAGAAGACGAGTCGGGATCAGAACTGGGAGCTGAACGCTGAGAGCAGCCCGGACCGCACATTGCCAAAGAAAGGAGCCGCCGAGAAAGCCGAGGAAGAAAAGGGAACGCCTGGAGGCCAACACCACGAGCCGCCCAGCCGTACGCCAGGAGGGGTACGGCTCACAGAGGTGCGTAACAGCTTCCTGGGGTGGTTCACAAAAAGAGCCAGACGGCTAACCGAAAGGGGGGGAGAAGCCTGAGGGACGGCTCCTGGGTACAATTCACGAGCACCTGCCCTCCTCATTTACTTAACCTCACGTACCCGCCGGGGTTCACTGCACTGTGTGTTGTCCCTCACTACCCCTTCCCTGTGTTGCCACTTAAGTACCTGTTGCTTCGCACTGATACCTGCCTCTCTTTTCCTTTCCCCTATCGGTGTCGGCGTGGGTGGACAGCACGGAGCCTCCAGAGCCCCCTAGAAGGCGGAGCCCGGTCAGGAGAAAAGAAGAAGGAGTAATCAGGAAAACCCGCAAAGAGAGAAGCAGATCGCCGCGACGAGCCGCAATTCGCAAGACCTGTACTGATGCTCTGTATGATCAATTAAAAACTAGTATCACAAAAACACGTCTCCTGCCCTTACCTGGTCCCGCGGTTACACTTGTCTTTGTGAAAACACAGGTATAATAACCATGTCCACCACTGACTTCCATGCTCTCCCATCCACCATTATATAATCAATTCTACTTTCGTGCGATACTCTATTATATGTATTTGACCCCTGAGCATCGGAGGTGGTACGACCATTTAGAGCTCTTAGTCCTGTTTCTAACATGAGGGCGTTTAATTGAATAACAACTGGGGACCATCTTCTTACAGGCGTGAGCAGGAGTGACGGGATGCCCCATCGAGCATCATCCTCACACATTCCAAGGATGTCATCTGCTGCCAAAGGCACAAATGAACAATTGAAGTCCCCAGCGACCAGAACTAAAGAGTCAGGAGAACACAATTTAAGCAAGTCCGATAAAATAGCAATAGTGGACGATTTGGCCCCCCCATGGGTGCCTCTGGCATATACATTGAAGAATTCCCAAGTGACAGCACCATTCGGGCCCCTGATGGAGAGTCTCCTAATATCCAGGGATGAGCAGGTATGATGAGTGATTTTAAGATTAAGGTCAACCTTTACCCATGCCATAAGCCCTCCCGAGGGACGTCCTCGCCCAACCGTGGTAGCTGGTATATGAAAGCAAGAAAGTCCTTGTTTGCATAAGGGTTCAAGGCTCCACGTCTCCTGGAACATACATATGTCATACCCATCAATAAAATTATTCCAATCCGGCAATGAAAGCTTGTTTCGCAGACATGCCACATTCCACGAAACAAGTTTAATGTTGTTAATATGAACATTGCCGGTATTCGGGACACATGTATTAGCACTCGGGTCTTGACTAGTCACAATGTTAGTAATCCTCGTAAGTTCCAGGGCTAAAGTTGGGGACTCGGGGCTCAATAATAACACAGATGAGTAGGCAGAACAGCCACCCGAAGCGGAAGAGGGGCTATTCAGCGCTCTTGCTTCAGCCTCAAGTCAATCAACCGTCTCCAGACAGTCAAACCGGTTGTGGCTAAGGATAGGGTCCAGATGAAGGGTGGGCATAAGCCATCCCCCCTGAGGTGGTCCCCTCCTATTCCGCTGTACCAGTGACCAACCATCTGACTCTGAAGAAAAATGACCAGGGGGATAAAAGTAGGTCAATGGGAGAGATTGAATAGATGCACCTGTACTGGGGTAACTCCAATTACAAATATGATCAACTATTCTCGGGTTATTAAAATTGATCACAATACAATCTCCCTTTATATTCTTGGCTAAGTGACCAACCCATGGGACCCTCTGGGTCATAAGTATTTGACCAGCAAGGTGGGGTGGCAATGGTCTGTTCGAGTTTAACCAATGTACAACCCTATTATATAATTTAGTGGTGGTTTCCACCTCACGTTTGCCCAACTCTGGAACCCCAGCTAAGATTACCACAAGTGGACAAACCTCCGGAGGTAAATTAAGACTATTTTTCCCTATATTAGGATGGACAATTTGAATCTCACCACCTGTACTATCTTGTGGTATGTTATGTTTTTGAGGTCTATTTATATTACCAGAAGCTATGTCGTTAGTGGGAAGTACAACTGGAAGTGCAGACGAGATCTTATGGGCTGTGTTTGATACTACTACGTCCTTCTGGACGGCTAAAGCTGGAACCTTATTCCCACGTGTTTTGGCTAATAACTTAGTTATTGTGGGTGTACTATCCTTTAAAGGGGGTTCTACTATTCCCTTGAGTTCACGTTCAATCCTTTTTAAATGGACCTCCATATTAGTCAATCTAGCCTCTAATGGGGCTAGAAGAACTCTGAGGGTCTCATAAATGGCATTTGGCTCATTCACCATCACCCCTTCCCCATCACCTTGAATCGAAACAGCACCTGTTACCTGGTGCACCCCGCTAGGCATTGAAGGCTCAACTAGACTCTGGGCGGGGTTTACAACAGGCTGCTCAAAAATAATTGGGGTTTCTTTCATACATTTTGAGGCATTCTTTTTCCTCCCCCCAGCATTTTTTGCTGGCCCTTGCTTATTTTTTGGAATTGACCCCGGATGATTAACACGTTGCTGTCTAGTGTTATGTACCTTTATTATATTAGGCACAATGGGCAACTTTTGGGGGGATAGCAACAAAGATTCAGAGGCCGTGGTCTGACTATCAAGTGAGGCCTGTGATAGGTCACAGAGAGGGAGCTGTGGAATAGGGAGTTCTAAAATTGGTGAAGCATTTCTACCAACATTTACACCTAAATTAACTGGAGTCTGCGCATTCGCAATATGTCCCATTGAAGACCTTCTTGCAATGGCCAATTCCTGTGAAACACGTCGCTCCATTATAGAAATCCCTTCATCAACAACACAGTTCATCCTTGTTATGAATTGGTCCATGGCTCCCGTAAAATTAGCAGTGTCCACTTTTCCCTTGGCCTCTTTAGGGGGCATTGCAAAAAACCCAAATAGGTATAATGATAACCATAAACGGAGTACTCACAGGAATATGCCGCGTGATGAATGTTAAGGGGGTGGCCCGACCCGGCCTAGTCCGGTCTTGAACGGGCTTAAACGGGCCCGCCCTTGGCCCGGGCTTCGCCCGGCTCGTCCCGCGAAGCGGGGCACAGCTCTGCTTTTGTGCGCCTCCTGGCTCTGGCGCGGTGTCAGCTAAGCGCGCCGCCGCTGAGGCAACCGGGAATTGTAGTCCTGGGGCGGCGGCACAGTTTGGCAGCGTTTGGATGACTCCTGGCGGTGGCGGCGTCCTCTCAGGTAAGTGGCAGCCCCAAGATGACTCCTGGCGGTGGCGGCGTCTTATCAGGTAAGTGGCAGCTCTGTTACGTATCTCCCCCACTCCGCCGGGCGCAGCTCTGCTTTTGTGCGCCTCCTGGCGCTGGCGCGGTGTCAGCAGAGTGCGCGCCGCTGAGGCAACCGGGAATTGTAGTCCCGGGGCGGCGGTGCGGTTTGGCAGCGTTTGGATGACTCCTGGCGGTGGCGGCGTCCTCTCAGGTAAGTGGCAGCCCCTAGATGACTCCTGGCGGTGGCGGCGTCTTATCAGGTAAGTGGCAGCTCTGTTACGTATCTCCCTTTCACTCGCTGATGCATCCACTTGTCGACCCATCCATCCATTCACTCATCCATCCAACCATTTACCCTTTCACCCACCCATCCTCCGACTTACTAATCCATCCACCCAGTCACTCAGCCGTCTACCCATTAAACTTTTCACTCATCCATCCATCCTTTCTTCCAGCTCTCCAACCTCCCTTTCACTCATGTATGCTCCACATTCCAATGTTCTAATGTTATTTATTTCTTCTGCAAGCATAAGCAATGTGGGAAAAATAGCAAACATATTAAAAATTAAAATAAAGGTGTTGCCTAGCAGCCCAGGTGCAAAGCCCAGGCACTGAAGGGCACCCCTTTTTGGGCTGTTGTGCACATTTGATTTGTCACTTGCTGTAAAGAGACAGAGCCACTATGGTTTCACTCACTATTTTATAAATTCATGTTTATGATAAACTTTTGAGAAAGCATGAGTTGGGCCAAACCTAAAACTAACGCATCATTTAACACTCAAGAGACAGCCTAGTCCAACAAAGGTGTTTACCAACCACAGCGTCCCGCAGAAGCACCAACTTCTCCCCAAAGCTTCCAATTGCCTTTAAGACAATACACTTCAAGAAAGTTAGGGAGCATCCTTCATCAGCGTTTATTAACTACGAGCCATTGATAGATTAATTCTAAAGCATCTGTGTATTGAAACTGGTGAGCACGGGGTCAACTGTTTACAGACCGAAAGTGCCGAACAGTTTGGAGGGGCAGGGAAGTATGAATTAACATCTTTTAGAAAATAACCATGAGGCCACAGATCACATCAGGCTTAAGGTGGTTTGAGTTGAATATAAAGTTATTAAAGCTAAAAACATGAGCGCATAATCTTCAAAAGAAAGAACTGCCGTTTTGGGATCGAGAAAGCGTGTTGGAGGCAAATCTGGACGTGGGTGACCTGGTGAATCTGCAGCAGGCACCAATTGTGCGGGAGCAAGGTTTGCCAAATTATTTGATTAGCGCTGCTCCTGCCGCCCTGGCAAGCCTGAGTCAACTTGTGTGAAACACTGGGCATTAAACAGATTGCTCCAGGGCAGTCTTCACAGCATGTGCAAAATGAGCGTAATCATGACACTCACAGGAAGAAGACCAGGGCAGACCAATGGGGGGAAAAGGACAGCTAAAGAGAGCAGGGTGTAACAGCTTAAACTGGTCCATTGTCATTCTGTATGGGGCAATCAGCCGCAGACAGAATGACAATGGACGGGATGGGGCTGCTCTTATCCTCAAGGAAGAGTTCAAGGCGCTCCATCAGGGGCCTGAGGCTTCTCGCAGGGAAGAGTGCTGCTTCCTGTGATGGCCAGAATTACGGACAAAAGGCGTCCGTAAAAAGGACTGTCACAGACAACGGACGTAAGGTCCAAATTACGGACGGTCCGTGAAATTTACGGACGGTTGGTCACCCTAAGCAAGGTTAAGGAAGGCATCATCAGTCCTGCCCCTTGAAGATCCTTGGGAAGGACGCCAGCCTGTATACGGGGTGACAGTATGCCGGTAAATGTCGCTGTGGGGAAATAATATAGCTCAGTCCGGTATTTGTCATCGGGATCCTGACATCATACTATCCAAATTCATATGGGGTACAATAATGAATGGAAAAAAGAAGTAACAAACTAGTTACAATTCTTCCCTCAAAGAATTATATCAACCCCTGAAGGAAGGCCAATTTCTCTCTTTTTTCTCCTTTTCCTATTATGACATCTCATACCCGAATCAGTGGCTCCTCATGTCTTTTATTAAGCCACTTGGTCATGGGTGCTAAAATCTTGCTCCTTTATCCCTTGCTCGCCAGCCCTTGTTCTTATACAAAGCCATTTTCTGAACATGTATACTTAGCAGACGGTGTAGCCATGCTATGTAAGTGGGAGGTTCGGAATCTTTCCATGCCATGGCTATTAATAGCCTAGCTACTGCTATTGTAATGAATACAGAATCTCTTTGTGATGTTGATAACTCAGCTTGGTTATCATACCCAAGTATTTATTTATTTATTTATTTTTTGACATTTATAGAGCGCGCTGTTACCCATGGGTGTCCTGGCGCTAAATGACATCTCTCCAGAGGAACCAAGCCAAGAAAGATACTTAATTAACTATTCCGAAAACAACCAAGTTTTTAATGCCTTTCGGAAGGTAAAAAGTTTAGAAATAGCTCTAAGCCGGTAGGGAAGTTTGTTCCATGCTTTGGCTGCATTTGCCACAAAGCTTTTAGCAACCCAGGTGGCTTTTCTGACAAATGGCACATGAACCAATTTGGCATCTGATGACCGAAATAACCTGCTTGGCGTATACCAATAAAGGCGTTCTTTTAGAAAGGCCGACCCTACTCCGTAAAGGGCCTTATGTACCAGACACATCGACTTGAACATGGTGCGCTTCCTGAGTGGCAGCCAGTGTAATGTTCGAATCTCCTCCACTATTGAGGCATATTTAGGAATGCCCAACAACAGTCTAGCAGCTGCATTCTGTAAGAGTTACAGCTTCTGCATTAAACCTTCCTGAATGGTAAAGTACAGGCTATTACAGTAATCCAGCCTTGACATGGTGAGAGCTGTAATCACTGTACTACGACATTCAATCGGTAACAGAGGCAGAATTTTCTTGCAAGACCTGAGAGCTTAGGACGTGGCAGAAGCTACTGAATTGACCTGGTCTTTAAAGTTGAGCTTCTGATCTATCCACACTCCAAGATTTTTTACCTTCTTGTTGGGTGCGGGAAGAGGATCCAGAGAGTCTGGCCACCATTCTGGCGTCCAGAAATTGGGATCATTCCCAAAACATACCACCTCCGTCTTATTGGAATTTAACTTGAGGCAGTCTTTTTTTTTTTTTTAAACCGTTTTTATTGACATTTTCTCCCAACAAAACAACGCAGTCATCTCCAACACATAGTGCATCATGCATTTCCCCCCAGTCCCGCCGCCCCTCCCCTGCCACTACCCATATGAAGGCATGTAATTCACATACAGAAATAAGCTCCGAATAGGTTTTCCACAACATCATCAGCGTTACCATTATTAGAAAGTCTCTTTGCCCTCCGAGTTGGACCTCTCGGAATGAACCCTCACAGTCCAGCATCTAGTCCGTGGTAGTTTCGCCATTTTCCCCACACTTTTCTGAACTTCTTGGGACACCCCCTCGCCTTATATGTAACCCTTTCAGCGGCCATGTATATGTCCAGGCCACCCCTCCACTCCTCCAGACGTGGTAGATCCGGCGCCCCCCAGTATTTTGCAATGTCTCTCTTTGCCACAACTAATGCTAGTACTAGGAAGGTCAACTGAGGGTGCGGGAGGTCCACATCTATCGACATGCCCAGTAAAGCCAGCTTGGGATCGATCTGTAATGGGGTCTCCAGTACTGCAGACAGTTCCGTGAAAACATCCGACCAATACCCCTGTATTTTAGGGCACGACCACAGGACGTGAAAGAAGTCCCCCCTGGGGTCATGACATCGCAGGCATTTGGCATCATCTATCTTTCCCATCCTCTGAAGTCTTACCCTGTCGAAGTAGGTTCTATGTAGCACATTAAATTGGATAAGGCGGAGGCGGGATTTAATTGCCACCTCTCTAGGGTGTGTTAAGACCAGTTCCCAGTCAATGTCTTCCATGCCTCCCACGTCTGCCTCCCAGTGTTGCCTTAGCCTGGCCAGGTCTCCCAGCATGTTGTTTGTGAGGGTCCTATAGGTCAGAGATACCGCCTTCTGCTGAATATGTTCCTGTAGAAGCCTGCCCTCAAGTGGGGCAAAGTCTGCCAGACCTGTGGTGTCAATATTCTGAGCTTTCCATGCGTGTTGCAGCCTAGTGTATTTGTATCTCTGTGTGGGGTGTAAGCCGAATTCCGTGGTCAGCGCCGTGAATGTTTTCAGTTGTCCTTTGGCCAGGATGTCTCCCAGCGTGGAAATCCCTATGTCGTCCCATCTATTGTAACCCGTCAGTTTGTGGAGCTCCGCCAGCCACTTGCAGTGCCAGATTGATGTTTGTTTCGTCGGCTTCCCGTCCCACCCCATTCGTTTCGTGGACGCCCTCCAGGCCCGAATGGTGAATGTAGTTGCCGGTAGTAGACGTTTGCTACCATGTCCCCCGTATAAATAAGAAAGGATGTGTCTGGGTGCTAAGTTGTGGCGCTCTAGTGCGTATGAAGGGTGGTCTGCCTGCGCATGTAACCATTCATTTATCGGGGCCAGGTGTTCTGCCCAATAGTATGCTTCCAGATTCGGGAGCGAGATTCCCCCACTATACTGGTGCCTCTGTAGGGTGGTCAGGGCCACCCTGGGTTGTTTGCCCAACCATAGAAAGGCACGAAGGTCTGCATGTATCTTAGGGAAGACTTTTGGGGGGAGGGGGTAGTACTCGTTCTGGAGGGCATATAGGTACTTGGGGAGGACGATCATTTTGTACATGGCCGCTCGGCCCAGGAGGGTGAGCGGGAGCTGCCTCCAGCGGTCCATGTCCGCGACGGAGTTAACCATGATACGCTCAATGTTGCGGGTATATGAGATATGCCTATCCAAGGTAAGGTAGACCCCCAGATACTGAAATCCCCCAGTCGTAGTGAGCAGCCGTCCTGGGAGGTCCGGCCATTCCTCTCTCCCTGCGGGGTCGTACAGGACCGACTTATGCCCGTTTATTCTGTATCCGGCATATTCACCATATAGTTCCAGTTCATGGAACAGCTGCGGGATCGACGTCTCCGGCGAGGTTACATATAGTAGAACGTCATCTGCATAAAGCGAGATCTTTTCCTCGTTCACATCTCCGTCGGTCCGCCGGAATCCCCTGATGGTCGGGTTCTGTCGAATTTTAGCCGCTTTGACCTCTATCGTTAGAGCAAATAAGAGTGGGGAGAGGGGGCACCCCTGCCTGGTCCCCCGTCGGATTTTGAATTCCCGTGAGAGGACTCCGTTCACTCTCACCCTGGCCCTCGGTTCAGTGTACAGCAGCTGCACCCATCTCTGGAAGTTTGGCCCGACGCCAAATTTCTGTAGGACCCCCTCCAGAAAAGGCCAGTGCACCGCATCAAAGGCTCTTTCCGCATCTAGCGATAGGAACCAGTGCGGGTCCTCCCTGTCCCCAACCTCCTGCAACCAATTGTGAGTGCGCCTAAGATTCAGTCTGGTCGCCATGTCTGGTATGAACCCAGTCTGATCAAGGTGGATCAGCTGTGATATCACCCGTCTCACTCTCATCACCAGGATAGTGGCTAGCAGCTTCGTTTCCGAGTTCAATAATGAAATGGGACGGTAGGACTCGCAGAGCTCCCTCGGTTTACCATCCTTGTGGATAGGGACAATAGTAGCCATAGTCAGATCAGGGGGAAGCCTTCCGTCTCAAAGGGCATCCTCAAATAATCCCTTCAAATGTTTCACTAGTAGATCAGCCGTTCTTTTAAAGAATTCGGCTGGGAAGCCATTGGGGCCTGGTGTTTTCCCCGGTCTAAGTTTGGCCAGTGCATCAGATATGTCGTCGAGTGCAATTTCGGAGTCCAGCGCTTTTGCGTCCTCGATGGACAAGGTCGGGAGGTCAGTTTGAGCCATATACTGTAGCGCCTCTTCCCGCGACCCCAGCTCTCTAGACTCATAAAAGTGTTCATAGTGGTCTGCGAATGCCTCAGCTATAAGTACGTCTGATTGGTATGTCGTTCCCTGAGAGTCTGTAATCTCCTCCACCCACCTTTCCGCCCTTTCTTTTTTGCTGAGCCACGCCAGGAGCTTACCAGACTTGTCTCCTACATCATACAGGCGGTGCAGGGTGGCCAGTGCCTGGGTTTTCGCCTCTCCTGTCACCAGCTCTCTGTATTGAGCTTGTCTATCTGCGAGTCAACTTGAGGCAGTCTTGGGCCATCCATGTCCCCACTGCATTCATGCAATCGTTAAAACGAATTGCTGTACTTTTTGATTCTGCTGGAAGAAGAGACACCACTATTTGGGTATCATCTGCATAGCTAGTCAGGCTGAACCCAAAGGACTGAATAAGGGGTGCTAGGGAAGACACATAAATATTAAAAAGTGTCGGACTCAGTGAGGACCCCTGAGGGACCCCACATGGTAATTAAAAAGGTTTAGAAACAAAGTCCCCCATCGCCACCTGCAGAGTCCGGTTGGACAGAAATGATCTTAAAATTCTCCAGGCCACTCCCTGAACCCCGATCTCCTGCAGCCGGTCCATCAACAAGACGTGATGGACCGTGTCAAATGCTGCAGAGAGATCCAACAAGATTAGGGCTGCTTTACCGCCACGATCTAAAATAGATTTCAAAAGGGCTACTTCAGTGCTATGGCCCCCACGAAATCCATATTGCGTATGGTCCAAAACTTGAGAGGACTCAAGAAATTGGCTTAACTGCGTGTTTAAGTTTTTTTTCAATCATTTTAGCTGGGACCGTGAGTCTGGAAATTGGTCTATAATTATTTGGGTCTTTTGAGTCAAGATTTGGTTTCTTCAAAAGGGGCAGAATTGAAGCTTTTTTCCAATCTAATGGGAAGTATCCCTCTGAGTACATGGTATTGAAGATAAGTGTAAGAGCTTGAGATACAGGCTCGGCCGCTAGCTTTAATATAGCAATCGGGCAAGGATCCGAGGGGGAACCGGATTTCACCCGACTGAGAAGACTGCGGGGTTCTGTAGCTGATGGAGGAACACATTTATCCAAAACCGCCTTCAGCTCTCTTTGTCGATCGACCGTTTGATTTGCAGTGTTCTTAGCTGTAGCGTTAGAAAAAGTGGAAAAAATAGCATCCACTTTATCAAAAAAGAATCTAGCCAGTTTGTCGTAACTCCTGACTAGGTATGGCTGTGATCGTCACAGGATTAGCCAGGCTGGTAACTGTATTAAACAATTCCCTCGCTGAGTTTTTTGCTTTATTAATCCTCATAGAGAAGAATTGAATTTTGGCCTGATTGATCTGCTGTTTATATGTAGAAAGAGCGCATTTATACTTCTTCTTGTCGGAATCCTTATATTCTGTTCTCCATTTTCTCTCCAGATGTTTACATATCAATTTTTGTTCCCTGAGTACTTGTGAGTACCAAGGGGCGGATGGCCGCGGTCTGGTGGGATAAATTGTTTTTTTAGGGGCGAGCACATTCCCTGCTGTTTCTAACCAACTGGAGAAGAAGCGTGTGGCCTCTTCTAAATTATGGGGAGGTACACCTACGGTCTTGTTTAGAGTGTCACAAAGATCAGCGGCCTACACTTTATTCCACGCTCTTTTCACCAGCTTCTTTTTTCCAGCTGGTTTCTGCGAAAGATGCTCTGGAACGGAGAGATTAAATAGCACCGCTTTGTGGTCCGACCAAGGAAGTGCAGCAATCTTGGTGACTAGCAAGTGTGAGTTATTGGAAAAAATATCATCAAGCGTGTGTCCTGCTTGATGAGTTGCCTCCATTACCAGTTGTTCAAGGTTGCTACATTTCATTATATCTAGGAGTTTAGCTGAGTCAGGATCCAAAAAAGCTTCCAAATGGAAGTTAAAGTAAAGTAGCATCATCGATGGCCTTAGAGTAATCACATGGCTGGTTGTTTGTTGCCAACATTTTTCTATGCCTTTTTGAGAGGGATCAATTTACTACATGCATAGAACATATGTATGCTATCGGCAGGGCTATATCGGCACCTTGGACATTCATCATTTTCCCGTTTCCCCATTCAAAAAGTTTTGCTGGGGCTATAATACAAATTAAACGGGGTCTTGTAATGTTGAGCCTTAAGATTTGTGGCAAAATATTTTAGTATCCCCAAATCCAGTGACATATCTATATCAATCTCATCATCTCCCATTTTTTCCGCCCATTTCGTCTCCTTTTTTCCCAGGTGGTCGGGAAGGGTTTCCATCAGTATGTTATAATAATTCCCAATCCGACCATCTTCCCGATATACCATATGCTAGAGTGGTATTGCCCCAAGATTAAAAGACTTTAGCCAGATTTTTTAAGCAACCCCTTATTTGAATGTACTTGCAATATGACCTACTGTCTATCCCCGATTTCTGGACTAATTCCGGGAAAGGTGTGATCTCTAAGTTATTATTATATAAGCTTGAAATCCTTTGTAAACCGGCTCGTTCCCACCCTCTAGCCATGCCATTGTATACTTCAGGTGGAAGGAATGAAGAGCCCCATAAGGATGTATATCCGTTATATTTTGGGGTTTTTAATGTTCTACTGACTTTGTTCCAGACCTTCCTAGCTGCTTTTAGGCATTTAAATCATATTTTTTATAGTAACTAGGCTCCAGTTGTCTACGGAAGAGCCCTGTTGCTTCCTCACCGATGGCCAAATGATAGAGGGTAGAACATCCTCCCTCTTAGACTTATCAGTTATCAACAGGTCCCCCATCTGTTACAGGATAGCTGCCCAATAATAGAATAATTGATTCGGAACAGCCCAGCCTCCTCTTTTCCCGCGGGAGAGTTAGCATTCTCTAGGCACGTTGTTTGTTGATAGTGCCAAATGAAATTCAAGAACATTAAATTAATTTTCTGTATTGCAGTAGAGGGCAATTCTAAGGGGATAGAACAAAATAAATATAGTATTCTAGGGAAAACTTTCATTTTCAATACCCTGCCAACTATTGTTAAGTGCAGTTTGTCCAGCCGCCTAACAAATCTTCATGTTCATGGTAAATAAGTACATTCTCTCTATTCCAGAGCTAATATGTTAAGGCATGTTTGGCCTGACTGACTTCCGCACTGTAAAAGAATTGGACAAGATTTGTTTTTATTAATTTTTTGAAGAGTTCTTATAGAGTGAAAAAATCACTTGTATGTCATCAGCATATGACATAACAGATGCTGAAGGAATTAATCAACAAGATAAAAGGAGACACATATATATATATAACAGAGTGGGACTAAAATCACCCATAAGCACCAACCATTTCCTGTTTTTCAAGGAAAGATTGAAACAAAGCCCACATATGGCCTTGTATTCCAATGTCGGTGAGACATTTCAATAAGATATTGTGGGATATTGTGTCAAACGCAGCTAACATATCGAAAAGCATTAACACTGCATTATTGCCTCTGTCTAATATGAATTTTATAGTTTCAGAGATTTCCAAGAGAGCAGATTCTGTTGGATGTCAAGGTCTAAAACCAAATTGAAAAGAGTGGAAAAAGATGTGCGTTTCTAGGTATTCAACAAGTTGTGTATTGATAGCTTTTCCATACATTTTGCTGGCGGCAGGAGCAATGAAATGGGCCTAAAATTAGACAAGATTTTAGAATCGGCATTGACTTTCTTCAAAAGCCGGTATACTAGAGTTCACTTTCAATTATCTGACACACACACCATCTGTAAGGACTGATTTAAAATATAGTTAAGAGCTGGGTTGATAACTTTGCATTCTTAAAAACTGAAGTGGGATTAGGATCGATGGCAGAACCTGATTTGCAAAGCATTATAGCGCATTCAGATTGCTCCAATAGGCCTGAACTGTGAGAAGGAGCCCTGGGAAGACAACGCTTCTGAAGCCAAAATATTTTCTTCAGCTGGTTCTCCAGGCGTGAGTCCTGCCCGGATATCTTAAATTTTTTGCTCGAAGGAATTCGCCACCTTGTCACAAAGATCCTGAGAGACTGCAGTGTAAAGTGTATTGACTTTAGGGACGACTTCAGGAAACTTGGAGTCGGGTTGATGTCACTATTGATGGATATTGCTCATCAAATACACATGCAAACCCATCAGCTGCAGGGAGAGCTAAGGGAGGCTTAGTGACTTTTATCTCGCTTACGTACGACTCAATAAAGATAGAGAATGTAATAAATTCACATTGGTGCCAGTTTATTCCAATTTTTAATTTAACTGATACTACAATTTTATTAATTAATTGGTACTGCAACATTTTCGATCCAAATAATACTGAGGTCATTGATACACTCAAAGAGGAGATTGACAATGTTTCTGCGAAATTCCAACCCCTGTGTATAATCTGGGCAGGGGATTTCAATGGTACTGTTTGCCAATATACCTCACACAAAGTATGTGGTGTAGTTGACATAGAGAACCATCCTGTGCAGTATTTTAAGCATACACCGCAGGGCGATGCATTGAACACTATTATTCAGGTAAACGATCTTTGCATGTTGAACACTCTGGATAGTAATCCCTCTGTGCAGTTTCCAACCTACCAGGGGGGAGGCAGTGTGAGTATAATTGACTTTATGTTAATCTCTAGCAAATACACCTGGTTTGTAGATAGTTTTGCAGTTGAACCACATCCCATTAGTGATCATAATCCCCTTATTCTTTCTATGTATCCCACAGCACAGAAAGTTAAGGGTAGTGAGTGCCTGTTAAAGTATAACCCCAACCAAGGGGTAAGGCTCAAATGGAATTTTATAGACTCAAAATGATTTGAGGAGGCCATTCTTAAAGAAAATCAAAGTAAAATTATGACTTGCCTAACCTTTGATTCGCTCCAGACATAGTAATACAGTCTTTTGACTTAATCTGTGTAGATGTGGCCAAAAAATTAAATAAAGCAATTAGGAAATGGGACTCACCTGAAATTACGTGGTTTAATGCCGTGTGTTCCAGGGCGCAAAGAGAACTTAAGAAAGCTCTGCAAACGGCTCCTTGGAATAATAGCGAGACAGGTATAAATTGCAGGAAAAATTAATTAAGAAGAACAGCCTGGGAGGATCTAGAAACAAAGCTAGCCCGCTCAAGGACTCTAAGAGTTTTTGGGAGATTATAAACCGCCCGCTCTTCTCCAATGATGCCAGGAGCATGGACTCGACCATAACAGGTGAAGCATGGGAAGCTCACTTTTTAAAAATATTTAATCCATGGGGCATATCAATACAAGAGCACAGGGATGAGACAGTTATTAATTAACAAACCGCACATGAACTAAGCTTAACAATTTCCTTCAGTGAGGTCGAAGATGCAATAGTTAAGGGCATATCTCTAAAAGCGCCTGGTCCAGGTGGAGTTCCCTTAGATTTACTTAAAAGCAATCTTCAATTATGGACGCCTCTGCTGCTTAATGTTTTTAAGGCGGTAAAAGTTGGTCATATTCCATCTTCATGGAAAGAAGCAGTGGTGGTACTAATTTTTTAAACAGGTAACAGGGATGACCCTACCTGCTTCACGCCAATTTCCCTGATAGATGCTACATGTAAGATCATGGGGAGGGTGATTTTAGTCAGATTGGAATCATGGGCTGATACCCAATATGGTTTAAGAAAGGGGACGGGAACAGACGAACAGTGTCTTAACCTGTCCCTGATTATGGGCAAGTACATGAAGACCAGGGGGATTTAGATTCACCTGGCTTCATGAACTTGTCCAGTGCTTTTGACACTGTGAGTAGGGTAAAGCTATGGACGATGATGGGGGAAATCGGTTTTGAAGAACCCCTCATCACCCTGCTATGTAGGTTGCATGAATCTACCACTATAGCTGTTCGCTTTGGTCCAGGAGGTGAGAAGACTGGACCCATCGCCTCCACGGAGGGGGTTCGTCAGGGTGGCATTCTTCAGGTTGACCAACTTTCATGGACTGGAAGTTGGAGAACACTAGGTACAACATACTTTCTGCTTGAAGTATGGGGCTAGTTACCAATTGTGAGAGATTGAGTGTAGTTAAATGATCCTAGCAGAGTTAGCGTTATCAACATGACGGTTAAAATCACCTAAGAGTAAATTTTGCCAATATTGCATTAAAGCGTCTGATTAGTAATTAAAAAACGCAGAGGTAGGGACAGGGGTGAAGGGGGAGATATACTCGAATGCCAGCAACAAACCAAGCTGAAGATATTTTTTAAAACACAGGCTTTCCCAACCCATTCAATTTATCTACATGAAACACTGAGCAATGCAAAGAGCTTCGGTAGACAATAGTCACAATGCCATCCCTGCCTTCTTTTCTATCAAGATGGTGTATAGCATAGCTGTCTGGAATACCCATTGCTATGTCATGATTAAATGATTGATTTAATTAGGTTTCCGTTAGGAACAAGAAGTCAAGGCTTTTCTCAGATATCCAAGAATATACATCTAAAGCGTGTTTTGATAGTGACCGAACATTTATAAGTCTATCTAATAACTCTGCTTTGACCTCCAGGATATTGGATTGCAGGATTACTTTCCGCCTGACAGTAATAGCTGAGGGAAGAGCGTTATGTGCAGCACTGAAAGTATGTTTACAACAAATACAGCATAAAGGTCTAATGCTATCACAGATATAAGGTTATGTTTACAAACCAAGCCCTTACACAGTTTCTTAAGGTCATCAGAAGAATAAGTAAAAGAGTCCAAACCTGCAGCATGGCTGGCAGTGGCTGAGTAATGGACGCGGATGGTCACTGACAGTCTTGCCTTTGCTGCACTTCCTCGCTACGGGTCACATTATGAGCAATTCGCTCTCTCATGGTGTCCGCCTCTGCTGAAATACAACTAGACCACTAAATGTCTCAAAATGGCAACAGAAAACTATCGAAAATGGTGATGTACGAGAGGACTTGGATTCCCAAATTCAATACAGGAACTGAGAAAATGTAGGTAATAAGAAACTACCAGTCCATAGTAATTCAGTACAATGGTTCAGACATCGACAAAATAGATAAAAACAGTGTAATTCAGTTCAGAAAAAAGCAGTTCAGTTCAAATAATAGAAGTCACCCATACACAAAAGAGTGGTGGATACTGTTGCGTGGCAGTGAGCCATGGCCTATGGGAGCAACTAACAAAATCACACCTCACACTATGCTCGTATAATGGGCCAGAAATCCTGTGCGACCTCCGCCCGTTCATTTATGCTCTCTGGCCACGCCTGGCCAGAGAGTGTTACAAAGTGTGTGGGCCCTTCCGGGCCAGTGGTTTTGGGGTCATCTCCCACTGCAGCCACTAGACCACTACATCCCATCCCAAGTCAATGTTTAAACAAACTCGTAAAACAATTCAACACAAAAAGTCTGCAAGCCTTTGGCTCGGTCTGGGATTTGGCCTCAGACTGTATCTGCGCTGATGACCTTCTTGACGTCCTATCGGGCCGTCGTTCTCCCCGATTCCTGGTACAGAACTCGGATCATCACCCACACTTTGAGAGGGGGTCACGAGGACTCCCGACCAGTCTTCTCCCAGGCACAGGGATACTTCTCCATGCGCCACCTCGCTATCTCCTAGTTGTCCTGACTGTTGCACTTCCTCGTCTGGTGCTTGCCTCTTTTGAACCAGGAAATATTCCGGGTAATAATCTCTTCTCATTTCTTTGCTGTGAGGGCAGTGCCATTCAGCTTCAGCACAGTCCACAGCCCAGGCTTGTACGCTGTGCCAAACTTCCCTCCGCCTCGGCGGTTCCGTACCAGGACCGCACACCCTGGCACTATGACGCAGGTTTTCGCTCTTCTCCGCCGGCTAGCCTTTTCATTGGACGCCGTCCGCTGACTGGTTCATATGGCTCAGGTGTCCCTTTGTCGGCTATGGGGATGGTATCTCGGCGGGGCCCGGCCAGCATCAACAACCAACTGAGTTGTGCAGTGTGGGTTGCTCCGGTACTCTCGCAGGAATCGTTGGAGCGTGATCTCAGGGTTTGACTGCTCTGCCTCTGCTATTCGAAGAATCTTGTTGAGAGTTCGCATGAAGCGTTCAGTTGCGCCGTTGGCCTGCGGCCAATGTGGGGTGATGCGATGGTGTCCAATCGAGTCAACAGGTCTTCACATTCTCCTCCTTGGAGCGGGGGCCCATTGTCAGTCTTGATAACTTGTGGTAGTCCGAATAGAGCAAACGCCTTTTCCAGCACTGGCTGCAGGTGGGTTAAAGATGTGTACGGCAAGACTTCAACCACTGTGTACTTCGTGTAACTGTCGACCAGGACAGCAGTTACTCCTCCATCTGGGAAGCTCCCAAAGTCTAGGCTCCCCCACGACCATGGAGACGGTGTGGGATCTTCTGTGATCACGGGCGCTGGGGTTTCCGAGGCTCTGGTGAGCTGGCAGGCTCAGCAGTTCCCGACTTCTGTATTAACTGCTGCCTCCAGGCCAGGGAACCACACCTTCTCTCTCATTCTTGACTTCATCCTCACTG